>NC_139573.1:25726835-26933744 GCF_965112155.1 Podarcis liolepis | reverse complement strand
AATCCAAATCATTGTAGCTGCTGCATTTGTAATCCTGATGCCTTTCATGCTGATCCTTATGTCTTATTTCCACATCATTTCTACCATCTTGAGGATGCAATCAGCCCAGAGCCGCCAGAAGGCCTTCTCCACCTGCTCCTCACACCTTGTTGTTGTCTCCTTGTTTTATGGGACGGCCATTTTTATATACATACGCCCCAAATCTAGCTACTCTCTGAATGTGGATAAACTTCTCTCTCTCTTCTATTCTGTTATTACTCCCATATTGAATCCAATTATCTACAGTCTGAGGAACAAAGAAGTGAAAGGAGCTCTCAGGAAGACAGTGTTGAAACTAATCCCGTCCAACTGATATCCTTGTTTTAAAAGCAGAGAGTTGTCTATGAGATACTGTCATCCTATGCAAAAATTAAAGGCTCTTGGGAGAGTTCATCACAGTAATTTCTATAGTATTCAATTGCACGATCATATTATTTCTTTTTATTACTAACTGTGGATCATTAAAATGTACAACATCAATAGTACGGTGACAATAAACTTGGGAGATAATCCGAATCTATATAGCACAATTTTGCTCTGAAGTGAATAACATGAAGACTGTCTTCCTGGGAACCATATGTAAGTGGATTTAAGATTTTTAGTGGTGTGAAAATGTGACTAATACATAAATATTGCAATATTCCTTTGAAAGTTTTCAATTTTACTAGCAATTTAGAAAAAATGTTTCTCCTCTAACCCCACCTAATACTCACAAGTAGAGGACTAAAGGTACTTTAAGAATATTTCAATTACTATAAAAACCACAAAAGTGTTTATAGAATCACTTTCCATATGTAGCTGTGTGAATGTTCCCAGATGCAAGAAAGCTATTTCACTGAAAATGATTTTCTTGAAGTTCTCTGAATTTTGATCTCTCACCCTATATAGAACTTTCAATTATACAAAGTATGTGTTTAATTTTGTATCCATACATTGACTGTTACTATTGGATTGCATCAGTTGTGAATTAACAGGTTCTTGGCTAATAAAGAGAGAAGGATAAATTGGAACCACTGAGTTCTTGATCATTGCCATCACATCCGCCCCAAAACATACATATACCACTACTTCAGTGGCTGTTCTACTTCTGCACTTTATTCCAATATAATCACATTTTCCATAGAGACATTATTCCCTATTTATTTTAAATAATGTTAGCATTCATTTAGAGTTTGTGCTCAAGACTGCCTTCAGTCTTTTGCAGTCTGGTAACAATGTGGTCTGTGATGAAAATAGAGTTAAATCTCAGCTTCCCTGTACAACCATCAAGCATTATTATTATTATTATTATTATTATTATTAGCAGGTGCCAAAAAGAATACAGTGAAAGCACCTGCTAGAGATCCACAGACAATTATAAATGGCCTTTAGTAAATGTATGGTTATATTTTTTAAATTATAAAACTGTTGTGCAGCACAGAGACCTCCAAATGTAAAAGGTTTTAAAAATATGATTAATTCCCTTATAATTATTGCAAATGTGATGATTGAGGTTTTCTTAATTTCAAAGCTCCAGGGATATCTCCATGCAACTTCCAAATTGTAAATAATAGACAGAATATCATTTGAAAATAATAGTTATTAAGGCCATGACATCTGTTATAAGTGCTCTTTGCCCTTGAAAGGATGAGCATGAAAGGGCTCCACCAAAATGAGGGTGAATAATGTCAGATCAGATGCTCAGGTCTACAACATGGAGTGTAGTTTCAGCTGTTTGTACACATGAATCGATGAATGATTGAGTCATTGACTAAACTGCTGTGATCCAAAATGCTGTTCTTGCTTCTGCTCCTTCTGTTGCTGCCACAGGCTATCAGTGACAACTTCAAGGGGAGCCATGGAGGAGACAACAATTGCTACTTTGATTATTATAAACCTAAAAAGCATGTCATTGGGGGAATTTTATCATTGCATGATAGTATTTATTCATATGAGAACTTCACGATTATACCCACGTGTTTCAAGAAAAATGTGTTTCAGTAAGTCTGTGCTTTATTTGAATGTAGGGCAAATATGTAAATTCCAAGTTTGATGCCATAGTAACAGCATTGAGTAACTTTTATCTCTTCATACTCCCACACCAAAAGAAGAGTCCTTTGAGATTTTGCCTAAGGGTATGCAGTGGAAGACAGGAGTGCCTGGCGTGCTCTGGTCCATGGGGTCACAAAGAGTCGGACACAACTAAATGACTAAACAACAACATGCAAGGAAATGTGTTACAGTAACTCTACTTTATTAGGATATGGAGCAATCGGAAGGATTCAAACATGATTGTCACAGTAACAGTGCCAAGTAACTAAATCTAAGGGATAATAAGGTGTTGAGTAATAATTTCTTAAATCTACCCTGCCCCGAGATTGGATAGTTCATGCTAACCAGTGTGGAAGAGTGCAGGCACATTGTGATAATTGTACACACTGCAAAGTGACTGATGTCTATGCATCCAGATTGCATTTCAACTCATGTTCATCACATAACTTCCAGAGGAATATTTACCTTTGCTTGTTGCAGCAGCAGCAGCAGCAGCGAATCCTAGTTCATTTAAAGACTAACATTTATTCTGGCCTAAGTTTTCATGAACTAAAATTCATGTTCTCTTCAATTGGTTGAACCCAAGGCAGCATATAAAGGCACAGTGGCTTTATGACTGCTCTGTAGCTGAGCAATGATTTCCCTTGAAACTGTTCATTCTTCAGACCCTCAATCCTGACACTGAGGCTGGATCTCGACACATCAAAAAACCATTTCTGGAAAACACGTTTTGAACCTTGTAATGGGAAATCACATTGCCGAAAGGCCAAACTCTACATCACCATATGGTGTCACAGTGGTATAACATATTTAAAATGATTTTTTTAAACTAATGTAGCTGAGTCCTGTGTGTTAGCTTTTAAAAAAAATGCTTTCAGGCAAAGTAACTGAAAACCATTCTCTTCTAGCTGGCAGGATTTAACTCAATAGAAAGTTAAGCCAACTGATGTTCAATTTTTTTTAACTGTACTGTTTTTCTGATTTCTCCTGGATTTCAAAAGCTATAACAATGAACAAATAATCCTGAAATTATTTCCTTTTAGGCCCCTGCTGAAGCGCTTCCAACATGTGTTTGCTATTGTTTTTGCTATTGATGAGATCAACAAGAACCCAAAGCTCTTACCCAATGTTACCTTGGGGTTCCACATCTATGACAATTTCAACCTTGAAATGATGAGCTATGATATCATCCTAAGCCTTTTGTCTTCACAAAAAGAAAGTTTCCCTAATTTCAAGTGCGGGAAGAAACCCCAGATTTCAGCAATTGTTGGAGGGCTAAGATCTGACACTTCCATGCAGATAGCCAACGTCTTAGGCCTTTATAAGATTCCCCAGGTGAGAATGTGTGTAGGGGACATTAAATCATATTCGTCCAAGGAAAGCAGGGGGGAACTCTCACTGAATCTGTGTAAGGGTTGGAGATCAATACAAACACCATGTGCTGCTATCTAGACATGAAAGTTTCAGTGCTGCTTTTTCTTCTTGGCCTTTTTTTGTTTTCCCCTTTCTCCTTTCTTTTTGTGGAGTGGGTGGGTCTATCAAGTTCTGACAGACTTTAAAAGTTACATTGTATATCGAATATTTGATTTACTTGTTTGTTCAGCATAGACAAGCTGAGTTCCCAGTTGAGTTCTGCATGTCCTCAGATTGAGGGGGAAATAGCCATTTCTGTTATTTCATATGCACACACTGGTGCTGATGCTGTCTAACAGCAACTTTATGCAGGTGAAAACACCTGAAGCTTTTTTCTGCCACTATTTCTGTGATATGAATGAGCCTCCCTGCTATAAAGGAAAAATAAAAAAATTCCTTCCGGTAGCACCTTAAAGATCAACTAAGTTAGTTCTTGGTATGAGCTTTTGTGTGCATGCACACTTCTTCAGATACCTACCAAGTATCTGAAGAAGTGTGCATGCACACGAAAGCTCATACCAAGAACTAACTTAGTTGGTCTTTAAGGTGCTACCGGAAGGAATTTTTTTATTTTGACTATGGCAGACCAACACGGCTACCTATCTGTTGCTATAAAGGAAGCAGGGAAACCCTATTTAGGCTGGGGAAATAAACGTAAGGGCACAGTAGCTGGGTTGAACTATGGGGACTTGATAAAAAGGAATTTTTTTATTTTGACTATGGCAGACCAACACGGCTACCTACCTGTATGGGGACTTGATTAATTCCAAGCATAAACAGAACCTGCAGAGGGAAACAATCTTTCTGTTCCACATGGTGTTCCATGCAGATCCTTCTTCCCATCTCTTCCTAGGGGACTGCAAAAACACTCCTTAGGTCAACCAGGAATGCAACCCTGAGAAGCAATGTTGTTTCAGGTGTAGATATGTCCACCAATGTCAGGAGTATTAACTTGATATTACAACTGATGGTGTTACCAGACCATCACCACCATTCTATTCTTCCTTTTGAAAAATTGTATTTTCAGTCCCAACCCTCTTCTATTTAAAATTTGAGATATGGCAGTGACAAACACTGTCTGAAGGCTTTCAGCTGGAAAAGGATATTCATTGAGCTATTCATTCTTCATCTGCATGTCCTCAGAATGAGGGGGAAATAGACATTTTCTGTTATTTCAGAATTGGTCAATATTTATATTTTTTTCCTTGAGAAGTTTTTAACATGTTGAATGAAGAGTGATAATAATTCAAATATGATGAAGGAGCTGCTGCACGTTAGAGTGGCTTTGAAATAAGAATTTGGATAGAAATTATAATCTCCATGTGAAAAGTAGTAATTTTTAAATTCCACCATACCCTATTGATAATTCAGAAGGCATCGCAGCAGAGATTGCTGGAGGAGATGAGTCATTGGCCTCAATTTTTCCATGTTTGCTCTTATCTCTTTACGTAGTGTCTCCCCATTCATACTAAAAAGGAAGATTAGCAGACAAGTAGAAAGATAAGAAGAGAAAGTTAAAAAGGAGTCTGGCAGGTCCTTCTTATCTGCTTTTTCAGAAGATTATTTTTCTGTGAAAAATTCAAACTTATACTAAGAAAGAACCTGTTTTACTGGGACTAGTTTTGTGTGTGGTTAAGCTCTTGTGTCTTTTTCAGAACTGCAAAAAATAAAAATGAAAAAACCATTATGTTCTTTCTTACATAGCTCAGTTATAATTCAGTTCACCCAGCGCTAAAGGATAAACCTCAGTTCCCCTTTTTCTACCAAATGGTTCCAAATGAAGTCTCTCAGGATGACGGAATAGTGCACTTGATAAAGTATTTTGGATGGACTTGGGTTGGACTCATTGTATCCGATGATGACAATGGGGCTGAGTTTGCACTACGCTTGAAATCAATGTTCAGTAGGAATTACATCTGCATTGCTTTCGCAGAAAAGGCACCACATGTCGCCTTCAGTGGAGTGGATGAATATGGATATAACTTTCATTATAAAGAAGAGGATTTGTTTGCCCTTAGCGTGACCACAGCCAATGTGATCATTGCATATGGAGACACTTATGCCATGAAGGTTTTTCAGTTAACATTATATCTACATCAACCATTCAAGAAGACACCCTTAGAGAAAGTTTGGATCATTCCAGCTCAGTGGGACTTGACCTCAGCCTTTTTGCTAAAAGAGTGGGATTTCAAAATCTTCCATGGTTCCTTGTCCATGGCTATCCACAGAAAGGAGGTACCAGGATTCTGGAGCTTTCTCCAGAACTTCAATCCTTACCAGCACCAAAATGACCTTTTTATCCAACAATTCTGGTATGCTATGTTTCAGTGTTCAATTTCAAATTCATTTGCGGCTGAAGCAAATATCAATCTCTGTTCTGGGGAGGAAATGCTGGAGCATCTTCCAAATACTATATTTGAAATGAGTATGTCTGGTGAGAGCTATGCTATCTATAATGCCATCTATGCTATGGCACATTCTTTACATGTCGTGTACTCTTCTAGAAGTGTGTTGATGGGAGAAGCACTCAGATTGGACCTTTGGAGAATGGAACAATGGGAGGTAATGTTAGATGAGATAACCTCAAGTTATTTGCAAAGGTGTGCTGGATCTTGTCTTTGCATTTTACAGATGGGCTAAAAAATTAGACACTCAATTGTGTACTCATGTTATGTTGTGTAGGCTGCCCTGTACACCTTATGAAGCCTTCCATGTATTTTACCGATGCTCTTTTTAGTATACATAACTATTACACAATTGAGACAATCGTGGAACTCAGTAGGACATACTGTGGTACCTCAGGTTATATATATGCTTCAGGTTACATACGCTTCAGGTTACAGAACTAATACAGAAATAGTGCTTCAAGTTAAGAACTTTGCTACAGGATGAGAACAGAAATCGTGCTCCGGCAGCGCAGCGGCAGCAAGAGGCCCCATTAGCTAAAGTGGTGCTTCAGGTTAAGAACAGTTTCAGGTTAAGAAAGGACCTCCGGAATGAATTAAGTACTTAACCCGAGGTACCACTGTACTTTCATTGGTCATCTCTTTTTATTATTCTGCTCCTTCTCCCTCTTCCCTCCTTGTGTTTTGCAAAGCTCTGTGTCTCCATTTTCATTTTATTTCCTTTCTCTATTTTCATTTTATTTCCTGGAAGCAAGAGTCAATGGTGTCGAGCACTAGTGAGGAAGAATACTAGGTTTCGCCTGGAAAATGCTAGTAGAGTAGATTTATTCAACACCCAAGGAAAAATGTTGAACTCATTCTAGGGTGTGTGTGTTTTTTAATTAATTGATTTATGAATACACAATTAAAAAGCAGCACTGAAAAATTGTGTCATCTTTGCAATTTAGGGAAGAACACAACTCATTAATAGTTAGACCATTCCTCCCTGCCATCAAACATGCATTTCGACATGATAACTTAATTATTGTAAGCACTGAAATTTATGCATCGCCTTGCCAGGAACATGCTTGCAAACATTTTCTCTATTTGGTAAATTCTGATGCTCTGCATTTTCATCTAGCTTCACACTTTTTTGAGAAAAATCCGTTTTAACAACAGTGCTGGAGATGAAATATATTTCAATGAAAACTTGGAATCATCCATTGGATATGATATTCTTAACATGGTTACTTTCCCCAACAATTCTTTCACCAAAGTAAAAGTTGGAACAGTAGTTTCTTCCTCAGATCAAAAAGTTTACATGAAGGAACGTAACATTATATGGCCCAACAAATTCAACCTGGTAGGTACTCCAGTGTGTAATACCTTCAGATTTGCATTTTCTTTTCCAATCATCTATCTTTGAAACTTGTCATTTTGTTTTAAAGATTGGTGCACATTTTGTGTACATGTTCCTTTGAGGGGGAAATTGTTGTATGATCTACCCAGGATCTGGAAGGTTTTCTATGAGTTTTTTGAGATTTTCCTATCATAAATTTTGGCAATTTGGTTAAACCTTTGGTCAACTTCTGAAATTAGGAAAGCTGATGCAATCATATTTAGCATCCTAAGTGGTTCCCTGATATTTTGAGGTCTGTGTAATCATGTAACAGGAAGGGTTAGAGCACTTTTGTTGGAAAACCTGTGAAGTGTACAACTAAACAGAGGCTGCAACCCACTTCAGGGTACAATGTCTGTTGATGGTGGAAAAAATATATAGAAGCCTTGCCCACAGCCATTGCTTCACCGTTTAATATATTGGGTTGTCTGGAATAACTAAAAATGTCACCTGGTTTTCTGATAAAGCAGTAGAAGCTAGCCAGCGTAATGAATAGAAGAAGTATTTAATAGCTACCACATTTTTTGCTCTATAGGACGCACCAGATGATAAGACGCACCTAGTTTGGGGGGGACGAAACAAGAAGAAAAAAAAATCTGAACCCCAGAAGCCGGAACAGCAAGAGGGATCTGGCTTGTGGGATAGCCTCTTGCTGTTCTGGCTTTGGGGACAGACTATGAAGCCTCTGCAGGGCAGCGGGGTGAAGTCTGCCCTGTGGAGTCTTTGTGCAGCCATCCCCAAGCTAGAACAGAGAGATGGAGCGCTGCACAGCGCTCCGTCTCCCTGTACTGGCTTTGGGCTTAGTCGTGCAGCCTGCATTCGCTCCATAAGACGCACACACATTTTCCCTTACTTTTTAGAAGGGAAAGAGTGCGTCCTATAGAGCGAAAAATATGGTATATTAATTAGGGAAGGTGTGATTACATTCCATCTGAAAAATGTGACAGCACTGACTTCAGAATGTATGTGGCAACTTTCAGATGAGTGTCAGCTTACCTTAAAAGATGTGGCATGTGAGTTCCCCACCCCGTTTTAACAAGAAGAAAAACTAAAGTGTCGACTAACTCTCCCTCTGTTGCCCTTTGGAATTTGAGATATTTGAACACAGTGTTTATCATTACATCTTATTTAGTTACCTATTTGGACTGCCTGCATGAATCAATACTTTTGAATTTGGATTGATGGAGTATTCCGCCCATTGGTGATGTCAATGACAATGTTATTATGATTTTTTTATTTTTCTTATATAGAAAGAAAGAAATTATAGAGAGAATACAAAATGTTAATTCTGTTATAACAGGCACTGGAAACCTCAGATCGGAGGGCTGAATGTGATTCCTGGGGCCTTATTGCAGTTGTTGTCCACCCTCCTATAAAAAATATTGACATGCTTTAATACATTACAACATTCATTCACACCTAGCATTTTCTGCTACGTTGGAATTGGTATATTTTGCACAAGTCTGTGTTCTATTTTATCATTCACTAATGCAGAAATATACTGTATGTATTTACACATTTCTTTACATAACACACAATAGACATGTACGTCTCAGCCATCAACTGGTATTTATAGATCAATGACTTTCCCTGCATGTTCCCCTCTGAAGTTAATAAATTTAAAGCACCCTTTTAGTCTCTTGCAGCAAAACCAACAAACAGTCTTGAGATACATTAAAGGCAAAGTGAATGATGTGATTAGGAAATTTTATATCTATACAGTGGTACCTTGGGTTACATATGCTTCAGGTTACATACGCTTCAGGTTACAGACTCTGCTAACCCAGAAATATTACCTCGGGTTAAGAATTTTGCTTCAGGATGAGAACAGAAATCGTGCAGCGGCGGCACAGCCGCAGCAGGAGGCCCCATTAGCTAAAGTGGTGCTTCAGGTTAAGAACAGTTTCAAGTTAAGAACGGACCTCCAGAACGAATTAAGTTCTTAATCCGAGGTACCACTGTATATGCCAGGGCTTTTATGGGGTGGGTGGATAAACAAAGTTTAAACCATTGAATCAAAATCCAATTATATTGATTCCTTGTATTTTTTGTTAGACAGTACCACATTCTTTATGCAATGAAAGATGCCATCTTGGATATCACAGAAAAGTCCGTGAAGGAGAACAATCTTGCTGCTATGATTGTTTCAAATGTGCAGACGGAACAATTTCAAACCAAGTGGGTACGTGATTCAAAAATCTCTACATTCTAATTTCTGAAAGAAACTGCATCTAGTATTCTTTTCAAATAGTCATGCCATTCTCCATTATTTCATCTTCTCATTTAATACTCAAGGTGCTATCTGTAACCCACAGGAAAACCAGATAGTGCCCCAGAGTTAGATCTGAAAGCATATCAGGCCAACATATTGCTGAAGCTCAGCAAAACTGGGTTTGGTTTGCAGCTGGATTGGTGAACAGCTACACTTAGGGTTTCATGATGTCATGAATGTGTGTTATGAATTCCAGAAAACAAATGCATGGATTTTATTTTACTGGTACAAGGTTAGTTAAAATAAACATTTAATTGAGTGGCAGGAACAAGATTTGGAATTTAAGGGACTACAAATTATTTTGCGCATTTTCATCCTATTGGAAATTGCCATTGGGGAAAAAAATAATTACCCTGCACTTCAAAACAGTTTAGTGTCAGATTGACAGTAAAGTATACAACTGGATAATGTAGGATATTACCTGTTCAAGGGTAGGATTGCCATATGTCCAGGATTTCCTGGACATGTCTTCTTTTTGGGCACCAGCACACCCATGTAGGTGTATTTTATCATTTTACCCAAAATGTCTGGGTTTATTTATCTCTTTACCTATTTATCTATTTACCTATTTATCAATTAAAATAAATGCGCCAGCTGCCAGCGCTGTCAAGAAAGGAGAATCAGGCGCAGGTGTGAAACTTGGAGAGGGAGGGCAGGGGCACCAGGAAAGCGCACGGGAGTGGGCAGGGCTCAGGGGGCGGCGGCATAGTATTGCATACACGCTTGGAGTGTGCTCAGCCCCCCAGGTCACCTTGTGGGTTATGTCCCTTGCAGGCAAGTCACTGATTGCCCGCTCACCCCACCACTGCTGATCACTCACTCACTAATCCCGCTGCCGCCAATTGCCCCCTGCCCACCCATTCACCCAACCTTCTGCCTCGCATCACGGCCGACCTACAAATGTGTCGGGGTTTTTGCTTTCTTTTTTTTAAATATGGCAACCCTATTCAAGGATGATACTTCTACAACAGCTCTGTGCTGGTTTTGACCGATTAATCCAGGGATGGCTCTCTATATTTTGTTGGACTGCAACTTCCATCAGCAGTAACTATATGGTAAATGGTCAGGAATGGTTGAAGCTGTAATTCAATTAAGAAAAGCTGGAAGGCAACAGGCTCCCCCTACCTGCATTAATTCCACCATCCTTGTAAAGTGTTTTACTCATCTGAAAGCACTCTGTTTTGGTTTGGGTTGCTTTCAGATCAAGGAGTCATCAAAAAATAGAAAGCATGCAATCACATGGAGCAGGTTGGCCATATTACATAAGACATTTAAAAGAGGTATGTACCTGTTATTCAGACGGTATATTTATTTCTTACAGATGCAGATAAGTGTGAAAAATGTCCAGAAGATGAACATCCAAACAACAATAAAAACAGATGTATCTCTAAAGTCATAACTTGTCTAGTCTATGATGACATTTTAGGAATCAATTTGGCTTCTGTGGCAGTCTCTTTTGCGCTGTTCACAGTCCTGGTGCTTGGAACCTTCATCAAACACCAGAATACCCCCATTGTCAAAGCCAACAATCGGGACCTTACCTACCTTCTGCTAATCTCCCTTTTGCTCTGCTTCCTTTGCTCCTTGCTGTTCATCGGACGACCCAGCAAGGTGACCTGCCTTCTTCGACAAGCAGCATTTGGAAACATATTCTCTCTTGCACTTTCCTGTGTCCTGGCTAAGACCATCATTGTGGTTGTGGCATTCATGGCAACAAGGCCCGGAAGCAAGATGAGGAAATGGGTGGGGAAAAGACTATCCAACTATTTTATCCTTTTTGGCTCTCTTGTTCAAGTTGGCATCTGTTCTGTCTGGCTATTCACTTCTCCTCCATTCCCAGACCTTGATATGATCACACAGCCTGAGGAGATTGTGTTGCAATGTAATGAAGGCTCAGATGCCATGTTTTACACGGTCCTGGGCTACATGGGTCTTCAGGCCAGTGTCAGCTTCACAGTGGCCTTCCTAGCCAGGAAACTGCCTGACAGTTTCAATGAAGCCAAGTTTATCACCTTCAGCATGTTGGTCTTCTGCAGTGTCTGGATATCTTTCATTCCAGCCTATCTGAGTACCAAAGGCAAATACATGGTGGCTGTGGAGATCTTCTCCATTCTGGCCTCGAGTGCCGGGTTGCTGGGATGCATATTTGTCCCTAAAATGTACATCATTATTTTGAAGCCAGAAATGAACACTAGGGACCAATTCTTTAAGAAAAAAGAATTTCATTAGGCTTGCCATATCTTGAAGAGCAAAAAGGAGAACAGCCTGAGCCACTGCTATCCTGAGCCAGGAAAAGAGGTATGTGGATTCACAGGGCTGTTGCTCCACCTGTGCACCTCTTTCCCCAGCTCAGGCTGGCAGTGGTTGCAGCATGCAGAACAGCTCCAAGCCCAAGCTCCAAGTCCAAGCCCAAGCTGCCCAAGCCTCCAGAGCCCGAGCCCCAACCCCCTGACATTTCCTTTAAAATGTAAAAATCCACCTGGAAGGGCATGTTGGACATGTCCACATTTTCCTGGACACATTGCAACCCTAATTTTATTGAACCATAGAGGGAATTATTTTGCAGTGATTCCAGTTGCTTCCAGCAATGAGCAGCAAGTCAGCAAGACATAGCCCAGAAGTGGACTATATAATGCTTTTGCTGAGCCTTATAACCTTCTATGTGCTTATCTGAGAATAATTAGCTGTTCAGAATAAAAACTGTGTGAGCAGCAAAATGTTTTTCATTTCATTTTCAGTGCCATACTTCCTGACTATCTACTTAATTGACAATTTATGTCTCATTAAATGGAATGTATGATTGGAAGCAATATGGATTATTTGGTACTGCGGAGGGGAGATAATCAATGTTAGGATACGATCTCCACCCACATCTATGATATTGTTGGATCTCATTTTATATCAGCCTAAAACCATACTGTAGAGATGGAGAAGATGCAGGAGATGACAATAAATGGTTACATCTTCCTTGGTCATCTACCTTATGAGAAAAGTCAGGCCCCTTTAATTTCAGGAATAGGGACTGCTTTTGCGGAAAACTGAAGCAGATAGGGTGGCATTCAATACTAGTTCTAATCTGTGAATTGTGTTATATTACTTGTGGCTTGTACGAGTCCGCTGTTTTATTTGATTTGTTTTGTTGTGTTGTGCTTTATGATGGGCGTAAAGCCGAATAAACATTTGAAACATACTAGTTCTAATCAGAGTGGACCCCTTTAGTTAATAGACAAGACTAACATATTAATTCATTTCTGTGGGTTTACTCTGAGTACACTACCATTAATTTTTGTTGTTCTTTAGTCGTTTAGTCGTGTCCGACTCTTCGTGACCCCATGGACCAGAGCACGCCAGGCACTCCTGTCTTCTACTGCCTCCCGCAGTTTGGTCAGGCTCATGTTTGTAGCTTCGAGAACACTGTCCAACCATCTTGTCCTCTGTCATCCCCTTCTCCTTGTGCCCTCCATCTTTCCCAACATCAGGGTCATTTCCAGGGCGTCTTCTCTTCTCATGAGGTGGCCAAAGTATTGGAGCCTCAACTTCACGATCTGTCCTTCCAGTGAGCACTCAAGGCTGATTTCCTTAAGAATGGATAGGTTTGATCTTCTTGCAGTCCATGGGACTCTCAAGAGTCTCCTCCAGTGCCATAATTCAAAGGCATCAATTCTTCGGCGATCAGCCTTCTTGATGGTCCAGCTCTCACTTCCATACATCACTACTGGGAAAACCATGGCTTTAACTATACGGACCTTTGTTGGCAAGGTGATGTCTCTGCTTTTTAAGATGCTGTCTAGGTTTGCCATCGCCTGTCTCCCAAGGAGCAGGCGTCTTTTAATTTCGTGACTGCTGTCTCCATCTGCAGTTATCATGGAGCCCAAAAAAGTAAAATCTCTCACTGCCTCCATTTCTTCCCCTTCTATTTGCCAGGAGGTGATGGGACCAGTGGCCATGATCTTCGTTTTTTTTTGATGTTTAGCTTCAGACCATTAATTTAGTTAATTCATTTCTTATGTTTAACAGTATTATCCTATTAGAGCAGATTTATAACCAGTGTCGACAAACATTGAAATACAGGATTGCAAGTTGAGGCTTCAGTTGCAACCCCACTTACCTAAGAGTGAACCACACTGAATCCAATTGTACTTACTTCTGAGAAGATATTATAATTATAATTATTACTATTACTATTACTGTTATTATTAATACCCCACCCATCTGCTTGGGTTTCCCCAGCCACTCTGGGTGACTTACAGCATATATAAAACATAGTAAAATATCAAACATAACAAAATCCCAATACAGGGCTGCCTTCAGATGTCTTCTAAAAGTTATGTAGTTGACATCTGAAGGGATGTTCCATAGTGAGGGCACCAGTACTGAGTAGGCCTTAGGAGTCCACTGTTAGGAGTCTGCTGAAAATCTCTTTAAATTCATTTTTAGAAACCCCAAAAAACAAGGGTGAAGGGAGGGGAGGGCATCAATCAGCTGCTAGGGTTGGCTGAGCAGAAGATGACAGAGGCTGTAGAGGAAACATAAGGGAATGGTGCTGTCTTTTCACTGAGAATCAGGCTTCACCTCCGTAGGTGAGAGTAGGATGCCTACTATGTTTTCATCTTCAAAAGCTTGTTAGGACATCTCTGTTATTTCTCTCAATTTCTGAATTCCTTGTTTGGCTCCTGAACTCTTGTCTCCTACTCCTTTATCTGCTGCTGAACCTGTACAGTGGTACCTTGGTTCTCAAACTTAATCTGTTCCAGAAGTCTGTTAGACTCCCAAAACCGTTTGAAAACCAAGGTGCAGCTTCTGATTGGCTCCAGGAGCTTCCAGCACTCAATCAGAAGCTGCAGAAGCTGCATCGGATGTTCAGCTTCCAAAAAACATTCACAAATAGGAACACTTACTTCCGGGTTTGCAGCGTTCAGGAGCCAATTTGTTCTGGAGCCAAGCCATTCAGGAACCAAGGTACCACTGTACTGTTGAGCCTATACTGCTACTTGCCTGAATAAAGATCTATTTTACTCATAAGTAAAGTATTCTGTTGTTATATTTTGAGACAATGAGTATGGAGAGAGAATGAAAGGGGGAAAGTGGTGTTTGAAAGCAACAGGAGGCATCTGAATAGATTGGGAAGAAAACATTGGGTTAAGCTTTGGGTTGTTCGGTTTTTTGAAAAGATAACCTATATTTGCTTGCCTAGATACTATTTTCTCATCATTAAAACACATGAATGCATTTAATTCTCACTAGGCTAAATTGTTCAAAACCCAAGAGACATGCATTCTTGGAGATACTAATCCTACTAATAAGAATTGATATAGCAGCCAGTGCTCACTGCTTTGGAATAAAAGGACACAGCTTATGATGATTTCTCCTATAGTTTATTTCATTGCATGTTGTAAACAACTATTATAATATATCTGGATTCATTTACAATAGTCCTTGTTTATGAATTTGTTTTTTGACAATAGACACAAAGGTCAAAAACAGACCCTGAACTCCAAGTGACAATTTTAAGCCTGTGCAGTAAGTCTGTTGCATTTTTGGTTTCAGTGTGTTAATTTGGTTTGCAGTGACTTAGATCTGGGATTTAATTTCATTTTTATCATTATTGCTATTGTCCCCCCCCCCTCCATCAAGATGTTTGTCCTTCATAGTCTAATGAGATGAACTTATTTATTTATTTAAAAATAATAAAATTAATCTAAATATATCAGTAAATGTTAGGCATTCAAATTGCCTAAGGCTAAGAAACTCCAGATGCAGTCCAGCCAAAATAAGTGTATGGTTAACTTCCTCCTACTGAAATCTGAGCGAAGGAGAAGAATTATATTGTAATATATCCTGGCATGAGCAGGGTTAGAATCCAGCACTTGTCTGGTTGAGCTGAGTGGTTCCTAGCATAGCAAGGCTATGACAGCATAACTCCCCATTCCTGGCTTAGCTGGAGATACACTGCTGTATCTACCCCACCCCAGCTCGGCTGGAATCCAGCCAGGTGAGCCAAGCCCAGCAGATCTTAAGTCAGCATAAAGAGTGAAAAAGGTCATTCCAGGGCATTCCAGGACCAGTGGGGAGGATGAGGCTAAATCCCAGGCCAGCTTGATCACATGACTTGGCAACCTTGCAAAAGTTAAGCCGGCAAATAGGGTGGTGTAACTTAAGCCCATCTCCTGCACGGAGTTTGGATCTGGTGAAACCTACCCCAGTTTAACTTATGCCTGGCTTACTTTATGTCAGTTTCTTGTGCATAGGATTGTTCCTAAAGACAACTTTAGTTTGATTATATCACCCCAAATATTTTGTTTTAATTGCAACACATCACTTCTCCTAATAATAATATTCTGGTGTCTCAATAAACTTGCTTAGAATTCTATGCAGAATTCTATGCAGGTTTACTTGTAAAGTCCTATTCAGTTCAATGCACATGCCTTGAACGTGCAGTGGATTGCAGCCTGAGAATATTATTAATAACAAACAAACCTGTCAACAATTCAACAAAAGTATCTTTGGACAGATTCTTCCTCCTTGACTCTCAACTTATTTGCATAAAATTTCAGCTACAGATTTTGTATCCCAGCCTTCAGTTATTGGGGAGGAGATGGAAATGGAAATGCTTCTTGCCAACAAAGATACAATAATACTGAAGTGCTACTGAAGAGTTTATTAATTTATTTTATTACAATTGTATACCCACTTTCAAAAAGAATTGTATTCCCACTTTCAAAAATAATTTCCTAAACTGTATTAATATTTTGCACTAGGTTAAACTTCATGGTATCTCCATGCTTCCATTAGAGGAATATAGGAAGCTGTCTTATATGGAGTCAAACTACTGGTCCATGTAGCTTAGTATTATATACACTGCCAGTCAGTGGCTACTTAGGTTTCAGACAGGATTCTTTTCCAGCACCACCTGGAGAGATCAGGAATTGAACCTGGGGCCTTCTGCATGCAAAGCAGATGCTCTACCATTGTGCAATGACTTCTCATAGAAATGTCACATCCAGAAATGTTGTTTTCAATTGTAAAGAAGAAATCTTTAACTGTTTTATCCATGCAAAAACCCAAACAAACCCTATGAAATTTTGCACTTTCCAAAATTCTGCTGGAACATTTTGTCTACAAATTGGTTCTATAATTCTATGATTGCAGCATCTGTTCCAACTTTTTATTATTTCCAGTTTTCAAATTCATATTTTCAATAATTTATCCATACCCACACCCTTTATGTGTATGTGAACAGGCTTGCACCTTAATGAGAGAAGAGGATGAGGACAAAGCCAAGAGTGTCTTGCATAGTTTGGTGATATTTACTGGGATTTTTTAAAAATAAGAAGACATGACATTGCAATACTGTTTGTTTGTTTGTTTGTTTGTTTGTTTGTTTGTTTCTTGTAGATGGAAGAATACTGGTTTGTGGAACCTCTGAACCATACCATAGTGACAACGTTCATTATTCTGGGCTTCCCTAATACTCGGAAGGTGGAAATTGCCCTCTTTTTTCTCTTCCTTGCTATGTACCTTCTTACAATGACTGGCAACATAATCATAATCATAACTGTTAAGACAGACAGCCACCTTCAAACCCCCATGTACTTCTTCCTGGGAAACCTCTCTTTCTTGGACATTGGCTATACATCTTCAACAGTCCCTAAGCTGCTGTCCATCTTGTTGATGGGGGTGCACACAATTTCCTTTGCTGCCTGTTTGCTACAGTCCTACTTCTTCTTTTTTCTTGGGACAGCTGAGTGCTTCCTCCTTGCAGTGATGGCCTATGACCGATATGTGGCCATATGCTATCCTCTCAGATATTCAACAATCATGAATAAAAGAGTGTGTGTGTTTCTTGTGGTTGCCTGCTGGGCAGGAGGCTGTCTGGCCCCTATGGTAGCTGCCATAGTGGTGGTGAATTTACCCTTTTGTGGCCCCAATGTGATAAACCATTTCTTTTGTGATATTCCACCATTACTAAAACTGGCTTGCGTAGACACATCTCTTACACAGAAGATTGTATTCTTCCTTTCTGCTATGGTGATTCTGAGCACGTTCCTGTCCACTGTTGTCTCCTATATATACATTAGTATAACCATATTGAGAATACCTTCCTCACGTGGGCGCCACAAGGCTTTCTCCACTTGTGCCTCCCATCTTACTGTCGTCTCTCTATATTATGGGACAGTGATCTTCATGTATGTAAGTCCAACTACCCGTTCATCTTTTGACCTGAACAAAATCATAGCTGTGGTGTACAGTGTAGTTACTCCAATGCTCAATCCTATGATCTACACATTGAGGAATAAGGATATGAAAGCAGCATTGAAAAAAATAATCCTCAAAGTGCAGATTGCTAAGAAGTTTGATTTCCCCAGTGAATTCAGTCGCTAAGAAAATTATGGCTGCAACGGTGAAAATGGAACATCATATGTACCAGACAGGTGGATTTGCAACCAGGGATGGGCATATTAGTCTATTTCTGCTCCATGTAACTTTAGCATGTGTGTGTGATCCAACCCATCTCATTGCCACATCAGTCTACAGTTTCTTTTTAATCTAAATAGAAATATCCAATAAAATATGTTTGCATTCAGATTTTTCTGAACAAAATATTTTTTTAAAAAAATTCTCTCAAAACATGCATGTTATTTGTTGTTTGAGCAGAGAACTGTGTCAAAACATATGGGAAGTATGAACACTGGTAATTATCATCATATTCAATCTGAAGTGAACAGGGCAGAGCGAACTGAAAAGTAGCTCCCAAGTATTAAGAATCATTGACTTGTTCTCCAACATGCCCATAACAAAATAATTAATAGTGGAATATGCAATTATCAATTTTCTTGGCCATTTTTTTCTTGTGCCTCATCCTTATCCGATGCAATAAATAAAGGGGGTGTACAAGTAACTTCCTCTAAGCTACTTCAACTTCCTCTAAGCTACTTCCTCTAAGCTACTCCTCTAAGCTCTGAGCTTCCAAACTGAAATGAAGCTGATTTTATGAATGTTATTAATGATGTATAAAGTATATTAATTTGCTTTATTTTTCATTGTTAAATTATTCTTTTTTATAAGCATTAGGCACTCTTCTACTTTATATACCTTTGCACTTTCACACCCACCCACATCCAGGTTTCTACTGCTTACTAGGAAGTATAGGGGATGGGGAGAGGTGGAAAAGAGGTTATTAGCAAGCTTATGTTTGCTTGGAAACAAACCAACCAAATTTCACTGCACAACTGTATGGGAATGGTAGCTAGAACACACTCTCAATTCACATTAGAAGAGGCCCTCTTAGCAAGCCAGAGTCCCATGTAAACAGTGCGCCCCAGACTATATCCAGCATACTTTGATATATACCGAAGGGGGTCCTTCACAAACAAATCAGTATCAAAATTTTTCCCTAAAATAGAAAACAAGTAGGAGCAGGTATGTAGCTTGCAGGTGCTTCTGGAAACATCTCTGTGACTTGAGGGACAGGTAACCTTAGTGGCCAGGAAGGCCTATGCCTGGGTTTGGTTGATGTGATAACTGTGGTCATTTCTGGATAAAGATAGGCTAGGCATGGTTATTCATGCAGTGCCAACCTCCAAGCTTACAATTGCAATGCATTCTACATGGGGCTGCCTTTGAAGATAGTCTGGAAATTGCAGCTTTTGCAAGTAAGCTGGTAGGGCCAATATTCTCTGAGCATGCTATCACTATCTTAAATAAGTTACCTCTGTCATTCCCTGCCTCCCAGCATTCAATACCTGAGGTTGACACCTCTCTTTGCCTAATAGTAGGGTCACGCCTTCTGAGGAGATATGGGATATAGGAATTAAGCATTATCCCATACTGAACAGGTGGTAGAATGTACAGTCCTAATAGCTATACTGCACATAGAGTAACAGCAGTTTCATGGGATTGGCTCTTATTCTCATCAATGCTATCATCCAACCAAATAACTTCAATCAAAAGAAATTAAGAAAGAAACAAGTCTTGGCAAATAATTGTATACAAGAAAGCAAGTTGATTAATAAAAATAATATTGTACAATAAAAGTTCATTACATGCTGTATTTCCCCTGTAATTCCTGTACCCTTCAAGTGGTTGAATATATATTTTCCTAAAAATTGAAGATACTTTTTGAAAATAATTATAACATAACTTTATATACGATATAAAACTGATAAAAGAAAGCCCATCCATACATCCAAATCACCATTTTATATCATAGTCATCAAGTCATGCACATGCCAGATCTATGTTAATGATCAACAAATAATATTGTGTTCTGGGCAAATATTCTCTTGCACAATGTCCTTTTCAATGCACCTTTTACCTCTTTGTTTCTCAGGCTATAGATGATTGGATTTAACATGGGGGTGATGACGGTGTAGGACAGGGAGAGGATCTTCTTTGTATCTGGTGAGTAACTGGATTTGGGCCGGAAATAGGTAGATGTAGCTGTACCGTAAAACAAAGTAACCACTACGAGATGAGATGAACATGTTGAGAAGGCTTTATGTCGCCCCTCTGCTGAAGGCATGCTCAGGATAGTGGTGATGATGCGAACATATGTGAGGAGAATCAAGAGGAAGGGAAACATGATGAAGAGCACAGTGGCCGTGAGAGCTTCAATTTCAAACATGTAAGTATCAGCACAAGCCAACTCTAGAACAGGGGGACTGTCGCAGAAGAAATGGTTGACTTTATTAGGTCCACAAAATGGCAAACTGAAGATCCATGTGGTCTGTACAGTAGAGACAGGGAAGCCTGAGAACCATGATGCAGCAGCTAACTGGAAGCAGGTCCTTCTGTTCATAATGTCTGGATAACGTAAGGGATTGCAGATGGCAATGTAACGGTCATATGCCATGGCAGCAAGAAGACAGCACTCAGCTGCACCAAAGAAGAAGAAGAAATACATTTGTGTGGCACAGCCAGCATAGGAAATAGTCTTGTTCTCTATCAGAAAATTGACCAGCATCTTTGGGACAATGACCAAATTGAAGCAGATCTCCAAGAAAGAAAGGTTCCGGAGAAAGAAATACATGGGGCTTTGAAGTGAAAGGTCCAAGGTTGTGACAAGAACAATGAGGACATTTCCTGACAAAGTTATTCCATAGATGATAAGGAAGAGGATGAAAAGAGGTACCTGAAGCTCAGGGTGATTGGAAAAGCCAATAAGGATGAATTCTGTAACACTGGTCCAATTGTCTTGGGTAATTAACTTTTTCTCAGTCTGTGTCATCATGTCTTGAACACTGTCAGATAAAGCTGTCGGGGTGTTCCTTCTTCTATAAGCAATTTTCTAAAGAGATGGTAGTGTCTCTCTACCACTCTTCAACCATTGAACTTGTTCCTTTCTGTTAGTAGATGATATAGAAAGCAATAAAGGATGGACAGGTCAAATATGGGCAGTTTAAGGCAGGATAAGGGGAAATGTATTGTCATCAGTCTTTAAAAGTTGACTTCCTCGGTCTAATTGTCCATCACTTTGTTAATCAGTGTCTTGCTCTTTAATGTGCTCATTTTGTTCTCAATGCATTTCTCCCTCTCCAGCACCCTGCATTACACAACAATTTCCTGTAGCACTCCCTCATTGAGAAACTGTTAGATGGAATATCTTACATGTTTAACTGTGGCTGGGAAAAATCTATTCAAAACATAACCATTACGTTTACAGAATTGGTTGGGAGATAATCCATACCTTTTGGTTCTATGACTGAAATGCTCCACTTACTAATTTGCAAGTGTAATTTGAAATAAGACCTCTGCAAACTATCTGTTTAGATTTCTCTCAAGAATGATCTACCTGTATTTCACCAAATAATCATTGCCACTGCAAAATAGCTATACCCCTTTTGGGGGGTCCTAAAATCATCCCAAAGGATTCACCGCATAATCGTCGCAGGAGTGAAAATACCTTTCCAAAGTGTGGAAATCCCTTGTGAATGAAGTGTTTCATTTTGCTCTGAAGCTGTTGTTTACTTTCAACAGCATTTCTCTGCTTTTAAAAATTAAATGGCTCTTGGTGCAGCTGTTTCCCAGGCTCTTCCTATTCTGCTGTGGGCCCACGCCTGCCTGTGGACCTTGCCTGTTGGCTGAGCCAGCCCTCAGCCCATGAAGAACAAGGCAGCCCCACACAGGGAGCGAATGCAGCGGTGGCAGCTGAGGAGGCCCAGCCCAAGACCCAGCAATGGAGGAGAAATTTGGCAGGGGAAGGGATGGTGGTGAGGTCATGCCCAGAGGCACACAGCTGGGATCTGCATATTTGCCCAGTACCCAGTAACTGCCTGTGCCAGGGAGCAAACAGCAGAGGGGTGCATGCCTGAGGCAGGGCCAGTGCAGAGGGCCCTCTGCTTCTCCATGTAAGGCTCACGGGGCAGGGAATGTAGGGTTTCTTATTGCAGAACTGTCTCCTCCCAGGTGTCCCCAAATGCAGCAGCACACAAACACTCTCCCCACACCCACTTTTTCCCTTGCATAATCACCACACACCCCTTTTTGGAAAGAAAGATTAACATAGAAATGTAACGATTATGTGGTGAAATACAGTATCTCTTCCCTGCAGACTTTAATACCATATCACAAACTGCTTTGGGAATTCTCCCAATTTGAACCTGGCTGCCATGGTGGGCAGTAAAGTGGGAACCCCGGTCAAGACATACAAATTCAAAGACCCCTTGAGTGCACAGAGCTAGTCACACAGTTCTTTGTAGGCTCCTCCTCAAGCTGTCCAGTGTATGTGAGTTGACATTTATTTTACATCTATGACTCCACCTAGCTGCTAGCTGCTCCTAGCTGCGATTGGTGAAGCTATGGGGCAGTGCCAATTTGTATTTCCTTTTCTTCAATCTGTCTCCCGTTTAGTGGTGGTGGGCTTTAAGCTTCCCAGCCAGGCCTCTACTGTTCTGAGCTGTCCTAGCCATCCACCTGAATATAAGAGAATGAGGGGTGTGGGGACATTTATTTGACTTGCACCAGAACTAGGGGCACTGGTATCTGTTCAAGACTGAACTGCATCACCCAGCAACTTACTATAACAAGTTCACGGTGACTTCTGGCACATATTTTCTTGGAAAAAAGCACTGAGGAAATGGGAGGGGTCTTTGGCTAATCATTTGTTCATTTCTTACAAGTTCCTCTGTTTTTTTTACCTTGTCCAGACCTTGTCCATATACGTAGTAAGAAAATACCATTTATCTTGCTTGTTTCCTGAATCATGACTTTACTTTTGGAGGAAGATTGCTCTCTCTCTCTCTCTCTCTCTCTCTCTCTCTCTCTCTCTGTGTGTGTGTGTGTATGTGTGTAACCTGATTGTTTCTTACAGGAGGTGATAATTAAAGTTTGTTGATTACACAAAATTAGTGTGCTAATCTTTAATATTAAGAGGTCAGGAATTTTTACACAAACCATTTAGATTATGTTTAAGATAAGGACTAGCACCAGGGTCATGAAAGTTTATTAATGGTATATTTTATATCAAGTTTTGCCAAAATGAATAAAAATGAATAAATTATTTGCCTACCTGCAGAATCTTAGGAGCTTAGGAGCCACCCAGATTGTGAAAGATTTGTGCTTTGGTGACCAAGTTTGATTATATGAATTCCTTAAGTGACACCTGGGATTAGATTGTCCCCTCTTCGTTCTCCCTAGAGTAGTTAATGCTAATTGTGCAATATCTGATTAAACCAAATGTTTACTTTTTAGAAAACACAGATACAATTATGTTAACA
This sequence comes from Podarcis liolepis, assembly GCF_965112155.1. Classification (NCBI taxonomy): domain Eukaryota; kingdom Metazoa; phylum Chordata; class Lepidosauria; order Squamata; family Lacertidae; genus Podarcis; species Podarcis liolepis. The sequence continues at coordinate 26,910,491 of NC_139573.1, read as the reverse complement.
GGGATGTTTTCCCTGCTGACATTTTGTGGGTGCAATAGAACATGTTTAAAGTAATATGTTGTTTCCCCTATCTACAAGAGTAGATTAACAGTCTAGATTAATTTTAATTCTGATATAAGTTTCTGTCTTCATCAGCCGTGCATTTTGTCATCAGTACTTACAACAGTTAATGAGGCAGAGGGCTGTATTCCCACCACCCCAGCAGTATCCAAGATACAGGCTCAGACCACATGGTGGAAGCAACATGAGACCCACATTGAGCAAAAGGTACCTGCATTGCAGGTAGTTGGCCTAGATGACCCTTGGGGTCCCTTCCAACTCCACAACTCTATGATTTTATGTTCTTAGCATGGCATGGGGTGCTGTACAAATTATCAGTTTTATAGGAAACTATTACTTCATTGTGATAGTAACCCATAATGGGTTGTATTGAAATGATGCTTTTCTCCAACAGAAGGAACTTCTTCCAAGGAAGATCATTCCACTGGAAGAAGTGTGTTTCAAAGGAGGACAAGAATCTTTGGATCCAACACCTTAAGACAATCTAAAAAAATAAAGCACTGAAGTTCATATATAGGAAATATATAAACCAACCAAACTAACATATACATGTTCTTATTTGCAGCGCTAACAAGCACTGGCACAAAATATTTTTAACAACCACCATGAAGTGCTTGGTCCATTCATTTTTCACATTGTCCCTAATGCCTTCCCTGTGCATCCTGATCCCTCCTTCCCTGTTGACAGTCCTCCAGTGAGTGGAGAGCTGCATTCACAATAGCTGTACACTTATGCAGGGCTTGTCTCCAGATGTTGGACTGCAGCTCTCATCCTCCATGCCCTTTGGCCATGTTGGCTGGGGCTGATGAGAACTGGAACTAAACAATGTCAGCACGGCATTGGCTATGCCTGACTTTATGGCAAGCTAGGGAATTGAGGGGATCCAGTCCTAACGTATCTGTTTCTATGAATACAGCATTTTCTATCAAGATTCTCAATTGCAGAGCAACAGAAGAGATCACTTATAACTTTATATCTCATTCTCAAAATATATTTTCAAAACAGGGAGATAAGTTAAAATGCAACAACAAGAAATAACTGAAGGGATACTTCAATCTGTTACCTTCAATCTGTTACCTTTGCAGGTGAGTGAGGAACATAGGAAGTTGCCATATGCAGTCAAACCACTAGTTCATCTAGTTCAATATTGTCTACATTGTCTATGAGTGGATCTCCAAGATTTCAGACACTGAGTTTCTCTTAGCCCTTTTTGTCATTGTTGAAGACTCAGCCTGGGTCCTTCTGCATGCAAAACAGATGCACCACTACTGAACTACATCCCTGGAACCCTTCCAGTCTTTCATGTGATTACAGCTGCAATTGCAGTGTTTTTCTACTCAAAAGTCTCTTCATGGCTTCTTTCACTTCCTTGTTTCTCAAACTGTAGATGATGGGATTCAGCATGGGAGTGACAACTGTGTACGATAAGGACAACAGCTTTTGGGTGTTTGGAGAATAACTGGATTTGGGTCGGAAATAAGTTAACCCAGCTGTGCCGTAGAACAAAGTCACCACAACAAGATGTGAAGAGCAAGTGGAAAAGGCTTTGTGTCTGCCTTCGGCTGATGGCATTCGTAAGATCGTAGTGATGATATGAACATAGGAGACCAAGATTAGGATAAATGGGGATAGTACAATTACAATAGTCCCTGTGACAGCATACAGCTCAAACAGATAAGTGTCTGCACAGACTAGTTTTAACACTGGTGGACCGTCACAAAAAAAGTGATTGACCTTATTGGGACCACAGAATGGGAAACTAAATAGCCATGTTGTCTGAACTGTCCCCACTGGAATTCCTGAGCACCAGGAGAACAGGGCCAGATGGATACAAAACCTCTTTTTCATAATTACTGTATAGTGCAAAGGGCTGCATATAGCTATATAGCGGTCATAAGCCATGGAAGCCAGGAGAAAACACTCAGAACTTCCAAAAAAGAAAAAGAAATACATTTGCATGACACAGCCAGGGAAGGAAATGGTTTTGTTCTCTGAAAGGAGGTTCACCAACATTTGAGGGACTATAACTAGAGTGAAGCAGATCTCCAAGAAAGACAAATTCCTGAGAAAGAAATACATGGGGTTTTGAAGGGCTGGATCAATTGTTGTGAGCAAAATGATGGTGATATTTCCCAATAAGGTCACAATATACATAATCGCAAATATCAGAAAAAGCAGAAGCTGCAGCTGAAGAAGATCAGAAAACCCCAACAAAATAAACTCAGTGACATCACTACTGTTTGTCCATGCCATTCTTTATTATTTACTAAGAAGTTAAGGGAAGGGGGTGGCTATTCCCCCCCCCCCCGTTATGTTGTTCCTGTAATGCTAACCAGACTCAAAGGAATTGTGATAAGAACAATATACTGCAGAAACATTTAAGAATTGCTACACCACAATACACTATGTTTTGGAATGCTTTTGCAAAATGAATGCTTCTGGTTGTGGCAACAGCACCTCAGATTGATCTCCAAGTATGCATCTTAAAATGCATCACAAAACATGGTGATAATGTTGGGAAACCATGGCATGGTGCAGATTATGGGAAAGTGAAAAATCCAATATGCTTTTGCAGTATAGCAGCTGCATTCCTCACTGTATATCCAGTCTTCATTTGGAGCCATCATTTTTCTTTGTAGAATAGAAAATAACATCTATAAAGGAAAGGAGCAGAGGAAGAAAAAATAAATGAAAACTTGACATTATGAGGCTGTCATTGGACAAACAAGTATAGCTTATATAAGCTTATCATTAAAATATTTCAGTTCTAAACTCCTTGAAATGCATGTTAAAGATTCCTTTCTTTCATAAATGCTTAAACCAATGTTCTAAATTTAACTCTTCTAACGACATGAACTGTTTTGCTTCTGCAGAATAAATTACCTGTTCCATATAGTCACATGACACTAAAAATGGCAAGCTACACATATTTCGAAATACCCCAAAATTCCAGAGAGATGCTGATGGATGATGTGAGTTGTAGTCCGACATCATCGGGGGGGGGGGTGTCAGTTCTTTATCCTTGCATGATGTGACCCTGTGCTTTCTTCATTAGGCTAGCTAACATTTCTTTTGATAAATTGTGACAAATATCCCCATTTTGTAGAATTCCAAAAAACAAACAAACCAAGAAACAAGAAAAAAACCTAGTACGCCTGAATAAGGATGGGGAAGAAATTGAATTCAATACCCATTTAATGGTGAACTTACCTAATCCATAATCCACACTTCTCAAAACAATATGTAAACAAAACCACAGCCATTCTTTGAAAGTCACACTTTTGTGAATTTTGTAATGGAGTTCTCCAGCAAAACAAAGCTGACATATCCACCCATCCCTGCTCTGGAGTTTGTTGGCAATTATGTAAGGTGAAAACAGCAAATCATACCTTGTAGTAAAATCTTTGATTGCAAAGAAGAGCAGCAAATGTTTTTTATCTGGGTCATCTTTAATCACAGGAGGTTTGCGGGTGTAGGAAGTTGGGACTCTGGAACCCTGGAGGCTTCATTAAGTACTCCTACTTCATTGCCTAAACTACTTTTTATTTAGATCTGTGTCGTGTATTGCAATTTCATGTACACCTCTTAGAAATGCGAATAATTAGGTGGTATATAAATGCTTTATAAAAAAAATCAAGGGAAATTGTCAGTGTCCTGTCATATCTGAAAATGTGGTAGATATTATTCTTGAGGAATTTCTGTGTGAATTAATAAGTGAAGCAAACCAAAGCAAACCAATTATAAGCAAAATGATTACATTTTTCAAAAAGTGCATGATATCCAGGTTCTCCTTAAGACATCTCTAGAACAAGGGACTCTGTGAATGCAAACTCCTACAAACAGACTAAGAAGTAAGCCTTATTGAAACCAGTGAGATTTAGTTCTGGCTAAACATTAATAGGACCTCACTACATTACTGTACTGTGCTAATCTTTAAATTAACATGTGCAAAGTAAGATGAGACACCTATCACTGGACTAAATAAAGCCATTTTATTTAATTTTAACATACCAGACTCAGGAATATTCATATCATTCTACAGGATACAATGCAGGAGCCATCTAACGACCATCTTTGCTTCAAACCTGGGCAAAAATCTCCACTATCCACACTTTTAAATTGGCATTTGTTGTTAATTTCATAACATGTGGTTCTCAGAAAGTTTCCAAAAAGAGAAAGTGGCCCCCGGGTGGGAAAAAAATTCCCAATAACACAGTGATATATAACCCCTGCAACATAGTGAACAGTTGCCCCAATCTACTTAGCCCATAGGTGATTAGTTAAACCCACAATGCAACTCAAGCGTGGTGCTGAGACAACAACAGTGAGGTGCTGAGACAACAATAAATGTCCCTGATAGCTGCAAAACTGTCCAGAAGGAGTAGCCTTCCATCAATGTTTAATAATTTGTTATGCAGGAGTTCAGGTGATAATCATAGGTAGTCTCACTAGAAGTGGATGGCATAGTGGGGCTGCACTGATCATCTGACCTCCCTTTGGATGAGTTGTGGCTAAATTCCAGGATGGAAAGCCATCACGGTACAAATTCATCAGCAGGAGCACCTAATGCATTTAATCAAGTCAACCTTGCCCCTCTTCCTCTCCATCCCACCATGCAGCAGCAACTCAACTCAGTCAGGTGAGCTACTGATTTTCACCAAGTTTTTTATGATAGGTGAGTTGTTGTACATCTCTCTGGCTTTTTACAGTGTCATTGATTTAATTAGTTTGCTGTAGTAGAATGCAGGTAAAAAAAATGGGGGGGGGGAGCACAGTGCTTTTACCTGTCACTCATATGAGTTGCCTCCTCTGACACTGTGATGTCAAGAGATTTTTGTGACCAAATGTATCCTTTTAAAATTAAAAATTAAAATGGTCACACCCACTTTTACACTTGAGGCACATCCACTTTAATGTGTGCCATGAGTTGCCATGGGTCAATGCAGTCCTTGGCCTGGAAAAGGTTTTTCACCCCTGAACTATGTAATACACAAAGAAGACCTATTGAAACCAATTGATTTCAGTAACTTTATCGTGTGTCCAGTACTGGGTCTAAGCATTTATTATTTCCATTACTTTATTTATTCAGAATTCTGAAAATCCATTTGTTGGGATTAAACAGAAAATCAAATATCATTTAATCTATTTCAACAATAGGTCAATGAGGTCAAGGTTCAGATGCTCTTAGATTCTCAAAACCACTCACCAACAGTAGCACCTAGGAATGGCAACACTTTCATGAAAATCAGATATGCCCAGCTGTTTCCTTTCACTTTTAAATTTTAGGGGCAAAATGTCCACACACCAGAATAACTTCAGTTTATTATTCATCTTCTTCCAAAGTCTCAAAACTCCAACATTTAGGAACTTTCCCCTTAAGAGGTTAGAAACACATGAACATTTCTGCCTGGCTGAAAAGGTTGTAAATCCTTTCTATTTCATGATACCTTTAATTCAGAAATAAAATCAACCAAGAGGAACCTATATATCTCTAGATATGGTTGGACTTCAAATCCCATCAGTCCCAGCCCACATGGGTAATGTTCAGAAATGATGGGATTTGTAGTCCAGCAACCTCTAAAGGGTCAAAGGCTCTCCATCCCTGTCCTACAGGAATGCTCCTCAATAACCCCCATGAATGGCACAACACAAGACGTGCAAACTCAAGGCACTCTCTGTTACTACTCAACAAATCAGACACTTTTTGTTGGATAATTCTTATTAAAAGTTTTCATGGGTTACAAAAGTATGTGCAAATACAACTCTTTGGGACAGTGGTCCTACAAGAAATATGCAAAATAAATAAACAGGTATTAGAAGCCACCCCAGAAGTGGCCCTTTTGAATATTTTCCAAGAAAATAATGCTCACTCACAATATAAAGAGCTTATAACCCACCAACTCTCAGGAGCCAGTAACATCAAAGCTAGACACAGAAGAGATCTGTGACCTGAGCCCCCACACCCTTGTTTAGAAACACCCTGGGGAGAAGTGTCAAACTCTAACCAGTGATGCTTTCATTCTTTCTCTTCAGATGGTCTCATGGAAGAATGATAGCATTGGTATGAGTTTGTGGGTTCCAGACGTCTGTAATCTCCGAATCCAATGAGTATTAGAATTTAATCAAGGCTTGGAATGTTAAGCAGGATGCCAGACCTCTCTAATTCCTAAAACCAGCAAGTGATAATCAAGCCTTCAAATTCTGGGAAATATCCAGACTAGAATCCGGGTGTGGTCTAAGGAGACCAAAGGAAGGGCTTTGTGGGAGATGGCACCCTTTCTCTATTTGCAGATAGTGAGAAGGACAAAAGCCAGAGTTAAGAGTTAGCTGTTATGTGAGCTAGAAGCTGGAGGCAAAAGTAGCAAGCTGGAAAGGCAGAGAAACAGAGCATGATGTTTGTTGTCTGCTTAAATCCAAGGCAGAGGATATGGGAGAAACAAGACCCTCTTTGGGGTATTGATGCTGTGCATCCCTCCATCGTAGGCTCAGGTTGCATACATGTCTCAATATTCCATAAATACACCACCGTCTCCAATGTGCTTCATATCCAAAAGGAAACATGAACCCCTGGAACCCCTGGAATCTTACATCGCTTGGAGATTGGGATGACAGGTAACACTGGTGTCAGAAGTTTGGATTCATGTTTCCTGGAGGACAGCCTGCTAGAGAGATGTGCCCAAGTTGAAATGGAGAGAAGAATATCTATGTTCATCGAGTGGTTTAAGAGAGTAATGCAGCTACAAAGCCAACAGCTGGATAAAATGGATCAGCTGCTGTGGAGAGGAAAGTGTGATGCCATGTGATGTGTTAAGTTATACAGGGGCTTAAAAGTGACCCAGGAGTCTAGCTGCAATGCACCCAGATGGAAAGAGTGACTAAAGAGATCCAGAAGGTGGATGGGAATCTGAAGGACCTGGACTGCACAGAGATGCCATCAGTAGAAGTGAAGGAGGAAGACAATGCCTTGGAAAAGGGTGAACTCGCTGCAGCTGAAGAGCTGCTGTTAATTGATTTCTCCAGTGCCAGCAGTGGAAGAAGAAAGTGCTGCAGATAAGGGAAAGCTGGGTGGAGCTGAGGAATTGCTGCTAGAATCTTGCTCTGCTTGTAGATTGTGGTGGCATGCAGCAATACATTCACAAATACTCATGTTTTTCAAGAGGCACTCTTGCAAGAAGAATCTTGACAATGGCCAGACTCTACTTCTGATTTTACTGGTATGTTGCTGAATCAGCTGGCAAAGCCATAAGTGTGTATTTTTTATTTTTTGTCAGTACACCATTTGATTATTGTCTTTCCCCCTGTAAAATACCTGCTTTTTCTCCTTTTATATGTGCCAGTTAATGTAACATTTTCATTGCACACAAAGGCAATTAAGATATATTCAAATACAAAAACTGTTTTAAAAACTGCTATAGAAAATTGTTATAAACATTTTAATATTCATACAGGTTTTGGATTTTTATCTTTTTCACAGAACCATGAGAAATATGCTATCAGATTCAGCGTGTTCAAATTTTAACCTGATTTTTTTCTTGCTATTAGCATGCTAAAATGTCATGGAATAGAAAAGCATACTTTTCCCCCCAGTATCCAGGAATGTTAAGTCTCTTCTTTCATATTTTTGTTGTAAAGTCTAAACCTGAAGAAGTGTCTCTGCCACCATCATTCAGCATGGACACTGAGGTCCACTTCCAAGGGCCTTCTGGCGGTTCCCTCACTGTGAGAAGTGAAGTTACAGGGAACCAGGCAGAGGGCCTTCTTGGGAGTGGTCCTCTCCCTGTGGAACACCCTCCCATCAGATGTTAAGCAAATAAAGAAATACACAACTTTTAGAAGACATCTGAAGGCAGCCCTGTGTCAGGAAGTTGTTGATGTTTGATGTTTCATTATGCTTTTATATGTGTTGGAATTATGTGTCACCTAGAGTGGCTGGGGAAACCCAGCCAGATGGGTGGTGTATAAATAATAAAAATTTTATGATTGAAATTATTATAATGTAATTATTAATCAAACAACATTTCATAAATGTTTTGCAAGTTGACAAAAATTCCCATTGCACAAGAATTCAGATATTACTAAGGGAACAATCCTAGGTGGAAAAAGCTGGTGTAAAGCATGATGGGGCAAGTTGAGCCGACATAAAATTAGACTAGTTCCAAGCCACTTCCAGCTGCTGCTGCTGCTGATCTACCCAGAGACATAGCATGGGGGGGGGGCAGGTGAGCCATGCTCCTGGACACACATTTTTGAGGGGGCATAGAGCCCTGGCAGCTAAGGCACAGTGCTGAGCAGGTTGGTCTAGTGGGTAGGTGGACGGAGGCAGCAGGCAAGGCAGATCAGGATGACTCAACACCTAGCTTGGGGGAGGCATTCATCAATAGTTTCCCTAGCAAATCATTCATTTTAGGTAAACTGCCTTGAGGTTTTTTCTACAATTATGCAGTATATAAATGAAATAAATAAATAAATAAATAAATAAATAAATAAATGAATGAATGAATGAATGAATGAATGAATGTTCTGGCTCCGCTAAACCTCCCCCTTACCAGTCCCCTCAAATGTATAACAGTGTGCATAGGTTTTTCTCACACATAATTTCATTTTAAAAATCAGGATAGTATGAAAATCACGATAGTATGAAAATCTAAACCATTGTCAAGCCTTGATCAAAGTCATTTTCTTAGGAGCTTATTTAAAGCTATCTTCACTTCTTTGTTTTTTAGGCTGTATATGATAGGGTTTAACATGGGGGTGAGGATGCTGTACTGAATGGACACCAGCTTGTCTAATGTCTCTGAGTACCCAGATGCAGGTCTCATGTACCTAATGATTGCTGTCCCACAAAACAGGAGGACCACAGTGAGATGGGAAGCGCAAGTAGAAAATGCCTTCTGCCTTCCTTCCGCCGAACGTATCTTGAGAATGGTGCTAATAATGCGCATATAGGAAGCTACAATTAGAAGGAGGGAGGCAAACCCTAATGTCATGCTGAAGGTCAGAACCACCATTTCATTGGCAAAGGTACTACTGCAAGACAGCTGCAGCAGCAAAGGCAACTCACAGCTGAAATGGTTAATATTTCTGGGACCGCAGAAGTGCAAGCCAGTTAAAAAGAGGGTATTAACAAGGGAATCCAAGAAGCCCGATATCCATGCAGCTACCACCATTTGGACACATACACGGTGGCTGATAATGGTGCTGTATCTCAGTGGGTTGCATATGGCAGCAAAGCGGTCATATGCCATTGCTGAAAGTAAGAAGATCTCTGTTCCAACCATGAAAATGAAGCAAAAGATCTGAGTGATGCAGCCATTGAGAGAAATTGTCTTCTTACTAGCTAGGAGGCTTTCAAGCATCTTGGGAACTGTTACTGAGGAATAGCAGATGTCAAGAAAGGATAAGTTAGTAAGAAAGAAATACATTGGGGTATGTAACTGAGGGTTAGCCCTTATCACCAGCATGATAAGCATGTTTCCTACAAGGGTTATTAAGTAGATGGACAAGAAAATCAGAAACAGGAAAACTTGGAGTGTTGCATCATCAGAAAGCCCCAGAAGAATAAACTCATCCACAATGGTCTGGTTTTCCATTGTACTTTTCACAACAGGCCTATGATCTAGAAAGAAATGTCGAGGGTGGGGGAGAGGAAGAAGATGAATTAATACATTCAAGAGGAATTGTGCAAAGCAGATAAACAACAAAACTGGTTCATTAGGCTCATACTGTATATGCTGAGGAGAGTACAACAACGTTCAACCTCCTTCTGGCTCTTTGCTCTGAAGAACAATCTGTTGCTGAGTTTCACATTATTTATACCACTTTGTGTCCACTTGGGCTAAATTGCATAGGAAGATATAGAAATAGTTTGTTGACTGCAATGAGGGCCACCATAAAATCCATATTTACTATTGCTTCTGGATTTAGCTCTTTTCTGTATATGCCATTGCATTGTCACAAATGGTTTCTTCTCATCTTTGCCACAACAAATCTTAGCTTTACCTTTTCAATCTGCCACCTATGTTCCCCTCAAAGTTTTATTTAGGTGAAATTTCAATTACGTCTCTAATATTGATGCCCAAAATATTGAGGAATCTCCTCATGATGTGATGGAAAATGTTCATTAGTCTCATAAATCCATTTCAGTTCTTCTGTATATGAATATATTGTAAGCATTCCATCTTGAGCAAGTCAGCTGAAACTACAGCTTGAAAGCCCACCCCCTATATAAGTATAGAAATATATCTTACTTAAAACAATAATATATTTAGTGCTTTTTAAAAAGTGTTACACTTTTAGAATTTGTGGGAAGAAAGGTGCCGGTACTTTATACCCTTGAGTGCCCCCCCAAAGCACTGGATTATTATATAATAACGAAACCTGATGCTTTCCATATGTCTTCGACAACAACTCCCATCTGTCCTAGCCAGCAATTGTACTTTCACAATATTAGAATATCTCTTTCGTACTTTCTCTTTCATAAATAACTGAACAGACAAAACAAATCCTTACCTACTTCATGTGTCTCCCTCCCACTGCAAATTACCATGGAAGTTGTGTACTATACAAAGTTGATGGATGGGTTTGTCAGTGATATGACTTTTTTTTTTTGGATGAATGACACAATCAAGAAAAATAAATAGGTTCTGCACCCCATCACAATTCTATGTGGAATCTTCATCAGGATTTGTTCCACAACACTATTTTTTGCATAGAGAGCATTACACCAACAAGGAACCCACAAAGGCTGTGCTTTCAAATTGAGCCAGGTGGAAGAGGAAACAAGAGTTAAGTAACCTCTGGATTGGGAACCATTTCCCTGAAGATTAATCAAACATGTGGGATTTCAGTTATTAGTATTTTTAATGCTTTTGAGATTGCTTCCTAGACATATTTTTTTTAAAAAAATGTATACCCCATTGCTCTCCTCATCTGGGACTCAAAGCAGCTTACAAAAATTAATGCAGACAATGTACAAAATGTGTACATTGAAGAAGTGTATCTGAAGAAGTGTGCTTGCACACGAAAGCTCATACCAAGAACTAACTTAGTTGGTCTTTAAGGTGCTACTGGAAGGAATTTTTTTGTTTTGACAATGTACAAAATGTAAGACATATATTAAAACATCAAAGTATAAAACGTTATAAAAGTATTTATGGTGCAAAAGGCCTTCTGATAGACTGAGAGGAGCATCAGTTATTGCGGGGGAAATAAAAATACTGTATAATATTAATAGTAGTTAGGAACTGTAAAAATTAAGGCTGGATTTGGCCTTAGCCAAATTGGGCATACTCAGAGGGTCTCTGACGAGCTGGGTACTGATACACATGGATTTCTATAGGTACAGTTGGATTGGCTCAGAACAATCCATTCCTGTCAGGGAGTGATGTAACAGATAGGGAAGGGAGGCAGTCAGGACACAAAAACATGTGAAAAAGGCAAAGACTTACCCAGGAGAAAGTAGGTCCAGTGTCATGGCTTCCTTTCCTGCCTGACATAATGCCCACCCTTTGCAGCATCACTGCCTCCACTCAACATCCTCAGGAGGTGGATGCCTGCTTAACAAATTCTGTACAGTTCTGGCTGTTGTTCCTTTGTGAACAGCTTCTTTGCACAACGAAAGCTGCTCACAACAGCCAGCTGGTGGAGAAAGACACCACGCAGTATCAGATCCTGGGTGGCGTGCACCACCCCTGACCTTTTCTACAGGTTGAAAAACTCTTTAAAATATCTTAGCCCCACCCAAATTTCATTGGGGGTGGAGCCATGGTGGGGTGCAGGCCCCCAGATAGGCACAGGGCAAATCACCCTGATATTGGAGCTAATATCAGGGCTAGAGTGTGTGTGGGGGGGGTTGTTCCTGCAAAGCCCTAGTATAAATGTGTATATTAGGCAAAATTAAATACAAAAATATGGATGTGCATCAAAATGGTGATGAAGTTTTGTGAATACTTTAAAAGCTTGGGAAAACAAGAACATACCCCTCAACAGACCCATTTTGAACAGGATATCTCGGAACAACAGAAGCCATCCCAGCCATCCTAGAAAGTCCCACTTTTTGGTTCAGTGCTCTGATGTGAGCCAGCAGGCTTGCTCCAGAGCACTGGACCAAAAAATGTTTTTTCTTCTTTTTTGTCTTGCACAAATCAGCTGGCTCCCATGGGAGTTTGGACCCAAAAAGTGCCCCAATTATGATAAGTGGGATGTTGGAGGGTATGGAACAAGAGAAACCAAAATTATCAAATATGTGCACCCCCTACTATGGATTCTATTATATTTGTATACTAACTGTGTAATCCTAAACATATCTGCACACGTTTAATTCCATGCAATTTTACTACAGTTTAGGTATGACTTTCTTTTTCCTCCATATTTTACAACTGCAATTCACTAGGCTAAGTATGCAGAAGCATTTCAGATTATGATGAATACCCTGGAGAGGATTAATAGTACTATTAAAACATTCCATTATTAGGCATCAAGGGGGCATGCAGGCAGTGATAATAATTGATTTTCTTGGTAGACTGTCTCTCCAGCAGAGCAGTATAGAATGTGAACTGTCTGATTCTTTGAGGTGGTATATCTTGGCAGAAGTTGGTATACCTGATTAGAGTGAGCATCAGTCCTCCAAAAATCAGGGGGGAAATAAAAGTTGCTCATTGGCATTGTTTATTTAAGAGTCTTAAGGCTTTGATTAGAATATGCTGGAAGAGGGGGGACTCATTTCAGTATTTGTTCAGAGAAAATACTGCTTTTAAACTCACAGATGCATAGAAACACATCTAAATGCAGAATTGTAGCTTCCTGTTTATAACTTATAAGTTACAAACTCCCTGTTTGTAACTTCTGTCACCATCTTTGCAACATGAACAGAGTATGCCTTAGGTTAGTCTCCAATTAAGGGAACTATGGGCTGCCTCTCAACATTGCACCAGAAATTAATGGGGGAATATGTCTCATGTGGTCACTGAAAATATATATATGTGCTTGTGGGAGATACTGGGGGACATGTTCGCTGCCTGTAGCTATTTACCATCCAACATGCAACTGAGTTAGCTGTTTGAAGTGGCCAACTTTTCCATTGATATATCAATGAATGGTAAGTACAAATCAACACTGTCATTTTCTTGGAAATGTATCTAGCAACTGTGGAACTCAGTGTGCTTGCTTATACCACTAGTTGCAGCTTTGCTGACTTCTAAGGACTGACGTCTTTATTTTCAAATATGGGTTTGTACTGCAAGTTCCACTAGAAGGGAATCTAATCCAGAGTTTTGCAGTGTGCTTGCTCCTTGACCTTTGATGTTACCTCTAATCAACTGAATTGTGACCGCTGTTTGTTTTAATAAAATGTGATCCTGGGTATGTTCCTAGTAGCTGAAGGGCAAAGCTTGAATGAACCCCCACCCCCCACCCCCGGCATGGTTTTCTTTCTTATACCAATATTTAGGAGAATTGTTGTTCAGTGTCATCAGTATATGCACATGTCTGGCTCATTTGTTCTAAGTAAAGATGGAACTTACAGGCTGAGAATACTTTTATTTTTTACATAACTTTCTTTATTTGTAATGGGAATCTTTGGATTGTTCCTTTGTAGCTACGCTGTATCTTTGCATTTTTGCTTTTCCAGGCTGTGATGTTTTATAGTTTATATGTTTGTTTGATTGTTTGTTTTATTTCCTTTTGTTATATTTGCTTAGCTTTTTTTGAATTGTTAACGCAAAAGTGCAATTTGATTAAGAAGTTCAGTTTAAAAACTGTAACTTAACATCAAGAAGAGGGCTTAGGGTTTCTATTCTCTTATACAGGGTAAAATGTATACTGATATGTTTGTATTAGGAGAAATTCATTTCATTTCATTTATTACATTTCTGTGCCTTGGTTCACTCACATGAGTCACAAAGCAGCTTACATACAATAAATAACACAGTAGGACATCAGAATTGCAACATAAATTATATAAAATAATTCACATGAACATGCAAATGAATTTTCATAAGGATTTTAAAGAATTAAAATATACCTGTGTGGAAATGCAGAGAACTGAACTGAATATAGGAAAACTGGAAAACTGAGAGAAATGAAAATTGTTGGATTTACCCATTTCTACCCCCTGTACCTGTAATAAAATATATCATACTTTTCTGTGTATAAGACGCCCCCATGTATAAGATGCCCCCTATTTTTGGGGACTCAAATTTAAGAAAATGGGGGGAGATGGCACAGAGTTGTTGAGCTTTCCTTTTTTGCAGAGAATTGCCCAGAGTTGTTGAATTTTTTGAGGGGGAATTAACCAAGGTTGTTGAGATTTTTTAGGAGGCATTGCCGAAAATTGATCACCCACATGCGTCCAAAAATCCACCTCACATCTGTCTCCTCACTGGTAGAAGCTGCCAATTACCTGCCCAACTGCTGCAGTGTCAGCTAATTAACACCAGCCATTGACGCAGCAACCAATTACATGCCCAATAGCCACTGACAGCCACAGCAGCAACAAATCAAATGTCCACCCTATCAACTATACATGTATAAGATGACCCCCACTTTTTAGCATATTTTTTAAAGAAAAAACCTAGTCTTATACACAGAAAAGTATGGTATACAGCTGAATACTACATATTAAGCTAACATTTAGTTTGATCCTGAGGATGAACATCTTCTAGACATTGCATTAAATAATTCTATTTTACTTCCCATCTTGTTGCTTAGGCCCTATTCTGGTTGCCACTCACACCTCAGATTATATTTAAAAGATACACAGGTTAGGGATTTTAATGTAGTAGCACTTAGAGTTTGAATATGATTCCACTGGAAATGAGGATGGTACTAATAGTCTCTTATTTTTAATGCATGTCTCTGTTTATTCTAAAAGGCTTTTCTAGGATAGCATTGCTAGGTATTTCTCAAGCCGACTTTACGGATGGAACAAGTGGATTTTTATAGGTATAATATTCTGTCCCCCCCCCCTCCGTTTTTTGCACACCGCCACAATATTTTAAAATGATGTACTGTTTCTTAAAAGGAAAGAAAAAAAGTTTTTGTGCATTTGTATAATCTGTGTTCAACCTGTGTGCATGACTTTTGTTTATGGCAACATGACACTTATCAGTTTTCCCTCATTTCTAAAACAGAAAATCCTAAAACAATGGGCAATGAAACAGCACTGACCGAATTTCTCATCTTGGGCTTCTCTGGTCTTCAGGAGTTGCAACTGTTGCTCTTCTCATTCTTTCTTATCACATACATCTGCACTCTGGTGGGGAACATCTCCATCATTACCATTGCCTGCCTGGACCCTCAGCTTCACACACCCATGTACTTCTTTCTAGGGAACCTCTCTTTTCTGGATATCTGTTATACCAGCACCAATGTCCCTCAGATGCTGGTCCACCTTCTCTCAGAGAAAAAGAGCATCCCATATGCCAGTTGTATAACTCAGCTTTATTTCTTTGTCTCATTTGTGGGTACTGAGTGCATCCTGCTGGCTGCCATGGCCTATGACCGCTTTGTAGCTATATGCCATCCTTTACACTATACAGCCACCATGAAGAAAGGGTTTTGTCTCCAGTTATCCGGAGCCTGTTGGGCAAGTGGTTTTCTCAACTCAGCTGTGCACACCTACTTTACCTTCCAACTACCTTTCTGTGGGGTAAATCAGCTCAATTATTTCTTTTGTGATATCCCTCCCCTTCTGAAGATTTCTTGTGGAGACACTTCCCTCAATGAGATCATTCTTCTTGTCATTGGGGTCTTCATAGGATGGACCCCATTTGTCTGCATTGTCCTCTCTTATGTCTACATCATTTCCACTATCTTGAAGATACGCTCCACTGAAGGAAGGCTCAAAGCCTTTTCCACCTGTGCCTCACACCTGACCATTGTCCTCTTGTATTATGGGAGTGCCATCTTCACCTACGTCCGTCCAATTTCCACCTACTCTTTAGACAAAGACAGAATCATTTCTGTCATTTACAGCATTGTCACACCCATGCTGAACCCTTTAATCTATACCTTGAGAAACAAAGTTATTAAGGGTGCACTGAAAAAGATATTTATGGGGAAGCTATATTTGAAATGAAAGAATAGTTGCATGTTATCTTAGATGATGATGATTAACTTGTTCAGTTGGTTAGGGTATGGTGCTGATAACACCAAGGTTGAAGGTTTCATCCCCATATGGGACAGCTGCATATTGTTGCACTGAAGTGGGTTGGAGACAATTATCCCAAGGCTCCCTTCCAACTCTACTGTTCCATGATTATTTGATTCTATTAACATTTAATCTTCACCTATTTATTGTTTGGGATTAACGTAAACAAAAATAAGATGGACAATGACTGAATTACCACAGTGGCATTTTAGTATCATTAAATTAAACATGCTTTCATTTGTCTTTCTCTTTTTCTATCTGCTTTATGTGTATGTGTGTGAGAGAGGGAGACATTTTGTGAGAGAAAGGCCTGAGTTTTAATTCTAATATTGTTTTATTTTTGAAACTCAACTGTAAGATCTTTAATTTTCAAGCCTGAATTGGAGTAACTAATTTATTTATTTTTGCCATATTCATATTTCTTCCAGTACAGGCAGCTATAGATAGCTACAGATCTGGTTGGATTTGCCCACAGCACATTCACAAATCCTGTGGTGTATGGCTTTTGCTTCACAATCTGCTTTCCTACAGGATCTTCTTGCTTTACAGATTCTACACAGATACTCCACCTTTTCAAAGGGAAGGTTTAGAAATTATTTTTAAGAATTAGCCCTCTCCATCTTGTTTTGGGGACAGATGCATAGTTCGATGTGTGGCCCTTGGGATGGCTCGAGGCAAATAATACTGATTGGGGGAGAGAGATTGGGGCCCTAGAGCAAATTGGTGGTGTGTCCTTGCACAGCTCTAGTAAAAATGTGAATAATAGGCAAATTGCATACAAAAATGCAGATAATTAGGAGAGATGTGCAGCAAAATGATGGCCAATTTTCCCGAATACTTTTTTTAAACAAGGTGGGGGGCAAGAAGGCCAATGTGAAGAAAAACTGCTGCTTGAAACTGTCAATCCAGAGAAGCACCAGAATCCTATCTCCCTGAACTGGTAGCTATGGTCCACAGCTCCCCTACTGTGATGTGATGTGATTGTACAGGGGAATGTCAGTGAAACCAAACATAAACTAAATGACCTCTCCTGTTTGTTTGTTTGTTTGTTTGTTTGTTTGTTTTCAAGCTATGGGAGAAAAATAGGTCTAATGAGGGCTTGCAATGAGACCAGGCCACACCAAGCATGGCTCCTACCTTGACAAACTCTGGTAAAGCTTTCAGGAACAGAGATCTTAATCTCAGGGACTTGTTCACTTCCCATATAAGACATTGCTAAAGAAACATGGGAATATATGGCCCGAACAGCTGGTGGATATCTCACAGAGAAAGCTGGAAATGAGCCTTGAATGCAATAAGCAAATTCATCATTCACAATGTGACAACATGGAGATCAGGGAGAAACTGAAAGAGGCTGAAAACTCTGAGTGCAGACAGAAGCCTTGTGTAGATTTCAAAAAGAGGTGAAGCCAGATCTAACTTCCTTCATTGTCACTTGGTTCAAGACACTAATTCATGGCATCCACTTTAATTGTTTTTAATATTGTTTTTAATGCTGTAACCCACAATGGGACCTTAAGGTGAAGGGCCATTAATAAGTATAACAATGATGATGATGATGATGATTTGGAACATATTCACAGCATGGTTGACTCCAATCTCAGAGAAGGAGTGCCCACACATGATGTGGTATTATGTTTTGCCTGTATTGTGCTTTGCTTGTTACAGGAAAGAAAAAAGAAACTCCACAACTAACAGGATAGTTCACATGACAACCAGCCATCTGTGGTTCTAAGAAACCCTTAGAAAATGCCATGATCTGAAATCATTTATGGAAAGTTACAAGATGTGGGACTCCAATACCAGTGGGTTTTTCCCTTTCAGCTAGTTGTCATGAGAAGCCTGATGCAACTCAATATCGCTAACAGATGTGAGGCTACTGCAGTGGTGTAGCATGGGTTGTCAGCACCCGGGGCAAGGCAAGTAATTTGCGCCCACTAACCCATAGATTTGCGCCCCCTAACCCGTGGATTTGCGCCCCCTAACCCTAACCCCCAGATGTTGCGCCCGGTGCGGCCGGCCCCCCCTGCACCCCCCACGCTACGCCACTGGGCTACTGATCTATTGACAGCATTACATCTTGAATTATGTCCAGAGGCAGTGCACGATGACCCATGAGTAGACAGAGAAGAAGATGCAGGAGAAATCATAGACACCAGATGGGAAGAAGTCTCTGCTTCAAACACACACACAGAGGTTTGGATCCTCACCCCACTCCTGCAAAAATAAGCAAAATAAAATAAACAGTTACATTCCAGGCCCCCGCAGCATAAGTGAAATCATATGAAGTGGGGAGCACCTTCTAAACACCCTTTAAACACCCTGTCTGCCAACCTCTCTTCAATCCATACAAAAATGATGTAGCCCAAAATATCCATAACTAGAACTGAAGCTCTAGGGCCAGCAGGGGGCTAGAGGACATGCGGGAGAGTGGCTGCAGCTGTTAGGCAGAGAGGTTGAGCAGCATGAACAAAGCCCCACTGTGCCTCTGGTCTCTTTGGGGCTTACTCCGCCCCCACTGATGTCCTCTTCAGACTCTGTGGAGGGCCTCCTTGTGAGCCACAAGGACTCTCCAGCTCCCTCTCAGTATTTCTGGGTTTGAATTTAATTATTTACTGGCATATATTGAGAACTCTTTAGGCTATAGTCTTCAGTTGCAATTAAGGGCACTGTGGGCTGCCTGGCAACATTGCAGCAGAAATTAATTGGGGAATAAGTCTCACATGGTTTCTGAATATATTTATATGTGTATGTGTGAGATACTGTACTGGGGTAAGTGTGTGATACCTGCAGATATTTACCATCCAACATGCAATTGAATTAGCTATTTGAAGTGACCAATTTTTCCTTTGATATTTCAGTGCACAGTGAGTACAAAATAATACTTCATTTCCAGTGAAAAGTACCTACCAGCTGTAAAAATCAGTGTGCTTCTTTATAGCATGAATTGTAACTTCGTTGACTTCAAAATTTACTCCAAGCACAGATTTGCACTGCATGTTCCACTAGAAGGGAATCTGGTCCAGAATTTTGCTGGGTGTTTGGTCCTTGAGCTCTGATGTTATCTAGAATCACCTGAATTGTGGTAGTTTTGTGTTTTAAGAACATGTGTTCCTAAGTATGTCTCAGTGTGTCCTTCCATTATATACACAACTGACTTGATTAAGATGTTCATGCTAGAAGAAAATAACTGACAGAAAATTGTTTAGAATCTGAATGTTAGTGTATAGAACACACACACACACACAAACATTGTTAAGCTTATCTCTTGTAATGCATGCCATGTTAAGACACAAAAGAAACAATAAAAAGGTTACAGCTTTTTAGCTTTGCAGATTCAAAGTTAGAAATAGGGAGGCCAGTAGCAGAACAACGCAGGAGGTGTTGTTTGCCTGACAGATTCAAGTTATGTGTGGGGTTTTTAAAAACCTGGAAGCTACATTATAAGAAAAGTTTGGGCTGTAGTGGGTAGCAAGCTGTGCAGGGCTGGGACACAGTATCTTAGAAATCTGAAGGGTCAAACCAGATGTTTGCTGAATGCAGAGCACATTATTAGGCTATTTGTGTTTTCTTAATGGATTAGATGCATAGGGTAACAATGTGTATTGTGAATGCAGAGCATGGATAGGCCTCATTACCTAAAGTGGTACCTCAGGTTATGAACAGTTTCAGGTTAAGAACAGACCTCCAGAATGAATTAAGTTCTTAACCCGAGGTACAGTAAATAATATTTACTGTATAGCCAGTAAATATTATTCAAATAATATGATATATTATGGAAAATTGCTTTGCCAAAATGTGTGTATTAGACAAAATTGCAAACAGATTTGTTTACATTCAGATAAATTCACACAGATATGCTGATTAATTTTCATGAGGATTTTTAAAAATTAAAGTATTGGCAAACTGATCTGGAAAAGTGGAGAACTGAACCTTATACAGTGGTACCTCGGATTACGTACTTAATTCATTCCAGAGTTCCGTTCTTAACCTGAAACTGTTCTTAACCTGAAGCACTTTAGCTAATGGGGCCTCCTGCTGCTGCCGCACCGCGGGAGCACGATTTCTGTTCTCATCCTGAAGCAAAGTTCTTAACCTGAGGTACTATTTCTGGGTTAGCGGAGTCTGTAACCTGAAGCGTATGTAACCTGAAGCCTATGTAACCTGAGAGAAAACTGAGAGAAATAAAACAAGATATGAAACTGGATGCTACATATTAAGCCAATGTCTAATATGGCCCCAACGCTCAACGTCTTCTAGACATTGCATTAAGTTTTTCTATTTTACTTTCCATCATGTTGCTTAGGATCTATTATGGGTGCCACTCCTACCACAAAAATCAATTTAGCAAACACCTAAGTTTTAGTGTGGCAACGTTCACACTTTGGAACATGCTTGCTGTGGAAATGGGGATGATGTGAATCTACTAAGGATTTCAAACAAGCTTTTTGTTGGCCATTGGTTCATGCTGGCTTTACAGATGGATCTAGTGTATTTTTATTCATTTATCCTTGAGTTTCCTTTGAATTCCTTTTTTGTGCACTGTCACAATATATTCAAATGGTGTGTAGTTTATTGTTTTAACAAATGAATAAACAGTTGTGCGCATTTACAGAATTTCTGATCAGTCTCTGTTCTTGGCTTCTTCTTATGGTGGCAGGACACTTATCAGATTTTTTTTCTCATTTCCCAAACAGAGAACACCAAAACAATGATCAATGAAACAGCACTGACTGAATTTCTCATCTTGGGCTTCTCTGGTCTTCAGGAGTTGCAACTGTTGCTCTTCTCATTCTTTCTTATCACATACATCTGCACTCTGGTGGGGAACATCTCCATCATTACCATTGCCTGCCTGGACCCTCAGCTTCACACACCCATGTACTTCTTTCTAGGGAACCTCTCTTTTCTGGATATCTGTTATACCAGCACCAATGTCCCTCAGATGCTGGTCCACCTTCTCTCAGAGAAAAAGAGCATCCCATATGCCAGTTGTATAACTCAGCTTTATTTCTTTGCCTCATTTGTGGGTACTGAGTGCATCCTACTGGCTGCCATGGCCTATGACCGCTTTGTAGCTATATGCCATCCTTTACACTATGCAGCCACCATGAAGAAAGGGTTTTGTCTCCAGTTATCCGGAGCCTGTTGGGCAAGTGGTTTTCTCAACTCAGCTGTGCACACCTACTTTACCTTCCAACTACCTTTCTGTGGGGTAAATCAGCTCAATTATTTCTTTTGTGATATCCCTCCCCTTCTGAAGATTTCTTGTGGAGACACTTCCCTCAATGAGATCATTCTTCTTGTCATTGGGGTCTTCATAGGATGGACCCCATTTGTCTGCATTGTCCTCTCTTATGTCTACATCATTTCCACTATCTTGAAGATACGCTCCACTGAAGGAAGGCTCAAAGCCTTTTCCACCTGTGCCTCACACCTGACCATTGTCCTCTTGTATTATGGGAGTGCCATCTTCACCTACGTCCGTCCAATTTCCACCTACTCTTTAGACAAAGACAGAATCATTTCTGTCATTTACAGCATTGTCACACCCATGCTGAACCCTTTAATCTATACCTTGAGAAACAAAGATATTAAGGGTGCACTGAAAAAGATATTTATGAAGAAGCTTTATTTGAAATGAAAGATGTGTTGTATTTTATTTTAGGTTTGGTTTTTTTACTTGAACATTTAGCATTCACCCAATCTATTGCTTGTGATTAAAGTAAGCAAGAATAAGAAAAACAGTGACTATGAATTATCACAGTGACATATCATTAACATTGTTTAAAACAGCCAAAATTTCTATTTCTGCTTTCATTTATGTTTCTTTATTATATTTTGTTGCAATGGCCACATTTTCATTCTAATGTTGTTTTTACTTTTGAAACTCAACTCCCAGATCTCACATGATCACACTGATCAACCTTTATTGGTGCAACTAATCTGTTTATGTATGCCATATTTTCCTTTCCTCTAACAAACTCTAGACAGAGTTCATGGTTCTTCACATGCACAAATAGTGTCTTATACAAACAGTGCAACTAGTAACCAACACTTCATTTGTCAATGGTCAATGGTCAAGAAATATTGCAAACTATCTTTCTTATTTTAAAAATTTGACATCTTTGCTCTCCCATAAGTTGGAACCCCTGGTTCCTATACCGGAAATAATGGAAGTAATCAGCTTATTATATGAACATGTGCCTAACAAACAATTTCCTGGGAACACATTGTGTCTGGAAAGCAGGGCCTGTGTGCATAATTACATCTGAATTAACAAGCATAAGATTGTGCTTCATGATTAGGGTTTTAAAGTGAATAAATGTAAACATGATTACGTTATTATTATTGCATAGTTAGGATTCCCATTAGTATACAACACTTTGGTTTTCTGGAACCTTGTTCAGAAGACACATAATTAATCACCAGAGACGTTCAGTTCTAGGATATGTTTTCTTAAGCAAAAACAAGATGAAATATTGGGGTGAGGGATTAACGTTCATAAATAAATGCCTCATTGCTGAGATGTATATCATATATGAAGGAAATGGATATAGAACTTCTGTCATGCATGCACTGAAAATTAAAAAGGCATAGTACATTGCTTTATTTGAAAAAAAAATCACACAGAGAGATACAGGAAGAAGATTCAATACATCATGCATAAAGAACAACAACTTTTAAAAAACCAGATTCAGGTAGGCAGTCGTGTTGGTCTGTTGTAGTCATAATAGATAACAAGATGAAATTTTTTTAAAAAAAATTATTAAAAGATCATCCAAAAAGAACTCCCTTAAGAGAATAAAGCCTTTTAAGACAGTCTTTAAAATAATCTTTCCCAATTTTTTTTAAAAATAATTCATGTAGCACCTTAAAATCCCTTGCCCTTCCCTGTGAAACCAACTGCCATCATTAACTGTCATCAACAGTTACAAGGTTGTAGCAACCTATGCTTCAGAGTATCTGAAGAAGTGTGTATACACACGAAAGCTCATACCTAGAAATCTTATACTTAATTGGTTTTTAAGGTGCTACTGGAATTATTTTTTTAAAAAACTTTTTTTGAAAGATTCTTTTAAAGACTGTCTTAAAACAAAAGCACTTCATTCTTTTTAGATCATCTTTTAATATATATTTTTAAATCTTTCATCTTGTTATTTATTTCAAAAAAAAACAATTGATACTCCATATTCTCCCTGGCCATTCAACAAAACAAGATATTGCTAAACCAGTGAGAAATGATTCTTGACAGGAATACATTAAGTTTACAAATGAAACTAATCATGACAAAATTTCAAAGAAATACAGGGGCATGTTGTTAATCTTTGATGCAACATTAAAATTACATATTCTCTGGATCCCCCTCCTCCATGCAACAATGTTCAGCAGTAGAAAATGATTGTCCTGGAGAGCTCTGGGTAAGTGCTGTCCTAGAACTGTAAATGCCAGCTAACATTTGAATCGGGGGGGGGGGGGGCACAGCCTTCTTGGTAGGCATGGAACTCCCTGATGATACAATTCTCTCTCTCCCTCTCTCCTCTTTTAGATAGGCCCTGAAGGTATTTCATCTGTGTTTAACTAGGGATAATTGTTGGTACTGTAAGTTTTTCAGTGACTGGGGATTATATATTTGATTGGGTTAATATTAAATGACTATATCACTTTTATCTTATTTAGATTATAATAGTGATTTTTTTCCTCTTGGTTTCGAAAAATGCATTTTATGTCACTTTGGGAAGATGTTTTTATTAGGAAAGGTAACATGGAAATCTCTTCCATAAAAAATAAAATAAAATGACACCAGTGCTACGTGTGGTGCTTGATGTCTTGATATCTAATAATTCACTAATTTGTATTAGGGCCTTTTCCCTCTTCTTCAGACATACAATATGGAAAAAAGAGAAGAGGGAAATCAAACCATCATCACAGAATTAATTCTTCGGGGATTTGTGGATTTTCAAGATCTACGGATTGTCATCTTCATCTTGTTTCTAGCCATCTATATCCTTACAATGACTGGAAACATCCTCATTGTTGGATTAGTTGTGACAAACCACAGCCTCCACACTCCCATGTACTTTTTTCTGGCAAACCTCTCTTGCTTGGAGACCTTCTACAGTTCAACCATCTTGCCCAAGGTCCTTGTCAGTTCCCTGACTGCAGAGAGAGCCATTTCCATCCCTGGCTGCATTGCGCAATTCTATTTCTTTACTGCTCTGGTAGTTACTGAATGTGGTCTCCTAGCTATGATGTCTTATGACAGGTACGTAGCAATATGTAAACCTCTGCATTATGGAACTCATATGACAGCTAAGCGATGTGTTCTCATGGCAGCTGGCTGTTGGATTACAGGTTTTTTTGCAATGTCAGTAATGATGTATCTGATGACAAGGTTGACATTTTGTGGTCCCAATGAAATAGAACATTTCTTCTGTGACTTTACCCCTGTGGCAAAAATCGCTTGCAGTGAATCTCAGAAATTTGAACTAATGGGTTTCATATTCTCAACCATTTTCACCGTGCCTACATTTTTATTGACTCTGACCTCATACACATTTATTGTAACCACTATCCTGAGAATCCCATCTGCTACTGGAAGGAAAAAGGCCTTCTCTACATGCTCATCTCACCTTTTTGTAGTGACAATTTATTATGGCACCTTAATCATAGTCTATGTGCTGCCCAATAATGAAAATATGAGAAAGCTAAACAAAGTCTTCTCTGTTTTTTACACCATTCTTACTCCTCTGGTCAATCCACTGATATACAGTCTCAGGAATAGGGAAGTGAAAGTGTGCCTTAGGAAATCTGTTGGTAAACTGACTAATGGCATATGGTCAAAGGAAATTCAAGGAACTGTTTTTAGTTTGGGATGGAATCCTAAATCACCCTAGATTCATTTCCCTCACTTCAAATTGACTCCAATTTCCCAGTATTGCAATATTCTCAGCTTAATTGTGCTTCGAGCCCCAAAACCCATCCCCCATGGAAATAAACACACAGTGGAGACTGAATTTAGTTTAAATGTTGATGGGCAAATTTTGGCCACAACTTTATTAAAATACACAAATGTGACTGGTATTGGTTTAGGCATTGGTATCAAACTACAGTGGTGCCTCGCAAGACGAAATTAATCCGTTCCGCGAGTCTCTTCATCTTGCGTTTTTTTTGTCTTGCGAAGCACGGCTATTAGTGGCTTAGCGGCTTAGTGGCTATTAACGGCTTAGTGGCTATTAACGGCTTAGCGGCTTTAAGAAAAAGGAAACAAACGCGCAAGAACTCGCAAGACGTTTCGGCTTGCAAAGGAAGCCCATAGGGAAATTCGTCTTGCGGAACGACTCAAAAAACGGAAAACTCTTTCGTCTTGCGCGTTTTTCGTCTTGCGAGGCATTCGTCTTGCGAGGTACCACTGTATATATAGCTCCTGCCCCACCCTGCAGGAAGCCTGTGAAGGGTAAACAACCAGCAGGGGGAGCTCCATCAATGTATATAGACTGGTGTTCACCCCTGGGGTTCCCAGGGGTCCTGGCATGGCCCTAGCCCCTCTCCAGGCTTCGGACAAGATCCAGACCCCCGGATTCCTTTAACAGAATACCCTATTCATTGGAGGGGCAGGTGATGGCCGCACCTCCGCTCCCCACATTTCCCTAAACCAATGCCTAACCGCCAAACCTTACAAAGTTGTGACGATTGCTAAGAGGTAGGCAAAAACCAAGTGGCCACAGCCAGTCTGCCACATTGGAAAAAATTCATACCTTGCCCCCATTCCAAAACAGGTGACCAAACAAGGTCCAAATCAAGGTCAAACACAACCTAATTAACAGGTGGGTGGGTGGGTGGGTGTTCAGCAGCGCAAAGCAAAATGAGGTCCCTACGTCATGCTTGCAAATAAATACCCCCAACCTTGCCACACTTCTGATTGGCTAAAGGCCATTGGCATAACTGTGGCACCACCGGCTTGGAGCAGGGCAAGCCCCGCCCACAAGCTGGTTAGGGAAGAGTTTCAGTGCCGAGCACAACATGGAGGATCCAACTTATCATGTTCATTTTGAAGCATAAGTAACAGTGAGATGTGATGAAAACATCCATGACTGATGGAAATCTTGACAAGCTGACACAGGGCATAATGCCCCAGAATCTAAAGAACTATTTAAGTTTAGAGTAGAAAATAATGCTTACTGGTGGAAGATAGTGAAGTCTTCAAAGGATTTATTTCCAATTTAACTGCTGATCCAATTTGCCTGATGTCCCAGAGAAAGATTTAGACAATAACCCAGGTGACCCTTTCACCTGGAGGATTTTCATGTTCTTTACCACACAGAGAGTCCCATCTGTTTTCCATACTGGGAAAAAACATGGGAAAACTGACATGATTTCTAAAGCAGAGTAGATAGGACTGGGGCAGGGCTATTTGAGGAAAAGAAACTAAGGGAGTTTTAAGCTTGTTTTCTGATGCAGTATGGTCCTGATTCAGTTCAGCACCTTCTCCTGCACCTTCTTTAAAGAGCTTGTTTTCTGATGCAGTATGGTCCTGATTCAGTTCAGCACCTTCTCCTGCACCTTCTTTAAAGAAAGAGGAATGTTGTGAGATCAGATTGTGGTTATCTTGTATCACATTTACTCGAGACCTCAGGTTCAGAAATCAAGTACAAAATACAGTAGTGTCATATCTTTGTCCATATTAGGAAACAGGGAACTAACAAGATCTTCTTTTCAGTATCCCAGAATATCAACTTCCTTTCTGAACAGCAGCTTGGACAGATGTCCCCCTCTGCACACGCCTTTCTGAATGTCATCTACTTGACATGACAAGCCACTGAAAAGGTGTGAGCATATGTCATCACACATGTCCAAGCACTATTATGTTTGAATCTTTTTTAGCATAGATATAAATAAACTTGCCTGACAAGTTTAGATAGTCTATTGTACTAATTACCACACACCTGATTTCATTAACCCTTTTCACTTTGTTACATTGAGCAACAAGCAAACCTTTCCAGTTTCCATCTTAGTCTTCTGATCCCTTTTCTAAAGACTAGCATGCTTAACAAGCAAACCCAACTCTTTGTTAATGAAGGGATATTGGGGGGTAAATGTGCCAGAATTTCCTAGCAGACTGGGACTATTTTGTCAAATTTTAATGACCTAATCATCAACTTTACTTTTGAATATGACCCCAGGTGATTTAGTTACTCATTTAAATGAGACATAAGAGACACACATCACCAGGGGAAATTACTTTAGACATTACATACACAAAAACAAGTAGAAGGTGTAGATGACATTGGTCCTCGGAATATAATGTCTTCTTACCATGAGGTTTCATCTGTATAAATGAAATGGATGCAGAAGACAAACTTCTACCATTTAGGCAATGAAGGCAGGAGAGGAGCAGTATAATACTTTACAGGAAAGCAAAAGCAAAGTATCAGAATAAGACAGATAGATTATCAGATACAGGAAGCATGATGATGAAGAAAAGGTTCTCCATATTCTGCATTTTAAGTTTATCACTCAACAGAATAAGATATATGTAAACTAAGAAATAATTGTCATGAAGGTGAGAAAAAAGATAATGCACAACAAATGAATGACTGAAGAAAGGAAGTGCACATACAATACATGACAATGTAAGTCACTGATATTAAATGAAGGAAAGCTTTCACTGACTACTGAAAGGGAAAAAAGAACCACTCACTGCTGCTAGATACAAAGGATGACAATGGCAGAAGGGAGAAATCAAACCATCATCACAGAATTGATTCTCCAGGGATTTGGGGATTTTCAAGACCTACAGATTGTCCTCTTCATCTTGTTTCTAACTATATACATCCTTACAATGACTGGAAACATCCTCATTGTTGGATTAGTTGTGACAAACCACAACCTCCACACTCCCATGTACTTTTTTCTGGCAAACCTCTCTTGCTTGGAGACCTTCTACAGTTCAACCATCTTGCCCAAGGTCCTTGTCAGTTCCCTGACTGCAGAGAGAGCCATTTCCATCCCTGGCTGCATTGCACAATTCTATTTCTTTACTGCTCTGGTAGTTACTGAATGTGGTCTCCTAGCTATGATGTCTTATGACAGGTATGTAGCAATATGTAAACCTCTGCATTATGGAACCCATATGACAGCTAAGCGATGTGTTCTCATGGCAGCTGGCTGTTGGATTACAGGTTTTTTGGCAATGTCAGTAATGATGTATCTGATGACAAGGTTGACATTTTGTGGTCCCAATGAAATAGAACATTTCTTCTGTGACTTTACCCCCATAACAAGTATCGCTTGCAGTGAAACTCAAACATTAGAACTGATGTGCTTCATATTCTCAACCATTTTCACCTTGCCACCATTCTCATTGACTGTGACCTCATACACATTTATCATCATCACCATCCTGAGAATCCCATCTGCCACTGGAAGGCAAAAAGCCTTCTCCACTTGCTCATCTCACCTTGTTGTAGTTACAATTTATTATGGGACCCTAATCTTAGTTTATGTGTTGCCCAAGAGGGAAAATATGAGAAAGCTAAACAAAGTCTTCTCTGTTTTTTACACCATCCTAACACCTCTGGCCAATCCCCTGATATACAGTCTCTGGAACAAGGAAGTGAAATAGTCTCTTAAGAAATCTATTGGAAAGCTGCATAAGATCATAGGGAATCAAAGGCACTAATTTTGGATTAGGGGAGAAATTGGTGACTTCATCTTATGGATACTGAAGCCTTTATATAGTGTCTAAATCTCTTTCTTTCTCTTGTCATACATATAGTGATGGGACAGAAGAAATTATACTATTTTTCTTGTGTCATTCATTATCACCATTCATGATCTGCTGAATTCTACCTGCTGTAGCTTGGAGCTAGGTGCGTACACTGTAGTTGTACACTGTAGTTTATTGAGTGCTGAAAGGGACACAGCTAAGAACCACCTGAAGCCCCATGAACCTTTTTGCCTGCCAATAAAAGCAATCCCAGTGCTTATGAGTGATTATTGTGATGTCAGCTGGTTCCAAGACTCTTCTTTGTTGTGAAATCTTGGAGGTATTCTGGGAGGTTTTGCGGCTCTGGGTGAAAGTTGGAAGAGGGTTGTCGAGTGGGGCGGTGTGCCACAGGAGAATGAATTGATATTTGTTTGTATTTATTAGTAATTTGTGTCATTGATTTTATTTGGTGTTTTGAAAATATTTTTGTTGTTTATGTTTCTTTATAGAACTTGGATATATATTAATATATAAAGTGGTATATAAATGGTCTAAACAATAAATAAATGATAATAAATTCCAGATCAACCCTATTGTGTCCAATTGCACCTTTCTACTGAAAGAAAACGTTTTTAAAAACAGAATGGGGAGGGAGCAGATTTTCAGAAATTTACTGTACCTTTCACTGCACACTTCACCCCCTCTAAATCTGCTGCAAAGGCACCATGCAGAGGGGAGGATGGAGGGGTGAAAATTACCTCCTCATCCCACTGATTGATTCCTCTTTCTCAGAAAATGGTCAGCATTGGTTTGTTGTTGTTGTTGGTAGTACTCAGCATTGCAACAGTTGCATGCTTGATGCTTGTTTGTATTGCATCAGTTTCACATTGTGACCACTCTGATGCCCTTCACAACTGGAAACCTCCAATTTCTAGCCACATGAAGTCAAGTGTGAATATTGGAGATATTTTCTTTGCATCAGGAAACATAGAATTTATTCTTTGAGACTATCATAACCCCAAAATTTTCATAGTAATATTTATTTTACTGAAAGCAATATTCATTTGCAAGGTCTTCCCTAGGCAGAATAATTTGAGAAAGGGACGCGGGTGGCACTGTGAATTAAACCACAGAGCCTAGGACTTGCATATCAGAAGGTCGGCGGTTCGAATCCCCACGACGGGGTGAGCTCCCATTACTCGGTCCCTGCTCCTGCCAACCTAGCAGTTCGAAAGCACATCAAAGTCCAAGTAGATAAATAGGTACCGCTCTGGCGGGAAGGTAAACAGCATTTCCGTGTGCTGCTCTGGTTCGCCAGAAGTGGCTTAGGCATGTTGGCCACATGACCCAGAAGCTGTATGCCAGATTCCTCGGCCAATAAAGCGAGATGAGCACCGCAACCCTAGAGTCGGTCACGACTGGTCCTAATGGTCAGGGGTCCCTTTACCTTTACTGCCTCAGTAGAATTTGCATCTTGAAAGGTGGGATATAGGCAATTGCCATCACACCAGAAGGAAATTTTGAGACACACAATATTTTGTGTAAACATGTTATACTTATTAAAATATAACAAACCAGAGGCCCTGCAAAACAAACTAATTAAACCAAAATACAGTTGTACCTCGGTTTTTGAACATCTCCATTGATGAACAGTTTGGTTTATGAATTCTGTATACCCTGAAGTAAATGCTTCGGTTTTTAAACACACCTGAGATGTCAGAAATGCCATGCGGCTTCCACTGAGTGCAAGATCCTGAGGCCTACCTAGCTGTTGGCTGTTGAGTTTTTGTTTTTTGAACATTTCAGAACTCGAACAGTCTTCCGGAATGGATTACATTCTAAAATCAAGGTACCACTGTAACCAAATAAAATACATCTGGGCCAGTGAATTCTAATAAATAGGGGATTCTATCGCTCTCGTCACCAGGGTTGCACTCTATGTTCATGAAGCTAGGTTTGTTAAGGTGCCTCCCTCTATGCTGTGGGCATCCTGGGTGTATGAACCTGACACGCACAACATAGCCTTGTTGGGCAACATTATCCCCAGTTTTTCTGCCAGGCTGAATGGCACCATCCAGCAGCAGCATAGGGTGAGGGGGACCATAGGGGAGGTTGCCCCAGGTGCAAAATTGTTAGAGATGCAAAAATTTGACACTTGCTGCTGCCTCAATACAGCTGTGTGCTTTTGTCATCGGGCTCCGTTGAAAATAGCTTCTCCATGCTAACCAGGAAGTGACCCCTCCAGGTAATGGAATGACTCTTTTTTTCTTACCTCTGTGGGTGTACCTAATCACAAACATTGCATTCTGTGAAGGTAAAAATTGAATTTGAATGTGACCCCAGGAGACTTAGTTCTTCCTTTAAATGAGACATAGGAGACACTTATCTCCAAGGGACATTAAATTAGATGGATACATGGAAAAAAGTGGCAGTTGTATGGGGGTTGGTCCTCAGAACATAATGTCTCCTTGCTGTAAAGGCTCATATGTACAGATGAAATCCATGCAGAACTCAAAGATGCAAATATCAGAACCAGAAAGAGAGAATAATAATACAGGGAGCATGAAGAAGAGTAGAAGGTCAATCTATGCTCCATATTTTGCACTTCAAGCATATCACTCAACAGAATGAGATAAAGGACTGTACAGGTAAGAAACACTGCTCATGGGGGAGGGAAAACAAAATCAATGAGGAAAAGAGGCCAAGACCTCTGTATCTGAGTGATAGCTTTTCCTTAGAAGGTGGGAAGCCAGTAGTGTGATTAGCCTCCAAATTCCTGGGGCTATTTTCTGTACAATTGCATGACAAGCTGACAAGTAACAGAACATGCTTATGGCTCAATGAGGGATTTGAACCCTGGTCTCCCAGGTCCTAGCCTGACACTCTGACCATTACACCACCACCGGTTCTCACTGCAGGATCTTGTAAGGCTCCAAGGCCACATGTCTGGCTTCCAGAGGATCTGCTTCTTGTTTGCAGGGGAGTAAGCTGATTGATCAAATGTTATCCCACATGTTTTCCTTTCACTTTCTTTATCTGATCTTTTGGTGATGTCGGTTTCTTGCGCAATAACTCCCAATCAACTTTAATTGCCCAAACTGAATTTATTAGTATGCAACTGAACATCATCCAAAAACAGAGACCCGAAGCTTCTTCACCTGAGGATCCCATAGGGTCATTAGTTGAATGGACATCAGTCAGGGATTCCTTAGCTGTGATTTTTGCATTGCAGGGTGATCAATGCAAGATGATCCTTGGGGTGATTTCCATCTCTATGATATTATAGTTCTATAGGTTGCCTTTGCCTCTGGCTCTCCTTAGATATGTTGGTTCTCTTTTTATTGCCTACCTTGTATTTACTCATTTATCTGGGCCACCTATATCTGTCACAAGGGCACAACTAAAGAAAGATGAGATGTGGGAGATCAAATAATGGTGAGACTATAAACTAATACACTCACCACATATTCAATTAAGGACAGCTGTCATTGGCTGCTAGAAAGAAAAAACAACTAAGATTAGTTTTACTCCTTGAATTAAATTTCTGAACTTCACCAGAACTACATCAACTACAATGCAATCCTCTAAACACCTAAGAAGTAAGATCTATTGAGTTCAATAAGGCTTACTCTTAGGTAAATGCATGTAGGATTGTGGCCTTAAGCTGAAGAGACTGGACATGCAGTTGTACAGATATCTTCCTTTCCATCCCCTTCCTACTCTTCTATTTTTGTATCAACGTTTTTATTGATTCATTCAAACTGGAATACAAAACTACTTGTTCTTTGCATTTATTAACACTGACAACAAACAATGTTCCTACTCAATAATCATGGAATGATGTGGGATGTAGAAATGCAAGTTATTCTCATACGCTTGTTTTTGCGTTGCTCCAAATAGGAAAACCATTAATGGAAGTTAAACTTGCACTTTGATAATGAGTGCATATGTATCCACTACAAAAGCATACACTGACAAGAGTAATGCTGTTGTGAAATGTGTAACACTAAACCTTCAGATCATTGTGTCTCAAAAAAACACACATAAGATATGGAAAGTTCTGGCAAAAGAGAATCACCTACACAATCCCTAGCAGAGCCATACTTAATAGTCATTGTACCGTATGCAGCAGCAAATAATGGTTAATAATTCAGTGAATTTTATTACATTTCCCCCTAGATATGAAGGATGGCAATGGCAGAAGGGAGAAATCAAACCATCATCACAGAATTGATTCTCCAGGGATTTGGGGATTTTCAAGACCTACAGATTGTCCTCTTCATCTTGTTTCTAACTATATACATCCTTACAATGACTGGAAACATCCTCATTGTTGGATTAGTTGTGACAAACCACAACCTTCACACTCCTATGTACTTTTTCCTTGCTAACCTGTCTTGCTTGGAGACCTTCTACAGTTCAACCATCTTGCCCAAGGTCCTTGTTAGTTCCCTGACTGCAGACAGAGCTATTTCCATCCCTGGCTGCATCACACAATTCTATTTCTTTAGTTCTCTGATCGTTACTGAATGCAGTCTCCTAGCTATGATGTCTTATGACAGATACATAGCAATATGTAAGCCCCTACATTATGCAACCCTAATGAACAACAGGCTCTGCCTTCACATGGCAGCTGGGTCTTGGATTAATGGGTTTCTAGCAATGTCAATAATGATGTACCCAATGACACGGTTGACATTCTGCGGCCCCAATGAAATTGAACATTTCTTTTGTGACTTTACCCCAGTAGCAAGAATTGCTTGCACTGAGGCACAAAAATTTGAATTGATGGGTTTCATATTTTCAGTCATTTACATCCTTCCTCCTTTTCTATTGACTTTGACATCCTATATGTTCATCATCACCACTATCCTGAGAATCCCATCTGCTACTGGAAGGAAAAAGGCCTTCTCCACATGCTCATCTCACCTTGCCGTGGTTACAATTTATTATGGCACCCTAATCATAGTCTATGTGCTGCCCAATACTGAAAATATGAGAAAGCTAAACAAAGTCTTCTCTGCTTTTTACACCATTCTGACCCCTCTGGTCAATCCACTGATATACAGTCTCAGGAACAGAGAAGTGAAAGAGTCTTTTAGGAGGTCTGTTGGCAGGCTGACTCGTAGCTTAATGCCCCAGAAATTTCAAAATAATGTTTTTAAATTAGGGTGAAAACTCGAGCATCCTGCCGGAGGATTGCGATGTGTGTGTTTTCTCTTGATTTTCTAAATCCTTTCTCTTGTCACATGTACTGTGGGAATTATATATTTGTTATATAATTTAAATCTATTTCAGTATTGTAACTTCTGTATGTTTTAAAGTATAGCTGTAATTTCTCTTTTTTTTTCTTTTGTAAAATATTTTGAGTGTTTGTTTGTTTTTTTACAATCAAGCAGTCTATAATTTTTATGAAATTAATAAATAAATATTATTATCTGAATCAAAACTATCACTGCTTCGGGTGCTTGCACGACCTTTCACGAGGGAGACTGGATAATTGAAAAAGTCCTACCCACTCTGATCTGCCTCTCTTTCTCCCCACCCCCAAGCCCTTCCTTTTCTAAGCCTCATTTCTTTCTTTATTTTGAATTGAACCAAAATAGTATTGTTGAGTCCATTGATGTCAATGGGTTTACTTTGTGCATGACTTAGTTGAGGATCACCTGGTTACATCATATATTGCAAGTGATCCTATGAAACTGATAAACTGGTACAGCCTGAAATTATTTTCAAAGGCTTTGGATGATGAAAGCTCTAACCTCAAAACTTTAAAAAGTGTTGTCTTGATTAATTGCCCAATGGGGATTTGGAACTGTAGGCTGAACCTGAACTCAATAATTGTCTACAGTGTCTTCTTGGAAAATCCATGTTTCTTACAAGACTTCCATTTGCTGGAGCAATACACACCAGATGAAGTAAGGAGTAGGGATAGAGTTGGGGGTTATCCAGTGAAACTTTATTCTTATGTATTGGTGTGTTTTATAAAAAAATAATAGTAACAATAGTTCCTGTTCCACATCTAGGTTTATGTGCACCTATATGCTTAGTAGTTCCTCACCCCTCTTTTATTGTCCATTCCAGGTCGCCCAACCACTACCACAGTGTCCTTTCTCAGATCAAGATGAGCAGGTGATAGCAAAGGTTGCAAGGTTTTTAGATGGGCAATCAGAATAAGATCAACTATTCGGCTACTGATTCAAAACTCTAAAATGTATTTTAAATAATTGACTTTTTATTTCTATTCTTTGTATATCGTATTGTTGTTTTATTGCTATAGTCAATGGCTGGTGCAAATAAAGATTCATTCATTCATTCATTCATTCATGGTTTCTGTTCCACATCTAGGTTTATGTGCACCTGTATGCTTAGTAGTTCCTCACAGGAGCAATTTCAGGAATAAAGTTCTTTCCCCCCTATGTTGCACTTTTTGCCAATTCAGAAGGAGGTAACCTGAGGTGGCTGACAGCGTCAGCAAGTAAAGAACATTATTCCTAAAACGGTCAGACACAGTAATGATTCCCCCTTCCCGCTCCCCACTTCATGTAGCTTGGCTGAATCATCTGTTGGTATTGGTTTAGTTTTCATGGATGTATCCATTATTGGTTGAGCCAATTACCTATGTTATAAACCTTTGTGGACTACAGTTCATTCCATGTGTGTGTTTGTTTTTACTGAAATGATCCTTTGATATTTGCATCCACCTTTCCTCATCCTTATCCATTCTATTGTTACACCCAAGCCCTGGCTCTGATAGGTGAGAGACTCCAAGGGTACAAGGGGCTTACCAAGGGTCCGCTTTCCTTGGAATGAGGAACAGCAAAGACTGTGATGTTTTAATAATAATAATAATAATAATAATAATAATATTTATAATATTTATACCCTGTCCATCTGGCAGGGTTTCCCCAGCCACTCTGGGTGGCTTACAGCACATACAAAAATGTAAAAGATGGTGATTCACAATCATTGTCTAGAGAAAGAGTTGCTGATGAAGGTGGTTAAATGGCAAGCTATGGCCATTACCTTACCATTGCCCAGTTAGTAATGGAATCTCACATCAGCTTTTAACCCTTACTTAGCACAGGACCCAGTAAATGGGAAGGGACTCAGGCATCATACAGACTCCCCCCTTGTCATATAACACTAATCATTAAATAGATGCATCATTCTCTCTCTCTTTCTAGTTAGTTTTTAAAGATTCCTTACTGTGTTGTTTACAGCTATTTCATTTGTATTTTGGGTATTGATCTAAAATTTGCATGTTTGTAAACACTCTAATCGTGGGCAATAAGACTGGAGAAACTTGCTGGGCTGTCTATTTAGCAGCATATGGAAAGCAAATGGTCCCTCCTGCAATTATTAACTCTTCATCAGGCATGACCAAATCTATCAATCTGAATGTCTAATTTTCTCAAAATGAAATTAAACTCACCACATTTCCATAATAGTTTTCATTTCTTTTTGGGGGGTGGGGGTGGGAAGTTTTTCCCCAAAATAGCATTTTTGTACTAATTTCTCCTAAAATTGGCATTTTGTCTAATTTAAACATTTCAGATGCATTTTCTCTGTTATAGTCTTTTGTGTTATTTGCTTTAAATTATGCATGGTTTCCCCTGACATATACATTGTTTTTTAAAAAGTAGAATGTAGGTAAAAAGGTGTCCGACTCTGGGGTTGCGTGCTCATCTCGCTTAAGAGGCCGGGAGCCAGCACTGTCCGAAGACACTTCCAGGTCACGTGGCCAGCATGACAAAGCTGCTCTGGCGAGCCAGCACCAGCGCAGCACATGGAAACGCCGTTACCTTCCCACTATAAAGTGGTACCTATTTATCTACTTGCACTTGGGGGTGCTTTCGAACTGCTAGGTGGGCAGGAGCTGGGACTGAACAACGGAAGCTCACCCTGCTGCGGGGATTTGAACCGCCGACCATGCAATTGGCAATAATAATAATAATAATAATAATAATAATAATAATAATAATAATTTATTTATACCCCGCCCATCTGGCTGGGTTTCCCCAGCCACTCTGGGCGGCTTCCAAAAGAATATTAAAACACTATGATACATCAAACATTAAAAGCTTCCCTAAACAGGGCTGCCTTCAGATGTCTTCTAAAAGTCTGGTAGTTGTTGTTCTCTTTGACATCTGGTGGGAGGGCGTTCCACAGGGAGAGACTGAGGGCTGGAGCCCTTCCTGGCACAATGAGACAGTGCCGCTTCCCCTGAAGGCTCAATGACTGATGGAGAAGGCAGCTTCCCCAGAGCTACTTGCCTCCTTGGGTTAGACACTCTTCTGGGGTCAGCTTTGATGGCAGAAGGGACATGCGCTGGCGGGAGCTGTGTAGGCAGGCTTGGTTTCTCACTGGCAGCCAGGCTTTGCATTCTGGGCTCTGGCATCAAGGCTGCATTCTGGGGACCAAGTGCCCCTTCGGAACAAGATGGTGCAGGCAAACTGCCAGCCAGATGTCCCTGATCCCCGTAAGGGATGGGCAACATCGGATGGGGTACTGGCATGCCCGGCCAGTACGGTGGCTGTGGCACCCACTCGACAGAGCTGTAAGGGGGGCCTGGGGCTAAAGGTGGCAAAGTAATGGGCGGGCACTGTCCTAGGCACTGAGGTTTTACCCACAGTGCCACCCGCGTCCCTAGAATGTAGGACTACATTACAAAATTCAGGCATGTGTTTGAAGGATAGCTGTGTTTCTTTTTACAAGTTGTCTTGGGAACCATAAATTAGATGAGTTCAACTCAGTTTTCATTAAGATGTGCACTGAATTGAACCAAAATGAATTTCTCCCCCATTCCTACACTCTCCTGGTACTGTAGCAAACATTTCATCACACTGACAATGCTTTCCATTTGCCTAGAGTGCTCCTAAAATGTTATGTCTGTGTCCATCATTAATTTTTAGACGAGGAGCAAAGGGACTGTGACGCCTCAAACCACAAAGTGTAAGTCATGCTTCCCACTTCCTCTGATTTTTTCCCTTCAGCAGAGATACATTGTCTGCATAATGGAACAACGCAACCAGACCAGTATCAAAGAGTTCATATTTGTGGGATTCTCCAGCGACCGAGGTGCCAATTTGTGCCTCTTTGCAGTGGTTCTCTCCATGTACTTCATCACCCTGACAGGTAACACACTCATCATTGTGGCCATCCGTATTGACCCACGGCTCAGCACACCAATGTACTTCTTCCTGACCAATCTCTCTTTCTTGGACATCTGCTACACAACAAGTGTGGTACCTCAACTGCTGGTTCATTTCCTGATTAGTCCAAAGACCATCTCCTTCAACAGATGCATGGCCCAGCTCTGTATCTCTTTGACCTTTGGCAGCATTGAGTTTATCCTGTTGGCAGCCATGGCTTATGACAGATATGTGGCTGTTTGCTATCCCTTGCATTATAAAGTCATCATGAATAGGACAGTGTGTATTCAGTTGGCACTAGCTTCCTGGATTGGTGGCTTCCTCAATGCTCTAGTGCAAACTGGGTTCACCATGCGCCTTCACTTCTGCACTTTCAACATCATCAACCACTTTGCTTGTGAAGTCCTGGGTGTTATCAAGTTAGCTTGCTCTGAGACCTTTATCAATGAGATCATGCTTATGGTGGCAGGGGTCATTGTGCTACTCATCCCCTGCATCTTGATAATGCTTTCTTACGTGTATATAATCCGTGCTATCCTACGCATCCACTCTTCAGAAGGTCGGCACAGAGCCTTCTCCACATGTTCCTCTCACCTGACTGTCGTCACCTTCTGCTATGGAACAGCTGCATTTGCTTATATGAATCCCAGAACAAATACTTCACCCAACCAAGACAAGATGTTGGCTTTCGTATATGCCGTGGTCACTCCAATGCTTAATCCTATCATCTATAGTTTAAGGAACAAGGAAGTCAAAGGAGCCTTGGCTAAAGCAGTAAGGAAAAATGTCCCCATGGAAAGCTAAAGAACCATTTGTAAAAATTTATATAGCAGCATTAAAATATGTACAATGGTTATCAGATATTTAACTGATGCAAGTTCAAAGTCAAATATAAGCTCTATCTGCTCTTGCCTTTGGGAGGTTGGGGACTGATTTACATATACATGCACAACTCTTAATGAGTCCACACAATGACTGGCAATTGAATGTTAACATCTGAACTCATTGGAAAGCATGATGTTGATATAATAGAATCATAGAATTGTATAGCTGGAAGGAAGCACAAGGCTCATGTGGTCCAACCCTTTGCAATACAGGCAAAAATCTTTCACCCAAAATCGGACTTGATATAAGCAATGTGTGGTGCAAGATTCCAGACTAAGACTAAGTTAGTTCTTGGTATGAGCTTTCGTGTGCATGCACACTTCTTCAGATACACACGTGCATGCACACGAAAGCTCATACCAAGAACTAACTTAGTTGGTCTTTAAGGTGCTACTGGAAGGAATTTTTTTTATTTTTGACTATGGCAGACCAACACGGCTACCTATCTGTAACATGAAAAATAATGTTATATAATGCTCAATGCATTCTTTCATTGATGGCTGATCCCTGCTCTACAGCACCCTCTGGTGTCACATTTTTAACATTATTAAGGATTCCTATTAATTATGACAGTATAATGCAGCGGGTTGCAAATAGAGACAAAGCAGTCATATGCCATAACTAATAATATGAAACACTCTAGGCCCCCAAAGAAGACGGCACAATATATTTGTGCCCTTCATTCAAAAAAGGAGATAGTCTTTGTCTCAGAGAGAAGGTCCACAAGCAACTTAGGGACAATAGCTGATGTGAACTTAACTTCTGCCAAGGACAGGTTTTGGAGGAAGTAGTAGATAGGGCTGTGCAAGATGGGGTCCAACTTGTTAGCAGAATTATGAATATGTTTCCTATCAAAGTCACTAGATAGAATACAAGAAACAGAACGAAGAGGAGGGCCTGAAGCTGTCCCAGATTGGCAAACCCCAAAAGAATGAACTCATTGAACATAGTCTGGTTAGGTCAGCTCATTAAAAAATTAAACTGCAATCCCGGGTAACAGTACACAGAAGCGCTATACCAATAACTCCACTTTCCAACTGGAAGCAAAATCCATTCTTCGCAATAACTATGATTGCCTTAGTTGCTTTGACAGATGACATTTGACATTTTTCACGATTCTATTTCATTGATGATTTTACAAGCAGAAGTTAGCAAACATTTTTATTCCATTATTCCAACTTGGAAATGTTCCTTTATCTGTACTTATCAGGCTTCCATTTAGGAGCTGAATAGTTCAAAACATCTGGAAAACAAAATAGTTCAACAAATTGTATTCCTGTTAGAGTTCAAAGCACGGAGTCCATAATCTAGGGGCAGTAAACCAACATCCCGCAAACTAATTATTGTTGAATTTCAGTAATGAGTATTTATATGGCTCAGTAATGGACATTGGCTTCACAGCAACACCCGATGAAAGTTGCCATTGATGAAACTAAATATAGTTCTCTATTTGTAACTTCTGTCTTTAATTAAAAATAAATAAATACTAAAGCATCAGCCTTGGATTTTTAGAGACCAAAATTCTTTATGAAAAGCTAATTACACAGCTAATTATATATACCCAGGAACAAAAGTCAGAGGAAAAATGTGGCATCAGTAGAGGCCATGGAACATCAACAGTCATTATCCCCATTGGTGATTCCCAAAGGGATATTCCTAGTCCATACTACCAATGGGAGCAGACAATTGTTCACTATGAGTTTCCAGTAGCATGAATGAATTCTAAAATCAAACGGAGCTCTGGTGCATTATAAGTCTTCTGTCCCATGAGAATTAGACACAAGGAATGTATCCCAATTAATATGTTCCCCAGATTGTATTGTATTGTATTGTATTGTAGTAACCATATTATGTGAACAGATCTTTACACCAGATCACTGAAAGAGAAAATTTGGGGCTTAGTGGATAAATTTTGGGGCTGAGTGGATAAACTTGATCATGGCCTACTTCCTTGAAAAAGGCTTAGAACCTGAAAGTTTCATTTTTTACTTCTGAACATTGATCAACAGTAACTTAAAGTTACTGTTTCAGTAACTTAAAGTGACTGTGGAAACCACATGAAACCGTTTATGTTTGGAAATGTTCTGAATGACAACAAAACTATGACTGGAGTACACATGGACTCTGCGGTATTCCAGTATGTTGCTAGCCATTTACCCCCTGACACAACAAATTTCACTGTGCTTTAGATGATGGCATCAGAGGTGGCTTCAGTGTGGACATGTACTCATTCGGTTGCATACCCTCCCCACCACACACTTTATCTTGAAGAACTGTCAAGAGGACAGTTCTGGATTTGAACTGTCAAATATAAAAATTATGATGAACCATAACAAGAGAGAGCTTGAAGTTGCCAATCAAAAACACCTGGATAGCACACATCACCTAGTGTCCTCCCCAATATGATGAGATGTCATGTTTCTATTTACGTTTTAGTGACAATGCATTAATTTGCATCTATACTTATTAATAACCTTATGCAAATTTTATGCAGATTTGTGCTATTTTCTCCCCCCCCATGATGAATTATTATTATTAACAGTCCAAAAGTGTCCACCTCAAATTGTCACCACTTCAATTCTGCTCAATACAATTGGTTCAAAGGTGCTTGCATCATCAAACACATTGCTTCAGATTCTGCCCCTTCCCCCAACAGGCATCCCTTTTCTGATCTCTAATAGTGTGAATGAAGAAATGAGGTAATATAGATTTGGAACTAGTAGATACCCATCCTAGTCCTGTTTATTCTACTAGGAAACAAATGTAT
Organism: Podarcis liolepis; assembly: GCF_965112155.1. Classification (NCBI taxonomy): domain Eukaryota; kingdom Metazoa; phylum Chordata; class Lepidosauria; order Squamata; family Lacertidae; genus Podarcis; species Podarcis liolepis. Next base: position 26,868,768 of record NC_139573.1, on the reverse strand, counting down.
CCCCAAATGATACATTTGCCTTTGGGGACTAAGGTGATACAGCATTCTGCTCCTTTAAAAATATATAGCACGTTTCTAATTAAAAATCAAGGTGAGGGCAGCCTCCATTCTTAACTTCTGCTCAGAAACGCAAAGTATAGCTACCATAAGAAATAATTTCCAAAGTTTATATGTCAGTAAGGGATTAATTATCCTATTCACTAGTAGTTTAACAGAACTATGGAAATTCAAAAGTATGAACAAGATTTATAACTTTAAAGATAATGTAAATCAAGGCCTGCAAGGACTTTTTAATAGTGTTGTCTTTATATTCTCAAGTGAAGAATGGCTTGGAAATTATACTCCACACAATCACAGTGACTGAGTGACCAAGCAGCCCCTGCTTTGCTAACACAGAAATTTCTTTCACATTTAAGAGGTAGGTGAGGAATTTCTTTATTCTGAAGGGTATCATACACCCTTACTGTATTATCAGGTGCTGAATTAAGTATGAAACAGGGGTGCCAACTTGAAGAAGACACATGACACAGTGCACACACACCATTTGAATGGGAATGCCTATCAGCTTTGTGGGGGCCTGGCTGCCTCAAACCTTTTATAGTGGGGACAGAAGCGCCCAGGAGTTGGCTCCAATGGTATGAAAGGAGAAGTACAAGTGGACAAATAATTTAGATTCTCTTGTTGCATGTTTTTAGGTTTTAGTAGAATGGGGTTGGCTCTCTCTTTTTCTCTCATTTGGGACTGTATTGTCTTAACTTACAAATGAGTAGTAGCCCTGTTTCCACTGGCTGCACTGTGTGTAAGTCCCTTCAGCACAATCGGTCTTATCTCTGAGTAAACATGGATCTGATTGTAATGTTAATAGAATTATCACAGGGGTGGGGAACCTGTGGCTCACCACATATTGTACTTTGACACATATCAGCCTTGACCAATGGCCATGCTGCCTTGTGCTGAGGGCAGTTCAAGTCACATCTGAAGGGGGGCCTGTTCTTCATCTGCAAATGATCTCATAGCAATGTACAGTAGCTGATTTGTGATTAGGTGTGCTGATGAATATTAACACTGAAAGAGTAGTTAGGGTGACCAGATGCAAAATAAGACAGCAATACTGAGCCTCTAATAGCAAGTAGACCTTATTTTAATCTAGCAACAATTTTGCATGGCTATGAAAGATACAGGAACACTACCCTCCTTTGCAGTAAGTTAAACTATTAATTTAAGAAATATTTTAGTTGGTCCTAGAGAAGATGATGATGGAAGCCTCTGTGTCTCATCTCTCATTCTGCAGCACCCAGATGAAATGAGTGCTGCTAGATCTAGGCTGATGGAGAGGCAGATAGATGTGAAGTATCACCACTTCCTTGGCTGCAACCTCATAAAATATGGCCATGACTTGGGACATGTACTTTGCAAACTGTCTTTTTAGAGTAGAGTATATATCTTTTCAGTCTTTTCAGTTAAGACATTTTATTGTGCAAAAGTAAATACATTTAAGGATTAATGGAAATTGATTTATTTTTTGAACTTTTTGCCTATGATAAAAATCAACTTAAAGGTATTTATCTTCTTTTTTAAAAAATAGAAATGTTCAATGAAATTCAGTCTTGATAAAAATGAAAAGCTAAAAGATGTGGTATACCAAATGACATGGAGAATATTAAGCATTTTTGGAAAAGCTAGCTCCCTGCAACTGCTATATAAATGTTAGGCTTTAGAATAAACTTTGAATTGTAACTTTAAATTATGACAAGCAAATGTAAAACACTAAGGCAACATGATGTAAATTAAAGCATTAGGATGAAGTTTGAAGTTTGTATTCTGAATATGTGAAAAAAGAATTGATTGATTGAAGTGGGACATTAAAAAGTTATTATCTGGTCACCTCCACATTATCCTAATCCACCCCAGCCAAACAGATCACGGGATTGGGGTTGCACTGTAAATCAATTTAATAGAGCCAGTGCAAAATGTATTAAATAGCTATTAATCTCTTTGTTTGTTGCTTTACCTTCAGTATATAATCCAATCCAATAATCTTGAAGAAATGAAGTGGAAAAACCAAACAAGTGTGATGGAATTTATCCTCGTTGGTTTTTCAACCATGCCAAATATAGAGCTGTTTTTGTTTCCCCTAGTCTTGATGATGTACATTGTGACAGTGACTGGGAACATCCTCATCATTGTGGTTGTCATGATAGATCCAGCTCTTCAATCTCCAATGTACTTCTTCCTGAGGAACTTGTCCTTCATTGAGATCTGCTTCACTTTAGACACAATCCCTAAAATGCTAGTCAACCTTCTGCTGAAGCATAAAAGTATTTCTTACATCGGCTGTGCCATTCAAATGTCTGGCTTCTTCTATTTTGGATGTGCTGAGTGTTTCATTTTAGCTGCCATGTCCTATGACCGCTATGTTGCTATCTGTAACCCCTTGCACTATGCCACTGTCATGAACAGGAATTTCTGCCACAAGTTGGTGGGTGGGGTGTGGGTCATTGGCATTCCCGTATCACTATTGCAGGCAGCTTGGATCTTTAGTCTCCCCTTTTGTGGACCCAAAGAGGTCAATCACTTTTTCTGTGATGCGCCACCAGTACTGAAGTTAGTTTGTGCTGATACTTACTTATTTGAAATGCAAGCCCTTGCCTCTACGCTCTTGTTCCTCATGTTTCCTTTTGTACTTATCCTGATCTCCTACATACGCATCATTACCACCATCCTCAGAATATCTTCAGCAGAGGGCAGACACAAAGCCTTCTCTACTTGCTCGTCTCATCTCATTGTGGTGACATTGTTCTATGGAAGTGGGAGCATTGTCTATCTGAGACCCAACTCCAACTATTCCCCAGAAGTCAAAAAAATGCTGTCTCTATTTTATGCAGTCCTCACACCCATGCTAAACCCCATTATCTACACTCTGAGGAACCATGAAGTGAAGGTAGCCATGAAGAGAATTCTTGGTCAGAAAATCTTCTCATAGACTACAAAGATGTGTTACGGACAACATGGAGATTTCCTAATGTCAGTTGAGGAACAGATATTGATATAGTCCTGGCTGTTAGAAAAAAGAAATATCCAGGCAGTTCCTTTAGACAACAGACAGAAAAAGTTTTGGAAGCAGTCAGTTGCAGCTCATACTGTATAGCACCATAGAAACTGTTTTTGACATAACTGTCACAAAGGGCTACCATATGTCCTTTTTCCCCAGGACATGTCCTCTTTCTCATGGGTAGAATCATCATAGCGATCCATAGTTAAAAGTAGAAGTCAGCAAATGTGTCTTCCTTTTTGCTCTTCAAAATATGGCAACCCTACCAGGGTGAAGTAACCTGTAACCTACATTTTCACTACAGCTAGTCTATTTTTTATATAACAAAAGTAATAATGATCTAATTATGTAAATGAATAAACATGTTACTCTGTGTAATGGTGTGGAAAATGCCCTTTTGCACTGCAGAAATGCATGCAGACTGCATAAGCCTGCTATGTTTTGTGGTTTCTTAATTGATATATTTTCTAAAGGAGCATACTTGTATTTAAATAACCATACTTGTCATAACTCTTTAGCTTAAAAAACACAGAGGACAGCTAACAGTGCTCTTTCAGATGACTCTTTACCTAGTGCATCATCAAATATCAGCTCTCTGCTAGGCTTCTGTTTCTTTCTTTCTTTAATGCTGCAACTGGTGGCAACTGGTCTGGAGCCATAGTGGCAGAGCACCAGAGGTAAGGCGGCAGCTGGCAGCAAGGGGACGAAGACTGGGCAGCAGTGGGCAGCATGTCACAATGGCGGTGAAGGGTGGTGGTGATGGGAGGGTGCCAGGCACCCAGAACAACATTTTGTGGGTGCCCAGCCCCCTAGCGCCCTCTGGAATTGGCACAAGTGCCAGGCTCTAAGAGAGCCTGTTGCATGGGCACCTGGCCATGCCCCCTCAAAAAATGTACCTGGGGTCACAGCCCCCCCCCCACTATGCCGCTGATTCATGGGGAGGTTCCACTCAGCATTACCTGCCACCCCCTGCCACCCTTTTCCTGAGCTGCCAGTGTCTCCTAGCAAGCAGGGAATGCCCTGCCCTGCCCTGGCTGCCCATCTCCAAGGTGACTAGCAGAAGTATGGAAGCTGAGCAGGGTGTGTTAGCCTGGCAGGGATCCAGCACTGATAGTCCATAAAGTACTTCATGGTTATGGAAGCATTTCACAACCTAAAGAGCCACTGGCAGCAGGGCATGCCTTCTCCTCCTCCCTGCTGGCTTCCTTTGGGGAACATATAATGCTGTATATGAGACTTCATTTTTCTCCTGTCATGTTCCCCACACGATTCTCCACCACCCATGAGCAACTACTTTATGGACAGCCCCTCTAGGTGAGGAAGGCTCCTCCCTGCCCTGAAGGATCCACATTGCTCTCATGTAAGTCATGTGGCTTTCATGGAGAGTGCAGCCCCAAAAGACGTGCATCCCAATTTCCCTCTGCAGGATGTTAGAGGGCATGTCATAGGGCAGTGGTGGTGGACCTATGGCACCTATGGCACACTCTGAGCGCCCTCTCTGTGGGCACGTGCGCTGTCACCCCAGCAGGGCCATAACTGTCAGGAGTTCAGCCTACACTCAAGTAGGACCCTGGCAGAGATACATGCCCAACTGGCATGTTCCCTCCCTCCTGGTTGATAGTTTGGGAGCTTCATAAGCTTTCTTCAGCCTGAACATCACAGCAACCGATGCCAACCAACACCAGCACACTTAGAGATCTGCAGAGTTTGCACACTTGGTGTGACAGACCTCAGCAACTCAGTATTTGGGCTAATCTACTTTATTTACTTATAAACACACACGGAGCACTGCAACATGGCTCCCTCTCTCTGTAGCATCAGACAGCAAAGAGAAAAAGAAGAAAGGACAATAGTCCCACTTCACGGAACACAGTAACACAAACATCCTGTCTCCATCACTTCCCACTCTGTGGAGTCAAAACATACACCATCATGTGATAGACATTAATCTCATGCAGAACTCACTGACTGCAGTCATGGAGCAGGAATTCTAACAGTAACTTCTGTGCCGGTCACGGGGGAGGAGGAGGAGGGGAGCGCTCGCACGTGCCGTCCAAAGCCTGCGGTACCAGGGCCTGGCGAGCGAGCGAGGGGCTGAGGAGGCTTGACTTTTGATGCTCCAGGGCCTCCTGCCAGTCTGTTTTTCCTACTTGGGAGTAAGCCATCTTGAGTTCAGCAGGGCTTAACACCCAGGTCAGTAAGCATATAAAGATGACAACCTAAGAAGGGACTGTTGGGTTTACGTGTTCTCTGGGCTTTCCTGCAGAAGCCAACAGAGAAATTCATTCTGTGGAGGCTGTGATCAAATGACAGCTGAAGAAATGGCAAACAACAACAACTTCTTCTTCTTCTTCTTCTTCGTCTTCTTCTTCTTCTTCTTCTTCTTCTTCTTCTTCTTCTTCTTATTATTATTATTATTATTATTATTATTTATACCCTGCCCACCTGGCTGGGTTTATTTCTTTATTTATATTTATTTGTATCTGCACACACAGACAATCATTATTATATCATATTAAGAACTGGGAGAGGGTGGCTTTTAGTACAGCCCTCCAGTGTACACTAGTGTCCAAAATTGTGGAACCTTCTGGAAAAAACGTATTTCCGTGGTTTGATGGCTCATAACACCACTTTGTAATACCAGTGCTTTATTTTCTGTGGGGACACAGGGGGACATATACCCCTAAACATTTTGTAAATTTAGCGGGAGAAGAAATTCACTGTATTTATTCTTCCTGATTTGAACTGCATTTATTTTTCCCCGGTGGTGATTTCCTTGAGTCAAAATGAGACTTTTTTTAGAAGGGGGAAAAAAAGCACTGAGTTATACCATAAAATTATATATCAAGGGAAAGATAATTTAATGAAGAATGTAATGCAATAACTTTTATGAAGGATTATTTATTACAACAGCAGTTACAAAGAAGAAAAGTGAAAAACAGAAAAAAATGGGATATACTGGTTAAATTGCCATGTTGGCACTTTGCGATAAATAAGTGAGTTTTGGGTTGCAGTTTGGGCACTCAGTCTCTAAAAGGTTTGCTATCACTGTAGTAGTGGGTCTCCTAACAACTCTCAAAACTCTTAATAAGCTACATCTCAAATGATTATTTGGGGTAAATCAGGATTGTTTTAAATTTATACTGCATACTTACTAGTCATTGAATATGATTTATTTTAGTCTGATACAACTCCATGCTTAAAGCTATTTTCATTGTATTGTGGTTATTTTTATTACATCTTTTTACAATTTCAAGGAATTTTTGCATGTTTTTGTGTATCTCCACCCCCTCTCATATATCCCCCTTTTTTGTAAGGGAAAACAGAACAGAAGGGGCAGGTTTCCATGATGTACACTGTACCTAGTTGTGATTCAATTAAGTATTTGCTGTTTGGGTCTGTGCTTTGAATGGCTAAGACTAAGTTATGCATGAACAACAACAACAAAATCCAATACTCTCCAGTGTGGTGTAGTGGTTAAGAGCGGTAGACTCGTAATCTGGGGAACCGGGTTCGCGTCTCCGCTCCTCCACGTGCAACTGCTGGGTGACTTTGGGCTAGTCACACTTCTCTGAAGTCTCTCAGCTCTACTCACCTCAGAGTGTTTGTTGTGGGGGAGGAAGGGAAAGGAGAATGTTAGCCACTTTGAGACTTCTTCAGGTTGTGATAAAGCGGGATATCAAATCCAAACTCTCTTTTCTTCTGTTCTTTGAATGGGTTACAATTGAGCTGGCTGCCTGTATGTCAAAATCCAATTTCAGCATGCTATTTACTAGGAGCAGGAACTGTCTTTTGTGCTTCTTTTAGACACCACTTTATACATTCTGGTCATGCTCAATCTGTGGAAATTATATAGTACCGGCAATTGAAAGTATACTAACTTATCTTTATTGCTTCCAAACATTATGATGAATGAATGATCAACTGTGAAAAAATAATTCTCTGTTCATGGTCTTGGTCACCATCCTCTTAATGGCACCATTTACTTCCTTATTCCTTAGGGCATAGATAACAGGGTTCAGCATGGGCGTGATGGCGGTGTACACTAAAGCCAAGTATTTGTCACTATCCTGAGTCTTAAGTGATTTGGGCCTTAGATAAATCAAGCTGCCACTCCCATAGTACAGGGTCACCACCAAGACATGAGAGGAGCAGGTGGAGAAAGCTTTCTGACGCCCTTCCGAGGATGTCATCTTCAGGATGTTGGAAATAATCAGAGAGTAGGACACAATGATAAGGGAAAAGGGGGTGAAAATAACTAGGATGGCAGCTGTAAAGAGCTGCATTTCATACGAAGAAGTGTCAATGCATGAAAGCTTGAGGAGTGGTGGGATATCACAGAAAAAATAATTAATTTTGTTTGATCCACAGAATGGCAGAGTGAAAACCCAAGCTGTCTGAAGCAGAGACACCAAGTTGCCCATGAACCACGAGAGGACAGTCAGTGAAAGGCAAACTTTCTGGTTCATGATGATTATGTATCTCAGTGGTTTGCATATGGCCACATAACGGTCATAGGCCATAACAGCCAGGAGGAAACATTCTGATGACGCTAAGAAAAGCAAGAAGAACATTTGTGTGGCACATCCAGTGTAGGAAATTCTCTTATTCTCTGATAGGAAATTAACCAGCATTAGGGGGAGGGTCACCGAAGAGCAGCAAATGTCCAGGAAAGACAAGACCTTCAGAAAGAAATACATTGGTGTGTGAAGTGATGGATCTGCTATGACCATGATGAAAATGAGCATGTTCCCCAACACTATTATTATGTAAACCAATAGAAAGACAATGAACAAAAACAGCTGCAGGTCAGGATGATTCATTAAACCCAAGAGGACAAATCCATTCTCTCTTGTAGCATTCATTGCTCTTGTTTGACTCTTCTGGAAGAAGAAAAGAATGCAAAATGTGTTAAAGAAAGCTTAAAATAACATAGGTAAAGGTAAAGGTAAGACTCTGGGGTTGCAGCGCAAATCTTGCTCTATAGGCCGAAGGAGCCAGCGTTTGTCTGCAGACGGCTTCTGAGTTATATAGCCAGCATGACTAAGCTGCTTCTGTCAAACCAGAGCAGCGCACAGAAACGCCGTTTACCTTCCCACCAGAACAGTACCTATTTATCTACTTGCACTTGACGTGCTTTTGAACTGCTAGGTGGGCAGGAGCTGGGACCAAGCAACGGGAGCTCATCCCGTTGCAGGGATTTGAACTGCCGACCTTCCGACCGGCAAGCCCTAGGCTCTGTGGTTTAGACCACTGTGCCACCTGCATCCCTTAAAATAACATAGGAAGAAATAATTCCAATCACTGAAGCAGTAATAAAGTATTTGCATATTTACTGCTGACAGTAAAAGCAGCAAGAAAGCACTGTGAGATTGCATTTTGTTTAGTTAGTATTGTATGTAGTCATCAGACTGTTAGAAAGCAAAAGTTTCACAATCTTAGTCAACATGATGCCTCCATGATGTTTCAGACAAAATTCCTATTAGCCCCAGCCAGCATTGACATGCTTAGAAATTATAAGATTTGCTGTCCAACAGCGTGTGGAAATGACAAGGTTTGGGAAGGCTGCTCTGGAGAACACAGGACAGAAACCATTTAGAGATGGCTTCTGCGAAAGAGATGACAGAAAACCACAGGATCTTTGAGGAGCCACATGTTAAAAATTGTTTCTCTTAATAGCCACATCCAAAGATTTCATGGAACATTTGTCAAGATTAGTACAGTATTCTTGCAACATCAGGGCTGTTTTAAATAGCTCTACATAGCCTCAATGACCACAGTGCAATTTGTTCACATGGAGTGACATATTGCATAGTGGGGCATTCTTTTCATATTAGCACAAAACTGCTGGAAGAATAGCATTTCTGCTATTATCATAAATATAACTTCAAGTGATCTAAATTAAGTGAACAAAAAAACACACAAAAATAACACACCCAACAACAACCAGACAATACAGCACTGAATTTTGGTGGAAAAGATGAATTGCAGAATGTAATCACTGTTATTTTTAATGTTGCATAATCCGGCTGAAGTGATTTTTTTTGTGCCATTGTATTTCAATGGAAAAGATAAGTCTTCCCTCTGAAAACTGTTCCTAATAAATAAATTTGGGGAAGTAGTTATTTTTTCAAATTTTTTTTTTAAAGTATGAACATGGTCCACCCAAAATTAAAGGCTTTTCAGTCACACTTATTTCAACAAGGGAGGTTTAAAGACCATGGTGATTCTGTCTTTGAAGTTACTGGCATACGGTGGTGCTTAAGACATGATTTTTTCCTTATACATTTTATCACTGAGAAGCCAACATGATAGCAATAGTTTAATAAATCTCACTCTTACATAGAAAGCTTATTATGTATGCATTCATGCAGTATTAATTATTGTAGAAACCTTTTAATATTATACACAAATATTTGGGAGTAGGACCCTTTGAACTTGGTGGGACTTACTTCTGAGTAGACAGTAAATAGAACTGCATTGTAGATCAAGTTGAAGTCAAAATACATTGGATCTTTCTATATAGGAAAACAGTCTTGGTTCTTTCTCTTGTTATTTTTTTTTGTAGTAAAGAGTCTCACTTACCAGCATAATGAATGCAAATAAACACCAGTGCAGGAAATGCCAGCTGAAATTTCACAGTGAAGCAAAATAAAACCTTGAAAGAGATGGAAACGTGGATGGATCAGGTGGTTCTTCCACACCCAGCTGTTCAAATGAAGAAGAAAATAATAATATAAAATAATTTTTCTAAAACAGGGAAATTTCCTTTCATTTCCCAATACATTTCGGATTAAAAAATACTGAAGAGTGAACAATATTTAGTCTCTCTTACTCTCATTACTTTCCGCTGATAGATATCATCTGCCTATAGGATGGGCAGACTGATTTCAGAGGCATGTCTCAGACCTCTGTGTGCCCCTAAGGAGCAGGATTGTGCAGGAACCTAGGGGATTTCTAATAAAGTTTACATCCTGTTCTCTATCAGATAAACTTTTGTTCCATTTTCCAGCAATAAAAGTTAATTGAATAAGTTATAAAAGTTGTTCAATGACTTCCTCCCACTTTGAAATATCATTTTCAATCCCATTTGTCTTATTTACATTATAAGATCATTTCCTTCTCATTTGTTTCACAACAGTCATCTGCTGTAAGAAACTATGGTCAGTAGCCCATTTTGGCTCACCAATCAGTATCATTCTGGGGAGGTGGAGACTGAAATATGTGACTTCAATTGGATGCCTACAATGAGTCTGCAAATGTGCAATTGTATGTGCATAGGGGTCCCTTCACATGATAAGGAATCCCAATTGCATAAATTTCAGGATTCCTAATTGCATGAGTAGGGCCCCTCAAGTGTACCTTTGTACGAGCAACAGTCTAAACTCCATGCCAACTTTCAAATGAATATAGATACATTACAGTAGACCCTGTTTTTGTGATCCTGCTTCTATCCCCTGCCCACCCCTTGACATGCAAATCAATGAACTCAACAAGGTAGAGTATTTTTTGTCATTTCATAGCACAAAAGTATTCTCACAGTCCCTTAGCTCCTATTATAGTGCATTAAGTCCAACTGAGCATAGCTCAGTGCTACTTGCAAAAGATCTAAATCTGTGGTATCAACCATTTAGAAAGCTTGGGCAACAAGTGATCACATATATCAGTCATCTGCAAAATCCCATCCACTAAAGGTAGGGAGGTAGCTATTTAAAGCTCATTGAGGTCATCATCAATGCCACCTTTCCCACTGAATTCTCTTGATTTTCCTCAATAATGCCAGAATGTGACTGAGAGAAAAAAAGGACACCAGATATTCAGGCTATCTTTCTTTTCCTCTTCTTTTATTTTAAAACTAGGGAATGCCTGCTCACTCTGGTCACCAACCCCACCTACCCACCAAACCCTTTGACAACCCACATCCCTCCATACCTGGCCAACGCATGCTACATTTACACCTGACTAAATGTCCTTTCCTTTACAAATCATCCACCCCTCCCCTATCCGGTCACACCTCATTACCTGCACAGCTTGCCCCCAAGCCTTCCCTCCCCTCCCCATTCACCACAACTGCTTTTATAAAAGGGTAGGAATTGTTCCCTTTCTGGTCTCTGGGAAGGTCATGGAAGGAGCCGTCCACCTTATAGAGGTATGGTTCTGGGTAGGGGAGGAATTCTTTGATTGTGAAGGGTATCATACACCCTTACTGTATTATCAGGTGCTGAATTAAGTATGAAACAGGGGTACCAACTTGAAGAAGATATTGTGGGGGCGCAGGTAAGCCCTGCCACACATACTTGATCACATGACACACACCATTTGAATGGGAATGCCTACCAGCTTTGTGGGGGCCTGACTGCCTCAAATCTTTTATTGTGGAGGCAGAAGCCCTCATAGACCCTAGGAGTTGGCTCCAATGGTATGAAAGGAGAAGTACAAGTGGACAAATAAGTTAGATTCTCTTATTGCATATCTTAAGGTTTTAGTAGAATGGGGTTGGCTCTCTCTTTTTCTCTCACTTCGGACTGTATTTTTTAAAAAAATATTTATTGAATTTTCACAAATTATAAAAACACACACAATACACAATATAAACATACATACACAAAAACAAACAAACATGTATAATTTCAAATCTTTTTTTCCTTGAACCTTATTTCACCAACTTCCCCATACCTCCCCTTTCTGCATTCCAATTTCCAAATTTATTTCAGCAAATCCTCCCCTTAATTTTATCCAATTGTTTCCTTTCCTTTCCTTTTCTTTTACTTACTCTTTTTCAGCTGTAATCCCTTAGTTTCTTAACCACAACATTTTAACACTCATTAATTTTACAATATTTCTTAAGATAAATTTTAAATTTCTTCCAATCTTCTTCCGCCGTCTCATTCCCCTGGTCTCGGATTCTGCCAGTCATTTCAGCCAGTCCCATATAGTCTATCACCTTCATCTGCCATTCTTCCAAAGTGGGTAGATCTTGTGTCTTCCAATACTTTGCGATAAGTGTTCTTGCTGCTGTTGTAACATACATAAAAAAGTTCTATCTTTCTTTGACACCAATTGGCCGACAATGCCCAAGAGAAAGGCCTCTGGTTTCTTAGGAAAAGTACATTTAAGTACCTTTTTCATTTCATTATATATCATTTCACAGAAAGCCTTAATCTTCGGGCACGTCCACCAAAGGTGAAAAAAAGTACCTTCAGTTTCTTTACATTTCCAACATTTGTTATCAGGCAAGTGGTAAATTTTTGCAAGCTTGACTGGGGTCATGTACCACCTGTAAATCATTTTCATAATATTCTCTCTTAAGGCATTACATGCCGTAAATTTTATGCCGGAGGTCCACAACTGCTCCCAGTCAGCAAACATAATGTCATCACTTCGGACTGTATTGTCTTCACTTACAAATGAGTAGCAGCCCTGTTTCCACTGGATGCACAGTGTGTAAGTCCCCCTCAGCACAATTGGTCTTATCTCTGAGTAAACATGGCTCTGATTGTAATGTTAATAGAGTTATCACAGGGATGGGGAGCCTGTGGTTCACCACGTATTGGACTTTGACACATATCAGCCTTGACCAATGGCCATGCTGCCTTGTGCTGAGGGCAGTTGAAATCACATCTGAAGGTCTGCCTGTTCCTCCTCTGCAAATGATCTCATAGCAATGTGCAGTAGCTGATTTGTGATTAGGTGTGCTGATGAATATTAACACTGAAAGACTACCGTATTTTTCGCCCCATAAGACGCACTTTTTCCCCTCCAAAAATGAAGGGGAAATCGGGGTGCGTCTTATGGGGCGAATGCCTGCAAGCCTCGCGCGCCCGGCAGGAGGTCCCACCGGGTGCGCGAGGCTTGGGGCGGCAGCGGACTGCTTGTGCGCACCTAGAAGCTTGGGGCGCGCTGAGCTCAGCACGCCCCAAGCTCCTGGTGTAGCGCAGCGATCCGCTAGCCCTGGGAGAGCCCTGCGGCTCTCCCAAGACTAGCGGACTGCTTGCGCGCACGCAGAAGCTTGGGGCGCACTGAGCTCAGCACGCCCCAAGCTCCTGGTGTAGCGCAGCGATCCGCTAGCCCTGGGAGAGCCTCGCGGCTCTCCCAAGGCTAGCGGACTGCTTGCGCGCACCTAGAAGCTTGGGGCGCGCTGAGCTCAGCACGCCCCAAGCTTCTAGGTGCGCGCAAGCAGTCCGCTGCCACCCCAAGCCTCACGCACCCGGTGGGACCTCCTGCCGGGTGCGCAAGGCTTGGGGCGGCAGCGGACTGCTTGCGCGCACCTAGAAGCTTGGGGCGCGCTGAGCTCAGCACGCCCCAAGCTCCTGGTGTAGTGCAGCGATCCGCTAGCCCTGGGAGAGCCCTGCGGCTCTCCCAGGGCTAGCGGACTGCTTGCCGGCACGCAGAAGCTTGGGGCGCGCTGACCTCAGCTCGCCCTAAGCTTCTGGATTAGCGCAGGGGTCCGCTAGCCCTGGGAGAGGCGCCAGGCTCTCCCACGCTAGCGGAGACCTTGCCAGCACGCAGAAGCTTGGGGCGCGCTGAGCTCCGCATGCCCCAAGCTCCTGGTGTAGCGCAGCGCACCTGGGGGGGAAATAATTTTTTTCCCTTTATTTCCCCCCCCCAAAAAAAAATCTAGGTGCGTCTTATGGGCCGGTGCGTCTTATGGGGCGAAAAATATGGTAGTTAGGGTGACCATATGCAAAATAAGACAGCAATAAAAAAGTAAATGGACCCCTGACCATTAGGTCCAGTCGTGACCGACTCTGGGGTTGCAGCTCTTATCTCGCTTTATTGGCCGAGGAAGCCGATGTTTGTCTGCAGACAGTTTTTCTGGGTCATGTGGCCAGCATGACTAAGTCACTTCTGGTGAACCAGAGCAGCACATGGAAACGCCGTTTACCTTCCCGCTGGAGTGGTACTTATTTATCTACTTGCACTTTGATGTGTTTTCGAACTGCTAGGTTGGCAGGAGAAGGGACCGAGCCACTAGGGCCCCATGGAGTTGGCACAAGTGCCAGGTTCTGATAAGGGAGCCTGTTGCAGGGGCACCTGGTCATGCCCCCTCAAAAAATGTGCCCGGAGTCACAGCCCCCCCCCACTATGCCACTGATTCATGGGGAGGTTCCACTCATCATTACCTGATGCTCCCTGCCACCCTTTTCCTGACCTGCCAGTGTCTCCTAGCAAGCAGGGAATGCCCTGCCCTGGCATGGCTGCCCATCTCCAAGATGACTGGCAGAAGTATGGAAGCTGAGCAGGGAGTGTTTGCCTGGCAGAGATCCAGCACTGATAGTCCATAAAGTACTTCATGGTTATGGAAGCATTTCACAACCTAAAGAGCTACTGGCAGCAGGGCATGCCTTCTCCTCCTCCCTGCTAGCTTCCTTTGGGGAACATATAATGCTGTATATGAGACTTCATTTTTCTCCTGTCATGTTCCCCACATGATTCTCCACCACCCATGAGCAACTACTTTATGGACAGCCCCTCTAGGTGAGGAAGGCTCCTCCCTGCCCTGAACGATCCACATTGCTCTCATGTAAGTCATGTGACTTGCATGGGGAGTGCAGCCCCAAAAGACGTTCATCCCAATTTGCCTCTGCAGGATGTTAGAGGGCCTGGCATAGGGCGGCGGTGGCGGACCTATGGCACACTCTGAGCGCCCTCTCTGTGGGCACTTGCGCTGTCACCCCAGCAGGGCCGTAGCTTCCATGCCAGTGGTGGAGGAGGAGGAGGAGAGGAGGGCTCGCACACACCGTCCAAAGCCTGCAGTACCAGGGCCTGGCGAGCAAGCGAGCGAGGGACTGAGCAGGCATTGGCTTTTGATGCGCCAGGGCCTCCCGACAGTCTGTTTTTCCTACTTGGGAGTAGACCACCTTGAGTTCAGCAGGGCTTAACTCCCAGGTCAGTAAGCATATAAAGATGGCAACCTAAGAAGGGGCTGCTGGGCTTTCCTGCAGAAGCCAACAGATAAATTCTTTCCGTCCAGGCTGTGATCAAATGACAGCTGAAGAAATGGCAAACAACAACAACAACAACAACAACAACAACAACAACAACAACAACAACAACATAATAATAATAATAATAATAATAATAACCCCGAGCACCTTGCTGGGATTATTTCCTTATTTGTATTTATTTGTATGTGCGAACACAGATAATCATTATTATATCATATTAAGAATTGGGAGAGGGTGGCTCTTAATACAGCCCTCCAGTGTACACTAGTGGCCAAAATTGTGGAACTCTCAAGACTCTTAATAAATTACACCTCACATGATTCTTTGGGGTAAATCAGGATTGTTTTAAATTTATACTACATACTTACTAGTCATTGAATATGATTTATGTTAGTCTGATACAACTCCATGCTTACAGCTATTTTAATTGTTTTGCAATTACAGCTAAGAATACTATGTGGTCATTTTTATTACATCTTTTTACAATTTCAAGGACTTTTTGCATGTTTTTGTGTAACTCCACCCCCTCTCATATATCCCCCTTTTTTGTAAGGGAAAACTGAACAGAAGGGGCGGGTTTCCATGATTTACACTGTACCTAGTTGTGATTCAATTAAGTATTTGCTGTTTGGGTCTGTGCTTTGAATGGCTAAGACTAAGTTATGCATAAACAACAACAAAATCCAGTACTCTCCTACTTGGTCCAGTGTGTTCTTTGAATGGGGAACAATTGAGCTAGCTGTCTGTATGACAAAATCCAATTTCAGCATGCTGTTTACCAGGAGCAGGAACTGTCCTTTGTGCTTCTTTTAGAGACCACTTTATGCATTCTGGTCATGCTCAATCTGTGGAAATTATATAGTACCGGCAATTGAAAGTATACTAACTTATCTTTATTGCTTCCAAATATTATGATGAATGAATGAATGATCATCTGTGAAAAAATAATTCTCTGTTCCAGGTCCTGGTCACCATCCTCTTAATGGCACCATTTACTTCCTTATTCCTTAGGGCGTAGATAATAGGGTTCAGCATGGGCGTGATGGTGGTGTACACTAAAGCCAAGTATTTTTCACTATCCTGAGCATTAAGCGATTTGGGCCTTAGATAAATCAAGCTGCCACTCCCATAGTACAGAGTCACCACCAAGACATGAGAAGAGCAGGTGGAAAAAGCTTTCTGACGCCCTTCCAAGGATGTCATCTTCAGGACATTGGAAATAATCAGAGAGTAGGACACAATGATAAGGGAAAAGGGGGTGAAAATAACTAGGATGGCAGCTGTAAAGAGCTGCATTTCATACAAAGAAGTGTCAATGCATGAAAGCTTCATGAGTGGTGGGATATCACAGAAAAAATAATTAATTTTGTTTGATCCACAGAATGGCAGAGTGAAAACCCAAGCTGTCTGAAGCAGAGACACCAAGTTGCCCATGAACCATGAGAGGACAGTCAGTGAAAGGCAAACTTTCTGGTTCATGATGATCATGTATCTCAGTGGTTTGCATATGGCCACGTAACGGTCATAGGCCATAACAGCCAGGAGGAAGCATTCTGATGCCCCTAAGAAAAGCAAGAAGAACATTTGTGTGGCACATCCAGTGTAGGAAATTCGTTTGTTCTCTGATAGGAAATTAACCAGCATTTGCGGTAGGGTCACTGAAGAGTAGCAAATGTCCAGGAAAGACAAGACCTTCAGAAAGAAATACATTGGTGTGTGAAGTGATGGATCTGCTATGACTATGATGAAAATGAGCATGTTCCCCAACATTATTATTATGTAAACCAATAGAAAGAAAATGAACAAAAACAGCTGCAGGTCAGGATGATTCATTAAACCCAAGAGGACAAATCCATTCTCTCTTGTAGCATTCATTGCTCTTGTTTGACTCTTCTGGAAGAAGAAAAGAATGCAAAATGTGTTAAAGAAAGCTTAAAATAACATAAGTAAAGGTACCCATGACCATTAGGTCCAGTCAAGGATGACTCTGGGGTTGTGGTGCTCATCTCGCTCCCAGGCCAAGGGAGCCGGCATTTGTCTGCAGACAGCTTCTGGGTCATGTGGCCAGCATGACTAAGCTGCTTCTGGTGAACCAGAGCAGCACACAGAAATGCCGTTTACCTTCCCACTGGAGAGGTACCTATTTATCTACTTGCACTTGACATGTTTTTGAATTGCTAGGTGGGCAGGAGCTTGAACAGAGCAACGGGAGCTCACCCCGTAGCGGGGACTCGAACTGCCGACCTTCCAATCGGCAAGCCCCAGGCTCTTTGGTTTAGACCACAGCGCCACCGCCACCTGCGTCCCTTAAAATAACATAGGAAGAAATAATTCCAATAAATGAAGCAGTAACAAAGTATTTGCATATTTACTGCTGACAGTAAAAGCAGCAAGAAAGCACTGTGAGATTGCATTTTATTTAGTTAGTATTGTATGTAGTCTTCAGACTGTCACAAAGCAAAAGTTTCACAATCTTAGTCAACATGATGCCTCCATGATGTTTCAGACAAAATTCCTATTAGCCCCAGCCAGCATTGGCATGGTTAGAGATTATAAGATTTGCTGTCCAACAGCATGTGGAAATGACAAGGTTTGGGAAGGCTGCTCTGGAGAACACAGGACACAAGCCATTTGGAGATGGCTTCTGTGAAAGAGTTGACAGAAAACCACTCAAGCTTTGGCAGCCACATGTTAACAAGTCATTTCTCTGAATAGCCACATCCAAAGATTTCATGGAACAATTGTCAAGATTAGCACATTAACGTTGCAACATCAGGGCTGTTTTAAATAGCTCTACTCTACGTAGCCTCAGTGATCACAGTGCAATTTGTTCACATGGAGTGAGTTATTGCATAGTGGGGCATTCTTTTCATATTAGCACAAAACTGCTGGAAGAAATAACATTTCTGCTGTTGTGATAAATATAACTTCAAGAGATCTAAATTAAGTGAACAAAAAACAAAACAAAAATCCAACAACAACCAGACAATACAGCACTGAATTTTGGTGGAAAAGATGAATTGCAGAATGTAATCACTCTTATTTTTAATGTTGCATAATCTGGCTTTTTTTAGTGCCATTTTATTTCAATGGAAAATATGTGTTCCCTTTGAAAACTGTTCCAAATAAATAAATTTGAGGAAGTAGTCATTTAAAATAAAAATATTATTTAAAAGTATGAACATGGTCCACCCAAAATTAAAGGCTTTTCAGTCACACTTATTTCAACAAGGGAGGTTTAAAGACCATGGTGATTCTGTCTTTGAAGTTACTGCCATACGGTGGTGCTTAATACATGATTGTTTCCTTATACGTTTTATCACTGAGAAACCAACATGATAGCAATAGTTTAATAAATCTCACTCTTACATAGAAAGCTTATTGTGTATGCATTCATGCAGTATTAATTATCATATAAACATTTTAATCTTATACACACATACTTGAGTAGGTCCCTTTGAACGTGGTGGGATTTACTTCTGAGTAGACAGTAAATAGAACTGCATTGTAGATCAGGTTGAAGTCAAAATACAGTGGATCTTTCAATAGAGTAAAACAGTCTTGGTTCTTTCTCTTGCTAATTTTTTTGTAGTAAAGAGTCTCACTTACCAGCATAATGAACACAAATAAACACCAGTGCAGGAAATGCCAGCTGATATTTCTTAATGAAGCAAAATGAAATCTTGAAAGAGATGGAAACGTGGATGGGTCAGGTATTTCTACCACACCCAACTGTTCAAATGAAGAAGAAAATAATAATATAAAATATTTTTTTCTAAAACAGGGAAATTTCCTTTCATTTCCCAATACATTCCTGATTAAAAAATACTGAAGAGTGAACAATATTCCTTCTCTCTCTTACTCTCATTACTTTCCGCTCATAGATATCACCCCTCTATAGGATGTGCAAACTGATTTCAGAGGCATATCTCAGACTTCTGTGTGCCCCTAAGGAACAGGATTGTGAAGGAACCTTGGGGGTTTCTAATAAAGTTTACATCCTGTTCTCTATTACACAAACTTTTGTTCCATTTTCCAGCAATAAAAATTAATTGAATAAGTTATAAAAGTTGTTCAATGACTTCCTCCCACTTTGAAATACCATTTTCAATTCCATTTGTCTTATTTACATTATAAGATCATTTCCTTCTCATTTGTTTCACAACGGTCACCTGCTGTAAGAAACTATGGTCAGTAGCCCATTTTGGCTCACCAATCAGTATCATTCTGGGGAGGTGGAGACTGAATTATGTGACTTCAATTGCAGGCCTACAATGAGTCTGCAAATGTGTAACTGTATGTGCATACTTTTACACCTGACTAAATCTACTTTCCTTTACAAATCATCCACCCCTCCCCTATCCCCTCACAGCTCATCACCCGCACAGCTTGCTCCAAGCCTCCCCTCCCCTCATTATTCACCCCAACCCCTTTTATAAAAGAGTAGGAGTTGCGCCCTTCTGGGGCTCTGGGAAGGTCATGGAAGGAGCCCTCCACCTTATAGAGGTATGGTTCTGGGCGGTTCCTGACTTTGCATGATTTTGTTGTTGCATCTGTACCCCCAGAATGGAATGCTTGCATAAGTGACAGGCCAAATGCACTTTAGGCCCAAATAAACTGTGTATAGATGGTTCTAGCATCCACAGTGAAAAGGATCGAGGAACATAGAAAGAGCATTGATTTGTGCTGGCAGCAACTTGGAAATGATGCTTCTCCTGCATCTCCTTTCATTGCTTTCAGGTTTAATAACAGAACTGCTGGGAGTCTGAACCATTCAAGAATTGCTCCAAGGATATAACCAAATGTGCACATGTTGTTGTTTAGTCGTTTAGTCGTGTTCGACTCTTCATGACCCCATGGACCAGAGCACGCCAGGAACTTCTGTCTTCCACTGCCTCCGGCAGTTTGGTCAAACTCATGCTGCTAGCTTTGAGAACATTATCCAACCATCTCGTCCTCTGTCATCCCCTTCTCCTTGTGCCCTCCATCTTTCCCAACATCAGGGTCTTTCCCAGGAATCTTCTCTTCTCATGAGGTGGCCAAAGTATTGGAGCCTCAGCTTTATGATCTGTCCTTCCAGTGAGCACTCAGGGCTGACTTCCTTAAGAATGGATCAATTTGATCTTCTTGCAGTCCATGGGACTCTCAAGAGTCACCTCCAGCACCAGAATTCAAAAGCATCAATTCTTCGGCGATCAGCCTTCTTTATGGTCCAGCTCTCACTTCCATACATCACTACTGGGAAAACGATAGCTTTTACTATACGGACCTTTGTTGGCAAGGTGATGTCTCTACTTTTTAAGATGCTGTCTAGGTTTGTCATTGCTTTTCTGCCAAGAAGCAAACGTCTTTTAATTTTGTGGCTGCTGTCACCATCTGCAGTGATCATGGAGCCCAAGAAAGCAAAATATCTCACTGCCTCCATTTCTTCCCCTTCTATTTGCCAGGAGGTGATGGGACCAGTGGCCATGATCTTCGTTTTTTTGATGTTGACCTTCAGACCATATTTTGCGCTCTCCTCTTTCACCCTCATTATAAAAGTTTCTTTAATTCCTCCTCACTTTCTGCCATCAAGGTTGTGTCATCTGCATATCTGAGGTTGTTGATATTTCTTCCGGCAATCTTAATTCCGGCTTGGGATTCATCCAGCCCAGCCTTTCGCATGATGAATTCTGCATATAAGTTAAATAAGCAGGGAGACAATATATAGCCATGTCGTACTCCTTTCCCAATTTTGAACCAATCAGTTGTTCTATATCCAGTTCTAACTGTAGCATCTTGTCCCACATAGAGATTTCTCAGGAGACAGATGAGGTGATCAGGCACTCCCATTTCTTTAAGAACTTGCCATAGTTTGCTGTGGTCGACACAGTCAAAGGCTTTTGCATAGTCAATGAAGCAGAAGTAGATGTCTTTCTAGAACTCTCTAGCTTTCTCCATAATCCAGCGCATGTTTGCAATTTGGTCTCTGGTTCCTCTGCCTCTTCTAAATCCTGCTTGCACTTCTGGGAGTTCTCGGTCCACATACTGCTTGAGCCTTCCTTGTAGAATTTTAAGCATAACCTTGCTAGCTTGTGAAATGAGTGCAATTGTGCGGTAGTTGGAGCATTCTTTGGCACTGCCCTTCTTTGGGATTGGGATGTAGACTGATCTTCTCCAATCATCTGGCCACTGCTGAGTTTTCCAAACTTGCTGGCATATTGAGTGTAGCACCTTAACAGCATCATCTTTTAAAATTTTAAATAGTTCAGCTGGAATACCATCACTTCCACTGGCCTTGTTATTTGCACTCTTTTTCTCCTGCTTTTCCATTAGTGATCCATAAGAACTACATAAATCTTTGCTAATTGGTTACAGATTAATAACTAGCAGTAAAGCTCAGTGATTCATTCTCCCCCAACCCCTTGGTTATACTACTACTGCAATGTACATGGGCCTGTCCTGGAATGTAGTTTTATAACTTCAAATAGCACAATAAATTTGACTGAGATGGGAAATGTATCATAACCAGTTTTTAACAATCACCGCTGAATGTCAGTTCATTTCCAAGGTGCTGGTGTTAACCAGTAAGTAGGGCTGTGGAGTGGGGATGAGTAAGTTTGCATTTAAAGGGAACCTATGTAATTTGCACTTCCCACCACAATATGTGAAATGGCTTGCAGCCAGCCTTTGACATTGCTCCTTCTCTAATTTTGCAATTCTTTAGTGAAGCAATGATCACAAAAACACTAGGGTGAAGTGTGCATAAAAATGCATTGAGTTAGTCAAAATAACATTGAATTGCATTTTATTTGGGGAAATTGCTTTTCAAAATATTTCAGGAGAAATAATCACAAAAACGCTGGTGAATTTTCACGAGGGATTTTTAAATATAAAATAAAATTGCAAGCTGATGTGGAAATCTAGAAAACTGAAAAGTGGAAAAAATGAGAAACAAGAGAAACTGAAATTTATGTATTCACCCACTCCTGCCTTTAGCACCCTGTGCTCACACTTTTCTCCATATCCCAACATGAATTTGGGCAAGACTGGCTGGGATCTTTCTGCTCTGTGGCTCTGCATTAGTTATGGAACTGGAGTTCAGCAATGTCTGTAGAACACTACGTTGAGTGAATAAAGTATTTTTCAGCCACTATGCATGTACAAATAATCACTGTGGAGTATTTGGCCGGAGGAGGGACCTACTACATTGTACATAACTTTCCTTGTATGACTATTTCATGGGGTGTCAGATGTGGAGGAACTGGTGTGCACCTGAAATGCTCTATACATGTGAAATGGAAGTGAAGGTGATAAATAGACAGATAGATGATAGATGCTAGATGCTAGACAATAGATAGATAGATAGATAGATAGATAGATAGATAGATAGATAGATGATAGAAACTTATGATGTCTTAGGAACTAAAAAGGTAAAGGTAAAGAGACCCCTGACCATTAGGTCCAGTCACAGACAACTCTGGGGTTGCGGCGCTCATCTCGCTTTATTGGCTGAGGGAGCCGGCGTACAGCATGCGGCCAGCATGACTAAGCCGCTTCTGGCGAACCAGAGCAGTGCACAGAAACACCGTTTACCTTCCTGCTGGAGCAGTACCTATTTATCTACTTGCACTTCATGCTTTCAAACTGCTAGGTTGGCAGGAGCAGCGACTGAGCAACGGGAGCTCACCCTGTCGTGGGGATTCAAACTGCTAACCTTCTGATCAGCAAGCCCTAGGCTCTGTGGTTTAACCCACAGCACCACCCGCGTCCCTTAGGAACTACTACAGTGCAAATATAACTACACTACAGCAGACTATGGCAGACCAACACGGCTACCTATCTACTACTACACTACAGCAGCAATGGATACAATTCTGAAGAAACCAAATATTAATTGACACACACTGTTTTATCTTAGAAATCTAGCCTGAATTATTTTTGCTTGAATTTTCCTTAAGGCTTCTTTCACCTCTTTATTTCGCAGACTATAGATCAGGGGATTGACCATTGGAGTCAAGACAGTGTAAAAGGCAGAGAAAACTTTGTTCAAATCTCCCAGCAACTGAGTGTCAGGCAGCATGTATACAATCATCAGGGTGCCATAGAAAATGGTGACCACAATGAGATGGGATGAGCAGGTAGAGAAAGCCTTTTTCCTTCCTGCGGAAGAAGGGATTTTCAAGACAGTGGCTATGATGCAAGCATAAGATGTCACTGTCAGAAAAAAGGGAGGCAGTGTGAAAATGCAAGCAATCATGAAAGCAACAATTATGATTTTGTGAGTATCACTGCAAGCCAATTTTAGCAAGGGGTTGAAGTCACAAAAGAAATGATCTATTTCGTTTGCCCCACAGAATGTCAACTGCAACAAAGGAAATAATATAGTATTTCCTAGAAAGCCACTTATCCAGGACCCAATCATTAAACAGAGGCAATCCCTGTTGCTCATAAGGGTTGTGTAGTGCAAAGGTTTGCATATGGCCAAATATCGATCATATGACATGGCAGATAAGAGGAAACATTCTGTTGCAGCTAGTGAACCAAAAAAGTACATCTGTAAAAAACAGCCACTGAAAGAAATTGATCTGTTTCCAGTCACAAAACTGGCCAGCATTCTGGGCAAGATTGTTGAGCTGTAGCAAGTCTCCAAGCATGACAGATTTCCTAGGAAGTAGTACATTGGTGTGTGCAGATGCTGATCAGCCATGACAAGTGTGACAATGAGGATGTTTCCAACCATGGTGATAATGTAGATTATCAGGACCATCAGAAAGAGCAAGACCTGGACATCTGGGATATCTCCAAACCCCAGAAGGATAAATTCTGAAACCACTGTTTGGTTTTCCAATACCTTCTTTTCCATAGAATGAATCTAGAAATAAGTAAAATTGTTATTAAATAAACTTTTTCTATGTACAAATGGGGTTTCCCCCCAGCTAGTTTAGGTTAAAAGACTTATTCACAAAACACGAGTGAAACATAAAATTTAAAATATATTTCTCTCAAATCTCAAAACACACACTTCACAATGATTCCCCCATCCCTGAAAATAGACATATTTAAATGTGGGACTTTCATGCAGTGTGAAATCCACTGGATAACTAATTTCTGATCCACATATGAGTCATCCACCCGGTCAGTTCATAATGGAATTCTCAATGATCAATTTAATCCACACATTCTAAAAGCTAAATTTAAGAGAATATTAGCATACCATACAACAAAAAGGATGCAAAAATACTTATGTAGACAAGCAAAGTATTATTAGACAAACCTCCTTCATTAAAGGGGCCAGCAACCTTTCAAGTTATTTCTCAAGTTGCACAGAGATAACATTCCTACTTCTGAAATATCTTAATTTAAATTACTTTTTAATTGGAGGAATAAGGCGGGAAGATTATTTACATATCTTTATCACCTAATAGAAAACTAATATGTTTACCATGTAGTTAAGTGAAGTTGCTTTCTCCTTACCTAAATAGTGGATATTGATTGGAGAAGAAACAGAGAAATCACACCTCATGGATGTGAAACTCTCAATTACGGTGTGGTTGACACTCCAACTCCTAACAGAACAAAGAGATATGTTGCAATTGTCTAAATTACCAGTGATGAATATTTAGCGCATCCTTGCTGTATACTGCAGCGAGAAAAAAGCATGAATTTGCAAAACATTTCCCATATGCACACACATACAGGAGTGGATTTAATCGTTTATGAAGACATCGAGTTCCTTGTTCTCATTTGTGCCTATGCACCATTAAAAAACAAAAACAAAATGAAACAAGCCCCCCAAATCTTTTACATACCTGAATGAGGTACGTGAAATCATCACAACAATACTCCCATGCTTCTACACTGAAGTGATTTATAGATATGTATGTTTCCACCCAGAGGGACCACCTCCCCAAGGAGAGCCAGGTTTTGTTTACTTGGCAGTTTTACAACAGTTCCCAACCAAGGAGCAAGTAATGAAGGAGAGCCATTTTAAATATTACAATACCCAAAGCTAGGATAGCCAACCCAGTGGCTCACATAACAAATCTAGTCCCCACGTCAATCTTACCTAGCCTTTTGGGGCCGTACTAATTACCTGAGTTGGCTAAAATGCCAGAGTTTCAGTCATGAGGACAAAGGAAGGTACTTTTGTTTAAACAATATAAATATTCTACATATTAGTGTTACATCTCTCAGTCTTCTATTGTATGGTTGAAGCAAGGCCTTTGACATAATAATAGCAATAATATTAATTTTATTATTTATACCCACCCATCTGGCTGCAATTCCCCAGCCACTCTGGGCACATAAAAAATTGTAAAACATTAGACATAAAAAAATTTCCGATACAGGGTTGCCTTCAGTTGTCTTCTAAAAGTCAGATAGTTGCTTATTTCCTTGATATCTCCTGGGAGGGCATTCCACAGAGCGGGCACCACGGCCGAGAAGTCCCTCTGCCTGGTTCCCTGTAACCTCACATCTTGCAGTGAGGGAACCGCCAGAAGGTCCTCAGAGCTGGACCTCAGTGTCCGGGCTGAACAATGGGGCTGGAGAGGCTCCTTCAGGTATACTGGGCCGAGGCCGTTTAGGGCTTCAAAGGTGAGAGCCAACACTTTTAATTGTGCTTGGAAATGTACTGGGAGCCAATGTAGGTATTTCAGGACCGGTATTATATGGTCTCGGTGCCCCTTTGCTCTCTCTGCAGAGCTCCCTGCCATTGAACCATCGAACTGGGGGGGGGGGCATTGGCTGCTCAGAGGAATCAAGAGGGGTAGGAAGCTGCCAGCGACCCCATTTCGCTGCTAAGTTAGGAACTGAAAGTTTGAATGGCCTTTTGGCTGCGCTTCCTGTTGGCTTGGGGGGGGGGGAGAGGGCTCTCCTGGGTGTAGGGGAGTCAAAAAGGGGCAGCCCCTGGCCAAGAAGGTGCTCTACCTGCTGGCTGTGCTGGAGGGACCTTCATGGCACACAAAAACCTTTTATTAAGAAATAATAAATTAAATATTGGTTTTTCTGTAAAGGAATTCATTACAAGGTGAAGTGCGTGAGGCATTGAATGGGTGGAGGGGGATGGAGGAGAGGCAGAAAGAAGAGCTAATTTGTCGATGGCTAGGGGGTGCAATCTGGACGGTTCTTCCAGGGGCACAAGATCACCTAGCTATAGCTCTGTATATGGGTAATATATCAATTATAAAGGAAATGGATGTTCCCAAATATAAAGTCTGCTCATCTTCCATAGCATAATACTTGATGTGTCAAGGATCACATTTATTATAAAGAGGAAAGAAAGGATATGATACTCTTGAATATAATTTTCATACTGGATGACCACTGTATTGGCACGTGGTTCAGATACCAAATGAAGTACCTAGGGCACTTGTATCATATTTTGTCAGGGTAATGACTCTGCTGTGACTGGTCTTTATTTTTGGATGGCACCTTTCGAAGCCCAGCTCCTCAGGAAGCTGACTTGATTTCGAAGCCCACATTAACAAATTTCAGAAATTATGGAGAGAATCTGACACCCAGGAATTTTAGGAGATCATTGCCACTTGCAAAAACATCAGATTATAAAATACCCTTCACATAGGTGTGTGGGTGTAGATATAGATGCCACCTTTAAAGAAATCACTGCAGAAAGATGATTTTTGAAGGCAAAAA
This sequence comes from Podarcis liolepis, assembly GCF_965112155.1. Lineage (NCBI taxonomy): Eukaryota > Metazoa > Chordata > Lepidosauria > Squamata > Lacertidae > Podarcis > Podarcis liolepis. Next base: position 26,842,131 of record NC_139573.1, on the reverse strand, counting down.
GGAATATTCAGAGCAGTGGAAAGGAAAATACATGCCACCCAAGGCCAACTCACACAAATAAAGTAACCCCAATCCCACTCAAATAGCCTTACAGTGGTACCTCAGGTTACATACGCTTCAGGTTACAGACTCCGCTAACCCAGAAATATTACTTCAGGTTAAGAACTTTGCTTCAGGCTGAGAAGAGAAATAATGCAGTGGCGGTGCAGCGACAGCAGGGGGCCCCATTAGCTAAAGTGGTGTAAAGGGAAGTCCTCTTTCTGCATATACCGTATTTTTCGCTCTATAAGACGCACCAGACCACAAGACGCACCTAGTTTTTGGAGGAGGAAAACAAGAAAAAAAATATTCTGAATCTCAGAAGCCAGAACAGCAAGAGGGATAGCTACACAGTGAAAGCAGCAATCTGTCTTGCTGTTCTGGCTTCTGGGATAGCTGCGCAGCCTGCATTCGCTCCATAAGACGCACACACATTTCCCCTTACTTTTTAGGAGGGAAAAAGTGAGTCTTATAGAGCAAAAAGTATGGTAACTGTTAGTTCTCCTTCTGCACAAAACTGCTGCATTATGGGGAAGCCTTGCTCCTCTTTTCTTGCATTCTGGAAAGTCTTGCTTACAATCTGCTTCTGCACAAACTGTACAAAACTGTTCCAAACACCAGGACATTCTTTTCCTTGTTCAGTCATCCTAAGCTCATGGAAAACAACATGACCTGCTCTCCATGCCTAGCTGACCACATCTACAGAACTTGATTGTTATATTGTTTCGTGCCATATTAATCTCTAGTTACAATTTAATTAGGAGGCTTCATGCCTGTCTAGTTCTAGCTCCGATTCTCAGCCTTTAATGTATCAGTGATAAATGATCATATGTAAATCCCACCTCTCACATGTAATTCCCGCCTTAGTACTTATGTTAACCAATCAGCAACAAGTTTCTTTGTGTTCAACCAGTCAGCCACAGGCCCACCTGTGGCAATGTTTGTAATATTCAATAAAAGAGGCTTTTCAGGGTCCGCCCAGACAGACGCCTCATGTTACACCTGCCTCTCGTCTCCTGTGATTTTTCATTCCTACAGTGGTGCTTCAGGTTAATAACAGTTTCAGGTTAAGAACAGAGCTCCAGAATGAATTAAGTTCTTAACCCAAGGTACCACGGTACTTTTTAAGTGACCAAATCAACAGCATGTTGTATTCATGCTGTTCTTATAACTCCATAAGTAAAAGAGCTAGGGCTTTATTTCCCATAATAAAATCTGAATATCCATTAAAGAACATTTCTAAGAATGGAAGTCCCCAAAGTGCCCCACATCTGTGACTAGGAATGCATGATCCCCATGTGAGTTTGGTCTAGATCTCAAGCTAATGTTCCCTCTCTGACAATTAGTCCCTATATGTCAATATGTTTACCTTTGATTTCTAATAATATATAACAACCAGCTAGAGACCACTTCTTTCTGATAGAGCCTGAGAGGAGAAACATGCCATGGGATGCTAAAATAAATAAAGCAGTGATGGAGAAAGAAACTTCCAATCAAGTCTGTGAAGATGAGGATAGAAGAAAACAGAATATCCAACTTGCTCCTAAGACCAGCATCTCAGAAATTGCACTCAATACAAACTTCAGCTCCTCACAATTCATGATAAAGGTATTTGCATTCAGTGCTAATTATTTGCAGGAAGTAAAGCTTTGTAATAAAAGTGTGGTTATCAATTCCTCATTTTATTCAGTAGTAAGAAGTATTTGGTCACACTGAATGCTTTTCGTTTTCTTTGGTTGAGAGAGCACTGAAGACTAGATTATATTGCTCTCCCTTCCATTTCTTCAATTAGTGGTACTTAACTATTTTATAATGGCTATCACTTTCATATCACTTTCCAATTATCTTTCAGAATATAGCATTTGATGTCAACCACAATGCAGAGAAACCTGAGTGAAATCACAGAGTTCATCCTTCTGGGGTTTGGGAATCTCCATCATCTGCACATCTTTCTATTCCTTGTTTTTCTAGGGATCTACATTTTGACAATTGCTTTCAATATCCTCATGGTCTTTCTCATAGTGACTGATCATCATCTGCACACACCTATGTACTTCTTCCTGGGGAATCTGTCTTTTTTGGAAGCAGTCTACAGCTCAGCCTCTCTGCCCAAGATGCTGGCCAGTCTCCTGACAGGAGACAAAACAATCTCTGTTAAAGGATGTTACATACAAATTTTTGTTGTTGCTCTCCTGATTGGTACAGAAAGCTATTTGCTCTCTGTGATGTCTTATGATCGTTTCTTAGCCATATGCAAACCCCTATATTATTCAACTCTTATGAATGGTAAACTCTGTATCCAGCTGGCCAGTTGCTCTTGGATCAACAGCCTTGTGTTGGTCACCATATGCTTGGTCTTGATATCGCAACTACATTATTGTGGTACCAATGAAATTGATCATTTCTTCTGTGAATCTCTTGCATTGGTTAAAATCTCATGCAGTGACACCAGCCTTGTGAAATATTTCATCCTAATCCTCGCTTTTGTGTTCAGTTTTCCTCCTTTTCTTTTGACCCTTATCTCCTACATATTTATCGTTGCAGCCATTTTAAAAATCCCATCCACCACTGGGAAGCAGAAGGCCTTTTCCACCTGTTCTTCTCACATCATTGTTGTTTCTGTCTTCTATGGGTCAATATTCATTGCATATTTCAAACCAGAAAATGAAACCATTAGAGACCTTAACAAAATCTTTCCACTACTTTACATGGTCCTCCCTCCTTTAATTAACCCCCTCATATATAGCCTGAGAAATAAAGATGTCAAAGAGGCTCTGAGAAAGGTTGCTGGAAAATTTTGGAAGGGAAATTTGTGTCTCTTGGTTCCAAATACTGATGGCTCCTTTCTTCTAAGAAATAAAGCTGTATGGGTGTGGAGGATAAATGTTTGATTGTTCAGGCTCTGAGTTTTAATCATGTCTATGCAGAAGTCCGTTGTATTTAATTCAATGGGGTTACTCCCAAATAAACAGAGTTTAGATTACTGCCTTCACTATATAAACCCTGACCCATATCATTATAATGTCAGAGCAAAAAATTATAGAAATTAGTTGGGTCGGGAAGGCATGGAAGTTGAAAACATTATAATACGTTTTTGCTTGAAAGTTAAGTTTCAAGCATCTGTTTCAGTGTAACTTTTTCCTATGGCTATATATATTTAAAAAATTGGCACAGAGGGTTAATCAGGGAAGTGGGACTTTGCTTGTTCTTCTTAGTGTCTCTTCAGATGTTGATACTAGTGATGAAGGTATCCTTATGGAATGCCTCCAAGTAATTGTAATTGGAGGTATAGTGTTGCAGTGGTTTCAGTGCTACTTCTGAAGAGTAGCATTGACAGATTGTTTTTCCAGAGGTTCTCTACAATGCAACTGAATATTTACTCTATCAGCATATAGCACGTCTGATCAGAACCTGCACTGCTTCCCAATTTGCTACCAGGCCTACTTCAAGGTGTAGTTACATAAAGCTTGGGATAAATTGAACTATGACATCACCTTACTCCATCTATGCCCACTTAACTGCATCAGTTTGTGGAACTGGGATTGCTAAAGATCCTTCATAAGACTCATGCATACTTTTGAACTCTCTGCTTATTTACTTAAGGCAGGTGCCTTCACTGTACTCTTTTTTTGGCACCTGCCAAAAACATTTTCCTTTAGGTTAATGTATCCAGGCATGTGGAATATTGACATGTATTTTAATTTGGATTTTAGCATACTGCCACTCTTATTTTTTAAAAAAAGCTTTAAATAGTTATGTGTTTTTACTGATAATTTTTGTTTTCATTCTTGCTGAAAACCACTTTGAGATTTTTATCCAATCCAGCAATGTCAGGGAATTGGAGGCAGAGGAGGGGGAGAGAATGGGAACTTACCGAGAGAAACCTCCATTAATTAGTAGCTGTTATTCCTTGGTCGAGGAAGTTGATGAAAGGCTGTCAGGAGGCAATGAATCTGAGAGGGGGGAGGCACTTCCAGGGCCAAGCCACTTTAGTCAGAGAGGAAGGAAGGGGGTTGGGCTTAGGAAATGGTTATGCAGGGGAAAATCGAAAGTTCCCTCAGTCGAGGCAACTTGACTCACCATGATGGAGACGTACTCTTAGAGCTCTTGTAAAAAGAGAGAAGAAACCAATAAATCTCTGTAAAAATGGCTGGATTCTCGGACTCTTATCTCTGCTAGCACTCGCAACTCATTCCTGACAAGCAATAAATACATCTTTTGAAATAAATGAATAAAGTGAAATAAATCCTATGGATGTCTAGGGATGAACAGATCTGTCAATTTCACTTCTCTCAGATCCTTATCACTTCCCATGGTTCAGTTGCAGATATCTGCCAGTTTTGGTTTCTCTTATTTTCTCATTTCCCCAGAATCTGAAATTCATTTCTCCATACCTACAGCAATTTTTTGTGGGGAGGAGGGGCAAATTAATCCTAAAGGAAGCATTTTGATGCAAATTTCTCCAGAGACACACATTTCTGTATGTGAATATACATGTTTTTTCAAGCATTTTCCCCTAATATAATGCATTCTGTATGTTATTTTCCCCAATATGCAACTTATCTCAGTGTATGCAGTTCTGTACAAATTACTTGGCTGGAGAACTGCATTGCAAAATTCAGAGAAGAGTGAATTCAAAAGGATGACTCTGTGTTGGGTCACATACTTTTCTAGGTTTCAGTTACAAGTTGGTCTGGATCAATGATCACAGTTCAGTGCACTAGGCATGTCAAGTACATGGAGAACTAAAGAAGATGTTGAAAATATCAGTAACAAATAAACCGGAGACATATCTCCTGGGATTGATAGATGAAGAGATAACACTTTGGGGGGGGGGTCCTATATGCAAGTACAGCTGCTAGAATAGTGATTGCTGCTAGGTGGAAATCACACACCATACCCACAAAGGAGGATTGGATTTGTAAACTAAATGAATATTTAATTTTGTCAAGATTAACTGCTGTAATAAGAAATCAGTCGAATCAAAAATTAAAAAAGGAGTGGAAATGTTTTGATGAATATATGGCAAAATATTGCTCAAAAAGATATGCTAATATGCCTGGATTAAAATGTGAAGTAGTGGATGGAAGAAAAATTAGTAAGGAAAGATAATAAGAATATATAGATGACTTGAGAAGACTGTGGAATGCAAAGATTATTGTAAATTGTATAATGTGGAGGAAATGAAGTGGGGGCGGAGGGAAGTGGGACAAGGGAGAAAAGAATAATATGATGGATTGAGGAAATATAAATTTGGTACATTTGTATTGTACTGTAATATGTGAAAACCAATAAATAAATATAAATAAATAAATAAATAAATAAATCCCTTTTCCTTTTAAAGAAATCAGTGCAGAAATATGGTTTTTGAAGGCAAAAGGGAGGATGCAGAGCAGTGGAGAAAAGGTACGCGGAATGAAAAATACATGCCACCCAAGGCCAACTCACACGAATAAAGTAATACCAGTAGCAATTTAGAGACCAACTAAGTATATTCTGCATATTTCATGTGCATGCACACAAAAGCTTATACCCAGAACATGCTTAATTAGTCTCTAAGGTGCTACTGTACAATCTTTTTATATATTTCGACTGCATCACAGCAAATTGGCTACCTACCTGAAAGTTATACCAATTACACTCAAATCGTCTTATATTTTAAGTCACCAAATCAACAGCATATTGTATGTGGGCAGAGCTAGGGCTTTGTTTCCGTTAATAAAATCTGAATATTAATTAAAGAACATTTCAAAGAATGGTTGTCCCTAAAGTGCCCCACACCTGTGACTAGGGATGCATGATCCCCATGTGAGTTTGGTCTAGATTTCAAGCTAATCTTCTCTCTCTGACAATTAGTCACTATCTCTTAATATGTTTACCATTAATTTCTAATAATATATAATATAATAATATATAATAACCTGCTAGAGGCTTCCTCTTTCTGATATGCCTGAGAGGAAAAACATGCCATGGGATGCTAAAATAAATAAAGCATCGATGGAGAAAGAAACTTCCAATCAAGTCTGTGAAGATGAGGATAGAAGAAAACAGACTATGCAACTTGCTCCTAAGACCAGCATCTCAGAAATTGCACTCAATACAAACTTCAGCTCCTCATCCATTCATAATAAAGGTATTTACATTCAATGCTAATTATCTGCAGGAACTAAAGCTTTGTAATAAATGTGTGATTGTCAATTCCTCACTTTGTTCTGAAGTAAGAAATAGGTCACTGCACTGAATGCTTTCTGCTTCTTTGGTTGAGAGACCACTGAAGACTGCTGGGGTTGGCTCTTAGGTCCCATTGAAATCCACAGGTTAATTTAGTTATGGGAACCAAATGCAATTCACTCTTGGCACATTTCTCCCTTAAGTCCTGAGTTTGAGTGTCTTCAAAACAGATGACACCTTTGGTAAAGGCTGTTCTCCAACTGGAGAACTCTCAGGACAGTGTTTCACAGTTGTCAGTGTTAATACTACATTTTTTTTTTAGATTTGCCCTGAGAGAGCCTTTCAACCACTTTTGTTGACCACCAGTATTACACTTACCATTTTTAAGTTCAGAGTAGAGTAGTTGCTTTGGAAGACAATAATCAGGCATCCACACAACATGACCAGTCCAACAAAGTTTATGTTGAAGAATCATTACTTCAACACTGGTGACCTTTGCTTCTTCCAGTACATTGGCCAAAAAAATCAAATATCCTTTATTAGGAATAGCAAACCACACATTATCAAACAGACACCGTATACAAATTGTGCAAAATACGAGCTCAGCATAACAAGGTTTGTCCCCGTCAGATCTCTAACTCCAGAGAAAATCAAATTGCATAAATAATACAGGTGATGTGCATTTTTTTTTCAGAGACGCCAGTGATGGAATCTTTCTCCTTTCCATTTCTTCACTCAGTGGTACTTAAATATTGTAAAATGGCTATCACTTTCACATCACTTTCCCATTATCTTTCAGAATGTAGCATTTGATGTCAACCACAATGCAGAGAAACCTGAGTGAAATCACAGAGTTCATCCTTCTGGGATTTGGGAATCTCCCTCATCTGCACATCTTTCTGTTCCTTGCTTTTCTCGGGATCTACATTTTGACAATTGCCTTCAATATCCTCATGGTCTTTGTCATAGTGACTGATCATCATCTGCACACACCTATGTACTTCTTCCTGGGGAATCTGTCTTTTTTGGAAGCAGTCTACAGCTCAGCTTCTCTGCCCAGGATGCTGGCCAGTCTCCTGACAGGAGATAAAACCATTTCTGTTAAAGGATGTCACATACAATTTTTTGTTGTTGCTCTCCTGATTGGTACAGAAAGCTATTTGCTCTCTGTGATGTCTTATGATCGTTTCTTAGCCATATGCAAACCCCTATATTATGCAACTCTTATGAATGGTAAACTCTGTATCCAGCTGGTCAGTTGCTCTTGGATCAACAGCCTTGTGTTGGTCACCATATGCTTGGTCTTGATATCGCAACTACATTATTGTGGTTCCAATGAAATTGATCATTTTTTGTGTGAATCTCTTTCATTGGTTAAAATCTCATGCAGTGACACCAGCCTTGTGAAATATGTCATTCTAATCCTGGCTTTTGTGTTCAGTTTTCCTCCTTTTCTTTTGACCCTTATCTCCTACATATATATCATTGCAGCCATTTTAAAAATTCCATCCACCACTGGGAAGCAGAAGGCCTTTTCCACCTGTTCTTCTCACATCATTGTTGTTTCTGTCTTCTATGGGTCAATATTCATTGCATATTTCAAACCAGAAAATGAAACCATTAGAGACCTTAACAAAATCTTTCCACTACTTTACATGGTCCTCCCTCCTTTAATTAACCCTCTCATATATAGCCTGAGAAATAAAGATGTCAAAGAGGCTCTGAGAAAGGTTGCTGGAAAATTTTGGAAGGGAAATTTGTGCCTCTTGGTTCCAAATACTGATAGCTCGTTTCTTCCAAGAAATAAAGCTGTATGGGTGTGGAGGATAAATGTCTGATTGTTCAGATTCTGACATTATCATGTGAGAGCAAGAAATTATACAAATTAGTTGCATGGGGGAAGTCATGGAAGTTGAAACTTTTTGCTTGAAAGTTACTTTCAAGCAGGCATAGGCAAACTCAGCTCTCCAGATGTTTTGGAATTAAATTTCCATCATCCCTGACCGCTAGTCCTGTTAACTAAGGATAGTGGGAGTTGTACTCCAAAAACAGCTGGAGGGCCGTGTCTGATTTCAAGCATCCGTGCCTGATTTCGTGCCTGATTTCAAGCATCCGTTTCAGTGTAACTGTTCACTGTGGCCATATATATTTAAGAAATTCACTGTGGCCATATATATTTAAGAAATTGGCACAGAGAGTTAATGGGGGGAGTGGGACTTTGCTTGTGCTTCTTGATGTCTCTTCAGATGCTGGTATCCTCCTGGATTGACTCTGAGTAATTGTAATTGGAGGTATAGTGTTACAATGGTTTCAGTGCTACATCTGAAGAGAAGAATTGATGGAGTTTTTTTTTCCAGAGGTTCTCTACAATGCAACTTAATATCTACCCTATCAGCATATAGCACCTCTGCTCAGAACCTGCACTGATTGCCAATTTGCTACCAGGCCTACTTCAAGGTGTAGCTACATAAAGCTTGGGATAAATTGAACTGTGACATCGCCTTACTCCATCTATGTCCAGTTAACTGCATCAGTCAGTAAAACTGGGCCTGCTAAAAATGCTTCATAAGATTCATGCACACTTTTGAACTCTCTGCCTATTGACTTAAGGCAAGTTCCTTTACTGTCCTTTTTTTTTTTTTTTGGCACCTACCAAAAACATTTTTCTTTAGGCCAATATATCCAGGCATGTGGATTTTAATTTGGATTTTAGTATACTGCTGCTTTTACTTTTTAAAAAAGTTTTAAATAGTTATCTGTTTTTACTGATAATTTTAGTTTTCATTCTTGCTGAAAACCACTTTGAGATTTTAATGCAATCCAGCAGTATGTACATCTTTTGAAATAAATGAATAAAGTAAAATAAATCCTATGGATGTCTAGGGATAAACGGATCTGCCAGTTTCACTTCTCTTGGTTCCTTATCCCCTACCAGTTGTAGATAGAGATAGATGAATCTACCAGTTTTGGTTTCTCTTATTTTTTCATATTTCCAATCTTAAATCCAGTTCTTCACACCTGCAGCAATTTCTGAGTGGGGGGAGGGGAATCCTAATGGAAGCCTTTTGATGCACGTTTCTCCAGAGATACACATTTCTTTTTGCAAATTTACTGATTTCTTTCAGGCATTTTTTCCTAATATAATGCATTATGTATTTAATCTTCCCCAATACACACTTTATCTCAGTGTATGCAGTTGTGTGCAGATTAATTGGCTGGAGAACTGCACTGCAAAATTCAGAGAAGAGTGAATTTAAAAGGATGGCTTTGTGTTGGTTTACATATTGTTTCTGGTTTCAGCTACAAGTTGGTCTGGGTCAATGACCACAGTTCAGTGCACTAGGCATGTCAAAAATTCATTTTACCCAGTATGTGGGTAAAAATTAAAACATAAAAAGTAGGATGCACTGCACTGCCGAAAGGTCTAATGAAACAAAAAGCACATACCCTTATGAACAATTCACTTTAAAAACAGTAGGTCAATACAACATCTATTGCCTTACTTTTCAATGAGGCCTTAAGCTGTATATTGCCCAAATGCCTTCCCTGCTCCTTATAATTAAGTAAAAGTAAAAGAGGTAGTACTTAAAAGAAGAATTACTCTGAACATTTAGGAAAGGAGTGGGAATATTTCTGATTGCGGGAAATCCCCACAGTGTCCTACTTCTGTGACTATGGGCCTGCAGTATCCCCGTGTGGCTTCAGTCTAGCTTTGAAACCTACATTCCCTCTCAGATTATTATTGCATCTCTCAAGATATTTACCTTTTATGCTTAATAATAAATAATAACCAAATAGAAACTTCCTCTCTCTCTTTCTATATATATATATATAGCCTAAGATGTGAAACAAGCCATAGCAGACTAAACAGAATTCAGAAATTATGGGAAGGCAAGCTTTGTCTATTGAGATGCTTATAGAAGACACTGTGCACATCTTGCTCCCAAGACCAAAAGCTGCTTGAAATTGAGCTTACAAGAAACTTCATTCATGAGACATTTATGAGAGAGGTAATGACATTCAGTGCAAGTTATTTGAAGGAACTGAAGTGCCATGATAAATGTGTGCTTATGAACTGCTTGCTTTGAGTAACAAAGCTGTGACAGCACTGAATGCTTTCATTTTCTTTCCTTGAGAAAGATTTGGAGGCTTTTGGGGTAGACGCCTCCACTGAAATCAATGGGTGAAACTTATCATGGCTTAATAAGACCCATAGTTTTCAATGGGAACTAAATTCAATTCACTTAATCTGGATCTAACCAATGGCCAGTTGGAATTTGGGATGAGCAAATCTGTGAATTTTGGCTTCTCTCAACTTGCCATTTTCCCACTTCGAAGGTCAGTTTTCCAAATTCCCACATTGGTTTCTGAAATTCTTCTAAGTCCTCATAAAAGTTCACTAGGATTTTAGTACAAATATCTCAAAATATGCATATATTTGTATGCAAATTTACCTAAGATACTTCTTTTTACAAATAAGTTCCCCCTAATGGAACACATTTTTGCTTATTATTTCATGAATATATGGATTTATATGTACACTTTCCCCATGTATATGCATTTTTAGAAATATGACTTGGCTGGAGAACTGTATTATTGCAAGATCTAGAGAAGTGCAAATTTCAATGCATGGCTGTGTTTTGGTCCATGCACTGTTTCAGAAACTACAAATTGTGCATGCTTGCCTTTCAATGTGAACTGAATTGATCCCCCCCCCCCATTCCTAATATGACCATTGGTTTATTTACATATATACCAGTAGAGCACTGAAGGCAAAAATAGGAATGGCTATTCCTGTGATACTACCGGTATATGTCAATATCACATTCATTTGCATTTAATAAAAGAATACTGTATGAAAATTTGCAATTCAATACATATACCTCACAAGATAAACTGAAATAGATATTTTTAATATATGCATTTCTACACGTATTCTATAGATTAGACATTTTAATGCAGTTTGGTACATTCATTTATTTTCTGTATTACAAAATTCAGTAAATTATGAACTCCAAAGTATACTTATGTCCTGATCCCTGTTTTAGTCCAGTAACTGTGAATAAGGTTGTTTCCCCTATATGTATAGATTTCACAATTTTCCTCCCTCTTCATCATGGTTATATCAAGTTGCCTGCAAGCCTCTATGAGTATTTTACCATTATACCAATAAGTATTCCTGCTAAATGCAACATGTCCCGATTAGGCTGGAGTGCAGTAAGGTAAAGGACCCCTGGACGGTTAAGTCCAGTCGAATTTGACTGTGGGGTGTGGTGCTCATCTCCGCTTTCAGACCAAGAAAGCCAGCATTTGTCCACAGACAGCTTTTCTGGGTCATGTGGCCAGCATGACCAAACTGCTTCTGGCACAATGGAACACTGTGGCAGAAGCCAGAGCACACAGAGACACAATTTACCTTCCTGCCACAGTGGTACCTATTTATCTATTCATGCTGGTATGCTTTTCAGCAACTTTTGTTCACAGGCATTTTAGCATTGTGAGCTTTCAGAAAGGTTATAGCCTGCAAAACATCCCTGAGTCATACTGCACTTTCTCCACATTTTCCCTCAGTGGTATCTGTAAAATTCATGACTACAAATACCTTTTACTTATCTTATGTTTCAGTTGTCTTTCAGGATATGAAATAACTTTGTTATACACATTTGATGACAACTATAATGCAGGAAAACCAGAGTGAAATTACTGAGTTTATTCTTCTGGGATTCGGAGAGCTCCCTCATCTACAGATCTTCCTGTTCCTTGTGTTTCTGGTGATCTACATATTGACAATGACTTTCAATATTCTCACGGTCATTCTCATAGTGACCGACCATCACCTGCACACACCCATGTACTTCTTCTTGGGGAATTTGTCTTTTTTGGAGACAGTCTACAGCTCAACCACATTGCCCAGGATGCTGACCAGTCTATTGACAGAGAACAAAACCATCTCTTTTAAAGGATGTCATATACAATTATATTTCTTTGATCTCCTGATTGGCACAGAATGTTATCTGCTCTCTGTGATGTCTTATGATCGTTTCTTAGCTATATGCAAACCCCTCTATTATGCAACTCTTATGAATGGTAAGCTGTGTATCCAGCTGGCCAGTGCCTCCTGGATTAATAGCATTTTGTTTACTTCTATATATTTGATCCTGGTGTTGCAACTAAGGTATTGTAATTCCAATGAAATGGATCATTTCTTTTGTGACTCTCTTGCATTGGTCAATATCTCATGCAGTGATACCAGCCTTGTGAAGTATGCCAGTGTAATCCTGACTTTTGTGTTCAGTTTTCCCCCTTTTCTTTTGACCCTGATTTCCTACATATATATTATTGATTCAATTTTTAAAATCCCATCCACCACTGGAAGGCAGAAAGCCTTTTCCACTTGTTCTTCTCATGTGATTGTTGTTTCCCTGTTCTATGGTGCATTAATCATTGTATATGTGACACCAAAAACTGAAGCAATGAGAGACCTTAACAAAATATTTTCTCTTTTTTACACAGTCCTTCCGCCTTTAGTTAACCCCCTTGTATATAGCCTGAGAAATAAGGATGTCAAGGAATCTTTCAGGAAGGCCATGGGGAAGATTTTAGAAGGCCATTTTCTGAATTAGGGGTTCAAAGCTAAATTGTTATCCAAAGCCTTTTGCCAGGCAACATCGGTTCAAGGCTTTATGGGTATCTGAGAAAGACGTTCCTACTGAGGTTCCTTTCAAGAATTCATCCTCTTCCTATGTAAGTGTTTTCACTACCCATTGGATTGCTTCTTCCTGTGGGACCAACAGGCATCACAACTTTGAAAGAGAGAGGGGGTAATGCTTGTGAAGGTTACTGCCCTTTTCTATGCTCTCTCATTACTCACTCAGAGATGGCAAGTGAACAGACAGCAATAGCAGGAGGACAAACTGCAGAGCCAGGAGGATCCAGAGCTTGGCAGTTGGGCATTGCACATTTGCAATGAAGTTTGTATGTGTCGCTTGAGAATATGCACATCTACAAGAGTATGTGCATATGTGTTAATTTTGCATGCTGGTATGTGACGTTAGAGGCTGATTTGTGACCTGTGAAACAGAGCTGAAATTGCCACCCTTATTTTGCTATATGTACTATTCCATGAACACCAATCTGTTCATGAAAGGAGCTCCCAATCATGAGTTGTACTCCAAGGGAATTTTCCTGTCATCAACATAGCTGAAATTTCTTAATGAAACAATATGAAATCAAGAAAGAGATGGAAACGTGGATGGGTCTAGTGGTTCTTACACACCCAACCGTTCAAATGAAGAAGAAAATAATATAAAATAATTTTTCTAAAAGAGGTGAATTTCCTTTCATTTCCCAAAACATTTCTGATTAAGCATTTAAAAAATACCGAAGAGTGGAAAATATCCAGTCTCTCTTACTCTCACCATTTTCCGCCCACAGATATCATCTGTTTATAGTATGTGCAGACTGATTTCAGAGGCATATCTCAGACTTCTTTGTGCCCCTTAGGAACAGGATCATGCAGGAACTTGGGGGGTTTCTAATAAAGTTTACATTCTGTTCTCCATCACACAAACTTTTGTTTCATTTTCCAGCAATAAAAGTTATTTGAATAATTTATAAAAGTTGTTCCATGACTTCCTCCCACTTTGAAATACCATTTTCAATTCCATTTGCCTTATTTACATTATAAGATCATTTCCTTCTCATTTGTTTCACAATGGTCATCTGCTGTAAGAAACTATGGCCAGTAACCGATTTTCGCTCACCAATCAGTATCATTCTGGGGAGGTGGAGACTGAATTATGTAACTTCATTTGGAGGACTACAATGAATCTGCAAATGTGCAACTGTATGTGCATAGGGGTCCTTTCACATGATTAGGAGTCTTAACAGCATAAATTTCAGGATTCCTAATTGCATGAGTAAAAAAGGTTAAAAAAAAAGAAAGGTAAAGGACCTCTGAACAGTTAAGTCTAGTCAAATGTGACTATGGGGTTTTGGCACTCATCTCGCTTTCTGGCTGAGGAAGCCGGCATTTGTCCACGAACATAAGAATAAGAATTTTATTATTTATACCCTACCTATCTGCTGGGTCTCCTTAGCCAGTCTGGGCAGCTTACAGCACATAATAAGTTGTAAAACATTAGACATTAGGGAAGTTTTTAATGTTTGATGTTTTATCGTGTTCTTAATATTCTATTGGGAGCCGCCCAGAGTTGCTGGTGAAACCCAGCTAGATGGACAGGGTATAAATAATAAATTATTATTATTATTCCATTTAAAAAATTCCTTGTACAGGGTTCCCTTCAGATGTCTTCTAAGAACCATATAGTTTTTTATTTCCATGACATTTGAGGGGAGGGCGTTCCACAGGGCAGGAGCCACTACCCAGAAGATCCTCTGCCTGTTTCCCTGTAACCTCACTTCTCACAGTGAGGGAACTGCCAGAAGACCCTTGCAGCTGGACCTCATTGTCCGGGCTGAACGATGGGGGTGGAGAAGCTCCTTCACGTATGCTGGGCCAAGGCCCCTTAGGGCTTTAAAAGTGCTAACGCTTTAAATTGTGCTCAAAAATGTACTGGGAGCCAATGTAGGTCTTTCAGGAACAGTATTATATTGTATTGGTGGCCACTCCCAGTCACCAGTCTAGCTGCAGCATTCTGGATTAGTTGTAGCTTCCGGGTCACCTTCAAAGGTAGCCCCATGTAGAGCACATTGCAGTAGTCCAAGTGGGAGATAACTAGAGAATATACCACTCTGGCGAGACAGTCTGTGGGTAGGTAGGGTCTCATCCTGTGAATCAGTTGGAGCTGGTAGACAGCTGCCCTGGACCTGCACCTCCATGGACAGCTGTGAAACCAAAATGACTCCCAGGCTGTGCACCTGGTCCTTCAGGGGAACAGTTAACCCATTCAGAGTCCCCTCCACCTGACTGCCCCATGACCCCCACAAAGGTACTTCAATACATTCCACACAAGGCTAACGGGGGAAAAAATAAACACCAATCCCACTCAAATAGTCTTACTATTTAAGTGGCCAAATCAACATCTGCAGAAGGAAAATAGTTAGGGCTTTATTTCCCTTGATAAAATCTGAGTATTCATTAAAGAACATTTCTAAGACTGGAAGTCCCCAAAGTGCCCCACATCTGACACCAGGGATGCAAGATCCCCATGTGAGTTTGGTCTAGATTTCAAGCTAATGTTCCCTCTCTGACAATTAGTCCCTATCTCTCAGTATGTTTACCTTTGATTTATAATAATATATAACAATCATCTAGAGACTGCTTCTTTCTGATAAACCCTGAGAAGCATGCCATGGGATGCTAAAATAAATAAAGCAGCTATAGAGAAAGAAACTTCCAATCAAGTCTGTGAAGATGGACATAGAAGAAAACGTCCTCTACAACTTGCTCCCAAGAACAGCATCTCAGAAATTGCACTCAATGCAAACTTCAGCTCCTCATTCCTTCACAATATAGGTATTTGCATTCAGTGCTGATCATCTGCAGGAACTAAAATTTGCAATTAACGTGTGGTTCTCAATTCCTCACTTTATTCAGTAGTTAGAAGTATGAGGCCGCACTGAATGTTCTCTGTTTTCTTTGGTTGGGAGACCACTGATGACTTCTGGGGTTGGCTCTTAGGTCCCACTGAAATCCATAGGTTAATTTAGTCATGGGCACTAAAGGCTGGTTTAGAAGAAGAAGAAGAGTTTGGATTTGATATCCCGCTTTTCACTCCCTTGAAGGAGTCTCAAAGCGGCTAACATTCTCCTTTCCCTTCCTCCCCCACAACAAACACTCTGTGAGGTAAGTGGGGCTGAGAGACTTCAGAGAAGTGTGACTGACCCAAGGTCACCCAGCAGCTGCATGTGGAGGAGCGGAGACGCGAACCCGGTTCCCCAGATTACGAACCACTACACCACACTGGCTGTGGTTGTATATATACAAGCAAAATATCCAAGACAGCAACAACAGTTATTCCTACAATAGGTTCCCAAGCAGAAAAACTAAATCCATCAGCCAGCTCAGAACTCAAGTCTCCCAGTCGCCTTACTTCTGCCAAGATGGAAGCTGCATATTCCATCTCAGTGCTTATCTGCCATTGCTCAATATACAAAGCTCTATATTCCCCAAATTGACTAAAGTGCATTTCTCTATCATTTTTTCCAGATGAAACCAATATCAAACATCAAGACAGCCAAACTCAGAAGACCACCAAATTATATTTAAGTTAATGATATACTTCTGATTTTTTTCCTCACTTAATTCTCTCTTAGGATTTTGGAATTCTTTATGCTATGGTCTTATTTTCAAAGTTGATTATTTCTGTGTGGTCCTTCATAGTCCCCACCCTTTTTTACAATAAAAATGAAATAGATTTAAATACGTATTGCAATGTACGTATGCATTTTTAAATACATGTTATCTGGAAATACCAATTTTAATGCCTTCAGGTATTTTTATGACTTTATTTTCATAGCAGAAAATGATATTGTACAATTCAGAAAAATATGAAATCCAAAGGATTATGTATGTCCTGATCCATGTATGAGTTCAGGAAGTGTGGATAAGGATGATCCTTCAGCATTCCTAGATATCCCATATTTTTTCTCCATTGTTCAATTGTACAAAGCATTGCATCAAAATTAAATCAATATTCTATCAAGCAGCCTGCTAGCCCACAGTTGCTCTATTTTTTCCACTGAGTACCCCTACTAAATTCAGCATGCTGCCTTCTTGTTCAAAATGCAGTCATTCAGATAAAAGCAATAAATTAACATTATGGTATAATGAGAGGAAACTTGTGATGCTGTGTCCCATTTACTGGTCAGGCACCAGTGTTACGTGTGTTTTCTCAGTAAAGTTGTGGCCTGTATTAACAATCAACTAGGTCTCCCTTCCTTCCTTCTTCTTCTTCTTTGGCAATCACTTGTAGCCGAGTAAGATTGTCTTCCACAGACATAGTTTTAAAAGTGAGTTTGTAAGTGACTGTGGAGGACAATTCTGGATCTGCACGTCCTTCCACTGTGGGGACATAGGTTTCTGGGTGGGAGTTGATAATGGTGAGAGTTTGCCAAGTGTGCCTTCCTCTTAGTGCTTTTCTCCCTTTTGTCCTGAGTTCGAGTGTCTTCAAAACACATGACACCTTAGGTAAAGGCTGTTCTCCAATTGGAGCGCTCGCAGGCCAGTGTTTCTCAGTTGTCAATGTTTATACTACATTTTTTAAGATTTGCCCTGAGAGAGCTGTTCAAACTCTTTTGTTGACCACCAGCATCATGCCTACCTTTTTAAGTTCAGAGTAGAGTAGTTGCTTTGGAAGACAATAGTAGTATAGTGTATTTTAAAATGGGGTTTTAGAGTTTTTAGGGGTTTTTGAATGTTTTATGTAGTTTTTATGTAGTTTTATGTAGTTTTTAGGTAGTTTTATGTAGTTTTGTAGTAGTTTTATGTAGTTTTCAATTTCATTGTTCCGCAAGGGACAATGACAATAAAAATATCATATATCATATCGTATATCGTATAATAATCAGGCACCAGCACAACATGACCAGTCCAACAAAGTTAATTTTGAAGAATCATTACTTTGACAATGGTGATCATTGCTTCTTCCAGCACACTAGCATTAGTTCACATGTCTTCCCAGGAGAGGTGTAATTTTTTTCAGAGACTTGGTGGATGGAATCTTTCTCCCTTCCAATACTTCACTCAGTGGTACTTAACTATTGTATAATGGCTATCACTTTCATATCACTTTCCAATTATCTTTCAGAATGTAGCATCTGATGATAATACACAATGCAGAGAAACCTGAGTGAAATCACAGAGTTCATTCTTCTGGGGTTTGGAGATCTCCCTCATCTGCACATCTTTCTGTTCCTTGTGTTTCTGGGGATCTACATTTTGACAATTGCTTTCAATGTCCTCATGGTCTTTCTCATAGTGACTGATCATCACCTGCACACACCTATGTACTTCTTCCTGGGAAATTTGTCTTTTTTGGAAGCAGCCTACAGCTCAACCACCCTGCCCAGGATGCTGACCAGTCTTCTGACAGGAGACAAAACCATCTCTGTTAAAGGATGTCACACACAATTTTTTGTTGTTGCTTTCCTGATTGGTACAGAATGTTATCTGCTTTCTGTGATGTCTTATGACCGCTACTTAGCCATATGCAAACCCCTATATTATGCAACTCTTATGAATGGTAAACTCTGTATCCAGCTGGCCAGTTGCTCTTGGATCAACAGCATTGTGGCGATCACCATAACCTTGGTCTTGATATGGCAACTACGGTACTGTGGTTCCAATGAAATCGATCATTTCTTTTGTGAATCTCTTTCATTGGTTAAAATCTCATGCAGTGACACCAGCCTTGTGAAATATTTCATCCTAATCCTTGGTTTCTTGTTCAGTTTCCCCCCTTTTCTTTTGACCGTGATCTCCTACATATATATTATTGCTGCCATTTTAAAAATCCCATCCACCACTGGGAAGCAGAAGGCCTTTTCCACCTGTTCTTCTCATGTGATTGTTGTTTCCATGTTCTATGGGGCATTAATCATTGTATATGTGATACCAAAAACTGAAGCAATGAGAAACGTTAGCAAAATATTTTCTCTTTTTTATACAGTCCTTCCCCCTTTAATTAACCCCCTTGTATATAGCCTGAGAAACAAGGATGTGAAGGAATCTTTCAGGAAGGCCACGGGGAAGATTTTAGAAGGCCATTTTGTGAGTTAGGGGTTCAAAGCTAAATAGTTATCCAAAGCCTTTTCCAAACAACATCGGTTCCAGGCTTTATGGGTATTTTGGTAAGAAGTTTCTGCTAAGGTTCCTTTCAAGAATTCATCCTCTTCCTATTTCACTGTTTTCACTACCCTTTGGATTGCTTCTTCCTCTGGGACCAACAGGCACCACAACTTTTAAAGGGAGAGGGGATAATGCTTGTGAAGGTTACTGTCTTTCTCCATGCTCTCTCATTACTGACGCAGAGATGCTAGGTGAAGAGGCAGTAATATCAGGAGGATAAACTTCAGGGCTAGGAGGATCCAGATCTTGGCAGTAGGGCATGGGCATATGCACATTTTCAGTGAGGTTTGTATGTGGAGCTTGAGAATATGCACATTTACAAGAGTGTATCTGGTATGTGACCTTAGTACAAGCTTCCTCAACCTTGGCGCTCCAGATGAGACTACAATTCCCATCATCCAGATGAGACTACAATTCCCATCATCCCTGACCACTGGTCCTGCAAGCTAGGGATTATGGGAGTTGTGGGCCAAAAACATCTGGAGGGCCGAGGTGGAGGAAGCCTGCCTTAGTAGAATCAGGATTGGCGGTCTTCTCCATGATTATAAATAAAACTGAATGCATGCAAAAAATAAAAATTATGAGTGATTTTTTAAATGTGTGGTTATACAATGTCATCCGTAGCACTTCTTGTATTGATGTATCGCAAACAGAAAAAATAGTACAATGCCACAGTATAAATATCTCAATCAAGTGTGGTATACAGGAAGGATAAAGAACCTGTGGTTTTCTTGGTGTTGTTGGACTCCAACTCCCATAATCCATGACCATTGACCATGCTGATGGGGCAGCTCCAAGTTGAAGTCCATCAACATCTGGTATCCACAGGTTCCCCATTCCTGGTTTGCAGGATGTTCCAATACACAAATTCCTATTCCTTTCCCTGTACAAAACTTGATTTTCAATTTCAGTCCAATTGTTTCTTTCTTTTTCTATCTTCATTTTTTGTTTTTCCCTTCCTAATACACATGAAGTTTGAACAAAATGGCAGAGAAGTTGAAAATCTTCCAACCTTAAACTTTTTAAGAGCATGTCTATACTCAAAATATACTGGTGGGGTCATTATAGAATCTGACAGAATCCCACTGAAACAGAGTGTTTCAGAATGAAATTAGTGTACCAATTCAGCTCGGAATCCCCAATCAAATGGTGAGAAATGAAGTAGTGTACCCACATTATGTGAATTGGCCCAAAGGACCATCTTCAGGGATTTCCTTTAATAATGCAACGTTCCCATGTTATTTCATTCTAAGTTCATTTTGTTTGCCTGAACTCTCACTGGAGTTCATAACTAATAATTGGCAATCTCTCTGAAACCACTGCTAATAAATTATTACAAGGCCACCTATTTTCCCCAAGAATAAATAACAGTCAAGGGGAGACTTCGTCTTGTTGATGAAACGAGAAATGTGAAACCATCAGATGCAGAAATTACACAAGGAACTAAGAAAATGTAGGCCAAATATCATGAATATTGGAAAAGAATGGAAAAGGTACAGCTTTCTTCCAGGACCAACAAATAATAGAAATTGGACCTTCCATAAACTTCAATTCCTCATTCATCTGGGATAGAGGTACTTAACACATTCTTTTGTTCACACTCCATGTAAAAAATATCTATGAATATTATCTGGTATATTAGAAAATATTAGGAACAATTGTGTTCTTCTAATACCAAATACCGGTGGCCCTGTACTTATCAGTTTCAAAATAAGGTCACAGTAAACAGAAGCCAATGCTTTCATACTTCTACGAGCTACCATATAGGCACACATATATTAGTGTCTAAATCAAAAGGGGGAAAGGTTTAAATAATAACCCAACAAGGACCTATGCTCAGTTTCTAAGATGTCTGGAATACTGAGGGTGTTATTGGGAGGTGGAATGGGGCAATTGGTCTGCTTGAGCAAAAACATAGTATCATGGCTTAGAGTTGGGGTGGGTAGTTCTCAATGAAGTTATAAACCATACATAGCTCACTACACAGGGTTCTTTCTGGAAGGAAGAAAAGGAAGATTGATTTCCTCTTCCAGTATTCAAAAACTTCTTCCTTTGTTATACAACAATGAATCTTTTAAACTTTCAGGTTTCCAAAGAGAGAGTACTGGAAACTTGTGGTCTCTGTAATGTCTGTTTAGTTTATATATGCCAGAGTTGGGGAACCTGTGGGCCTCCAGATCATGTTGTACTCAAACTCCCATCATTCCAAGTCAGCATGGCAAAGCATCAGGGGAGAGGGGAGTAGCAGCACCTGAAGGGCTGTAGGTTCCCCACCTCTGATATATACAACCAGAGCCAACTCCCTTACCTTTCCTACTCACCTGGCACCTTCATTACATATCTTTAGGTGCTAGATGAAAACATTTCTCTTCTCTTGAGTCTTTGGCTAATTAAAACAATCCATGGCTTTTTAAAACTGGGGGCAGGCGGCAGGCGGCATTGTTTCGTTTGTTATTATGTTATATATTTTCTTGTTTTATAGTGTAAGGTACCCTATGATCCTCAGGTGAAGGGTCGTATGTAAATTTAATTAATTAATTATTTAGTAATGCACTATCTCTCTCCAAATCTCAAATATCAGAGCCTTCAAAAATGAGCCCCTAGTCACCATCAGTGTCGTCAGAGAAAACCACACTAATAGACTCAGTTACAATAATCAAGACTGCCAAATTCCTAGCAATTTATTCAGTTAGATCCAGAATTCCATAAACTAGATTTTGTTCTTGAAATGCTGCCACTAACAGAAGGGAAAGGAATATAATTTTTTTGCTGATTCCTTCTGCAATTCTTGTATATCTTTGCAAATCCGCTCTGGAGAGGACCGTTGATTATCTGGAACCATTTCCTTTAGAAATATGCTGGGTCTCTCACATTGATATCATAGAGACTTTTTCTGTTTTTCTCAGATTTACAAATGAGAGTCAACAAGAGCATGGTGAATAGCTTCCTGCTACTGGGATTCTCTGATCTGCCAGGTCTGGAGGGTTTGTTCTTCTCCATTTTCCTAAGCATCTATGTTTTGACCCTGATTGGGAACATCCTCATAATAGCTGTCACACTGGCTAACCAGGCACTCCACAGCCCCATGTATTTCTTTCTCAGAAACTTGTCCTATCTAGAGATCTGCTGCACATCAATCATTATTCCCAAGATGCTTGAAAACCTCCTATCAAAGGACAAAACTATTTCATTTGTTGGTTGTGCCTTTCAAATGTGTGGCTTCCTCGTCACAGGGGCAGCAGAGTGCTTCCTCTTGGCTGCCATGGCATATGACCGCTATGTTGCCATTTGCCGGCCCCTGCATTACACCCTGATTATGAGCAGTAGAGTGTGTTTTGGGCTGGTTGCAGCTTCGTGGCTAGCTGCCATTCCAGTGCAACTCGGGCAGACTTTCCTGGTGTTCACCTCTTATTTCTGTGACTCCAAAGAAATTAACCACTTCTTCTGTGACTTCCCTGCTGTGGTCAAACTTGTATGTGGAGATACATCTATAAATGAGAAGATGGCTCTGGTAGAGGTAGCTTTACTTGGACTAATACCCTTTGCATTGATCTTCATGTCATACATGTGCATTGCCTCCACCATTTTCAAGATGTCATCTGTGAAAGGGAGGCAAAAGGCCTTCTCAACATGCTCCTCACATCTCATGGTAGTGATGTTGTTTTATGGCTCTGGAATAACTGTGTATTTGAAACCTAAAAGCCATTTCCATGACATAGACAAAAGCCTTTCACTCTTGTACACTGTCCTGCCACCTTTGTTAAATCCTCTTATTTACAGTCTGAAGAACAAGGAAGTCAGAGTTGCTCTCAGAAGTGTATTTTCCACTCATCCCTAACTCATATGAAATATGAAAGTGTATTAAAAAAGTGAAAATATTAAGCTGTAAATACTGATTAGACATCCTGTTCTGTAAGCCCTGTTCTGTCGGTACATTTATGTGTGATGTTTGATTATGTTTCTATGATGAGGATATACAGAAGCAGTCATCCAATTTTCATAGATATTTCTGAACACAAATGTCAGAAAGGTAAAAAAAGGTAAAGGACCCCTGGACAGTTAAGTCCAGTCAAAGGCAAGTATGGGGTGCAACGCTCATCTCGCTTTCAGGCCGAGGGAGCTGGCATTTCTCCACAGATAGCTTTCCAGGTCATGTGGTCAGCATGACTAAACCACTTCTAGCACAACAGAACACTGTGACGGAAACCAGAGTGCATGGAAATGCCAGAATTACCCTAATGACCTAAGATCATCAAAAGTTCCCTTCTAATTTAGACAAACATCCATCTAGTCAAGCATCCAATTTCTTACAGTGGAGAACTAGATGCATCTGGGAAGCCCATAAGCAGGCATGAATACCAACTTTCTCTCACACTCTTACTCCCTAGCAACTAGTAAAAGGTAAAGGGACCCTGACCATTAGGTCCAGTCGTGACCGACTCTGGGGTTGCGGCGCTCGTCTCGCTTTATTGGCCGAGGGAGCTGGCGTACCGCTTCCGGGTCATGTGGTCATGTAGCCAGCATGACTAAGCCACTTCTGGCGAACCAGAGCAGCACATGGAAATGCCGTTTACATTCCCGCCAGGAAGGTAACGTGCTTTCGAACTGCTAGATTGGCAACTAGTACTGGTATCAGCTATTCTTTTCTAATGGAACTATAGGGTATTATGTGGAATAATTTAAGTTTACAGTTTAGATCTGATAAATTTTAGAATGGGTGTTAGTTATGCCCTCCAACTGCCTTCAGGCATATCAATATGGCCAATGGTCAGGGATGATGGGAGATGGAGTCAAGCAACATACTGATGAGATGGACCACAGGTTACTCACTCCTGAGTTATAGAGTGGTGTGTGGGAAAGCATGGTCAACTCCATCATGGACACCAGCCTTTCTTTCTCAGTAAATCCCATCAAGGTTTGAAATGTTCCATTGCCAAATATTTAAAAGCATACAATATAACAAAATGACTCACAAAAATGTATACAGTGGTACCTTGCTTGTCAAACTTAATCCATTCCAGGAGTCCATTTGATTCCTGAAACTGTTCAAAAAGCAAGGTGTGGCTTCTGATTGGCTGCAGGAGCTTCCTGCACTGAAGCAGAAGCTGCATCAGACATTTGGCTTCCGAAAAACATTTGCAAACTGGAAGACTTACTTTGTTTGTGATGTTCAGGAGCCGATTTGTTTGGGAGCCAAGCCATCCAAGTACCAAGGTACCACAATAATTAGCAAGCAACTAACATAACATCCAAAAATAAACCACTTGTATTTGGGGAAATGGAGCATGTGTGAAGTATGCCTGTTGGGGGCTCGTCTTTTCCCAAAAAATGATGATTGACTAATGGAGATCTGTAATGAAACATCACCAGCTATGTTTTCTATGTTTCTTTAATATCTTTAATACGGAATTGATACACAGAGGTGGAGGTATGTAATTTAAGACAGAGTCTTCTGTTCCCTGATTATTGAGAGTATAATTCAGGGATCTGATATCCACAACATAATTCTGGACTCAGTGGGCCTTTGGTCTGATCCAGCTGGGCTCTTCTTATTCTCTTCTCCTTCTTATTATTTATAAACATCAATTGGTCAGAATATTTTTAATGCAATGGTAATCTAGTAACACAATAATGGCAAAACCTACTTCCCCTCGCAACCACATACACACTAAAAGGTTAGCAGTATCACAGAGGCTAGCTTAGTTAGCGAATGAAAAGGTCTTAGCCTGGCACCTAAAAAATGAACATGATGGTATGTATTTCCCTGTGAAGAACATTCTACAGCCATTACAAGCTCTTCCTTCTGGAGTTAGAAAGGGGAAGAAGTTGTAGCTGGACTGAAGTTACAGCAGCTAGTCCATTTATGTGAAGAGTGTTGTGGTATGTGGCATTATAAATCTCCATTTGGAACAAAACCACCATCAAAGTAGTGGGAAGGAGAATATATATATATAATTTCACATGGGGGTTCTGTTCCCACCCCATATCAGCAGAGCACGTATATGCATGCCCCACTCCATTCCATCCACCCTCATTCTACCCTCTTCTGAGTACAAAAGGACCCACACGTCAACACGCATTAATTCAATTCACAGAGATTCAATTGAATCTGATCACTAGGACTTTGTGCCAGATTGACCCAAAGCCTGAATCTTGAACTGAATCAGATCAATTTTGAGAGATCCAGGCTTGAACCAAGTCAGGTCTGTTCTCAGTCAGGCGGCAGTGGATGAGAATCAGCATCTCCTTCTTCCATGTCCCTCCTGACTGTATGTTTAGTCAGGGGTTTAAAAAACCCTAATTGCACATTAGCTCCACCCCCCAAAAAACTGATTTGGATGAGATTTGGGTGTGGCAAGTTGTGCCCAGATCAGGTTACAGGTGCTGGGCAGTATTGATCAACTCCCTCCCTAGTCTTCCTATTCCTCCCCCCACTAATCTTTAACGCTAAACAAGTTAGCTAGCACATTTTGAAATATTTTGAAATTTGCTATCCTATTTTTTGCCTTTCTGAAGGCCCTCTTTACCTCTTTATTCCTCAGGCTATATATGAGGGGGTTTACTAGAGGAGGAAGAATTGTATACAAAAGAGAAAAGGCCTTGTTAATTGAAGAGGACTTTGGTAAGAGATACACAGCTGTTAAAGAGCCATAGTAAGTTGAAACAACAATGAGGTGAGAGGAACATGTGGAGAAGGCCTTTTGCCTTCCAGTGGTCGATGAGATTCTTAAGATTGCCCTTATAATGTATATGTAGGATGCTAGAGTCAGTAGAAATGGGGGCATAGTGTATATAAACAGCAAAGTTAAATTGACATGCTCTACCAAATTTGTGTCACTGCATGAGAGTTTTTTAAGTGGCACAGAATCACAGAAGTAATGATCGATTTCATTGGGGCCACAGTATGTAAGCTGCAGCATAGCAGCCATGATTATGGAAATGCCTATGACACCATTTGTCCAGGACACGGCTGCTAATTGGACACACTTCCTGGTGTTCATAGCGGTTGCATAATGCAGTGGCTTACATATTGCTAAATACCTGTCATAGGACATCACAGAAAGCAAGTAACATTCTGCACCCAAACAGTAGCCAAAGAAAAATAACTGCAGGAAGCAGCTCTCAAATGAAATGACCTTTCCATCCCACAAGAGAGTGGTAAGCAATACAGGTATGAGTGTTGAGCTGTAGCAGATCTCTAAACAAGATAGGTTTCCAAGGAAAAAGTACATGGGGGTGTGAAGGTGTTGATCACTGACTACAAGCACAAGAATGAGAAGATTCCCTGCCATGGTGACAATGTAGATTGCAAGGAATCCCAGAAACAGAAGGACCTGCAGATTCTTCAGCTCTCGGAATCCCAGAAGGATAAACTGAGTGACATGAGTTTGATTTTCTCTTACAGGCACTTCCATTCATTTCGTTTCCTTTGCCTTATGATTCCATTCATAAAGAGGATTTGGGTGCTACAGTAGAATAAATCAATCAACACTGTTACTCTATTACAAATAGCCAAGTTTTCAGAAATTCAGCACATTTGCAATGTAATTCATTTGCTGCACGCTCCTTGCCAGCCCTGCACTTCCACATCACTACAGTTTCAAAACTATTTTTATTGACAATTCTGAAAACCTGACCTCACCTTCAGAAGCAGTTTGGTTAGCAGGAATCAATAGGTGAACCTTTTTGAGACATTAAGATAACCATTATCACCTGCTTATGTTTCTGCAAGAAGTGGGTGTTAAAGGCAGCGTCTTGGGAGATGTTTAAAAACTTAACACCCCAAGCCATGGCTTGAATAAAAATAGAGTTGAAATCAGGAATTCATTTACGTTAATAACAAATGTAATGTAGAGCTCCTTTAGTAAATTAATAATAAATGTTATTGATGCATTTAAGTTTTTTTTAATGCACTGATGTAAAATATGCAATTCAATTTACTTACCATCTGAAAAAGATGATTTGGTCTCAGTGGCATTGTCTAGAATTATTTATGAATCTTTATCTCCATTCAGTTCTTCCACATGAGCAAGTCCTCTCTTTTATATTATTTCACTTGTACATGCAATTGCCATCAGCAGCAACTCTGACATAATACAATAAGTTTTAAGGAGTAAACAAAAACTGGACACCTGGACTTAGTCCCCACAAATTAGGTCAGGAGTTATAGTGCTGACTGGTTATTTCTTTGCAAACAATGAAGATGCACTGCATGATTCCACAGGTGGTTGGTGATATCACCCTCCCCATATAGAAGTAACCTTCATGCCTAATGTTTGAGAAACAATTTTAATGACTGATAAGAAGACTCACACATATTATCTCTAATTCTTCAGCCATTGCATATTATCTCATTAATACTTTATTTGTTGGATGAAAATTGTCTTCCAGACCCACAAGTACTCAAAAAGTAGGGAAAGATGAAATAAGATAACCTGCACTAAGTTAATAATGAATGTCAAATGTCAAAAAACAAAAACAAAACATGCTTCCTACAACGTGTCAATTGCAATGCCATTCTTTACATATCTGTGGAGAAGTAATCTCCATATTTTTTAGTAGGGTAAGTGAGTATATAATTTGGAGCTGCAATCTATCAAAGAACAGGTTGCCTTCATTTTGGTTATAAAAGTAGTCATAGTCTTTCTGAAAGAGCAAACAAAATATGTATTAACTAGACAATGAGAATACAGAAAGATAATGGGGGCAAAAGGAAGGCAGCTTTCACAATGATAGTCCAGAGTGTTTTGTAGGCTTCCCAACCATCTGGAGGAGTGAGAAGGAAGAGGAGAAGGGAAAGATCTATTCTGTTCTTGCACCATGGGATATAGCTCTATGATTGTGATTTTTGGTGGTGGTTGTTGGTTTGTTGCTGTTTTTTTAAAAAACAACAACAGCAAACAAACCTCCTTTCAGATGCACTTGAATGGGACTTGAACAGAACTCTAACCTTCTGTAGCAGAAGTTCATATATATATATATATATATATATATATATATATATATATATATATATATAGAGTTGCATTTTGTCTGTACCTTTATGTGATGAAAAGCATATCCGGAGCTCCTGTTCAGTTTGATTTTTTAAAGGATCCAGATTCCATTAAAAAAAAAAAGTTTCCTTATATTTTCATGGATGGTGTGCCTCAGCCCTCTGTCTTCATGAGCTTATTGTATGATGTGTGAAAACTGAAATGGACACCATTTCGCCTAGTGCGTTATTTATCCTACAACATGCAAACATGGAATCTGTCTCCAGATATTACTAGATGCCTCAGTTTGTAAATCTTCTAGAAATTATATTTAATTGGACATCTCAGGGGGGGAATTTTGAAATAGCAATTCAAAAATAGTTTTAGATGATTTAGACGATCTCATTAGGTGATCTTTAGCTCACTGTTTTGGACAATAATTGGGAGATGCAATCAAGGTGTTATTTCCAAATCATGAAAATGTTTTGTATAACATTTTGAGGAAGCTAGCTTTATGACCTTTCATTTCCTGCTCTTACCTAGTCGCCTTTCAACCAAGATACAGATCATATTAGCACTTGCTTAGCATCATCTTCTTCAGGGTTAGGGAACACACACATATAGACGTTGATGGATTCCAGCCCCTGCTACCCCAAAATGATGGGTACTCAAGCATGGAAGACGTACAGCATTCATCCCTGAAAGCAAATGAAAATAAAGGAACTTGGAGAATTGCGTCTTGTCTTGAGCAAATTCACCAATCAATATTCAATGGCAATCATACAAAATCATACAATGACAACCATACACACCTCTAGCACAAGTTATTGATGTCTGAATTTAGATTTTAGCTGGCATCCTCAGGAACTACAAAAACTGGTGGGTGGGATTGGTCAGAAATTCAAGATATATGAGAGAAGAGTGAAAATAGCTTTAGAAGTCTACATTTCATAGAGATCTGATAAGAAACTGTCATTAATGAGTACCGAATGTTGACTTTGTTTTTGGACCGTACTATGTATGCTTTATATATATGTTGTCAAAACATCTGTGACCATTTCTAATTCCTCTACAAAGATGGGAAACCTGATACCCTTTCAATGTTTCTCAACTACTACAGCTCATCATACTTGAGCATTGACTATGTTGTTTGAAGGTGATGGGAGTTGCAGTCCAACAGCATCTGGTCTGTCATAGCACCCATAGCCTTTCAAATGCTTCTGGGCTACAGATCGTAATATTCCTGGCCATTGACCATGCTTTGTGGGTTTGATGGGCATCTGGTGGACCACAGCTTTCCCAGCCTTAGTTAACAAGATTACTTTCTTGACATCAGTGTCTATGTTGCCATTTCTGTTTTTCTAGCTTTGCTTTTGCAGTGGGAGGTGAGCAGCCAGCAAGGAGCTCATTTCAAATAAAGAACTGGACTTTAAAATATGGGTCGTACCTAAAATATAGGCATAATAGGAAATATTCTATTAAGGGGAATGCCTGTGATTCATTTGAAATAATGGAGTTTGAGGTTTATTTCTGATCTCTGTGCACACTTAGAGGAACTGAAGAACTTCACCACTTCACAAGTTATCAATGGTTATTTTATTTTATTTTCTACTCCTGTTTGTAATATTCACCCTGTTGATCATTGATCCCAACCACTCCAAAAAGAAAAAAGAAAACACATCAACAAAACAATTAAAAGAGCAGGACTGATACCTGAAGAAAATTATAGGTTTTGTTTGTTTGTTTGTTTGTTTGTTAGGATGTGAATTGCTTATATATCAATTTAGGATTTCAAAAAAGTTTTCTAAATGTTAGAATTGTAGAGGCATGGATTAATAGTGCAGAAAATAATGTTAGAGAATAGTACCTCATTTGGTTTCCAAATATAATTGGTTATTTTTTTGAAAGAATTTTTCCTTTAATAAATGATAAAATAAATGTCTGCATATGAGGTAGGAGGTATTATTATTATTATTATTATTATTATTATTATTATTATTATTATTACTATCTGAATATGCATCATCATGATGGAAAAGTGAACAGGAAGATATGTTAGGTGAAATTCCTTTTGCTAATGTTTTCTCCACTACAAAAATCTTACTTTAGCTTTTTTACTACCTGATGATATAACATGTCAGTGTATCTATGGTCTAGCATAATAGCTAAATCAGTGCCCTGAGCTGGTGAGAGCTTACACAACCCAAAGACAAACTGTGGTCACTATATTCAATGACACTAATACACAAGCTCTACCACTTGTATAACAACATCACCTCTCAAACCTCTTGCACTAATGTGACAATGGACTCATCAATTATTTTAATTTTTTTTTTGTTATTCCTTTTTTGAATAGGATCTGACATTTCTCAATTAGATGAAGTTGGAAAACCAGTCAAAGATTGAGGAATTCATCCTCCTGGGATTTGGGGAATTCTACGAAGTGCAGACACTTCTCTTCCTGACATTTCTAGTAATTTATGTTGTGATGGTGGCTGGAAACACTCTAATTGTTGTCCTTATTGTTTTTGATCAGCATCTTCATACACCTATGTATTTCTTCCTGGGGAATCTCTCCTTCTTGGAGGCTTGCTATAGTTCCAATATATTTCCACGGATGCTTTTGTCTCTCTCCACTGGAGATGGAAGACTTTCTGTCACCAGCTGTTTTATGCAGTGGTATCTCTGTGGTTCTTTGATTGCTGCAGAATGCTATTTACTTTGTGTGATGTCTTATGATAGGTACCTAGCAATCTGTAAACCACTGCATTATTTTACAACCATGAACACCTGGACTTGCATCCAATTAGCAGTTGCATCTTGGATCAGTGGATTTATAGCTTTCCTGATATTACTCAGTCTGATGTTGCAGTTAATGTTTTGTGGCCCCAATGAAATTAATCATTACTTTTGTGACTACTTCCCGCTCCTTAAGCTCTCTTGCAGTGACACTAGTTTGATGGAAATGCTGGGTTTCATTGTGGCTATTATATTCACACTCCCTCCTTTTCTTTTAACTTTAACATCTTATGTATATATAATTGTTGCCATCTTGAAAATCCCTTCCACCACTGGGAGGCAAAGGGCCTTTTCCACCTGCTCCTCTCACTTGATTGTGGTTTCGATCTTTTATGGTTCACTAATGATTGTGTATATGTTACCAAAGGGGGGAGGCAATGGAGAGATGCAAAAATTTTCCTCTCTCTTTTATTTAGTTTTGCCCCCTCTGGCCAACCCATTTATATACAGCCCGAGAAACAATGCCTTGAGAAATAACATTGGTAGCATTGTATCATGCAAAGCAATTGCTAAGAAGCTTGTGAATGTGTAAAAGAAGCAACATTCTATGTACTGTCATTTGTCTCCATAAGTGTTTACTGTTGAAGTGATAATAGAAATGCTACGGCTGTTGTTGTTATATATACCGTCTTGTTGTTATCCCCATCCCGTGTTGGTCTATAAGCCTCACTTTTTTTCCAAATTCTGACCATGAAAAGTTAAAGTTCAACTTAAATTCGCGACCTTACAAAAATTGGCTTTTACAATATCTCTGCTGAAACAGACATATGGTAAAATGAAACGGATGTGAGTGCCTGCAGAATTCTAAGGGAGCAGCCTATTTTTGGGTATTGTCTTTCTCTCTCTCTCCCCCTCCCCTTGAATTTTAAAGGTGCAACTTATATTCGGGTGCAGCTTATATTTGTGCCAATATGGTATATATACAAAATCAATAAATAAGTTTTGTAAGAAAAATGAAATTTAACAAATTACAGTGCACCCCTAATTTGTTCTTTGAATTTCCCTAGATCATTTCTCCATATAATTTTTATTGGCAGTCACTTTTAATAGAATATAGTACACAGGCACCAATACAGGCCACAAAGTGTCCCCAAATATGTGTCTGTAAAAGTGTTTGTTGTTCTCATAATTAGAAGTGGAGGGAATAAATAATGACCCAAAGACACCTTGTAATCTTGAACTGCACAGGGCAACAAAACTGCTTTACATATGTAGGCATGCATAACTACTGATAGTGAAAGAGGCAGGAGAAGCCTCTTCTGTTCACAATAAGCAGGGAATCCATGAGATATTTCAATAAAATTGTTTCTGTTGTCTACACAGTCATTCCCTCTATAGCTAATACTCTTATATACAGTTTGAGAAACAAGGATGTAAAGGAAGTCCTGGAAAGGCTACTACAAAAGTGTTGGAAGGGCAATTTGTGAATCAGGATTGGCAGTCTACTTCATGTTTATAAATAAAACTGAATGCATGCAAAAAATAAAAATTATGAGTAAATTTATTAAATTATGTGGTTATACAATGTCCTCTGTAGCACTTCTTGTATTGATGTAAAGCAAACATGAAAAATAGATAAAGAACCTGTGGCTTTCTTGGTGGTATTGGACTCCAACTCCCATAATCCAAGACCATTGACCATGCTGATGGGGATGCTCTTAGTTGAAGTCCATCAACATCTGGTATCCACAGGTTCCCCATCCCTGGTTTGCAGGATGTCCAATACACAAATAACTATTCCTTTCCCTGTACAAAATTTGATTTTCAATTTCAACCCATTTCTTTCTTTCTTTTTCTATCTTCAATTTTTGTTTTTCCCCTCGTAATACCCATGTAGTTTGAACAGAATGGCAGAGAAGTTGAAAATCTTCCAACGTTAAACCTTTTTAAGAACATGCCTATACTCAAAATACATTGGTGGGGTCATTATAGAATCTGACAGAATCCCACCGAAACAGAGTGTTTCAGAATGAAATTAGTGTGCCAATTCAGCTGAGAATCCCCAATCAAATAGTGAGAAATGAAATTGTGTGACCACATTATGTGTATTGTCCAAAGGACCATCTTCATGGATTTCCCTTAATAATGCAACGTTCCCATGTTATTTCAGTCTAAGTTCATTTTGTTTGCCTCAACTCTCACTGGAGTTCATAACTAATAATTGGCAATCTCTCTGAAACCACTGCTAATAAATTATTACAAGGCCACCTATTTTCCCCAAGAATAAATAACAGTCAAGGGGAGACTTCGTCTTGTTGATGAAACAAGAAATTTGAAACCATCAGATGCAGAAATTACACAAGGAACTAAGAAAATGTAGGCCAAATATCATGAATATTGGAAAAGAATGGAAAAGGTACAGCTTTCTTCCAGGACCAACAAATAATAGAAATTGGACCTTACGTAAACTTCCACTTCCTCATTCATCTAGCATAGAGGTACTTAACACATTCTTTTGTTCACACTACCTGTAAAAAATATCTATGAATATTATGTGGTATATTAGAAAATATTAGGAACAATTGTGTTCTTCTAATACCAAATACTGGTGGCTCTGTGCCTATCAATTTCAAAATAAGGTCACAGTAAACAGAAGCCAATGCTTTCATACTTCTACAAGCTACCATATAGGCACACATATATTAGTGTCTAAATTAAAATGGGGGGAAGGTTTAAATAATAACCCAACAAGGACCTATGCTCATTGTCTAAGATGACTGGAATACTGAGGGTGTTATTGGGAGGTGGAATGGGGCAATTGGTCTGCTTGAGCACTAACATAATATCATGGCTTAGAGTTGGGGTGGGTAGGTTCACAATGAAGTTATACACCATACATAGTTCACTATACAGGGTTCTTTCTGGAAGGAGGAAAAAGATTGATTTCCTCTTCCAGTATTCAAAAACAGCTTCCTTTGTTATACAACAATAAATCTTTTAAACTTTCAGGTTTCCAAAGAGAGAGTACTGGAAACTTGTGGTCTCTGTAATGCCTGTTTAGTTTATATATGCCAGAGTTGTGGAACCTGTGGGCCTCCAGATCATGTTGTACTCCAACTCCCATCATTCCAAGTCAGCATGGGAAAGCATCAGGGGAGAGGGGAGTAGCAGCACCTGAAGGGCTGTAGGTTCCCCACCTCTGATATATACAACCAGAGCCAACTCCCTTACCTTTCCTACTCACCTGGCCCCTT
This sequence comes from Podarcis liolepis, assembly GCF_965112155.1. Classification (NCBI taxonomy): domain Eukaryota; kingdom Metazoa; phylum Chordata; class Lepidosauria; order Squamata; family Lacertidae; genus Podarcis; species Podarcis liolepis. The sequence continues at coordinate 26,808,142 of NC_139573.1, read as the reverse complement.
CATTGCATAGCTTTAGGTGCTAGGTGAAAACAATTTTTAAAATCCATGGCCTTTTAAAGTGGGGGCATGAGGCAAGTGGCATTGTTTTGTTTGTTATTATGTTATGTGTTTTCTTGTTTTCTACTGTAAAATACACTATGACCCTCTGATGAAGGGAGGTATATATACATGTAATTAATTAATTAATTAATTAATTAACAATGCATGGCCTCCTTCCAAATCTCAAATATCAGAGCCTTATTTTGTTGGAGAACTGAATTACAAAATTGTTATTAGTTATTAAATAATTATTTTGTTATTTTGAAGTTTAGCTGCATTTTGGTTTGCATAATGTTTTGGAAAGTGTGAATTAGTTAGGTTTGCATTAAAATTCTAACTGAACCAAATTTCTCTCTCATTCCTAATTCCTCTACAGGAATGGGAAACCTGAAGTCCTCCCAGTGTTTATCTACTACAGCCCATAATGCTTGAATATTGACTATGTTGTTTGAGGGTGATGGGAGTTGCAGTCCAACAGCATCTGGTGTGTCCCAGCGTCCATAGCCTTTCATATGTTTCTGGGCTACAGATTCCCAATATTCCTGCCCATTGACCATGCTTGGTGGGGATGATGGGCATCTGGTGAACCACAGATTTCCCAGCCCTAGTTAACAAGATTTCTTTCTTGATATCTGTGCCTATGTTACCATTGCCTTCTTTCTAGCATTGCTTCTGTGGTGAGTGGTGGGCAGCAAGAAGCTCATTTCAAACAAAAGACTGGGCTTTAAATATGGGCTGCACTTAATGTCATGTGACAAAGGTATTTGAGAGCAGAAGCAGTAAGAGAGAGCAGTAAAGGAGTCTAGAAATGTTGTGAAATGCTGAAAAGCTGCAGAATCACCCTGCATACTGAATCACGGTGACTCATGTTGAGGATGACTCATTCTCTGTTTAAGTAGAGTGCTACCTCGGGTTATAGATGCTTCAGGTTACAGACTCTGCTAACCCAGAAATAGTACCTCGAGTTAAGAACTTTGCTTCAGGATGAGAACAGAAATCATGCTCCAGCGGTGCGGCGGCAGGAGGCCCCATTAGCTAAAGTGGTGCTTCAGGTTAAGAACAGTTTCAGGTTAAGAATGGACCTCTGGAACGAATTAAGTACCTTAACCCGAGGTACCACTGTATCTGTATCTGCTTGCAGGCAGACAGTTTGGAGACTCTGTGAGGCCTGAGCAGGGTGGAGTCAGTGTGTGTATGGAGCCTGACTCAGAAGTGAAGCCTGTACTCTGTGTATGCTCTGAAGCTAGTTTACTCTTTTGTTCACTATGCTGTTTATTTGCAAACAAGTTTTAACTCAGTAAAGCTTTTATTCTTTTACTGAAGAAGACTCTTCATTATTAATTTACACTGCGCCTCATTTAAAATATAGGCATAGTAGGAAATATTCTATGAAGGGGAATGCTTGTGATGAGCATTCAAAATTTTGAAGTTTGAAATTAATTTCTGATCTCTGTAAACACTTAGAGGAACTGCAGTACTCCACCACTTCACAAGTTATCAATTACTATTTTATTTTGTTTTCTACTCCTATATTTAATATTCATAGTGTTGATCATTGGTTCCAAAAAAACCAAAACCTGAACAAAGTCATTAAAAGAGGAAGACTGATACCTGAAGAAAACTATTATCCCTGCCCCCCATGATATAAATTCCCTGTAAATAAATTTAGGCCTTGAGAAAAGTTTTCTAAATGTTAGAAGCATAGAGGCATGAATCAATTGTTAGAGAAAAACACCTCATTATTTTTCAAATATTTTTCAAACTTGCAGGTCCAGACGTCGGTCTCCACTGTCCCCAACTCAGATAAATAAGAGAGCATTAAGACTGGTTTGGATCCAAACAGGCCACAACTTTATTGAATACAGATGAAAGAGGCTTGGGCATGGGGCAATCTAAATACTTCCAACGTGTCCACTAGAAGTGACACGTTGGTCAACCCAGGCAGGGGTTCCCAAGACGTACATCAAGTAAGGTGACCCCCATAGGGACCAGTGTCTGTGGGAGTGCCTTTGGCTCTGGCCCCACCTGGGCACGCGAACATGACCACTTCCCCCAGATCCCTTTAGTGAGGTATCCCAGAATTTAGAGGGGCAGGTGGAGACTACAACCTCCCATCCATCCAAGACAACAGATTGCCCCAGTGCCCAACCCAATGTGACGATTGCTATGAGGTAGGCAAAATCCCTGGGTCAGGCCCAATTTGCCCAGTGGACAAATTCCTATATGTCCCTGTAAAGAATGGCTACCACTGTAACCACAGCAAATTCCTTGACTAACAGCTTAAACAGAGGGTGGGCGGGTGGAAAACCCGACGAAGGAAAAAGTAGATAGTGCCCCAAGTGTGGGCTGCTTAAACAGCCAGGGGGTGGACCCGAGACTGAGTCCCATTTGCCAAAGAAGGGTGCAGGCCAGGATCTGGCTCCTGATAGGAGGTAGGGGCACTGAAGGCATGGTTCGTCATCAAGGACCCAGTGGATGCAACCCTGCTACACCAAAAGAGTTGAGTGGACTTGTGTGACAACATCAGCTCTCAAACCTCTTGCACTAATGTGACAATGGACTCATCAATTATTTCTGTTTTCTTGTTATTCCTTTTTTCAATAGGATCTAACATATCTCAAGTAGATGAAGTTGGAAAACCAGTCAAAGATTGAGGAATTCATCCTCTTGGGATTTGTGGAATTCCATGAAGTGCAGACATTTCTCTTCCTCACATTTCTAGTGATTTACGTTGTGATCATGACAGGAAACATTCTCATTGTTGCTGCTGTTATTTTTAACCAGCATCTTCACACCCCTATGTATTTCTTTCTGGGGAACCTATCCTTCCTGGAGGCTTGCTACAGCTCCTATATATTTCCATGGATGCTTTCATCTCTCTCTACCGGAGATGGAAGCCTTTCTGTCACCAGCTGTTTGATGCAGTGGTACTTCTGTGGTTCCTTACTAGCTACAGAATGCTGTCTACTTGGTGTGATGTCTTATGATAGGTACCTAGCAATCAGCAAACCATTGCATTATTTTACAACCATGAACACCCAGGCTTGTATCCATTTAGCAGCTGCATCTTGGCTCAGTAGCTTTATAGGGTTTTCTATATTACTCAGTCTAATGCTACAGTTAACGTTTTGTGGCCCCAATGAAATTAATCATTTCATTTGTGATTATTTCCCACTTCTTAAGCTCTCTTGCAGTGACACCAGCTTGATAGAAATGTTGGGTTTGTTTTTGGATGCCATATTAATACTTCCTCCTTTTGTTCTAACTTTAACATCTTATGTATATATAATTGTTGCCATCTTGAAAATCCCTTCCACCACTGGGAGGCAAAGGGCCTTTTCCACCTGCTCCTCTCACTTGATTGTGGTTTCGATCTTTTATGGTTCACTAATGATTGTGTATATGCTACCAAAGGGGGAAGGCAACAGAGAGATGCAAAAATTTTCCTCTCTCTTGTATTTAGTTTTGCCCCCTCTGGCCAACCCATTTATATACAGCCTGAGAAACAAAGAAGTACAAAATGCCTTGAGAAATAATATTGGTAGCCTTGTATCATGCAAAACAACTGCTAAGAAGCTTGTGAATGTGTAAAAGAAGCAACATTCTATGTACTGTCCTTTGTTTATTATAAATGTTTATTGTGGAAGTGATAATAGTTGTGCTACAGCTGTTGTTGTTATATATACCAGTGTGTGTGTGTGTGTGTGTGTGTGTGTGTGTGTGTGTCCTGTCTTGGCCAATAAGCCTCGCTTCCCCCCCCCCAAAAAAAAAAATTCCGTCCATGAAAAGTTAAAGTGCAACTTAAATTCATGACCTTACAAAAATTGGCTTTTATGATATTACAGACATACGATAAAATGGAATGGCTGTGAGTGCCTGCGGAATTTTAAGGGAGCAACTTATATTTGGATATTGTCGTCCCCCCCTGAATTTTAAAGATGTAGCTTATATTCGGGTGCGGCTTATATTTTGTTTTGATCTTTTGTTAAGAAAACCTGCCATAGAGTCTATGATATGTGTGAGACACTGTTAGTTTTGATACTTAATTTAGATTTTAAGTAACAAATTGTAAGGCTGATTATGATCTCTCACAGTAAAAATTGTTTTTTTCATTATATTTTTGTAAATAATTACCATTCTCATACAATTTACGCTTTGTATCAAAGTGCCTCATCCAATGTATCTAAGTGCCCCGTAGGTGGGGCAGAATGATACAAAACCCATTGTTTACGCAAGTCATTATATTCTCTTTATCTTCTAACTTTAATGGTTCTTTTGATTGCTATTATAACATTGATTAGTTATGCCATGCATAAAGCAATTTTTTTTTATTTGACTCATTTTTGTTACATAAAATATGAGATTGAATTTTTCTGCATCAATCTGCCCCACTTTCCCCACTATCATTTTTATGCACCTTTTTCTAGAGCCCCAAACCTTAAAGCACTTACAGAATAATTTTGTTTCATAAATTGACTGGTTTGGCCGTGGTTTTTGTTGTTGCTTTTTTTACATATACCGTATTTTTCGCTCCATAAGACACACATTTTTCTTCCTAAAAAGTAAGGGGAAATGTCTGTGTGTCTTATGGAGTGAATGTGTGGTCCCTGGAGCCGAATTGCCCGGGGGCAAAAAGCAGATCATGCTTTTTTTTTTTTTTTTTTGAAAGTGGGAAGTGGGTGTTGAAACAAAGCCGCTGAGCAGCTGATTGGCAAGCCATCGGGGAGGGAGATAAGGCACTCTAGGGATAAATCAATGAGGAGAGAAATTAGAAGAAAAGGAGGAGCAAAAAACTGCTCCAGCTAAGGAAAAGACACTAAAGCAAACAAGAGGGAAGGGAGTGTTGAAAAGAAGCAGCCGATAAGTGGGATTGGGAGAGAGATAAGGGATGCGATAAAGGAGGCTGTCGGGGGGGGGGAGTAAAAGCCCATGGATCCTCAGTATTTTTACATTGAGACACCCCAAATTCACCATCAGATCACATAGCATGTCCATGGCTACAGCCTGCACCAAAAAAAGCAAGCATCCACTGTTTCCTGGGGCTGCAATGGTGCAAAAATGTGGTTACAAAGCACGGATCCAAATGGATTCTCAGGATTTTTGCATTGGGCTACCCCAAACTCACCGTCAAATCACATGTCTGTGGCCACAGCATGAACCACAAAAATCATACATCCACTGTTTCATTCAGAATATTTTTTTCTTGTTTTCCTCCTCTAAAAACTAGGTGCATCTTATGGTCAGGTGTGTCTTACGGAGCGAAAAATACTAACAAATATGTTCTCCTAATTTATTCTTTGAATGTCCCTAGATCATTTCTCCATATAATTTTGTTGGCAGTCGCTTTTAATAGAATATAGTACACAGGCCATGAAGTGTTTTTGTAGGTTTGAGTGGTCTTCAAATCCTCCCACATTTTGTACCTCAAATGAGCACAGTGTTCACAGACATTGTTCTCCTTTTGGTGCACCTGTTTCTGATAAGCTATTGGGAAAGGTCTTCCTATGGTCTCTAAATTCACTTCTTGCCAGTATGTTCTTGGTTCTTTTGAATAGCTTAATTGGCTAATCCTGACAGCCAGATATGTGGTGTTCAACATGCCAGTGTTTCTTTAAGCTACCCTGTACGTTGTTTGTGATGTTATTGAATATTAAATGGCAATTTAAATAGCTAGAAGGTACCTGGGCTCTTTTTCTTGAAAAGTCCGCTTGTAATGTTTGTGAAGCTTTACTTAAGCTATTACCCACTAATCGCTTAGGGCATCCTCTGTCAAGCTTGTTTACTCAACATAGGATTCTTATCCTGCTTTCTCAAAGGCTCATACCCACACATCTGTTTTAGTGGCAATAAAAAACCAGTGCTTGAGAAACTTTCCATTTTCCATTACATTATTATTGCTCTGGGGTTTTATGAGTGTGTTGAAATATATTGTTTCCCAGATGGCTCTGTCCCTTAATAACACCAACATCCTGGGAGCGCCATATTCTGCCATCATACTCTTTTAAGGACAGCATTTTTAAACACACTTACGTACTTAAAATATGTGTCTGTAAAAGTGTTTGTTGTTCTGGTAATTAGAAGTGGAGGGAGTAAATTATGATTTCTTTCACATAAAAGCACCTGAAGACACCTTGTAATCTAGAACAGCACAGGGCAACAAAACTGTTTTACATATGTAGACATGCATAATTCCCGATAGTGAAAGAGGCAATGCTATTAGATGACGTCAGGAGAAGCAAAGGACCTTATAATGTTTTCTTCTGTTCACAATAAGCAGGGAACTTATGGATCAGTAAAATAGCACTGAGAAATCTGACCAGAAAGGTAAACGTTTATTACTTTTAGGCATATACAAAGTTACCACTTTTCTAGTCTTAACAGTTCTCCAAATTTTTGTATCAGTTTGAATGATTTTCAATATATGAAAAATAAAAGACCCCATGAAAATTCATCAGCACTTTTGTGCATTTTTGTCTGTATTCCTGACGGAAATATGTAACTTTGCAAACAATTTTCTCAATCATAATGCATTTTGCATGATGTTTTCACTGATATGTGCATTTTTTAAATTTACATTTCTCCTTAATATCTACATTTTGCTTTGTGTGCTGCATATTAAAATTTGCAGTGCAAATTTTGAAGTTTGGCTGTGTTTTAGTTCACATATTTCAAACAATTTCTTACAGAAAATGATGAAGCTGTCCTCCCATTATTATTGGGTTTTTGTTGTTGTTATTGTTGTTATTATTATTATTATTATTTTGCTGTATCTTGCCCAGGGCAACCCAAAGCAACTCACTTGTATAAGGTATCATTGAACTTACATTTTGTTTTCTTCCTATTCATATTAATTCAGCATTACTATGGTGTTGATAATTGATTCCAAATGAACTCAGCAAGGAGATTAAAAGAGTAGTACAGTCATGCCTTGTGTTGCATCCGCTTCATGTTGTGTCTTTTCATGTTATATCCCGTGGCAACCCAGCAGTACAGGAACGGGTTACTTCCGGGTTTCGCTGCTCACACATGCACAGAAGTGCCAAATTGTGCTGTGTGCCTGCGCAGACGCAGTGCTTCAAGTTGCGGGCATTTCACGTTACGGACGGGCCTCCAGAACAGATCCCTTCCATTACATGAGATACCACTGTACTGAGAGCTCTAGGGTTTTTTAAATGATATGAAATCCATATAAATAACGTCAATTCTGTGTCCAGGGCAGCTGTTTACCAGCTCCATCTGGTACGCAGGCTAAGACCCTACCTGCCCGCGGACTGTCTCGCCAGAGTGGTACATGCTCTGGTTATCTCTCGCTTGGACTACTGCAATGCGCTCTATGTGGGGCTACCTTTGAAGGTGACCCGGAAACTACAACTAATCCAGAATGCGGCAGCTAGACTGGTGGCTGGGAGTGTCCGCCGAGACCATATAACACTGGTCTTGAAAGACCTACACTGGCTCCCAGTACGTTTCCGAGCACAATTCAAAGTGTTGGTGCTGACCTTTAAAACCCTAAACGGCCTCGGTCCAGTATACCTGAAGGAGCGTCTCCACCTCCATCGTTCTGCCCGGACACTGAGGTCCAGTGCCGAGGGCCTTCTGGTGGTTCCCTTGCTGCAAGAAGCCAAGTTACAGGGAACCAGGCAGAGGGGCTTCTCCGTTGTGGCACCCACTCTGTGGAACGCCCTCCCACCAGATGTCAAAGAGAAAAATAACTACCAAACTTTTAGAAGACATCTAAAGGCAGCCCTGTTTAGGGAAGCTTTTAATGTTTAATAGGTTATTGTATTTTAGTGTTTTGTTGGAAGCCGCCCAGAGTGGTTGGGGAAACCCAGCTAGATGGGTGGGGTATAAATAATAAATTATTATTATTATTATTAGGATTTCAAATAAATAAATAAATCTATATGTTAGAAGCATGGTCATGGATCAATACCACAGGATATTATGTTATAGAAAGTACTTCATTAGTTTCCAATTTTTTGAAAAACATTTATTTTTAATATAATTTCTCATATTACTCTCATATGTACTGTGAATTTTCCAGTGCATTGCTATAATAGACCAAAACTTAAGCTCAAGAAGTGACAGTGTTCAGGGTGATTCTTCCTTCCTCCATCCCTACCTACCATGGGATTCTGAGCATGCATGATCATGGTAAGGTGAATATGAAAACAGATTAGGTCAAGTGCCTTCAACCAATGTTTTCTCCATTGATCCTTACATCAGCTTCTCACTACCTGTTAATATAATGTTTCAGTGTGCCTATGAAAATGAGTGATACCCAGTTGTGGGAAAAAGCTGTTTTGCTGGCAAAGCACAACAGTCAAATTCAGTGGATGTCTTGCACTTTTGAAAAATGTTGCACAATCCCAAAATTGTTATTATAGTCAATGGCAATGCTTATGTGACAACATCAGCTCTCAAACATATTGCATTAATGTTAGCATGGCACTCATCCATTATTTCATTAATAAAAATTGCTCTTTTCAATAGGATTTGACTTTTTTCCTATTAGATGAAGTTTGAAAACCAGACAGAGATTACAGAATTCATCCTCCTGGGATTTGGGGAATTCTACGAAGTGCAGACATTTCTCTTCCTGGCATTTCTAGTGATTTATGTTGTGACAGTGACTGGAAACATTCTCATTGTTGTCCTGGTTGTTTTTGATCAGCATCTTCATACCCCAATGTATTTCTTTCTGGGGAATCTCTCTTTCCTGGAGACATGCTATTGCTCCAATTTATTTCCGAGGATGCTACCAGCTCTCTTGACTGGAGATAGGAGGATTTCTTTCACCGGCTGTTTAATGCAATGGTATCTCTGTGGATCCCTAATAGCTACAGAATGCTGTTTACTTTGTGTGATGTCGTATGACAGGTATCTAGCAATATGCAAGCCACTGCATTATTTTACAATGATAAACACCCAGACTTGTATCCAATTAGCAGTTGCATCTTGGTCCAGTGGATTTATAGCCTTCCTGATATTGCTCAATCTGATGCTACAGTTAACATTCTGTGGCCCCAATGAAATTAATCATTACTTTTGTGACTACTTCCCGCTCCTTAAGCTCTCTTGCAGTGACACCAGCTTGATGGAAATGTTGGGTTTTCTTGTGAGTGCCATATTCATACTCCCTCCCTTTCTTTTAACTTTAACCTCTTATGTATATATAATTGTTGCCATCTTGAAAATCCCTTCTTCCACTGGGAGGCAAAAGGCCTTTTCTACATGCTCCTCTCACTTGGTTGTGGTATCCATATTTTATGGTTCACTAATGATTTTGTATTTGTTACCCAAGGCTGAAGTCAACAGAGAGATGCGAAAGATTTCTTCTCTCTTGTACACAGCTTTGCCCCCTTTGGCCAACCCCTTTATATATAGCCTGAGAAACAAGGAGGTCAAAAATGCCCTGAGAAATAATATTGGTAGGTTTGTGCCACACAAAGGAAGGCACATGAAGTGTGGTCATATGTGATAGAAGCAACATGCTATGTGTTGTCTCCATGCTGCTCCCAGAACTTTCCTTATGGTGGATGACACAGATTTCAGACTCTGATAGGGATCAGCTGATTCATCTATTTCCACTTCAAGTCTGTTTCAAATGTTTACATTCATAAACCCATTCCAACTTGTTTTCATTGATCTGTAAAATAAAGGTATGAAAATTCATATTAAATGCTCAACTTGGTAGATATTTAAATTAATCTTTTATCTCACATATTTCTAGACACACTCTATTCTAATATACACATTTTTACACATTTTGGTATGGTTTTCAATCCAAGACATGCACTGAAACGTTTGGAGAAGGGTAATATCCAACTACATTCTAATCACTGTGTTACTCTGGAAATTGTGAATTTTTTGCTTACGTTGTGGACCAAACACAATTCAGATTCACCCCTAAACTTTGCTGATGTTTCAAAATACTGAATAGTTTTCTTCTTGTGCTAGGGTTAATTATTTTTTATCTGTTAGCTCTAATACGTATACATAAAATTAATATTACAATCTATTGTTCTGCTCCTTTACACACTTACCGATAAAGCCCAATCAACAGAAAACATAGCCTTTTTGGCCCTATGTGAGGGGCAGAGTAGGGCGTATTTCCCAGGGTGGGGGGAAGAGGGAGAAACTCCCAAGTGACAGCTGAGAGGGCTTACCCTCCTTTGTGTAGAATAAGGATTAAGATTTATTTTTATTTAGATTTATTTTTATTTAGGCTAGTGTGGCTTTTATTGTATTCTGTGTTGAAAACTTTCAATAATAATTAATTATAAAAAAGAAAGTATACTCTTCTTTATACAACTATATTCAGTGCTTTTTTATAAAAAAATGTTTAGGGGTACTCTCATTTTCCTACTCATATTGAAACACTGCCCTTCAATGAGGCCAAACTTAGATTCACAAAATGTGTAGGGGTATTGCCCCCCCCCCAAAGCACTGACTATATTGATACATATCTTTAATATCCCCTCACAGCTAGTCTTAAATTTGTTTATATTGTTTTCATTATTACATCATAAGATCCCATACATCCAGAAACTCCTGCTTTGACTGGTGCAGTACTACCATTCAGGTGGGCACAGCTAGGCACGGTCAATCTCCTCCTACTGTCAGCTTACCCAGTCAGGTTTTGGTAATGGACACCAAGTCAGTCACCATATGGATGAGAGTTTTGTTTTGGGCACTGACATGACATTAACACCACCACTAAATGAGAACACAGGCTACTTAAGTCTCTATGGGGTGGTGGCTCAGCACCAATGACCAACATCATCTACCTCCCCCTCTCCTCTGATAATTTTTCCTCTCCCCCATTGCATACCTCTGCTCCTGAAGGCCATAAAATTAGAGACTCCTTAAACCTCCCCACATCTTTCCCCTCTGACCCAGACACCTTGGTTGCTGGTTTTTGTTTGTTCGTGTATTGTGTTTTGTGTTTTGTTTTCTTCGCCTGAAGGCATCTGCTTCACTTATGGCATCCACTTTGTGTTATGCCAAGCCTCCATACACAAGATGGCCAGAAACAACATTTTCTCAAAAGCCCAACTGTGCCCACTGGACTAAAATGGTTGATGAACCTGGTATAATTTCATCATGGAGAATCCCAGTACCAAGAATGATTTTGTTTTGGTGGTGAAACACGGGGCAATCATATGGAAATAAACTGATATTCCTACATATATGTGCATAAATCTACTTTTGGTATCCTATCCTTCAAAGCTACTTTATAGTATTGTTAGGGACAAGACCTCCTGGAGCAGTGCTTATTATGATGGGGAAAGCTGCTTCTAATATGTCTAGAAGTACTATTAAGACTGAATTTATGCAGGATCCCGCCTCCCAATTTATAGATGGAAGGCATATCCCATAGCAGATTACAAAAATGCACAATAACTCCCAAATGGGATGCCAAGTCAAGGATAAGGAATTCCTACCTGCTCCCTAAGGGACGCGGGTGGCGCTGTGGGTTAAACCACAGAGCCTAGGACTTGCTGATCAGAAGGTTGGCGGTTCGAATCCTCACGACGGGGTGAGCTCCCGTTGCTTGGTCCCTGCTCCTGCCAACCAAGCAGTTCGAAAGCACGTCAAAGTGCAAGTAGATAAATAGGTACCGCTCTGGCGGGAAGGTAAACGGTGTTTCTGTGCGCTGCTCTGGTTCACCAGAAGCGGCTTAGTCATGCTGGCCACATGACCCGGAAGCCGTACGCCGGCTCCCTCGGCCAATAAAGCGAGATGAGTGCCGCAGCCCCAGAGTCGGTCACAACTGGACCTAATGGTCAGGGGTCTCTTTACCTTTACCTTTTACCTGCTCCCTAAGAGTGTTGAACTCCAAAGATGTTATTTTTCAAGGTAGGCATGCACTCCCAGCGATAAAGGTGAAAATCTAATCAAGTTGACCAACTGATTCCCTGAAGTTGCAGTATAAAAAGATAGGTACAGACTCTCAAAAGGACCAGAGGGTTGTCATATGCTTTTTGGGCTCAGAGGGGTACACAGTGTTCTGTCCTTTAATTTGCTGCACTGAATTCCCTCACTCCCTAGCCAATACATTGCCGCATTGCTTGTTTTTGCTGTATATTATGTCCCTGATGATTGAGCCGTCACTTCTGCATTTCTCTTAATAAAACCAACATCCTAGAGTACACATATCCCCACTTTGTCTTATTGGCATAGCATTCATGCCATAGAACTGAGATTTACACTAGCATTGAGTGTGATGAGATGAAGAGAAGGATCTGGGAACTGGTTGTTTGTCATGACAGTGTATATTAGCATGGAAAAAACAGCAACAGAATGAAACCATTGTGAGAACATAAATTAAAGAGAGGTGAGTAACCATCAGAGAGTGGGACCTTTTCAAGGGTGATCTATCAGTTTTGGAACAGTCTTTCTAGAGAGGCTCACCTGGCACCATAGTAGTAATATGTTCACTGCCTAGCAGAGAACTTTGCGTTCACTGAAATCTTTGTGTGTCTTTGTCCATAAAATTCTGAAGTATTTTCTACTTCTTCTGAGTTGCCCAGGCAACTTATGTCATAAGACAGCCAAGTTCCTATAAGTTCCTTCAGAGCAATGAATAGAAATAATGGACTAGCCTATGAAATAAACATGCCCCACAAAATAATCTTCCTGAGCTGTAGCTATGTCACTCTGTCGCGGCAACAATCATAAAAAACATTTCTGCAAAATGTTAAGGGCCAACTAATTATTATGGAAGAAGCTGGCATGGACTAGAGTCCACTTCAGCAAATGCAAAACCATGACACCTGGGAGGAAAACTCCTGTTGAGGTCTGTGAATATAGGAGATCTATTTGTAATCTCTGATCACAACCATGGAATAATAATAAAAAATAAATAAATTGTAGAGTAGGAAAAGACCTTGAGGATCAGTTAGTCCAATCTCCTGCAATGCAGGAATATGCAGCTCTCCCTGAAACCTTGGCCATATCAGCACCACACTCTAACCAACCGAGCTATCCACTTTTGATTCTTTGCAAAGGATTTGTCCCCCCCCCCCGATTATTATATGTTTTACTTACATTTTAGAAATATAATTTTTGTGCTTTAAAATGAGAAGTAGACTTTGATTTTCCATGCACATTTGCTATTTTATTTCTAAAATTGATTCATTTCTGTTGAGATTTGTAAACCACTTGGAGATTTCTGGAGAAACCTGAAGCAGAATATAAATTACCTCCCTGTCTCTGTATAGATACTTATCCATTTCTCTTTTCAACAGGATTTCATTCTGCTCAATGTTGAGAAACCAGACAACGATTACAGAATTTATCCTCCTAGGATTTGGGGAATTCTATGAATTGCAGACACTTCTTTTCCTGACATTTCTAGTCGTTTACATGGTGACCATAACTGGGAACACTTTGATTGTTGTCCTTGTTGTCACTGATCACCATCTACATACTCCCATGTACTTCTTTCTTGGGAATCTTTCCTTCTTGGAGGCTTGCTACAGCTCCAATATATTTCCAAGAATGCTTTCAGCTCTCCTGACCAGAGATAGAACAATTTCCTTCAACAGCTGCTTCACACAGTGGTATCTCTTTGGTTCTTTGGAAGCTACAGAATGCTGTTTACTCTGTGTGATGTCTTATGACAGGTATCTAGCAATCTGTAAACCATTGCATTATGCAACTACTATGAAAACCAATACTTGTATCAATTTAGTCGCTGCATCTTGGCTCAATGGCTTTATAGGGTTTTCTATATTATTCATTCTGGTGCTACAGTTATCATTTTCTGGCCCCAGGGAAATGGATCATTACTTTTGTGACTACTTCCCTCTTCTTAAACTCTCTTGCAGCAACACCAGCTTGGTGGAAAATATGGGTTTCGCTGTGGCTGCCATATTCACAGTTCCTCCTTTTGTTCTAACTTTAACATCCTATTCATATATTATTGCTGCTATCTTGAGAATACCATCCGCCACTGGGAAACAAAAGGCCTTTTCCACCTGTTCCTCTCACTTGATTGTAGTTTCAATTTTTTATAGTTCGCTAATGATTGTGTACATGTTACCAAAGGGTGAAGCCAACAAGGAGATGCAAAAACTTTCCTCTCTGCTGTACACAGTTTTGCCGCCTCTTGCCAACCCATTCATATACAGCCTGAGAAATAAGGAGGTCAAAGATGCCCTGAGAAATAAAATTGGTAAACTTGTATCGTGCAAAGCAATTCTCATGAAGTGAATTAATGTGAAAAAGATGCAACAATGTGATTTTCTCTAGCATCTCTTTTTTGGTGGGTGATATAAAGTTCTGTTGCTGAATTGGATGTGCTGATTTGTTTCTATTGCATGACAGTTTTAGGGTTCCCCCCCTTGAAGAAAAATAAATTGGTATAAAAAATATAGATAACAATTAAAAACACATTTAAATTCATATTTTATTATAACACACATCCTTAAATGGTCTTTCGTTCTCAATTTGAAGTGATCATGGCATTATTAGGCCTGTTCTAATCTGAATTTGTTAGTAACTATTTTTTAAAAAACAACAATGCTGAAATAAATGTTTCAAAGTGTTTTCAATCATCCCTTCCAAAGAAATTGGTCAATGATATTTTTTTATTGAAAATCACACAAAGTTGTTTAATCTCTTTGTTTAATGTCCCAGTCAGCCTTACGCTTATGTTCTATTTTTAAAGTATTTTATGTTTTCCTGTATTTACATACATCTTTTCAGTGAGTCCATGGTATAGAATTATTAAAAAACTTAATAAAAAAAAACTTAAGAAGAATGAAATAATCTATGTAATAAATTGCATTGAATGACATAATTGTAAGAATGTTTATGTATGGGTGTGGGGAGCTGATCCAGTAAATAATGGTGTGGAACTAATCACAGTGCCTGTTTCTCATCACTTATGGTGTTTCATTTGTAACGTAATTCCAGTTATTGTCTGAACCCAGGTAGGAGTTTTCTATTGGCAAGAAATTATTTTAAAATGAAATTTAATTTTACAAATCAGAGGACAAGCTAATCAACATGTTAGATCAGGCACCATAACTATTGCATCATACCTTCTGGTGTTTGACTGCTGACATCATCCCTCAATACTGCACTAGAGGTTGCGCCTGTCATAGAATCACAGAATGATAGGGTTGGAAGGGACCCCGAGGGGTATGTAGTCCTACCCCCTGCAATACAGAAATCTAAACTAAAGCATTTATGACAGATGGCCGTCCAACCTCTGCTAAAAAAATTCCAGTGAATGAAAATCCACAACCTCCCAGAGCAAACATTAACAGCACTAAAAGACGAGAGCACAGGCTACTTAAGTCTTTATGGGATGGGGGCTCAGCACCAGTGACCAACATTAAGTATCTACCTTCCCCTCTCCTCTGATGATTTTTCCTATCCCCCAGTGCATACCTCTGACCCCAAGGTCTTAGAATTGTTGTTGCTGCTTAGTCATTTAGTTGTGTCCAACTCTTTGTGATCCCATGGACCAGAGTACGCCAGGCACTCCTGTCTTCCACTGCCTCCCGCAGCTTGGTCAAACTCATGTCCGTAGCTTCGAGTACACTGTCCAACCATCCCGTCCTCTGTCGTCCCCTTCTCCTTATGCTCTCAATCTTTCTCAACATCAGGGTCTTTTCCATGGAGTCTTCTCTTCACATGAGGTGGCCAAAGTATTGTAGCCTCAGCTTCAGGATCTGTCCTTCCGGTGAGCACTCAGGGCTGATTTCCTTCAGAATGGATAGGTTTGATCTTGAGGTCCATGAGAATCTCAATAGTCTCCTCCAGCACCATAATTTAAAAGCAGTCATAGAATTAGAGACTCATTAAACCTCCCCACATCTTTTCCCTCTGACTCAGACACACGATACCTTGGTTGCTGGTTTTTGTTTGTTGTGTATTGTGTATTGTTTTGTTTTTGTTTTGTTTTTTTCACCTGAAGGCATCTGCTCCACTTATGACATCCACTTTGTGTTATACCAAACACCCATGCTAACCATACTGTGTATACAATATCTGTTACTGGCCATGTTTTCTGGGGCTAATGGGAGTTGCAGTCCAACAGCAGTTGAAAGACCACAAATTCTTTACTTGCAATTTATCTTACCAAAGACTGGGGAGAGTCACATATTGAAAGTCTCCTCTTCTACACAGCTTTGCCCCCTTACCAAATAAATTTGCTTATATAGAAATGTTTCTGGGTATATGTTCAATCAGAAATGATGTGCATAAATCTGTCAAAGAAAATATAAAAAATGGCATAACAAAACAACTGGGGTTTGGTGGACATATATAAGTCTTAAATATATTGAGGTATATGAATGGAGCTCTACCCATGCACCTGGAGTTCTCCTACCTCTCCCCACACTTCATACTACCAAAATATGTTCTTCAGGTTTTCAGCAGATTTTGAGTGTTTACAGGGAGCTTCTGGGAGGAAGGAGAAGCAGGAAAAGTTCTGCAGCACCATCCAACATTTCTTGCACGAGAACAGTTGCACATATAATTATAACCCTTGGGATTTATTTAACAGCCCCTATGAATGACATTTTCAAGCTATCCATATTTCTTATAAAAAACAATAAATAAAGACCTTACAAGGGGATAAATTAGAAACCCGTTGGAGAGGCAGAATGGCTAAATTCTAAATTTTAAGAATAAACATAATCACTAAAGTTTTGTATGTTTGTATGCTTTTGAAGTTGCAATCAATAAATTGTGGAAGCTGGGGGGGGGTGGCAGAAGTTCGTAACTTCTATTTTATGGAATGGGAAGAAATCTAGGCTGCCTCTTACAACTACAGAAAGTTTGACAACATGGGAGTATTCCCCCCCTAATATACTTTTATACCATTTAGCATCAAGCCTTAAATTCATTGCATAATTGAGGGGCACAGAGAATATCATTCTAATCTGGATTTTAATAGAAAATAATAGTAAAAATACCACTTGAATTTTTACTGTCTTTAACAGGTATATATATTATTTTGATATGTGGACACTTTATCCTACTTCATAATATTTTTTGCAGACAAGACCTTACAGAGTGGTGCATAGTTTGATGGGGAAAGCAGCATCTGATGTGCCCAAAACTAATGTCAAAACTGCATTCATGAAATATTTCCTCTTGCAAAATGGCAACAAATGATCATAATGTGCAATGTTTCTATTCCCAATGGGTTAAGACCATCTCAGCCCCCGAGAGTACATCCTACTGAAATCCACAGAGATTGTTTTATTTTTATTATTTGTCACACACAGAGAATTGTGCTGTTAGTCCCAGAAATAAAGCAATAAAGAAGGTTGATATATCAAAGGATGCGCTGGGATACCAAGGTATGGGGACTGGCCAAGACTCTCAAAGGACCAGGTGAATGTCATATGCTCTTTGAGCTCAGGGAGATTCACAGTGCTGTGACATTTAATTGCTGTACAGAACTCGTCTCATTGTCCATACATTCTCTGTGTACAGTAGTTTGTGTTTGCAAAAGATTATTTCCGTAATAAGGCTTGAGCAGTCACTGCTGTGCACCTTCCATTACAAGCCACAACTTGGAAAACTCACATTTTTTGTTTCATGAAATATCTCAGTCCTGAATAGCAACCAGAGAATGATAGCAGTTGATGAGAAAAAATGAAGAAAGATGGGTAAATGAAGAGGGAGTGGGGGCTTTTAAATGCTGTGCTTCTGTTACATCTTTGTGATCTTTTCAACGCTTGTCAAATTACTTTCTTCTCAGCTAGATCATTAACTTATGTCCCATGTCTTATGGTCTGTCCCTTACTTTCATTGTGTTTTGTTTTTTTAAAGTTCATATTGCTTAATATCATATTTTAATATGTTTCTTTGTGTGCTTGTGTGCAATTTCCCAAAGAATGTATGTTATAGGACAGTCATATACAAGGCAGTAATATTTTGCCCCATGTGGGGCTCAAACCCACTACTGTGAGATCACTGAAATAATGATCTGAATCCAGATCAGGTCTGGATTCATTTATGCAAAACTGGGTCTCGATTCAAATTACTGAATGTTGTTGTTTAGTCATGTCTGATTCTTCATGACCCCATGGACCAGAGCACGCCAGGCACTCCTGTCTTCCACTGCCTCCCGCAGCTTGGTCAAACTCATGTTCGTAGCTTCGAGAGCACTGTCCAACCACCTCGCTCTCTGTCGTACCCTTCTCCTTGTGCCCTCAATCTTTCCCAACATCAGGGTCTTTTCCAGGGAGTCTTCTCCTCTCATGAGGTGGACAAAGTATTGGAGCCTCAGCTTCAGGATCAGTCCTTCCAGTGAGCACTCAGGGCTGATTTCCTTCAGAATGGATAGGTTTGATCTTCTTGAAGTCCATGGGACTCTCCTTCATGGATCACTGCCTTATTGTGGCAAAGGGGCAGGGCCACCCAAGATGGAGAGGTCATAGTGGAGAGTTTTGACCAAATGTGATCTACCTGGAGCAGGAACTGGCAAACCACTCCAGTATCCCTGCCAAGAAACCTCCATGGACAAAGACATCAGGCATATAAAAATTACAGAATAAGGGCAATAATTGATTCTTACTATTAACTATCTGCCTATTGCAGATATATAGTTCTGTGGAGCTTGAAAGTGGAAGTGAATGACTTTGATGATTGCATAATGTGAGGTGTTCTTCTTGCAATATTTATCAATGTTTTATGCAATACTGAGATTATGTCATATTTTAACGTCTCTTAATATCATAGAATCATAGAACTGTAGAGTTGGAAAGGACCCTGAGGATCAATTAATCCAACCTCCTGTGATGCAGGAATATGCAGTTCTCCCATATGGGGATCAAATCTGAAACCTCGACCTTGTCAGCACCACACTCTAACCAACTGAGCTATCAGCTTTTTTATACTTTGCAAAAGATTGGGGTTTTTTCCTGATTTTTATGTGTTTTACTTACATTTAGAAATAAAAATTTTGTGCTTTAAAGTGAGAAGTAGACTTTGATTTTCCATGTGCATTTGCTATTTTATTTCTAAAATTCATTCATTTCTGTTGAGATTTGTAAACCACTTAGAGATTTTTGGTGAAACATGAAGCAGAATATAAATTATCTCTCCATCTCCATATAGATACTTATCCATTTCTCTTTTCAACAGGATTTCATTCTGCTCAATGTTGAGAAACCAGACAATTACAGAATTTATCCTCCTAGGATTTGGGGAATTCCATGAATTGCAGACACTTCTTTTTCTGACTTTTCTTATCATTTACATGGTGACCATTACTGGAAATACTTTGATTGCTGTCCTTGTTGTCACTGATCACCATCTACATACTCCCATGTACTTCTTTCTTGGGAATCTTTCCTTCTTGGAGGCTTGCTACAGTTCCAATATATTTCCAAGAATGCTTTCAGCTCTCCTGACCAGAGATAGAACAATTTCCTTCAACGGCTGCTTCACACAGTGGTATGTCTTTGGTTCTTTGGAAGCTACAGAATGCTGTTTGCTCTGTGTGATGTCTTATGACAGGTATCTAGCAATCTGTAAACCTTTGCATTATGCAACTACTATGAAAACCAATACTTGTATCAATTTAGTCGCTGCATCTTGGCTCAATGGCTTTATAGGGTGTTCTATATTACTCATTCTGCTGCTACAATTATCATTTTCAGGCTCCAGGGAAATGGAGCATTACTTTTGTGACTACTTCCCTCTTCTTAAACTTTCTTGCAGTGACACCAGCCTCGTGGAAAATATAGGTTTCATAGTAGCTGTCATATTCACATTTCCTCCTTTTGTTCTAACTTTAACATCCTATTCATATATTATTGCCGCCATCTTAAGAATACCCTCTGCCACTGGGAGACAAAAGGCCTTTTCCACCTGTTCCTCTCACTTGATTGTAGTTTCAATTTTTTATAGTTCACTAATGATTGTGTACATGTTACCAAAGGGTGAAGTCAACAAAGAGATGCAAAAACTTTCCTCTCTCTTGTACACAGTTTTGCCACCTCTTGCCAACCCATTCATATACAGTCTGAGAAATAAGGAGGTCAAAGATGCCCTGAGAAATAAAATTAATAAACTTGTGTCATGCAAAGCAATTCTCATGAAGTGAATTAATGTGAAGAAGCAACAAATGTGATTTTCTCTAGCATCTCTTTTGGCGGGTGATATAAAGTTCAGTTGCCTGTTTGGATGTGTTGATTTGTCTGTTTCCAGTGCATTACAGTTTTAGGGTTGTTTTTGTTTCCCTGAAGAAAAAAAATTGGCATAAAAATATAAATGACAATTAAAAACACATTTAACTTCATATTTTATTATAACACACATCCTTAAATGGTGTTTCATTCTTAATTTGAAGTTATCATGGCATTACTAGGGCTGTTGTTTTCTTCATTTGTTAGTGACTATTAAAAAAGAACAACCTTGAAATAAATGTCTCTAAGTGTTTTCAATCATCCCCTCAAAAGAAATTGGTCAATGATAATTTTTTTATTGAAAATCACTCAAAATTGTTTAATCTCTTTGTTTAATGTCTCAGTCAGCCTTACCTTTATGTTCTATTTTTAAAGGATTTTATGTTTTCTTGTATTTACATACGTACATTTTTCATATTTTTCTGTGAGTCCATGGTATAAAATTAAATAAATAAATAAATATTTTAAATAAGAAGAATGAAATAATCTATTTAATAAATTGTGCTGCCCTTCTTCTTCCTCTTGAAAAGTGGGACAGGAAAACACCTCTTAAAATGGCAAACAGCTTGGGTCTCAGGAATAAAGAAGCAAACAGGCGTTCCATTTCTGATGTCTCCATGTCAAGAGTGACAGAGGTAGAGACAGGTCTGACTCAGTATATGACATATTATTTGAAACCCAGTCTCCCAGGTCCAGCTCTGCTACTCTAACCGCTATACAACCACCAGCTCTCAAATTACTCCTATTCAGCTCTCCAACATGCTGGCAGGGGCTTCACTAACTGAGGGGCTGTAAGCTGTGACTTTACTATCAGAGGTGCCTAGCTAGAGGCATCTGACACCACAGGAGCAGAACACTTTTCTGTCAACCTGCTTGAGCCCTTCTCTAGATCTAGCTCCATACTCCAAATTCCATTGGTCCACTACCTAGGCTCTGATATATATTTAGGGTCAAGCTTTAGGCTCCCACAATCTGCTGGGATTCTCTCTCAGGCAGTGCTGGATTTATGTATAGGCTAAGTAGGCTGAAGCCTAGGGCCTCAAAACCTAGGGGGCCTCACCAGCCTGCAAATTCCCACTCCCCAGTACCACAGTCTCCCCTCTCCCCAAATTGTAAACCCAAGACATCATGCAAAGGCAGGGAAACTCAGGCCCAGAAACTGTGAGACTCGGGGCTAGCCAGTGAGGCCCAATTTGAAGCAGTAGGGCACAACTTGATGTTGTTGTTTTTTGTAGGGCCCCAGGTCACAGCCAAAGTTTGCAAAAAACATATAGATACAAAGAAAATCCATCTAGATTGCCCTGGTGTGGGGGGGCCCTTAAGAGCAGCACGCGGGGCCCAGTTTGGCCAAATTGCTTCAATTGCCTTAAGGTCAGCCCCGATGAAACTGTGCAGGGGTTGGACTGACAAGCCCTGCACCTTCTAGGTCCCTGGTGTCACTATTCAGAGTACAGACTCAAGGACTTGTTAAGAAATAGGGGGGCACTTATTGGAAATCAGTTTTGTCAACTCTCTCCCAACCCCAAACCCTGAGACAATGAGCCCAGCCACCTTTTATTCACATTCACATAAGCACTACACTACAGCATGGCCATAAACCTATACTTCAGCAGCTGAAATATACACCCAATATGTAGCAATGGAGATTTATGTTACTGCTTTATGAATGAACACTGTGTTATATGAATGGACTCTGTATTTTGTGAATTACCTAAGAGTCACCTATATGGAGCTCTAGAATCTGACAGCTAACCAATTGCGTACAGTGGTACCTCAGATTACAGACACTTCGGGTTACAGATGCTTCAGGTTACAGACTCTGCTAACCCAGAAATAGTACCTCGGGTTAAGAACTTTGCTTAAGGATGAGAACAGAAATTGGGCGGTGGTGTAGTGGCGGCAGCAGGAGCCCCCATTAGCTAAAGTGGTACCTCAGGTTAAGAACAGTTTCAGGTTAAGAACGGACCTCCAGAACGAATTAAATTTTTAACCCGATGTTCCACTGTACTACCAAACAGCGCCCCCTATTGCTGAAAGCAGGTAACCAGCAGGGAACGGTTCAGCTTAGCCTTTGCACTGTTGACTGAACAGCACCTGCTGTGCAGATGATGGAGAAAGCTCATAAATTTTATCCATTCTGGTGTCCTGGCCAACTCTATTACACTGGTGTAAATCCTGGCTCACCAGGAGCCCAGAATAGCAGCAAATAAAATCTACTCATACGTCAGCAACTGATAAGACTTGTCATCCAGTTCTTCCAAAGTCTTCCTAAATTATAAAGCTCCAAAATACAGGCCAAAAGAGAGCAGGTCTGGGAATAGCGAGGCATACAATGGGCACCATCAGTGAAAAGGCCCTGCTCACAAGTGGAATAGCCTAGGGCCTCTCTTCATCTAAATCCAGCCCTGCCTATGGGTGGTGCTGTGGTCTGAACCACTGAGCCTCTTGGGCTTGCCGATCAGAAGGTCACGGTTCGAATCCGCACAACAGGGTGAGCTTTTGTTGCTCTGTCCCAGCTCCTGCCTACCTAGCAGTTCAAAAGCAGGACAGTTCAAGTAGATAAATAGACACCGCTGTGGCGGGAAGGTAAATGGCATTTCCATGCACTCTGCTTTCTGTCATGGTGTTCCGTTGCACCAAAAGTGGTTTAGTCAGGCTGGCCACATGACTCAGAAAGCTGTCTGTGGACAAACACTGGCTCCCTCAGCCTGAAAGCGAGATAAGCACCATAACCCCATGGTCTCCTTTGACTGGACTTAACTGTCCAGGGGTCCTTTACCTTTTTACCTTATTGGGGAATCTGTCCTGTGGACATCTGTAGAAGCAAGCCATTGATGGAACTCACCTCATTTTCTGCTTCATTGGGGCTTGCACTGTCAGGCAAAACCACGCTGTGTAGATTGGGCTTGGAATGGAATTACACACATAATTGTGTATAAGTGTGTAATAATAATGATCAAAATTAATAATATGAAGGATATGAAGAACAGAACAAAAGAAAAGAAAATTATCACCCCTTCCTAGCAGAGAAGGTAGGAAAATGTTTATAGAAACTCTCCTTCATTGGAAGTTTCCAAACAGATGTTGGATGGCCACCTTTCCAGGACTCTCTAACTGTGATTCATGCATTGCTGGGAGTGGACTAGCTAGTGCCTTCCTACTCCAGAATTCTGATTCTATGAAACTCACAGGCACACATAAGCAGGGCAAGGAGGATGAAAGTGGGTTGCAGCTCCAGGTGTTGCTGTTAATGTGGAGAAAGGAAGAATTCAAAGGAATGACAAAGTAGGAATACATTACTTTTATTAAGCAGAATACTAAGTACGCATGGTAAAGCAGTATGAACAAAAACAGATTTTAGAAACAATTTACTGTAATATTTCATTACAATATTACTAAGAGAACTAGGTCAACCTGCACACTATTTCGGCATTTTCTTCAGGGTGGGGCTAAAAGAGGTAAAACAGTTCAAGGAAAACACACCTTAAATTCTGTTTATGAAGTTGCTTCACCACTGCTTTTTCTTAATCATTGTAACAATTCTCTCCAGCTTCTTGGAGGAATGCAATACTTTCCAAATAATTTCCCTATGGCATGCTTTACCTCCTTATTTCTCAAGCTATATATAAGAGGATTTGCGACAGGGGGTAGGACTGTATACAAGAGAGAGAAAGCTTTGTTGAGATCACGGAGTGCTTCTCTCTTCGGTAACATATACACTATCATGATGGCTCCATAGAAGGTAGAAACTACAATAAGATGAGAAGAGCAAGTGGAAAATGCTTTTTTCCTTCCAGTTGTAGAAGGAATTTTCAAGATAGTAGTTATGATGGCTATGTAGGATGTCAAGGTGAGGAGAAAAGGTGGCAGGGTAAATATGAATGCCAGGACAAAACTCATAACTTCCACCAGGTTGGTGTCACTACAGGAAAGTTTTATAAGTGGGACAGAATCACAGAAATAATGATCAATTTCATTGGGGCCACAGTATGTTAACTCTAGCATAAAACCCAAAAGTATTAAAGTAGCTATAAGTCCATTTATCCACGAAGAAACTGCTAGTTGGATGCACATTTGTGCATTCATAGTTGTTGTGTAATGCAGTGGTTTGCATATTGCTAAATATCTATCATATGACATTACTGAGAGAAGATAGCATTCTGTTGCCATAAGGTAACCAAAGAAAAAGAACTGCACAAAACAGCCGCTGAATGAAATCACATTTTCCTCAGTCAACAAGCCCACCATCATTTTGGGCATGACATTTGATATATAGCAAGTCTCTAGGCACGACAAGTTTCCCAGGAAGAAATACATAGGCGTATGTAGATGCTGATCAACTACCACTAAAATTACAATGAGTACATTCCCAATCATGGCTGCAATATAGATCAATAGGAAAACAAAAAATAGGATATTTTGCCATTGACCGAATTTTCCAAAACCCAAGAGGATATATTCTGTAACATTCATCTGCTTTCCTCATGTAGTCTGTTCCATAGTTTATGAAGTGCATTCATCAGAGATTAAAGAGATCTTGGAATCTATCTTTGAAAAAAGAGATAACATTAAAGTTAATAGATTAGCCTGGCAGGTGAATTATTTGACCCAGAAGAGCAGCAAATGAACAGACAGGACACCAGGAGTTGGGATGAAATCAGGCCAAATCTTTATTGATGGCACCAAGCATGGTACAGGATGGAATGGCAGTAGGGCCAGCATCAGCTCATCATTCCACTCACCTGATGCTAGTGGAATGGAATCCAGCAGTTGGACTAAACCCAGCCTGCACCATGGGAGTTGGCCAGTGCTGAGCCTTGTCATGGTGCAAGCCAAGTTGGCAAGTTCTCACTGGACAAAGAGAATGAGGATTCTAGCCAGGCAGAGACCCCAACCTGAGGTGCCATGGCCAGTCCCCACTATCTTGAGCCCTTTAAGGGGGCTCTCCTTTATACTAAGTTGATTTATCCCAGTGTCGTTTCCATCCCCCATGCCAAGACAGCAATTTCCCACCTAACAAAAGAAAGCCATCATTTTCAAGGTAGCAAGGAGAGAGTGCTCCCGAGTCTCATGAAAATCGTATGTAAAGTGCCGCACAGGGTGGGGAAAATATGTGCTGGTACTCATATGTTGTTAAAAGTGTCATGGGTGCCAGCAGGGGAAGAAGGTGGTACTCTGTACTCTTGAGTCCCATCACAAAAAACCCCAATGCCTATATGTGTTATGATGCACATGTGTCCAATGTTTATAAGTTTGCATTTCAGAAACATTTATCATGCATATCTCGTAGCATGACACGGGGCTCCCAGTGGTCATCCATAAAAAGGAGACCAATATGGTCCACACCCAACTTATCTCAGCAGCATCAGGTATACTTGTAACACTGGCTATGCATTGCCTAAATATTACAATTCCTGTATGTTTCACAGCATGATGGTTGAAGTTCATGGATATAATTCTGTTTCTTATTAAGTTGATCAGATTGAAAATTTGCAGAAGGATAAGTGAGACAGAAAACTGCTTACCTCCATGGCATGAAAGCCACATTTTTTCCTTTCTCATCTTCACTTTATTAAGAATTAAGGCACATCTGTCTTCTTTTGTTCTTTCCTTCCTTCCTTCTTTCCTTTATCCTGCCTGCCTGCAATTTAGAAGACAAGATATCTGAGATGTTCTGTTCTATATGGCATGAGTTGTCCTGCAGGGAATATCTTTCCTGGTTACCATTGCTTCAGTTCAGAATCACAGGAGAATACATCCCTAGATGCTTCTAGAGATCCGTCTTTTCAGATCAGTGCAGGATTTTTTTTTAATCAGATGTTTATAAGTAAATAGCAGTTTCACAGCTGATGGAATGTGGAAGGCTGCCTTATCTTATGCTATAGTACATAAGAATGTAAGAAAAGCTCTGCTGGATGAGACCAAAAGCCAATCAAGTTCACAATGACCAACCAGATGCCTTTGGGAAGCCTGCAAGTAGGACTTGAGTACACAGCAGCCTCCCTACTTGTAACTGCCAGCAACAGGCATACAGGGGCATACTCTCTGCAACTGGTGGTATCCCAATATGTCTGCAGCTGAGCAGCCAGCTCTTACTGAACTACCTTTTCCCAGGAAGTTAGACAGGGAATTAACATTTAGAATTCTGCTACAGAAGCAGAATATCTAATTATCCATGAATGAAGCATTAGTAACCTGGCCAGCAAGGTCTCTCCTCTCTCATGGCTAGCATCTGACCAACTAGGATACACCAATAGGTGCAACTCATGGATGGCTGACTCCAGAATGGCTCCTGTTTTGCTCTCTCTGCTGCCACAGCACTGATGATGGTGGTGGCTGGCAGGGGGCTTCCAAGGGTAGACTTTTCTCTCTACCCATAGAGAAGAGTTCTGAAATCCTATGTTCCCTGGAACACCTTCCCAGGAACCATCAGATCGTGTCCCAAGCAAATTTTCCAAGAACATTTGGCAAAAGTACTGGGAGTGGTACTAAAGCAGTGTCTAGACCTTTCAGCATGGATAGCTCCTTATTAGGAATAGAAATCTAATAGGACTCTAATCTTAATTTAGTCTTTTTATTTAATAGACTCTTAATCCTCAAAAAAAAATCTAAGTGGTTTACATAAAATATAAATATATATTAAAATTACTGATAAAATCAGATATTCAAAACATTAAGCTAATATTTTCCAAAATATAAATAAAAGCAGCAACACACACACACACACACACACACACTATTGCACATTTCTCTCAGTGCTCATGTTTTTCTTAAGCTACATTTTATAAATGAGCACTGCAAACTGCATTAAACATCACCTACATATACAATGGCTTAATATGAGATGATGTTTTCTAAATATATTCTCACATTCCTTCTTTTCTAGGTGTAATAACATTCTAATAATCCGATATTTTAATCAGTTGCTGGTGCAAAGCTAGCTTAAAGCAAAAAGGAGTCAAAAGGAGGAATGCTACTAGTTTCATTCTGTAAAACTGATCTCCACCCCATATCATTTTGAGGTGCCATTTTCATCTTCCTTTTTTGTGTTTTCTTTGTTACTCTCTTGATGTGTGTGCAATCCCAACCATGTCTACTCAGAAGTCAGTTCCACACGCTAGCTAACTAAAAAGCATGCACAAGCAATGAATGAGCTCTGTGCTCATCTTCAATCTCCCTATCCAACTCTAGCTCCATATACCAGGCAAAATACTTTTATTATAAAGAATAAATGACTTCACTTCCTAACCAGTGCAACAGTCTCTCATGTCATGTAAGCGGAAGATCAGGGAAAAAATAAACTATTTTGCAATACAGTGGTACCTCGGGTTAAGAACTTAATTCATTCTGGAGGTCCGTTCTTAACCTGAAACTGTTCTTAACCTGAGGTACCACTTTAGTGAATGGGACCTCCCCCTGCTGCCACGCCACTGCTGCGCAATTTCTGTTCTCATCCTGAAGCAAAGTTCTTAACCCGAGGTACTATTTCTGGGTTAGCGGAGTCTGTAACCTGAAGCATCTGTAACCTGAAGCATCTGTAACCCAAGGTACCACTGTAATAAATCATCGGTGTGTGTGTGTGTGTGTGTTAAAAAAAACCCTCTTTGCCTAATACAATCTGAATCAGGGTTAAGAATCTACATGAAAAAATTCTGTACAGTGGTACTTCGGGTTACAGACACTTCAGGATGAATTAAGTTCTTAACCTGAGTTACCATTGTATTGGATCTTTCTGTTTCTCAGACTCTAGTGGAAAAAACATTAATGTGTCATTTGTTTTTGCTCTCCCAATTGGCATTCCATTTGTTTTACAAAAAATCACTAGGAAACAAATATTTGTGGTGATATATTTATTGAATTATGCTACATAAAATGTGGAATTATGATTACCATTATTGTTTGGTTTTGAATGTGGAATGTGGATTGAACCCTGCCATACGCCACTCATTTGTTTTTTATTGGTGTAGCCACCAATGCTTTCAGTTTGGGGTTTCCCACACCTTTATTGACTGATTGCGGAGCTGATATTCTCCTCACACAAAAATACACTAGTTTTTACAAATAGTCATCCAATGCAATTAATGAATTATAAAATCTCATTATTATTATTTTACAAACACTATTTATTAAAAAATATTTTTATACTATACACTCATCTAAAATAAAGAGGGTGGACAACAATATATAGAAATACAGTAAAACACACAAAAATAAGAATAAAATAAATAATAAGAATGACTGGATTATTTAAACAAGGTCATGATTTTCAATAAAATGTATTATTAATCCTGGAAATGGATGGATTGATGCATCCTTTCAGAGACTGAACTGTATAACACCCCCCTCCAAAAGAGAGAGAGAGAAATGCCACAGAAAATGCTCAGGTTGCTTCTATTACATATTAAGTTGCTTCACCTCACAAGTTTCCTAATATTATTCCTCAGTGAATTTTTTACCTCCTTGTTCCTTAGGCTGTATATAAATGGGTTGGCCAGAGGCGACAGAGCTGTGTACAAGAGAGAAGAAATCTTTTGCATCTCTTTGTTCTCTGTTGACTTCGGTATCATATACTCAATCATGAGTGTGCCATAAAAAATTGAAACCACAATCAAGTGAGAGGAGCAGGTGGAAAAGGCCTTTTGCCTCCCAGTGGCAGAGGGGATCCTTAAAATGGCAGCAATAATGTATACATAGGAAGTTATAGTTAGAACAAATGGAGGGACTGTAAATATGACAGCCACAATGTAACTTGCCATTTCCAACACACTGGTGTCGCTGCAAGAGAGTCTGAGAAGAGGGAAGTATTCACAGAAGTAATGATCCATTTCACTAGGGCCACAAAACATTAACTGTAATATCAAAATGAGTAATATCAAGCAAGCTATAAATCCACTGAACCAAGATGCAGCTGCTAAATGGATAGAAGTCTGGGTTTTCATAGTTGTTGCATAGTGCAATGGTTTACAGATTGCTAGGTACCTGTCATAAGACATCACACAGAGTAAAAAGCATTCTGTAGCTTCCAAGGAACCAAAGAGATACCACTGTGTTAAGCAGCTGTTGTAGGAAATCCTTCTGTCTCCAGTAATGAGAGCCAAAAGCATCCGTGGGAATATATTGGAGCTACAGCAGGCCTCCAGGAAGGAGAGATTCCCCAGGAAAAAGTACATGGGGGTATGAAGGTGCTGATCAAAGACAATAAGGGCAAACGTAAGAATATTTCCAGTTATGGTCACAACATAAATTACCAGAAATGTCAGGAAAAGAAGTGTCTGCAATTCGTAGAATTCCCGAAATCCCAGGAGAATAAATTCTGGCATCTTTGTCTGGTTTCCCAACATTGAGACAAATGAAATCTTTGTGAAAAGAACAATGCAGAGAGAGGAGTCATATGATATACCACTTCATATTTCAGCAGAATTCTTCAAATAGTTTACAGGATTGAGCATGATTAAGAGTGTGAATGATGGTTCATTAATAAAAAGGAAAATCACAGATTTTTTGTATAAGATTTTATCAAAGATCATGAATACAGTTCAAAGATCCTCACGAAGGTTTTTATTTTCCTTTCAATGTAAAACTAATTTCAAAAGTGTTTTTTTTTGGGGGGGGGGCATCTGTTGAAGGCAACTCTAGTCCTTGACACCTGCTGCCATAATGAATTAATCAGCCATTAACAGGTTGCAAAAAAGAGAAGAAAAAATGTAATTCTTTTCCTGCAACAGATTATCATGGTCATAGCTTTGGAAGAATAGTTTGTGGGACATGTTTATCTTATAACTTAGGGACTTAACTGAATTTATATTACTTTGTTATACCTTTTACCTTTACCTTTGATATGACTGTCTATAGTAAAAGTTCCCTGGGCAAGTCTAAAAAAACAAAAAAAAAATGTCACATACAAATTTAATAATAAGAGGAAAGTTAAAATATAATGGAAACAAGTAGAAACCTCAATTTAAACACATGCTAAAAGTAAGCACCAGACTATGAGACATAAGTTAAAGATCTGGGTAAATATATTCACCTGGCACTGAACAGATCACAAAAATAGTGTTGAAGAAACCTCCCTCAGCCATTTCTGAAAAGACCATACTTCCTGATAGTTACCCACCTCTCTTCATTTATGATTTGTCTATAGCTCTACTTCTATTGCTGTTATTCAGCGCAGAGAAATTTTATGATAACAAATGGATCAGTTCCTAGGTCCTTTTCTTTCCCTCATCTCATTCAGAGTCCTTGTGTCTTTCAGTGCTACGAACTAAACACCAATACAACCAGTGATAATGTGTCCTCTGGGTTTTTTTAAAGCAACGAACGGAACCTACTGTTCAACCATTAGGGACATAATATATTGCTAAAACCATGAACGGGGAGTGAGGGAATTCATTACAGCAAATCAAATGTCATAACATTCTGCAACACTCTGAACCCACAGAGCATATGACACCCCTCCAATATTTCCATAGCCCTTATCAATTTTCTTCCCCGGAAAACTTAATTAGATGTCATCTTTATTACTGGACCTGACAGTGGAGTTTAGAGAAATAGGTTTGGTTTTGTTGAATATCCCTTAGTGGATTGGAAGGGACTGGACATGACCTGTGGAGTTGTCATGAAGGAGATGGCTTGGTGCTTAGGAAGAATGGAATGAGTTCAGATAGTTGGAGATAGATGATCCGAGAGCAGGGCCGGATTTAGATG
This sequence comes from Podarcis liolepis, assembly GCF_965112155.1. Classification (NCBI taxonomy): domain Eukaryota; kingdom Metazoa; phylum Chordata; class Lepidosauria; order Squamata; family Lacertidae; genus Podarcis; species Podarcis liolepis. The sequence continues at coordinate 26,777,234 of NC_139573.1, read as the reverse complement.
AAGAGAGGCCCTAGGCTACTACACTTGTGAGCCGCCCCTCACAACTAGAAGAAAATGGAAGAGTTTTCCTACTTTGTCATTCCTTTGAATTATTCCTTTCTCCACATTAACAGCAACACCTGGAGCTGCAACCCACCTTCATCCTCCTTGCCCTACTTATGTGTGCCTGTGAGTTTCATAGAATCAGAATTCTAGAGCACTCTCTCCTTGCTACCTTGATGTTCAAGATGGAATGATGATCCTTTATGGTAACTGAGATATTTCCATAGTCATCCCTTTTCTCCACTGAGCCTTCCCTCTCTACTTGCAGGTTAATTCATAGGAGGGGGTGGAAAGCTTTATAATGCTTCCCCTTCTGGAGTTTGGGGTCATTTCACCCCACAAGCTTCCCACCTGCCAATCCATGGGTTAGTGTATTCACTGAGCTATTTGGGTTGCTGATTGACAGGGCCAGAAAGTATCCCCCCCCCAATCTGATTTAAATTTGGTTGGATTCCCCACCACCACCTTTCTTTCAACTCTGGTTTTGAAGCGGACAATTTTGCACAGTCGTTAGAAGATTGTTGTTGCACCTTTTTAAATATCTACATTTTCTCCCCAGACATACCACCATATATCATACCAGAAAGGTAAAATTACAACACACAGAAAATACCTTTGCCTGTATTTGCACGCTGCTCTTTCTCCTTTGCCACCATCACTTTTAATGATTTGGATTAAACTAAATATTTTAAAGGCAACTAAATGCACTTTATGCTTGAGGGGGAAATTGTATAGTGTGCATAGGTTTACTTCACAATACATTGATGATTTGGGAGGGGGGTAAAATTGGGCTGGCCAAACTATGTATGCTGCTCTTACTTTAGGGCTCGTGGATAAGGTCAGCAAAAAGTTACCTGCTGTTTACAGATCCATTATCGTCAGAAAAACTGGGGAGGTCCTTGGGAACATTATTGCATCCTGCACTTTTCTAATGTTAATTTGTACAAGGTTTTTTCAAAGGTTTTTTTCAATGTTTTTTGTTAATTTGTACAAGATTAAGGTGCTCTAAAGGCCTTAATCTTCCTGGAGGATCTAACCAGTTTCATTATGACTTCTGCTATTTCCTTCAAAAGCTCTCTGATGTTTTGTCCAAGGATAAACCTCCAAATTGCATTCCAAATTTTACCATAGATGAAATTCTGTGGCCACATTAATCCTTTCCATTCTTCTTCTAGTGCATCTTTAAAAGACATGATTATGTTACGCCAAGGATCACCCCACCTCATACGGGCACACTTGATGCCTTAGAACAGGGTCAGATTTGGTCTATTAAATTTCATCAGCATCTTGTGTGAGGCCCAAATTTGATGCCCCCTGCCTTCCATTCTGCATGTGCACTATGTCATAGTCATGGCATCCTGCGGTACCCCCTTGGCTTGGTGCCCTAAATTCAACTCTGATTAGAAATTTGGAACTGGCACTTTTACAAGTGCCACATAATGCTCATTCCACACTTACAATAAATCAATCATTTCATGCAGCAGGACATACATTTTGGAACTTCCTGCTTTTGATATTAGACAGGAGCCTTCATGGTATTGTTTCCAGTGCTTGCTAAGCCATTTTGTTCTAGAATGCCTTCTCAGGCATGTAATGTGCTTTTGGCATGTATTTTTAGTAAGTGTTTTAAATTTCTGTTTAATATGTGTTTTCATTTGTATTTTTAAAGACTGATTTAGATTCTGTTGCAAGGCACATAGAAGTATTTTGTCCTAGCAAGTGGTATATAAATGCTGTTAAACAAATAAATAATGTGCTACCACCCAGTTTTCCTATTTCTGTTTCCATAAGCAACAATATATGGTGTTCTGTTCTGTTTGTTTTAACAGGGGGCTGCTTCTGTATCAGAAATGTCCAATCAGACTTCCGTGGGTGAATTCTTGCTTCTGGTATTTTCAAACACATGGGAGCTGCAGCTCCTACATTTTGCCACATTTCTTCTTATATACTTGACAACTCTGGTAGGAAACCTTCTGATCATTACAACTGTAGGCCTTGATCACAACCTCCACTCCCCTGTGTACTTCTTCCTTGCAAACCTTTCCTTTCTTTACATCTCCTACATCTCCGTCACCATCCCCAAATCCATGGTGAACTCTTTGATCAACTCCAGACAGATTTCCTACTCAGGGTGTGTTGCTCAGGTCTACCTGGTCATCACTTTTGCAGATGCAGAATTGTTCTTACAGCAATGGCTTATGATCGCTATGCTGCAATCTGTCACCCCTTGTATTACAGGGTACTCATGAGCTGGTGTGTGTGTGTAGAAATGGCAGCTGGTTGCTGTATTGGTAGCATGCTTTATTCTGTTGTGCATACAGCTAATACCTTCAGGTTATCCTTCTGCAAATCTAACATCATTGGAGAGTTTTTCTGTGATCAAAATGCCTGGAAAAGATCAACATAATCACAGATGACCTATATTCTATGTACTTAAATATATACAGTGGAACCTCTACTTACCACCATAATCCATTCTGGTGACCCGTCCTTTAGGCATAATGGGTCGCTGGTAGAAGCGGCGTTGTGTGCAGGCGCATTCAGCGGCAGCACACTTCTGCGCATGTGTAGACTGCGGCAGCTGCTTCTGCATGTGCGCAAACGGCAGAAGCCGCTTCTGTGCGTGCATGAATCACGGCAAACCTGGTATTTACTTCCGGGTTTGTTGTGGTCGCAACTTGGATCGGGCCCAAGTAGAGGCGGCCGTAGGTAGAGGTTCGACTGTATACTAAATAAAAAATATATATAATAATATGTTCTGTGTGTTTTATTCCTGTATTTGTATGTGTGTATCTGGAGAAGGTATCTATAGATTATATTTATTTAAGTCAGATTGATTTCCTTTGACAACCATGTCCATCTACCGTATTTTTCCGTGTATAACACGCCCCTGTGTATAAAACAACCTCTATTTTTTGGACAAATGGGGGAAGATTGCCCAGACTTGTTGAGCTTTTTTGGGGGAGGGGGGAGTGCCAACAATCATTCACCTGCCTGACTTGATTGCCGCAGCAGCCAATCACCAGCAGACCTTGCCACAGCCACCATTCAACCCCCCCCTCCCCAAATGCCGCTGACAATCTCCTGCTTGCAGCAGTCACAAATCACCCGTCCCATCTCAGCACTATCCATGTATAAGATGACCCCAAATTTGTAGCATTTTTAAAAAATGAAAAACCTCGTCTTATACACGGAAAAATACAGTACTTTCTTAAAGGTCTCTGCCCCCAAAGTGGAGAACAGTGTAATTTCTTAAAGATGGATAGGATGCTGTTTCAGGAAATGCACCTTCTCTACCACGGGGATCATTATGCACTGTCTGAAATAAAAGCTGGCTAAAAAAAAAAATCAACAAATCCCATTTCTGTGTATTTTTCATTCCTTACAACCATACCCATAATGCTCAACATTAACCAAAGAGAAGGAACCAAAAATCATGAACTATTATAACTACTGTTAGAGTTAAAAATAACATTTAAGTATGATGATGCTTAACTATTAAAAGTATTTAGGGTGCCACAAGATTCTTCAATGCAAGAATCTAGCATGGCTGCTCTGTGTTACGTGACCTGTGTTGGGAAAGCATGTAGGTGTCCCTAAACAGGGTTGAACTGATGGGAGCTGAATTAATGCAGCATGTACATGGGATCTGTTATGCAGCTAATCTGCATAACAGGCACAAGAGGGCGGTAGAAGATAACAGATAGCAACACTGAGTGTGGCACAGACAGGTGGACTACATTTTTAGTTGGTACTCATAATGAACACCAGGGTGCAGAAAGTCATATACTGATGCGACTGTATGTTCTCCACTTCATGTAACAGATCAGTTAGGTGTTAATGAAATATGCCTAAACTGTACAGTGAAATGTGGGGGTTTCTTTTCATGCATAATAATCTAAGAATGTAAAGGAAAGCCAAAAGGATTTTAACAAAGGCTAGCAATTTTTTGTGGGGAGGCAAGGAAGTTCAATACAACCGAAAACATATATCCAAACGGGGTGAATGGGTATTAACATGTCGAATGTTTTTTAGTTTAAGCAAGTGTACACTGGGGCAAAAAAAATGCTAACTTCATACAATAGTCATTTGTTGGTGACTGACCTGGAAAGAGATTTTGGGATCATGGTGGACAGCTACATTAAAATGCTGACTCAATGTGAAAGTTGTGAAAAAGGTGAATTCTGTGTTAGGGAACATTGGGGAAAGGGATCAAAAATAAAACTGCCGACATCATAATCTCATTATATATGTCTGTGATGCAAGTGCCAGACTTAATTTAGGCAGCTCGCAGCTGGGGGGGTTTTAATCCCCACCATTTTTAATGTTTGTTTTGTAATCTTTGCTCTTGATTTCTGACAACCAGCAATAAAAATATAAAGAAAATAAATATATCAGGCACATTAATGCCTCTCAGGCCTTTAAACAAATAAATAATCAAATCATTGATCTCAACAGGAATGGAGTTCCACAGAACTGAACACAACTCCTGATGTCTATGATCTATCTGTCTGAACCATGGGGGACTACAGACAGTGAATGAAGACCACTAAACACTTCAGTGAGTGGGCAGGGATATAAGGCATCTATTGCTCCTTATATCAATCTGTGATGCCCCAGTTTATCTGCTACTGACAGAGGCCTCCAATTAGTTCCAGATATCAACCATGGCCACTGATGTGCTGAAAGGAAGCAGACTGCACTTCTGGAAGTGCACTTCTGGTGCAGTGCCAACTTCTGGAAGTATGTCAGTAGCCACGGTGGAGGTTGGTGGCGGCAGTGAACTTCATCAGGCCTCAAGGCAGTGGCTCAGTTTGCTGGGCCTTACAGCAGTGGCGGGCCTCATAGGGCTTCATAGTGGTACAGCAGACCTCAAAGAACTTCATGGCAGTGGACAGTGGTAGCGGGCCTCATCAGGTCTCACAGTGGCAAGGCAGCGGTAGACCTTGCCGTGATAGTGGCCTTGTTGCAGCGGCGGTGGAAGTAATGAGGGAGGCCAGACAACAAAGATAGGCAGTGGAGGGTGCGCCAGTGATGGTGGGACAAAACTGGATGGGGGAATAAGTGGTGAAATCATGTGGGGGGCCTGAACACATGCGGGTGGCAGCATGTGGGGGGGGGGAGTGCCCAGGCTTTTGGCTCAAAGACGTTGGAGGGTATGGAGCTATGAGCTGGCAGTAGTCTGCCCCCACCAACAGTTTGGCCATAGCCTTTTGCAGCAGCTTGAGCTTCCTCAACTGGTCCTAAGATAGCCCCAAATAGAGCACGTTCATTACACATTGATGAATTAGAACATCTGTATAGTTCTGTTCAGGTATTATTATATATAATGTTCGTAAATCTTGGACATTGAAGATTTGTCCTGGTCAGGTGCATGTAATGTCTTTTGTTTTGTAGCTGTGTGTTTCGTGCTCGTACTGTATTGTGCTGACCATTGACTATAAACAATAAAACTGATTGTCTTATTGATGTGAACAACAGCATTAGACCTCAGGCCTTTGTTTTGTGCCATTAAAAAATCATTTGGCATAACATTTGTCTCTCACTCTGTCTCTTTTCCACCTGCCTGTCACACAATCAATGCTGTACCTTGGAGACTCCAAGTTCAACTCCAAACTTTGGTTCCAGAAGGCTTTGTTCCCTCCCTCATCAACAAGGCCTCAAGAGTTTTGCCAAGTTATAATTAGGGCTTTTGTGTTTGCTCAAAGCCCTCAGAGAAACTGACAGAACTCTCACTCCCAGAGGGAGAAGGCTGAGAGACATTTATTCCTATAATTACTTTGGGTAAAACTTTTTAATGACCTGGTTGCTGCTAACTACTAAATACGAAGCACCTTGTTAACCAGGCTGCACATTAATGACATAAGGTTGTCAAGGGGAATAAGAGTAATTTTTAAAAAATCATTGCTCATCAGCAGATGCCTGTGTCATGGTCTGCTTTATGAAAGGGCCTAGGAATTATGTTCAGGATGTGATCTAAAGATAGATTTACACTTCAACACTATTAATTTCAGTGCAGCAATTCCAATTTAGCACCAAGATGTATAGGAAGACAGCCCTACCAAATTCATTTGGCTTAAGCTTAAATTGCCTTATATACTGCCTTCCTAATTGGCAGGCACCGTGCATATATTACATTTCCTCCAACCTGCTTCTCCCAGCTCTGCTTGCCCACCATTATACACAAACATTTTGGAGAAATATTGGGGATACCTTTGCAAAATTATATTGTGAACACTTACTGTCCTTCCAATTTCAATACCCTACTCTGTACCTCCAGACATAAAATATATTGTGTAGTTGGTAGGATGCATCTTTTATACAGAACAGTGAGAAATTAAACACTGCAACCTTTCCTATCCAGTTTCTGTGGAGGGGAATGGAAGGAAGGAAGTGCTTGGGAATGTGTGTCCATTTGCAACCACACAGGAAATAAGGAGGCAAAACACAATCTTGGGTGACTATTAATTTCAACACAATAGATTTGCAGTAGGGGACAATGGTGCAGGATACTAACTGTTCATAACAAACTGTGGTGAATCTAACTAGCCAAGGGTAAAGGGTAGTGTTACATCCAACCCTTTGCTTAAGCCCCACCTGGAGAGGCCTTCCTGCTTCACCCTTTCCTGTTTCACCCTACAGGAATTCACCTGCACTGATTAAAAGGTGGAGGAATGAGTGATTGAAGGCTGTAGGAGACGCAAGTTTCCCTCATGTCAGCCATTCCCTCCAACCTGAGGCAGAGCAAGGTGGGTGTGGTGGGGGCGTTCCACCCCGGGTGTCATTCCTGAGGGGGGTGACATCGCTGCAGGCCCCCGGGACTCTCTCTGCCGCCAGTGCACCCTCTTGGGATGTGTGCTGATGCACCTCAGGATGTGCTCAGACAACAACACACACACACGGGATGCGCGCTGACACTGATGCACCCCCTGGGGCGCACACCGACGCTGCTAGCTCCACCTTTGCCCGCCCCATGGGCATTGGCCCCACCCTTGGGTGCAACGCCCCAGGTGCCCAACAGGCTTCCTCTGTCACTACCTCCAACATTGGCATAACAAACCCTCTAACATCCTGTAGACGAAAATTGGGACGTATGTCTTTCAGGGCCAGGCTCCCGCAGAAGTTATATGAGAGCTTGGCCTCTCAAAACATGTCTTTGGGGGCTGTTCTTTTGCAGGAGCCAGGTGATTTGCTTGAGAGCACCGCCCCCACAAAATGGGTGTCTCTGGGGGGCCACACTCTCTCGGGAGCCAAAACAGTGTATCCCACGATCCAATCTGAAGTCAGGGCAGCTTCTGTAATTCTGGTATATCCCACTCAAAGCAGGGGAGTTGATGGGTATGGCACAGTGTGTGGATGTATGCTGACACCAACACCAGGTCACCCATTCTCTAAGTGGCTGCAATGGCTACACATTTCCACAGCGACACCATACATTTAAAACAATCTCATACCACTTTAAGAGGCATAGCTTTCTCCAAAGAGTCCTGGGAACTATAGCTTAATAAAGGTATCTGGAATCGTTCGGGGACCCATAGCAAAGTTCCGCTACCCAGATTCTTTGGAGGAAACCATGACTCCTAAAGTGTGCTTTAAATGCATGGTGTGGATGTGACCTACATGTGTAGTCTTGCATATGTAAAGGGATCTCCCATTTCCTTTGTGTCAGGAGTGAACCTGCCATAGTAATGACCGGAGGCACCAACTTGGGCCCCAGAGCATGGGTGCCCAGTGGCGTGTGTGCACAACATGTCATGACGTCACCCTAACGTCATGGTGTGCGCACACCACTCTCCAGGGCCATGGTGGCAACTGCACAGGGGCCTCTGCCTCTGCCTCTGCCACGGGGCCTCTGATGGGACCCGTGGTGGCTGTGGCTGTGCTTCCACAGCAGCAGTGGGGTGGAGCATGGGTGCCCTGGCCCAGTTGCCATGGCGGCACCAGTGGTGGAAAGAGGCCAGGCATTCACAGTGATAATTTTGTGTGTGCCCAGGCCCCCAAGACCACCTGGAAATGGTGCCAGGTGTAATAACAGTCCCCTTCTCAACACACACATGGAAATCTCTTACATCAAGAGCCCTAACTTACAGCAGAAAGTCTACATGTATGGCAAGGTGATGCCCCCTTCCATACAAGAGTTTCTGGCCTTTGCTGAACATGGTTTCTGTCTCTCAATGCAAGCTATAATTTGACATAGTTATATGTTCTATTCCCATTTATTGCCGCCTATCTGGTATTGGTTTTCAAAGGACATGATTACTTCCTCCCAAGGCTCCCTGAATTTTCACGTCATTGATCAGTTCCTTCCTGTTGGTGAGGACCAAGTTCAAGAGAGATGACACCCTTGTTGCTTCTGCCGCCTTCTGGGAGATGAAATTGACATAGAGGAATTTGTTGGACCTTACATTCTTGGCAGATTTTGAGTTCCAGCAGATGTCGGAGTTGTTTAAGACTCTCATGAATATTGCATCTCTCCTTTTTGAATGTTTGGTAAGCTGCTTTAGGAAGGCATCATCCATGCCCTTGTGTATTTTTTTAAAACCCACCTCTTTCTTATTTAAGAATCTATAATCTATACATTCATAAAATATAGCAAGTTGAAATGCAACATATAAAAATAATTAGAACCATCAAGAAATACTGGCTGGTTAATTGAGAGAAAAGTCAGGTCGCAAAGTCCCATCTAAACAACAACAGCAAAAGTTTGCAAATGACATCCCAAGGAAGGGAAGGATCAATGGTTCTTGCCAAATCTCTGCTGGTAGGAAATTCCACAGGGTGAGGCCTACACCCTCAATCCCTAGTGAATGCCAATTGAACCTTGAGGCCATGGGGATCCATCAGAATTGCCCCATCAGAGGATTTGAGCAATCAAGTTGAACCATAAGGAATTAGGTGGTCCCTTAGGAAATTGGGCCAAAGATGAACTTGGCTTGGTAGTGAATTGGTAAAAAGTTCAGCTCTCTCAGAAGTGGAGTAACCAGTTGCTATTAATCTGCTCCCGTGAGTAGTCTAGCTGCTGCAGCCTGAAAAAGTTGAAACCTCTAGGCTAGAATCAAGGGAAGTTCCAAATAAAATGTGTTAAGTAATCAAATCTTGAGGTTACCAGTGCTTGAACCACTGTTGTCAGGTTGTCATGGTCCAGGAACGGTCATAGCTTTATACCAATCAGAGCTGGTAAAAAGCACTCCTGGCCACTGAGGTCATTTTGGCCTTGGTGACAGTGACAGAGCAAGGAATATCCCCCCCCTGCATATATTTTCCTTAAGAGGGAGTGCCACCCTGTCAGAATAGGCAGCTGACCTATCTCTGAGACATAGGAACCACCCACCCAAAAGTCTTCCATCTTTCCATATTCAAGTTTGGTTTACTGACCCTCATTTATTTCACCATGCATTTATGCACCAGCCCCGGGTTTGCACACACTTGACTGATTCAGATATAACGGAGAAATAGTCTTGGGTATCGTCAACTTATTGATGATACCTTGCTTCAAAACACTTAATGGCCACTTCCACAGCTTCATTGGGAAAATCATTGGAACAAAATAGTGCTTGTGGCACAACATGTTATAGACACCAGAGAGCCAAAGAACACTCTCCCACTGTTACTGTCTGGACATGACCCTGCATATAGGAATAGAGACAGTGCATCACAAAACCATCAGTACCCATCCCACAGATTTAGTCAAGGAGAATACCATAGTTAATGGAGTTGATATCCACTGTGAGATTGAGCAGAAGTAGCAGGGTTTCATTGCCCCCTCCCTCTCTATATAAAGCTCATCTATCAGGGGCCCCAAGGCTGATTCAGTTGCAAACCCAGGCCTGAGTCCAGACTGCCATGGATCCAGATAGTCAGTTTCATCTAAGAATGCCACAACCAGCTCAACCACCTTCTCCAGAAAGGAAATATTTGCAACCAGGTGATAGATGTTAAAATAAACTGGGTCCAGAGATGGGTTTTTTTAGTAGTAGTTGCACCAATACTTCCTTTAAGGTGGCAGTTACCTGGACCTACCTATTAAACACCCTCCCCAACTCAATTTCATCAGCCATGATGAGCAGGAATTAAGAAGGCATGTAGTTGAACGCATCTCTCTGCAAGCACCCTGCCACATAATCAGGCCTCATAAACAGAAATTGATCCCATGAAGTTGGAGAAGACGTAGCAGTGAACACTTTATCTGGGACGGAACCAAAATGGTTGCGTCTAAATCACTGTGGAGGTGAAATACTTTATCTTCACAGCAGGCCTCTGTTGCTTCCAGCGTCCTATTCACACCACACCAGGTAAGACCAGATTCTGGATGAGCCAGAAGAGCTCTGTGGGACAGTCACAAGCATACCTCCGATATATTGCAGGTTCAGTTCCAGGTCACCGCAATAAAGTGAATATTGCAATAAAGAAAGTTACACACCTACCCACCCCCAAAAAATATATATAAGTTACCTTTACAGTGGTACCTCGGGTTAAGTACTTAATTCGTTCCGGAGGTCTGTTCTTAACCTGAAACTGTTCTTAACCTGGAGGAACACTTTAGCTAATGGGGCCTTCCGCTTCTGCCATGCCGCCAGAACACAATTTCTGTTCTCATCCTGAAGCAAAGTTCTTAACCGGAGGTACTATTTCTGGGTTAGCGGAGTCTGTAACCTGAAACATATGTAACCTGAAGCGTATGTAACCCGGGCTACCACTGTACACTATACTGCAGACTATTAAATGTGAAATAGAATTTTGTTTTTGTTTGTTTGAAAAATGTACATACTTTAATTTAAAATAAAAATAATACTAGATTGCTAAAAAATACTAACCACCACCTGAGCCTTTCAGTGAGTCATAATTTTTCTGCTGATGGAGGGTCTTGCCTCAATGTTGATGGCTGCTGAATGATCAGAGTTGTGGTTGCTGAAGGCTGGGGTGGCTGTGGCAATTTCTTAAAATAAAACAGCAATGAAGTTTGCTGCATTGATTGACTGTCTGCAGCTACACCTGCATCCTTGTAAGGAGCAGCAGGAGTCACTGTGATGCAAGACAGGCACCAGCAGCTTAGTCTCCAACTCAGTAGCTGCAGCAACCCTTCAAAACCAGATTGTCTCTGAAGCTCAGTAAATCAAAACACAATGAAATGAGATATGCCTGTACTTGAGGAGGCAGTAGAGACTATGAAGTAAGATTTATTCACTGCTCTTATTGCCACATTGTTGATGCGATTGTGTGCTGTAACCCATGCTCAGTTGGCCTCGAGCAAGATCTAAACAGCCAGTGCTCTAGTTGACATCCATATCTTATCACATGCAACAATAGAATACCAGGGGGCATTATGGGCACTCGGGAGTGATGATGTTAGTAGCCTTCTACATCTCACCGTTCCACAGTGAGATGGGTGCCACAACAGGATCACCTGCTCTATCCACTGGAAAGTCCCCCAGAGCATTCAGGGATACATTAGGATCCATAAATCTTGAAGGGCAGACCATCTTCATCAGTCCCCCACTCTTGTCATGGCGGATAACTGTCATGAGTCCAAACTTCACCAGGAAGTAGTCTATCTAAAATATTAGATAGTCCGTGTTACAATGATACGTATAGATGGACACTTAATATATTTTAATGGTCAGTGAAAAAGCAAAGCAGTTCTACCTGTGTTTGAGCAACAGATTGTTCAGACAATCCGTTAGCAGCCATTCTAGGCCGAATTCAATTGCTCCTTTCGTCACCTGACATCTTCTGAGTTGGTAGCTGTAATACCACCTTCTGGACATCTCCAGTGCCAGTGGCGCAGCGTGGGGGGTGCCAGGGGTGCCGGCCGCACCGGCCGCAACATCTGGGGGGGCGAGTCCAGAGGGAAGGGACAAGCAATCGAGGCTTGTTTGGGGTGGGGGGTCGTCGTCTTCGTTTGGCCGGCCCCCCTCGAGGAAACGGGAACCTCTCCAAGGCGCAGCGCGCTGTCGGTGGAGGGAAAAGAGCCGCGCAGCAGCAGCAGCAAAGCTGGGAGGAGGAGGAGGTGGAGGCGCCGCCTGCCGCAGGATCCGATCCGAGCCTGCTAATCGCTTGCTGGGAATTAAGTGGCTCAAAGAGGCAAAGGAAGAGGTGGAGCCGCTGGCCCGGCCGGGAGGAAGCTGGAGAGAGCAGCGTGCCTGGGCGTGGCGAGGTTGGGTAGGTGCGCCCTGGCTGGCTACCCGCCTCCCGGGCTCAGTGCCTCCATGACCCCTCCAGCAGCGATGGGAGAGATGGGGGGGGTCTGGAGCAGCCCTGGCTGGCTTGCTCCTGCTTCTCCCCCGCCTCCTTCCCGTTGCCGGTGCCTTGATCTCATCCGGATCAGGGACGAAACATGCCCATCCTTCGCTACTCCTTGTCGGGTCACTGCTTCATTTCTCCAGGGAGAGAGAGAGGAGAGGAGAGGTGCCGGGGATTGCCAAGCGCGCGTGACGCAAAGGGCCTGCCCATGCGCAGGCTGAGCTCCGCGTGGCGGGGGCGGAGGGAGGCGCTCTGCACATGCTTAGGAGGCGCTCGCCAGTGGCGTAGCATGGGGGTGCAGGGGGGCCGGCTGCACCGGGGGCAACATCTGGGGGTTAGGGTTAGGGGGCGCATATCCACGGGTTAGGGGGCGCAAATTACTTGCCTTGCCCCGGGTGCTGACAACCCACGCTACGCCACTGTACAGTGCAAAAGGGTGGCACTAAAAAGTACCACGAACAATTGTTCAACTGAGTGAGGAATCTCACGGTGACTGTTTGATATGTGTATGTGTGATGTTATGTAGATGTCCCAACAGCATGAAGAGGCCAGTCTCAGCACAACTCATGTTACTGTTACCATTTTTAAGGATGATTCATGGAAGTTGTTTGATATCATAGCACTAAAAAAGGATCAAGGTATAATCCAGGCAACTGACACCAAAGGATAAATGGATAACATTTACATTAAATGGAGATTCATTAAAAGATCATGATCTGCATCCATTTTTTTTTTAATTCCCACAGTATACAGTATGTCCAATGGGGGGGGAGAGCTTATTTATCAAATTTAGGGTCCAGATGTTTTAATGTTTCAAGTGGTATAGGTATGTGTGTTGGGGAACTAGCTGGCTTTTAGGACAACCCTGTGGTGTGCTGTACTTTTTCCTTTTTTAAACAGGTTTCTAGGTACAGTGTAGTGGTTCTCACTACCTTCAAGAGGAAACAGAAAATATAGCTTCCTGTGTTGTACAGTTTAGACCCCAATTGTGAAAATGATTAATATTTATCATTTCTAACGGAAGAAGTACTTTCTTCTCCCAAATTATGATTCAACGTGCAACTTCCATGATGTTGCCTATACACCTTTCATATTCCTTTGCTTCAAAGCATTCTTATGCGAACATTCCTGTGATTATTCTCTAGCTTGTGCTTCCATCTAGTGGTTGTTTTAAAGAAAGCATTAATGGGATGCTATCACAGAATCGCAACTAGACACTCTGATAGTATATGTAGTATTCATCACAAATTTGTTGCACAATAATCTCTTATTTTTCATGGTCTTATAAAATAAAATAGTAAGTTTAATTTAGAACTGCCACCACTGAGTCCCACTTAAGGTGGAAAGTTTATGGTCAGAGGCAGCAGAGGAGAATGGCTGCTGGGTGGGTAGAGATCTCTCTTCAGACATTTTGTTGGGCTCCTGTGGCAATTGAAGGAGTGGGACTTTTCATATTCAAATTATAACCTGAAGATAAACTGGAAATTAAAATAATGCTTTACTCCTAATCCTGTTTACTCAAAAGTAAACTTCATAAAAGTTAAAAATAACAAAGATCTCTTTGGAGGAAAAAGTGGTATATAATTGCAATAAGCGCATGTCAGTACCAGGGGCTTCTGGAAGAAAGAAATTACAGTGGTACCTCGGGTCACAAACACCTCGGGTTACAAGCACTTCGGGTTACAGACTCCGCTAACCCAGAAGTAGAACCTCGGGTTAAGAACTTTACCTCGGGATGAGAACAGAAATCGTGCGGCGGCAGCGGCAGCGGGAGGCCGCATTAGCTAAAGTGGTACCTCAGGTTTCAGATTAAGAATGGACCTCCAGAATGAATTAAGTTCATAACCAGAGATACCACTGTATCTAGATCCATTTCAATCTGGTTTCAGGTCTGGTTATGGGACAGATGGCTTTGGTCACCATGATTGATGAATTACACCAGGAATTAGATGCAGAGAGTATGTTCCTGCTAGTTCTGTTGGACCTCTCAGTGGTTTTCAGTACCGTCAGCCATGCTATCCTTCTGGGCCACTTTCCTGAAATGGGACTTGGAGGCACTGTTTGGGGACAAAACCCTGTGTTTTTGTTACTCTGTAAAAGTAACAAGTAAGAAGCCAGGAATAAGAAAGCCAAGAGTCCGAGGGTCAGGAAGCAAGGAGTCACAAAGTCAGGGGTCCGAGGATCAAGAAGCAAGGAGTCAAGGAGTCAAAAGCAGCAAGGCAGGGAAAGTGTTGCTGTGGCAAAGAGCTGAAGGGAAAATGCTGACCTTATATCCCTTCCCAGCTCTTGTCACCAGGTGCTGTGAGTTACCAATTGGCCTCTCCTGTGTGGCTGCACCTTGCCTCTTCAGAACAAACTTAGGAAGGCCCCTAGTCCTGCAGAGTCCTATTGGTCACAGGGCCTGGCTCCTGCACACACACCTGACAAAAAGCTCCATCCAACTGGAACCCCAGCAACTTAAAATCATGTGGATGAACAGGAAGTAAATGGAAGACAGCTTCTACATCACACTTTGCCAAAAGTGCACCCTTCCCAAAGGTCCTGATCAACTTGACTGCTTGGTCAAAGGTGGCATACTTAACAGAACACAAGTCAGGAGGGATGGCATCATTTACTGATGAACCCTGCGGGTAAGATAAATTGTGAATTAAGCAAAATTCACCTGGGGCCTTTTGAGGCAACACACCCAAAGGAGAAAGGTGCAAATCTAGGTAAGGAGGGTGCGCAAATGGGCCAGCCATCCTACCCAAAGCCAATTGCTCCCTGATCTTTCTCCTAGCAACCTCAGGCAACTCCCTGACAGATTTTTGATTTTCAACTTTGGTAGCCCTAGGTGGGAACACCACTGGGATACGAAAGCCTTGAGAAAATCCAATCCAAATAGGAAGCAGAAGCTGCATCATGATAGCTGTGCACCCCCGCCCTCAAGGCGGGCAACATAATGGGAGTATGAGCTAGGGTCAATAAGCCCTCACTTAACAACACAGGCTGCTAAAGGAGAGGATCCTTTCCGATCCTGCTGAGAACCTGTCCTTGCCCCACAAAAAGGCCGCTTAACTCCACAGGAAGCGGTGGATTGGCTCCCAAAACATTTATCACAAATGTGTGAAAACCTGCAACCCTGATGCTTTTGTATACATATACAATGTATACAAAATCAATGGAGTATAAGATACCATAAAAACATAGGTTCATCTAAAAATAAATAAATGACTGAATAGGCCTCTCAGCATAAAAAGGAATTGAGCAGTAAGGATCATTGTTGGAAAAACCATCTCATAGCATTGCACCAGTGACAATAAATGACCAACTTCTATCTGAAGCAAGTCAGCCCTCAGAAACATAACAGGCAGAGGCAAAGATCCACACCTGACCTGAAAGTTTGGTGATTCCCATCCCTTGAAAAGTAATACAATATTTTGAGGGCATTTTTACCTCTTCCCACAAAATCCAGTGAAGACTTCTGTAAAGACCCCCAACTGGAAAAAAGCAAAAACAAAACATAACCCTCCCTCAACTTTATCACCTGCTAATGGGGCTATACAACCAAAGGGGGATTTTTCAAATTATTAATCAAATTTTAAAACAACTGAATCGTTTTCTTATTCACAATTTTTTTTTGAGCATAATTTGATAGCAAATGAAAACATCCCTATATAATGCACAAGGGAAGGGTAAGGGAGAATCTTATCTGTGTTTTGCTCCTGAGAATTGCTCACATTTTTTTAGAAAATTGCAGGAGGGAAATAATACATAGTAACAGTGCACATTTGCAGTGACGTCTTTAGGTAAAGGGTACAGAATATATGGTCTCACTGTAGAACCCTGGGGATTGCTACCCCTGTGTCCTATAGTTAGGTTATGAAGCTAATCCTATAGGACCACAGCTAAGCTTAAGGAAACAAAAAAACCTGAAGAAAGCTTCTTCAGAAGAAACCTTCTTCAAAGAAAGCACAGGGAAGCCAATTCTTCATCTCTAACTGTAATGATGTCAAGATGGTTGTAAGAAAAAGCAGAAATACCGTAATAAAGCTTTATCTAGTGGTATGTATCTGAATTAATATCTGGTTACATCAGGGGTTGTCAACCTGGTCCCAACCACCCACTAGTGGGCATTTCAGGATTCTAGGTGGGTGATAGGGGCTTCTACGGCACAAGCTGAATCCTCCTTCCATCAAGCACTGGTGGGCAGTAAGGAAATTTTACCATCAAGAAAGATGCATTAGTAGGTACTAAAAGTTGACTACCCCTGAGTTACATAGTGTGATAGATTGATAGGTAAGTCATATTTTGTTAACTAAAAACAAGGAAGCAAACTCAAATGCTTCATGGAGTTTCAGTTGCTTGATTATTTTTGTTGCCCTTTTCTGCACATTTTTCAATCGTGCGGAATCTGAAGGACCTCCTCCTATTGCCTTAACCTGCCTCAACCCTTTATTCCTCATCAGCATTATTCTCCATCCGATCCCGTCCAAACACACCCGTGTGTGCATATTATCTCAGTTGGCCAGGTTTCTGTCTGACCATGAAATCCACATGTGGAAAGCTCTCCTTGGAAAAGTTTGCTTGGTTCCAAGCCTGTTTTTTTCCTTAGGGTCTGGCAAACGTTTTTAAAAATTGCACAGGCATTCTTGTTTGTTTCGCAGATGAATTTAATTGTATCTTTATGACTTTTCCTGAGCTTTATCTGCTGCAAGTGCTCCCACCCCAGAACCTGTACAAACCATAGGTTACTTTTATATGCAACAATGTGTGAGAATTACCCTTAAGAGTACAATAATAATAATAATAATAATAATAATAATAATAATAATAATAATAATTTATTTATATCCCGCCCTCCCCAGCCAAAGCCGGGCCCAGAGCAGATAACAACAGTAAAATGATACAACATTCTAAAATCATTTCATTATAAAATCAGTTCAAATCAGATTAATGGCAACCATTGGGCAAGAGTTCTGGAGCATACCAGGGGAGGCGGTCCTGTAGGTACGAGGGCTTTGAAGGTTAAAACCAGCACCTTAAACCTGATCCTGTACTCCACCGGGAGCCAGTGCAGCTGGTATAGCACTGGGTGAATGTGATCCCGCAGCGAGGACCCCGTAAGGAGTCTCGCCGCTGGAGTTTCTGGGTCAGCCTCAAGGGCATCCCCATGTAGAGCAAGTTACAATAATCCAGTCTGGAGGTGACCGTTGCGTGGATCACAGTGGCTAGGTCAGGGCAAGAGAGGTAAGGGGCCAACTGCTTAGCTTGCCAGAAATGAAAAAATGTCGCTGTGCTGGTCCCGGGGGGAAGGTCACCGTTATCGTAGTCAAAGTTCAGTCCTGAGTCACTAGCCTGGAAACAGTTCACAAGGAGCGAGGCGAGGTCCGAAGCAGGAAGCCGGGCGGGAACAGGAACGCTGGAAGGTCAGAAGCAGGAAGCCGGGCGGGGAACAGGAACACTGGAAGGTCAGGTCTGGGTCCGGGTAGGAGCAGGTACTCAACAACAACGTTGCTTCCGCAACCTGGGACCGGGCTGACTGGCCTTTATCTTCTCTGAGGCCAGGGGCGGTCCCGGCCCCGGCCCCCAGGAGACCCGCCTCTCCTGGCCTTAAGGCGAGCACTCCTCCTGGGAGAAACCAGTTCCCTTCGCCTCTCTGCCCTGAGCCTCTGCAGTTCAGGAGAGGCTGAAGGGTTACTGGGCCCAGGGGGAGACTCACCTGTAGGCACTGAGTCCTCAACCATCTCTGGAGCCAGAATGGATTCACCTGGTGCCTGCTGCTGAGGATCTGGCACAGGTGTAGGTGCCTCAGAATCAAGGCCCTGCCCCAGTTCAGCCGGCCCTGGAGGCAGGGACTCCTGTGCAGGCTGGGATTCCTCTGGTTCATCCTCTGAATCGGAATCCCAGGCCATCACAGTTGCCTTTGTTATAGCTGCAATCTGCGTCTCCATGGAAAGGGAAGTGTCAAGATTAAACACAAACTTTTAATGGACGGTGCTGGCACTAATTGCGCCCCTGCAAGAGATGGGAGCTGCCCCCCCATCCCATATCATCTCGACCCAGCCAAAGGACCTCTGTCTTCGAAGGATTTAACTTGAACAGGCTCCCATGTAACCATCCAGCCACAGCTTTCAAACATCTGATCAGTGTGTCTGGGGCTGAGTCAGGATGGCCATCCATCAACAGATAGAGTTTGGCGTCATCAGCATACTAATGGCAGCCCAACCCAAAACTCCAGACAAGCTGGGCGAGGGGGCGCATAAAGATGTTGAAAAGCATCGGGGAGACTATCGCACCCTGCGGCACTCCACACACCAAGGAGTGGCGCGACGACAGTTCCCCCCCCCAAGCGCCACCCTCTGTCCCCGACCAGAGAGAAACGAGCGCAGCCATTGAAGGAATGTGCCCTGGATCCCCACGTCGGTGAGGCGGGGGTCCAGGAGTTCGTGATTGACCATGTCGAAGGCTGCTGACAGGTCTAAAAGAATCATCAGCCCCGACCCGCCTTGATCCAGCTGCCTACGGAGATCATCTGTTAGGGCAACCAGAGTCGTCTCAGTCCCATGACCAGAGCGGAAGCTGGATTGGAATGGGTCCTTTGGTGATGTTAATCAAGGAGTTTTCAAAACTGCTTTTATGGTTGCATTGTTCTTATTTATTGGTTTTATTATTCTAAATTACGCATCACCTTTGGAGTCTTCCACTGTAGTTTATACATTCACAAAAAAATGCCCCCCCCCGTGACTCACATTTCCCCCACAGCTATTGCATGCTGAGTCAATGTTTTCTTCATGACACATATCTCAGCTATGATGGTAGATTATTTCCTGGTTAGTCACTGCCAGCTTAGGCCCCATTGGTATATATTAATGTTAGGACTTTTTGCCCTGACGTGGATGCAACCCATGCATAAATTATCTATGTCTCCCAGTTGGACTGGGGGAAAGTTTCTTCAAATCTTACAAAACACATATAAAACACTTTTTTGTTTTTTGTTTTTTTCCTGTGCTTTCTACAGGAGGAAACACTTTGCACATATGGATAATCAAACCCACATCACTGAGTTCATCCCCTTAGGCTTCTCCAGTGATCCAAAGCTCCAGATCTTACTCTTTCCAATCTTCCTGTTGATTTATTTGATAACTCTGTCTGGCAACCTAGCCATCATTTTGGCTATAAGAATGGATGCTAATCTTCACACTCCCATGTATGTCTTCCTTTCTCATTTGGCTTCCCTTGATATTGCTTTTTCTTCTGTTACAGTTCCTAAAATGTTAGAAGACTTCCTTTCGGCCAGAAAAGCAATCACGGTTGATTGTTGTTTTACCCAGGTCTTCTTTGCCATGGCACTTTCAGTGGGAGAGGGTCTCCTCTTCTCTGTGATGGCGTATGATCGGTACATAGTCATCTGTCACCCCTTGCATTATAACGTGATGATGAGCAAACGGGTCTGTTCGCAGCTGGTGTGCAGTGTGTTGCTCACTGGCTTTCTCTATGCTCTACTGAACACCCTTCTGCTAACAACTCTGCATTTCTGCAGGGCCAATGCAATCCATCACTTCAGCTGTGAAGCCCCACAACTGTTCAAACTTTCCTGTAGCAGCACTTTTGCAAACCAAATGGTGATTTTCACCCTTGGTTCATTTTTAGGGATGGGGGCTCTCTTCATAACACTGGCTTCCTATATTCACATCATCTCCGCTGTCTTGAGGATATGCTCCATAGAAGGGAAACGCAAGGCTTTTTCCACTTGCACATCTCACGTGACAGTTGTTGTGCTGTACTATGGAACAATTTTCTTCAGGTACTTGAAGCCAACCTCAAAGAACTCTCAGGATCAGGAAATGGCTCCCTCTGTCATTTACTTTATTGTGATACCCATGTTAAACCCCATCATCTACGTAACCAAGAAGTGAAGAGAGCGCTACACAATATGGTGTGCAGAAAATTTAACAAATGAAGATATTTAATTCTTTTTCAAAGTTCATGTAGTTGGTGTTTTCAAATGACAAACTGGCATTTGCTCACCAAATACATTTTGAGAAGCACCTTCTGTCTTCTACCTGTAGCGTAGAGCAATCCCTGGCATCACCAGGTGAGGCTGGGAGAGCCTTCAGTCTTATATGCAAAGTATACATATAAATCAGTATAAGAATGTAAACAAAAATGCATTATTGCACAGGGAAATGCTTTGCGGGGAGGGGAAATAAGTCTGTATTTGAGAAAATCACATATAACAATTATATAGGGAGAGATTTATGCTACCATGCTGGTGAATTTTCATGAGGCACTGTTGTTGTTTTTCCATCAAAAACTGATGTGACTATCTGCATAACAAAATCAAAGTTTGGAGAAAATGAGAAACTGGTAGAAACTGAATTTTATGTATTCCCTCATTCCTAGCTGCTAGTCAAGGTATAAAATACTAAACTAGATTAAGCTCCCTTGCACATAATCTGATTATGAATGAGAAGTGTTATCTACTCTGTCAGTGAGATCTGGTGGGTGAGCAGGGTGGAGTTAGTCTTACTGAGCTGTGCCCCCCTGAGTACTCAGTGCAGCTTCAGGATTGGGGAAGGGGAGTTGCTGTAGTCTATAGAGATTCCATCTCTCCCACCAGGCTCCCTGTCCAGTTTCGGAGCAGGCAGGGGGAACCTAGCATGTGTGTTCCTGATATTGGGCAATTAGGACAGATTATGGATTATGCTGGTTTACTGGTCAACTCACTGCCCAGCAGTTTTCCTGCCTGTGCTGACAAAGCTGGTCTCAGAGGTGGTGTTGAGTTCTGCTGGTTCTGGGGGACTTTAGCATCCATAACGAGGCAGCTGGCTCTGTAGTGGCTCAGGACTTAATGGCTGCTATGATGACGATGGGACTGTCCCAACATGTCACTTGCCCAACACAAGTGGCAGGCCACACTCTGGACCTTTTTGGTCAACTGGGCAGCTAGAGTGAGATCTGAAAGTGGGGAACATTGACATCAGTCCCTTTCCATGGTCAGATCATTTCCTGTTGAGCCTTAGGCTTCCTGCACCTTTCCCCCTTTGCATAGGCAGAGGACCTAAATGGATGGACTTCCCTCAGAGGCCAGTGGATCCAGTAGGCTTCCAGATGAGACTGGGGAATTTTCTGGCTGATATGACTGGCACTACTGTTGAAATCCTGGCCAACCTCTGGAATATCGGGCCATTGACACAATCATTCCTGAGCACCCGCTCCCTATTATACTCCAGAGTTTAGGGCAAGGAAACAAGCTGGGAGATGGCTCTCATGCAAGGGGAGGAAAGATCTGGCTGAATGCAAGATGGTGTGAGCATATTACACTGATTCTGGCCCAACTGCACTGGCTGCTGATTAGTTTCTGGGCCGAATTCTAAGTGCTGGTTTTGACCTATAAACCTTAAATGGTTCAGGATTGCAATACCTCAAGGACCACCTCTCTCCCATGAACTGACCTAGACCCTATTATAGTCATCTGAGGCCCTTTTTCATGCACCTTCTCCATGAGAAGTCTAGAGGGTGGCAAGGCAAGAATGGGCCTTTTCTTTGGTGGTTACCCGTTTGTGGAATTTTGCATCAGAAAAATACTATATAAGCAGATAAAACCAACACCCAACACCCACTGACAGGAACAGTGAATTCATTTCTCCTTCAGCCTATTTTTGTTTCATGCCCGTTTCAAATGTGCTCTACCATAGGTCTGTCCAGTCCTAGATTTTGTGGATGCTTTTTAAGTGTTTTTATGTACACATGCGTGCATTCACACACACACAAATACGGTTTGTACACACTTTTCTCTAAAGTATTTATTTTGTATACACCCTCCCACTAAAATACACATTTTTGTATGCTTTAAAAAACAAACAAACCTGAGACTGTATTTCTAAATTTAGAGAAGTACATAACTCGCTTGATAGATGTTTACAAGTCTGGGACCAGCAAAAGCCTCTTTGTTTTAAACTGCAGATGGAACAATTCCCCCCTCCATTTCTTTTCCTACTAGATCTGTCCGTACCATGTTCATAAATTACAGAAAGAGGCTCCTACTTAAGCTTCAGCAGGAGGAGCACACAGGGAAGAACATGCTCATAGCACAATAAGAATCTAAATAAAGGAGCTATGCTCATCCCTAACACAATAGAACTTAATCATGTTCCTGACATGATGCAAGTGACAAGAACTAATTCTAGATAATAATAAAAAGAAAAAGTGGTTGGTTATGCTACTCAATTCTGTAGATGCTGGGCAAAGGGTTACAATTTACCCTTTCCCCATCACGTAAAAATGAACATGTATGTGTTCATTGTCATCAACTTTTGAATATTTATTTGGTTCTTATCAAAATAGAAATTGATTATTTAATCTTCACTAAAGGAACGATATTTGGGCTTTCTGCCTCAGACATCAAAATAAATTGGGAGAAAAAAATGTTATCTAAGAATGCTTTTTCACACATATCATACTCTCCAATGCAACATGGCCCCAAACTGGGACATCTCCTGGGTCTGCACTCCTGCTTCAGTCATGGACCTGGAAAAATTATTATTTTCAGGCACAGCATCTCAAAATGCACATTTTGGAGCACTGAGATCATGGACCTGAAAAACACACATTTGGGGGCACTGTGTGAGATTGTGGACTAGAAAAAATGTTGTTTGGCTGGAGGAGATCTCGGCTCTAAATTGCGCAAGAGTGTGGCGCCCAAAATGGCCACATGCTCTTCTGGAGGAAAATGGGATGTCCCAGTTTTCAGGGACAGTTGATGGGTATGACACTCTCTCTGACATACTTCTTCCAGCAAATGAAAATTGAAAAGGTCCAAGGATATTTCTCAATGAGAAAAAAATAAATAAATCTATCTGTGCCATTCAGCATTAGTGAGGGGTGCTGAGATTTTGGGGAGGGCACTTGTGCTACAGAAAGCTTTTCTTAAAGCTCCCTTGACCTCTTGATTTCTCAGACAGTAAATGAATGGGTTCAGCATTGGAGTGACAATGGTGTATATGACAGAAACCAATTTGTTTAGATCAAAAGGGTGGATCCTCTTTGGTCTTGCATACATGAAGAGAGTGGCTGAGAAGAAGATGGTGACCACAGTGAGGTGAGCAGCACAAGTAGAGAAGGCCTTCTTCCTGCCTTGGACAGTTGGGATACGCAAAATGGTACCAATGATACACACATAGGAAACTGTTGTAACTGAGAGTGGGACCAGCAGAATTATCAATGCCAAGACAAAGTCCACTATTTCAGCCACTGTCATATCCTCACATGCCATATTTAGCAAAGGTGAAATGTCACAGAAGAAGTGGTTGATGATGTTAGGGCCACAAAAGGGTAGGCGAGATATAAATACAACCTTCAGCATTGAGGCGAAGAAACCAGTTAGCCACGAACCCACAGCTAACTGCAAGCAAAGGCGCTGGGTCATGATGGTTGGATAGCGCAGTGGATTGCAGATGGCCACATATCTATCATATGCCATTACAGCAAGAAGGATACACTCTGTACATATGAGAGAGCTGAAAAAGTAGAGCTGTGTCATGCATCCTTCAAATGAGATGGACTTGTCTTCCACCAGGCAGTTAACCAATAGTTTTGGGACAATAACACAGATGTACCATGTCTCCAGGAAGGAGAGGTTGCTGAGGAAGAAATACATAGGTTTGTTAAGCTGAGGGTTGATTTTGATCACAACAATGATAATTGTGTTCTCCAGGAGTGTCAGGATGTAGGCCACAAGGAATATCACAAACAGAAGCACTTGCAGTTCCATGGTGGTTGGAAATCCAAGTAGGATGAATTCCCGGACAACACTCTTATTCTTATGGTCCATGGATCTACAGCAATAGAAAAGAAAATAGGAAGGATGAGAGGGAAAACAGAAAAAAATAGGCATGATGCATCCTTTTCACTTTGACATCCACAGAGCTCAACTGCCTTGTTTCGCAATTTCTTTTACTCTGAAGCTTTGTAGCTCATTCTAGAGTCTTCCAAGATTGGTTACATTACAAAATTATTTGGAGATTCATCAGAAGAGCACTAAATTATGCTTCAGTTTTTAGCATTCTTGCCTTTAATTTCCTGAATAATTTTCAGAAAATATCTGTCTCATCTTGTTCAATTATTTTGGACTAAATTGGTGTTTAGGGGTTGATGCTGTTAAATAGGTTGATTTGATTAATTTTGTTTCATGGTTAAGTTGGTCACATTGTTGACAGGGAGGTGCAGGAAAGGTCAAGGTTAGATAAGGTATCAGGTGGGCACCTTTGACCATGAAGGGCGTTTGCAGAGGCCAGTTGTTGTAGGTTGTGAGGCCCTTAAACTGGCTGTGAAGCATTCTTTTTAAAAAAATAGTTTTTGTTTCATTTTAATACACCACATACAAAAAGAAAATATGAAGATACACTGATATCCATCACCTAACAACTAAGAAAGAAAGAAGAAAAGAAAAATACAAAACAACAATAGCAACAACACCAATTCATTGAATATTGCTCACAATACATTTAACATAGAAATGACTTTTTCCTGTGTAGCTGACTTCCCGTCTACTCCTTACTTCTATTTCTCATCTGTTATTCAGTGCCATATTATAGCATATTTTGGCTTTAATGTTATTTATTCTATCCTAGGTTTTCCATCAGATTTAAAACTCCTACTGAAGTTATTCAAATGCTGCTGCAGACTTCAAACTGTCATTGCTATTTTTCAAATAAATTTTAAAGACTTCCCATTTTGTGGTAAATACTTCCTTTGATTTATTTTTTATTCTTTCTGATAACTAGTCTAATTCTGCATATTCGGTCACTTTTTGAATCCACTCTGATCTAGAAGGGACTTTATCACTTTTACAATTTGTTTCAATGAGCATTCTTGCTGCAACTGTAGCATAGAGAAAAAGTTCTTTTGCTTTTTAAGGGGTATCCAAATCTATGATTCCTAGTAGGTAAGCTTCTGGTTTTTTGCTGAAAGATATTTTTAACGTTTTTTCCAGTTCAGAATGGATATCCTCCCAGAACACCTTGATTTCTTTACATTGCCACCACATGTGATATAGATTACCTGGTTTTTCTTTACACCTCTAACGATTGCTTGGTACACTTTTATACATTTTGGAGAGCTTCCAAGGGGATATATACCAACAATGTTGCATTTTAAGGAAGTTCTCTCTTAAAGTGGAAGCAACTGTAAATTTCCAATCTGTTTTCCACAAATGTTCCCACTGTCTCATGGTTATTGTGTACCTAAAGCCTTGCACCCATTTAACCATGGCTGCAGTGACCTCCTGGATATGAAGCATTCTTGAAGCTCACCTGCCACATCTGCACAGAGTTCTGAAGCACAGGAGTGAGGAAGGAAGATCCCCCTACTGACCATAAGGTGTGTCCCAGTCTTTGGGGCCTAGCCTTCTTATGCCCCTTAGAATTGGCAGGGTTTGTCTCACCCAATGCTGAAGTTAGAATCCCATTCTTCTCATTTGCTCTATAGATATAGTTTAAATAAAATGTGGCCCTAGTCCAACCCATCACTTATATCTCACTTCATTTGAAATGCTTGTTCTGTGCTTGTACCTTATTAATTTGAGATGGGCCATCAGCACAAATCTTACATGCCACTTTTGAAGGAACCTTATATTTTATATTATATTTTAAACAAAGCCTGAGTTGCTTCTAGACAGCAGATTTTCAAAACCAGTGGACCTTTAAGCACATGTCAGTAGAAGAGTAACACCTCTTAGTGGTGCTAAGATCTACTTCTGTTTTCATCCCACAATATTATGTGTCATGTGGAAGGCAGAGGACGGATTTAACTTTAAAGCTGAAATCCTATACAAGGCTGTAGTCCCATTCATTGGAAGTAAGTCCCAATGAATTCAGTGGGACTTATTTCTGAGTAAATCAACATAGGATTGCACTGTCAGTATCCTATTTGCACATTGTTTCTTGTAAATGTTTGTTGTTTCGTATTAAGTGAGTCTTAAAAGTCTCTAGTCATGGAAGCTTAAAATTGAAGTTGAATTTTACATTACAACATAAATTATGAAGCGGCTCACAAATATAATAAATAACTTAAAAATCATGGGAATGTTCTCTCGCATTTTTTGATGGCTATATCATCACCATCAACATCATCATCAGTTTATTTATACCCCACCTTTCCCCCCTGATGGGACTCAAGGCAGATTACATATAAAAACAACATCCACTAAAAATAGGAAAAAATCAAGTTAAAATATCAATTAAACATTGATAGCATTAATATATATATTTATATACATCTAAAAAATCTGTTTAACGCATACCAGTAATTACACTAAAAACAGCACAGCACCTTACATGTAATAACACCTTTAGAAACTCTTCTCCCAAACTCTGTTCATTAATTTTGATTGCATTTTATGGCTGCAAGTCTTCCACATGAGAATTTACCAAACCTTGATTATTATTATTTAATTCTATGAAAATGCATTCTTTTTAAAAAAAAAAAAATCACTCAAATTTGAACATGCCATACAGTTTGTATGAGATTTGTGTTCATTAAAATATCCATCTTTCCACATTGTTAAATGTGGGACAAATAATGCATTTCCTGAAATCTAGAGGTATATTATAATTGTTGAAGAAACCATCTTCTTTCAGATATACAAAAACTGAAACTAAGAAATGCAATGGAATGTGAAGTTCCTCGTTTCCGACCTTACTGCACGAGTTTTTTCTCTATTACTACTTGCAGATAAAATTTCTGCTATATTTCAGTAACATAACTGTTTCAGAAGTGGAAGACAAGAGGGCTTTAATTTCTGCAGTGATATGAAAAGTTATATTTAAGGATATTAATTCCAGCAGAGAGAGATACTGATTGCTTTCCAGAGTTCTGTAGCTGAAAGATCCGCACACATCTCCCCTAAAAGAGTACAGTAGCAATCTTACATCACATTTGAAAGCAGAGTTTGTACTATTTAGGAAATGTTTTCAAAAGCTTCACTGTGTATGCCAATATTCTTGTGCAGAGATTAATTACCTCACAGAATTGGGGCGAATTTATATGTGCATTTCCCGTTTTAGCATTACTTTCCTCATCAACATCATTTAATGCATATAAAGTGGTTTACAAAGTATAAAAACCAATTGCACAGAGATTAAAATGTGAAATACATTTCCCCTTAAACATACTTCCTTTTTAAAGTGCTAAAACTAATGCAGGACATTTCTATTTTTTAAAACAAACAAACAAACAAAAAACCCTGAAATAAACAAAATAAGCCAGTTACATCATTTACCTGATCTACATGTGAACTTCAGTGAATATTTCATCATATGCTGGATGGTATCTTTTTGGTTAAATTTTGAGCAAGTCAAATTTCTGTTTTTCTTTTAATTTAGAGCTTCTGTGAAGACAAATTGGAACTGTGCTGGATCAAAGAAAAGGCTAATCCAACAAGAAGTTATGCTGAAAAATTTATGCAGCCTTACCAAAATCATCAGAATTCTCAGAGGAGCAATGCTGCTTGAACTGCCTTGATGTATAAGTTATCCTGCTAACAAGGGATATCAAGGGAGCTAAATACTCAGGAACTGGCTTGTAGAATGCCTTCGCAAATGCAGCTGACAGGATAATAGCTCAGAGTTATACAGTACTTTATTATTTGACGTCTACACACCATGAAATGTGTAAACAAAACGTTATTGTAATTTATACTGTTCTGAAGCATGAATGTACTTTAAGAAATTCAAACCTGTGTCCATTCACATGGTCAAAACTGTGGAAATTAAGGATTCAAGATTTTTATTCTTGATCTACAGCTCTTATTTATATAAGTTCATAAGCTCAAGGTATTTGCAGCATGTAGCCTTGTTCCCTACATCCAGTGGAGCACATAAAGTTAATGGAGTCAATACCATAATAGGCAAACTGTAGGCCAAGCTCCGTTTCTCCAAAATGATGTCTACTTCTCTATCCCACAACTTGTTTATGCCCCCTGTTTTCCTGGTGTCCTAAGTTTTTTAAAAAAGGTACAGAATCTATCTCTCGCACACACACAACTTTCAACAGTTATACCACCTACGATTTCTGGTTGTCCCGCCAATAAGTACGTTACAGGCAGTGACTTAAGACAGGGCCTTTCATGCTTTTATCCTGCATGCTGTGAACCACGCTGAGATCTTCAGATAAAGGGTGGATATAAATTTAATATAAAAATAAATAATGATTTCTGTGGTGACACCATGGCTAAGAGACTCCCTCCTGTGAGAAATACGACTTGAGTTTCGGACATCTCTTTTTGCCAGGTTTTTTGAAGGCAGTTAATCCTTGTTGTCTATTTGGAAACAGGGAGTGCCTTCTGCTATTGGTTTGGTGCAGATTTTAATTGTGGTTTTAATAAGCTATATTGTACTTTATAATTTTAATTATTCATCCTATGTCTGTCTTGTGGGTATTTATGATGATGGGTGGCGTGTACATTTTTATTGAATTAATTAATTAATTAATTAATTAAAGAGCTAGCCCTTGCTGGGGAAACCCTCTCTCCTATACTTGCTTTTGATCCTGTGGGGAGCTGTTTACAGCCATCTATCTGGCTATGCCTCATTCTGAGTCTCATGGCCACTGGACTCCATGCTACCTCCTGCTAGGATACCTGTAATGTTACCAGAGCTTCTTCGCCACCATGAAAAGGGAAGGGAGGGAGGGGAGGGGAGGAATACACACTGTGGTGGGAAGCTTTTCCTGTCCAACAAAGTACAGTAAGGAACCACACTATCAATACCTTGTTATAACAACCTCTCAGTCTTCTCAGTGAAGAAGTTACATTAAGTACCGCATTTTGCCGTGTATAAGACGAGGGTTTTTTTTACAGTAAAATAATGTTAAAAACCGTGCCTCATCTTATACACGGATAGCAAATGGTGTGGGGGGGAGGGGGACTGCTTGTAGCCGCGAGCAGGAGCTTGTCAGCGGCAATTTGGTGGGCGATTGGTGGCTGCTTCAAGGGCTGTTTTGGATTGGCAGCTGCTGTGCTAATTGAGTGGGTGATTGGTTGCTTCAGCAAAGGCTATAGTGGATTGGCTGTTGCTGCAGTTCGTTGATGTGATCAATTGGCAGCAGCCTGCGTTTAGTGATTTTTGGCATTACCCCCCCCCCCCAAAAAAAAAGCTCAACAACTCCAGACAAGCCTTCCCCCAAAAAGCTCTGGACAACTCTGGACCATTTCCCCCCATTTTCTTAAATTAGACTCCACATGTTATATGTGTGAATAGAAAAAACACCATTAGATGTACTGCTAGATAAGCTTTTTTATATTTGTAATTGTTAAAAAAAAAATGTTTTAAAAGAAAGCTATCATCATCATCATCTCACCTTTTCCCAGTCTAGGACTCAATATGGCTTATACATATGAAAACAGCACAGTAAAATACAGAAGGCTAAAAACAGATGAATATTAATGACAAATACTAAAGCACTTTAAAACTTTTTTAAAAAAAACCCCCACACACCATCATTTCAGATTAGGAAATAAAGTGTCATCAAATGAACTCATTGAACACTTAACATTTGAAAACAATGATACATTACTTCAAGGAAAACAACCAGATGAATGATATTTATAAATTGAAATTTCTTATTTTCCTTTCCCTTTTAATATACACATTTTAACATTAGTGAATAGTATTAGTGATTATCCAGCATAATTTCAGAATTAAACTTGAAATTGTCACATATCAGATTAAAATTTGTTATTCCATACATATAGACTATATTATCACTACCACTGCCACCACCACAATTATTTCAAGTGTATAACCTGCCCTTCCTACCCAAAGTGAGTCCAGGGCAACTAACAAACAAAACCATATATAACTCTATATTAGCAGTGTAAAACATTCATAAAACTATGTTTCAAACTCTGGACAATTAAAAACATAATTTAAACAAAATTAGAAACAGAAAGAAAATGTGCAAGCATAATACGTTAAGTTGAATTTGCTTTAAAATGTACATTTTCTGTCTTGTTCCCAATTATGGTAAGAGATAAAAAGGAGATTTTTTTATTTAAAAAAATCATTTCAAAACTGAGTTAAGTAGTCAGTGTCAAAGACGAATTCCATATAAAATTGTGTGCTTCCACATTTTTGTTCATTCTTTGACAGCAATCACTATTTCCCTGTGCACATTTTCATCAGCCCTCTGACTCCAAACCAAATTTACTAGTGTATGAATTGGATAATGTGCTTCTGACCATGCAGCATTTTGAATCACTGTGAGCAAGTGTTCACATTAGAGAGATTATCATAAAGAGGAGGATCAAAGGGTCTGACTGGAGGTCTGATCTGTATTTGTGAGTCATTTCTTATATTTGAGAATATAAGGGATTCTTTTCTGTCTGGTGTGAGTCTAATGGTCACTGGTGGTAACCGTGGTTTCAGCATTCCTGCTACAAAATATCTTTTTCATGGCTTCCTTCACATCTTGATTCCTGAGGCAGTAAATGCATGGATTCAACATCGGGGTGACAATAGTGTATACAATGGACACGAGCTTATTGAGATTAAAAGAATGGATTCTTCTTGGTCGGGCATACATGAAGAGAGTGGCTGAGTAGAAAATAATAACCACAGTGAGGTGTGAGGCACAGGTGGAAAAGGCTTTTCTTTTCCCCTTGGCTGTGGGGATACGCAAAATGGTGCCTATTATGCACACATAGGAACCAATAGTGACAGACAGTGGGATTATGAGGATAAGGAGGGCAAATACAAAGTCCACCATCTCAGCTACAGTTCTGTCCGTGCAGGAGAGGTTCAGCAGAGGTGAGATGTCACAGAAGAAATGGTTGATGATGTTGGGTCCACAGAAACTCAAGCGGGAAATGAAGAAGACTTTCAGCATTGAGATTAGGAAACCAGCAAGCCAAGATCCCACAGCTAACTGCAAACAGAGCCGGGAATTCATAATGACTGGGTAGCGCAGTGGGTTGCAGATGGCGATGTAGCGATCATAAGCCATGACAGCCAAGAGGACACACTCAGTGCAGACTAGGGATATGAAAAAGTAGAGCTGGGCCATGCAGCCTTCAAAGGAAATGCTTTTGTTCTTTGCTAGGAAGTTAACCAGGAGCTTGGGAACAGTCACAGAAATGTACCAGGTCTCCAGGAAAGACAGGTGGCTAAGGAAAAAGTACATAGGTTTTTGGAGATGGCTGTTTGTCCTGATCAGAGTGATGATCACAATGTTCTCGAGGAGGGTCAGGATGTAAATAACAAGGAATATTACAAAGAGCAGTATTTGAAATTCTATGGCAGTAGGGAAACCAAGGAGAATAAACTCCTGGACTCTGGTCTGGTTTTCCAGCTTCATGCCTGATCTAATGACCTGAAGAACAGTGAGTAAACAAAAGCATGCCAAGATGTGGATGGTGATTATGCTAGCAAAACAACACATCATTTTAATGTATTAAAAATACAAGGCAGAATACATGAAAGAACAGGACAAACAACATTGTGATGACATACCTCACAACAAATACAGTGGCAAAAGTTGAACGTACTTCTGCTCTTTCCCTCCACATCTGCATCCACTTCCCAAAATGTGGTTCCATAGGCTAAGAGGGCATTTAAACCTGCTTTTGGAAGTGGATTCAGGGGGCTGCAGTTGAGGAATGGTGGGAATTTGAGTCTGATGACATTTCCCACAACAACAACATGGGAATGGGTCATCACAGATCCACTGGAAGGGTCACCACAACTGAACGGTAGAACATCTGCTTTGCTTGGAGAAAGTTGATTTGCATGATATGTGACCAAGTCATGCCAGATCAAATTCCATAGCCAGAACTATTCTATCAAATCACATTACCTCAAACACCATGATTCCGCAGCCAGTCCACACATTCAATCACCATGTCTGCAAGTGCAGAGTAATTAAGCATGTGCAAACCAGCCCAATGGTGGACACGAGAAATGTATGCAACCATTGCACCAAGTACAGTGAAACAATGTTTATGCCAAGTTGTGCATACTTTACTTTTAGATCACATTACACTTTCAGTTTACAGTTTGATCTCAGGATCAAGTCAAGTGTTTAGGCAGCATGGCATTTTCATAGTTATGGGCAATGATCTGATCTAATATGCAATAGTCCTGTTGAGTTCAGAGTGCACATACTTCAGTGCCTGTGCTTGGATGGATTTTGCTCCACATGTTCTTGTGCATGAGACTGGCAATGAGGTGCATCTCACTTGCTTAGTTATTTGACATTTAACATTACAAGCCTAACAATATCTGCTTGGGCTTACTCCCAAGTAAGTGGGGCTAGGATTGCAGCCTAAAGGCTGTATCCAATTAAGTTGTTCTGTTAGCATAAGCCAGGGGTGCCCAAACTTTTTTCAAAGAGATTTGATGAAGTGAACATGTGTGAGGGCCAACCAAAGTTGTTGAGCCTGGCATAAGTACTTCTGGATGCAGTGAGAGACAAGTGGATGTCCTTGTGCTAATAGGATAACTTCATTGGATACAACCACACGTTACTGTTTTGACAAGTCCTTACTTTTTCCCAAGTTATCATTAAAAATATATTTCTTAACTAGTAAACCAGGAGCAGGGAAACTTCACCCCTCCAGATGTTTCTGGACTACAGACCCCACCATCCCTGACCATTAGCCATGTTGGCTGGGGCTGATGGGATGTGGAGTCCAATGACATCTGGAAGGCCACAGGTTTCTCAGCACAACATAAAAAAAATATAAATAAGCACATGCCACACAAAAATTAACATTTGTCTAGGCTTCACAAACAAACTACGTCAAATTCAGGAAATAAAAGTTTGTACTCACAACATGCAGTGGACAAGAATGTCTGGAATTTCTGACGGAGTATTTGAATGGAGCTTCCACTATAGTGCTTTCTTAAGGGTGGTGAGAGAGAGAGAAAATACAGGATATAAAGTAGAGCAAACAAGTAGAAGTTTGGAATATAACATGCAAACATGAACAGGCTTCAGCTACAAACTATCAAAACCTCTGGTCTGTTGTTTGGCCTGCCCTTTATTCTTTCAGTAACATAGAACGTTTAATTCTGCTCAGTCCAGAAACTGTGGGAGGATTTTCACCTGCTTGGAATTGGCCGAGCTCTGTCATAGCTTGATATATTCATGTAAACAGCACCTGAAGTCTCATCAGAACCTTGTCCCTCAGAGCTTCTTAACTTGGTAGAACCCCTGTCTATTACTCCCCTCCCCATAATCTAAATTAGACGTTAACAATGGGAAAAGAGCGAGAGGAAGAATAAACTCCCTTGGATGTTGTAATCAGACGCTCTGAAGCACCCTTTCCAGTGAGACAAAGTAAACTCTATTTTAGAGCTCACCTACTTGGGACTAACAGTTTGTAAGAAAGCAATTAGACACAAGTACCACTTAATGGAATTGATGTCTATTGATTTAGTACTTTATGTTTCAATTTCATATTGTTTTAACTGAATATTAGTTTAGGGTTTGCTATGAGGATTTGGGTCCTAAAATGTGAGGTATAAATGACTAAAATGAATGAATGACTATTATGAGTCATGTTAAATGCATTGGCTTCAGTATAAATGGTTTGCCTAGTGAAATTTTCTTGAATATTCAGAAGTAGGTCACCTTGTTGGCAGTTGCTTCTGCTTTATGATGGCTTAAATTGCATGGATTCCATTAATCTATTCCAGTGAACAGGCAAATCTAGGACTTGGGTTCAGCAGTTTGACTCCAATATAGTGATGAAGTTGGAACAAATCATGGGGTACGATACAATACGATACCATATCAATACTAACTAAGTAATGGACTTGTTAAGGGGTTGTTCCTTAATAGCTATAATTTTGTGATATTTTGGAGCATGGATAGACAAACTAAGGCATGGGGGCCAAATCCGGCCCAATCGCCTTCTAAATCCGGCCCGTGGGCGGTCCAGGAATCAGCGTGTTTTTACATGAGTAGAATGTGTGCTTTTATTTAAAATGCATCTCTGGGTTATTTGTGGGACATAGGAATTCGTTCATTTCCCTCCCCCCCCAAAAAAAAATATAGTCCGACCCCCCACAAGGTCTGAGGGACAGTGGACCGGCCCCATGCTGAAAAAGTTTGCTGATCCCTGGAGCTTGATTAAACACAGAAAGCTCAATGTGTTAAACTTAACATTTTGTTTTGTTTATTGAATTTGATTAGGTTTTGAGAAGGCTAGGCCCATAACTCTCCCAGCAGGAAAGCTTAAAATTGAAAATGAGAAATTGGAGAAAAGAAAGGAAGCCTTCCATTGGCCACAATGGGGGAGGGGGGAATTACTATGCCATGCCAGGTCTGGCATAGTTTAAGACCTGAACTGAAGGGGAATGCCAGGGTTTAGGGCTCTAAAGATCCTTGGGTAATGGTGATTGACTATAATAACCACGATTCTTGGGGGCGGGGTGGGTGGGTTGAAATAATAATTTTAAAATTTGAACTTTTAAAACATGGTTGTACAATCTTTGTGAAAGACCCTATTCTGGACACCCCTCTGCCCAGAAGATTAGGAGAAAGCAGGTGACTTACAGGGATGGAGCATTTTCTGTGATGTCATCCCATTTCCTGAACTCTCTTTATGTATCTATTCGCTGTACAGGTGAAGATGGGGGGTAGGGTGGACTGGGGGCTATCAGTCTGGGCACAGTTTTTTTGGGTGGCACAGGGCATCGTGAGCTGTCCTTCTCAGCCCCCCTCTAGCTGTGAGGAGGAAGGAAAGCTGGAAGGTGCCAGAGAAGGACACAACAGCTCACGGCATCCTGTGAACCCAGCGCTATTTTTGCAAATCTCAGAAAATGACACTGGGCTTGCAGGGTGCCACAAATGTACCCCTCAAAACTGGCCGGCCAGTGGGCCATTCCCTAGACAACTAGCTCCCTCTCCAGGCTCAGGCACCTCTTAGTGTCCTTCAATCAATTTGTCCATGCCACAGGACCAGCACTTGCAGCTAAAGGCAAAAAAGTGGCATGTCCCCCACCCTGCAACCATCTCCATAGCCCCCTGAATCTGCTCAGCCACCCTTCTGTGGTCATCAGGCTTGGAGGGAGTGGGGAACATTAAGTGCAGCTTATTGAAGCTAAATCCTGCTCCCCACCTAAAAACTCTCCCTTCTCCTTCAGTGTGCACTCCCCACCCCTCAGGTGCAGCTTTCAGTCTTGCAGACTCTTAACAGAAGTGTATAACTTGAGATGACAGTTGGGGTGGCAGCTGGGAAAGAATCAATTTTAAGAGGGAGACATGATTATCTTACAAATGAGAGGAAAACCATTTTCAGCCTGAGATGCATGTTTGTTTGTTTATTTATTTTATATACCAATTAATTGCCAAAATCGCTAAGTAGTGTTCCCAATAGGCTGCCTTCTATAGGTTGTATACAAATTGCGGACGAAGCAGAAGTGGGTATGGTCACACAGAGACCACTCTTCATCCAGGCAAGCAAGAAGTCTCTTCACAACTCAAGGGATGGTCATAGTTCTGAAGGCCAAGTGGAGAGGATTGAAGGGTTTGAGGTTCCCCACTACGATGCCAGAAGAATTATTGGTGGTGGGGAGGTAACCTGAAACCAACTGCTGGGACTCAGGCTGAAAACAAGCCTTGTTGGACATGAGTCAGTAGCTGATGAGGATCAAGCTGAGGAGCATGGAATGCTGAATTAAAACAAACCCTGCTCACTGCCAGTTTCAAAAGAAGCTGCCAATAACCTGATTGCTCTGACTTGATGTAAGATGTCCCCTTTAAGCAACTGAGTTTTATTTTATGAATGTGTTTTATTCTTTTTTAGATGTGGAGGAACTGAGAACACTGCAGTCTTAAAAATCCACCATTTTTATAAAGTTGTCAATATCTTAGATTATTTTTATTTAGACAATGCATTTTTATGATATGTCCTTGTGTTAAATCAGTGCTATCTTTTCCATGGTCTAGTTGTATCCCCCCCCCCCCCTTACAGCTGTGATCTCTAAACTCAGTTATAAATTACAAGGAAGGAAGCAAAAGGAAAGAATATGACTGGAATGAGGGAGTGGTGGGGAGATATCTTCTGAGGCTACTACCCTTGGGAGGGAACTGCTGATTTTCAGGCCTAGTCCCAAGGTGGGACATGCATATGGCCACAGTGGAAGAAATCTATTTAATAGAAGTTCTTTGTATGCAGCTTCATATGAACACGGAGGCAAAAAACTTACCTGGAGACATAATAGGTGAATTGCATTCTTTACTTCTACAAATCTGTGCATAATGTTTTGATTGGTTATTAAATATAAGCTACAGGAAATTTATACCTGCATATGCATATATTAAGATAGTTCAGGCACAGATAGGCTAGGGAAGCTAAACACAGTAAATGCATTTGCTTAGTATTTTTATGCCCATGCAAATAATGTCTGCTGATGTCGATGCAGTTTAGCTGGTATAGTGTAGTGTAGGAATGGTGAACCCATGA
Organism: Podarcis liolepis; assembly: GCF_965112155.1. NCBI lineage: Eukaryota > Metazoa > Chordata > Lepidosauria > Squamata > Lacertidae > Podarcis > Podarcis liolepis. The sequence goes on along the minus strand of NC_139573.1, from coordinate 26,740,501 downwards.
CCTTTCAGATATTGTTGGGTTCCAACTCCCATCAGTCCCAGTCAACATGGCTGGTGGTTGTTGTTAAGCAAAAGCCTGAATATCCACAGATATTCAGATACTTGGTGTACACATTTGGAACAAGGCCAAGTAATAGAAACTCTGGAATCTGGGGAGAAATTTGGATGAGATTTATTTTGTTGTGGGCAACAACAACAAAGCACATTTTTCCCTCTGAAATTCTCCTTGGTTCTATAGTAAACTGTGATGGGGCTTGACTAAAAACTGATTTATGAATGCAACAGAGCCAGTTCCAACTTTGCACTCAGAGACAGACTTACGAGGGAGAAAATCCTGATGGTTTCAACGTAATTTATTCCAAAAGAAAGGTAACTTTCAGATGACCTGTTTATTAAGCATTCATCCCCTTCTCCCCGCCACAAAATTTGCCTGGAGTTTTGATTGCATCAGCAATTTGCTGAGCTTTGATTCTGATTTGTTTGTGGGGATGCTATGCCACATTGCCTCAAACAAGTCTTATTCCACAATTCTGAGTGCATTTTCCCGCTGCTTTCCTTATTGCAGCAAGTCTGATCTTGGAGGCTAGGAGGCTTGTTGTGCAGCAGTGCAACCGCATATCCATTTCAATTGTACAACCTGAGTATGTTGGTTTGTCATTGAATGCCAACCCAAAACAACAACAGGCTGTAAGTGCCCTAAGTTTTACAGTATTAGGCTGCAATCCAAACCCCCACACACATACATATATCAAACGAGTACAGTGTGGGAGCCAGTGTGGTATATCAGGGACTAGGCTCTGGGAAACCAGGTTTCATATCCCACCTTGGGCATGAAGTGCTTTGGGTGATGTTCAGCCATGACCTGCCTCTCAGCCTTACCTTCCTCACAGTCCTTCAAAATGATATAGAAATGTGGAGAATTAAAGTGGAGTGGGTGGGAGAAAAGATAGGTAAATTTAAATTGAGAGATTTATCTACCCCCACTTCCCAGTATAAGTAATAAATAAATACACAGCAGAATTATTTACCAGCTTTTATTACTTTTTTGTTTTTAATCAAAATGGGTTATATTCACGAAAGGTTTAAATTCATTTTTAAATATTATTGAAATCATCAATGTGTTTTTTCCCCCCAGGGGGTACTCAAGGGTACGCAGTACTGACAACTCTTTTTATTGTTAAAAAGTGTGGCACTTACTGTAACAACTTCATGGTGAGTACTGGCACCTATTTTTCTAGAGAAAAAGCACTGATCATCATCATTATGTATTTTTAAGGTGCAAAAAAGGGGGTTAATAGATGCTGTATGACATCTCTTCCTTCTTGTTCTTGCAAGTACCCTGCATTCAAGAATGGAAGAAACCAACCAGACAAATGTCCCCTATTTCATCCTTCTGGGATTTCCCAGTGCTGCAGAGCTTCAGATTCTTCTTTTTGTCCTATTCATACTTAGCTACCTGCTGACCCTACTGGAAAATCTCATCATCATCATAGTTGTTCGGCTGAACAACAGCCTTCACAAGCCCATGTACTACTTTCTGTGCAACCTCTCTTTCCTTGAATTCTGGTATGTCACAATCATTGTCCCTAAGATGCTGGCAGATTTCCTCACACAAGACAAGCGTATCTCCTTCCAAGGCTGCCTGACACAACTGTATTTCTTTGTCACATTTGTGTGCACTGAATACATCCTTCTGGCTGTTATGGCTTATGACCGGTATTTGGCCATCTGCTACCCACTGCGGTATCCAGCTATCATGAGTAATAGTTTATGTGCTCGGCTCTCAGCGGGATGCTGGACGTGCGGCTTAATTACCTCTGCAATCAAGCTTAGCTTCATCGGTCGGCTGAAATACTGCGGCACTGACAAGATCAACCACTATTTCTGTGACATTTCACCTCTCTTGAATGTATCCTGCACAGATTCTTCCATGGCTGAGCTGGCAGATTTTATCCTAGCTCTTATGGTTATCATGGTCCCACTCTGTGTTGTTGTGCTGTCCTACATCTATATCATCTCAACGGTGTTGAAGATCCCTTCAGCTCAAGGCAGAAAGAAAGCTTTCTCCACCTGCAGTTCCCATCTCACCGTTGTGGTGCTGTTCTACTCTACCACACTCTTCACCTACGCACGGCCCAAAGCAATGTATGCCTACAACTCCAACAAAGTGGTGTCGGTGCTGTACACTGTAGTAGTGCCCCTTCTGAACCCTCTAATATATTGCCTCAGGAATAAGGAAGTAAAAGATGCACTGAGGAAGACTCTATCAGTTTAAGGAACTGATGAAGTTGGCAGTTGGAATACAGGACACCATAAACTGTTGGATAGTGGAAAACAAAAGAAGGCTGCAGTCCTATACCCATCTAGGGGATTTCTTTTTAATCTACTTGATATGGGGATCTGATTGATTTTAAGTTTTGATCATTTGCCATTCTGAAAACTCTTCTGTCAAACTTACTCTTGGTTTGTCTCATTTATGCTGTTTCATTATTTACAATGTTGTGGCCATTGACTATACCAACTTACCTGAGAGTTAGCCCCACTGAACACAGTAGGACTTACAAGGAGAAATGTATGGATTGCATCATAATGCCTTATGTGGGTGTTCAGCCTGATCACATAAGGACTAAATGTGTATGTGGGACATAGGAATACATCGCAACCCTTAAGCCCTAATACTAGGCATGTTGTTGTACCCAATCTTTGTGTGTTGGCTGGAAAGGTATGAAGGTTGCCCTAAGTATAATCAGCTGAATTCACTTTTAAGCCTCTTTACAACTGGAAATTGTAATGAGGAGGTTTCTAAGAAAATTCAGCTGAACATATTTAGAAGCACTGTTAAGATCTTTGAAAGTCAGGGGTAAAGGCGGTACACCTGGCAGTGCAAGGGAAATGGGGACAGGTGTGGTGTCCCCCTGCATGCACTTTGCCTTTGCACAATCAGGCTGAATGCCTGAACAGTGCTCCAGTGTTTTTGAATTTGGGTTACACACTTCAGAGTCTTATAGCGGAGAAATTTAATTAAATGAACATGCTTGAAATAAAATAGCAAAATCAGTAATGCTGGATATATTCTGCACCTCCTTGAAAGACAAATCCCAGCAATTGTGGTATGTCAACAAAAAAAGAAACAGTGAGTTTTAGCTAAGCAAGTTTTACCTATGTTAACCATGTCCATTAGTTTCAATGGGTCTACTCTGAGTATCACTAAGCACAGAATTCAGTCCATGTTTTCCCCTTTTGATAATCTGACACACCTGAAATGTATGTTTTTTAGAACCTTTGGAAGTTGTTTTAAGCTGTTTTTAACAATGTGTTTTAATTGTTGCAATCTGCCTTGTGATCTCAGGTTGATGGGTTAATAATAATAATAATAATAATAATAATAATAACAACAACACTATTGTCCATCTTATTTCCAGTGAATAAATTTTTGACGTTCATGTATGTGTTTATTTATTTAATGGATGGGGGGATGCTCACAAGAATTAAAATCAAGTCAGTAAAATCTTCTGTGCAATGTATAGTGAAAGAAAAATATAATAGCAAGCTGCCTTATATTAAGTTAGAGCACCAGTACAACTAGCTCATATTGTCTATTATTATTATTATTATTATTATTATTATTATTATTATTATTACGCCACCAATCCTGCTGGGATTCCCCAGCTACTCTGGGTGGCTTTCAGCAAAAGTTTAAAAGTACATTAAAACATCAACAGGGCTGCCTTCAGATGTCGTCTAAACATCAGGTAGTTGTTTATTTCTTTGACATCTGATCGGAAGGCGTTCCACAGGGCGGGCACCACTACCGAGAAGGCCCTCTGCCTGGTTCCCTGTAACTTTTCTTCTTGCAGTGAGGGAACCGCTAGAAGACCCTCGGCACTGGACGTCAGTGTCCAGGCAGAATGATGGGGGTGGAGATGCTCCTTCAGGTATACTGGGCTGAAGCCATTTAGGGCTTTAAAGGTCATCACCAACACTTTGAATTGTGCTCAGAAACATACTGGGAGCCAATGTACGTCTTTCAAGACCGGTGTTATGTGGTCTCGATGGCTGCTCCCAGTCACCAGTCTAGCTGCCGCATTCTGGATTAGTTGTAGTTTCCGGGTCACCTTCAAAGGTAGTCCCACGTAGAGTGCATTGCAGTAGTCCAAGCGGGAGATAACCAAAGCATGTACCACTCTGCCCAACTTCCAGAACATGCACTCAGAGAACTGGGTCTTCCCAATAGGTTGCCCGGAGGCAGGGATAGTCTTCAAACAATGACTAAACCTGCCTCCTCGATAATGACGTGGTCTGGTCTTAGCATAATTCCTCCTACCTGAGATCACGGAGATCGGGTGTCCCAGTGCATTCCCCCCCCCCCCGCCCCGTGGAACCTGCCTCAGCCATTCTGTTGGCTGAGGCCCACTCCCAGGCAGCCCTTACCCTCTCCCTTTAAGACAGAACTATACAAAACTACACAAACTATTCAAAAAGGGGGGAAAAGATTTTTTTAAATAATAATAAAAAATTACTATACTAAAATTAAACCAATCCCCACTGACCAGCAGAAGCTCTTCAGGGTTTCAGAGAAGTGTCTTTTTTGCACATGTTCTGCAGTGAGGTTAGATGACATCATTGCACATGTATTTATTTCACATTCATGCCAATTTATTTGCAGGGAGGTTATAAGACATTGCACCCAGCAATTGTTATCCCACACTTTCCAGTATGTTTTCCTGTCACTCTCCTTGCGTGCTGAGGTCCTCCAAACCATCCCTACCCCAATAACTCACACATCACACATAATTTTTGTTTAAGGTTTTTGGCATAATTTTGGCCACAACTTTTATTATCATACAAAATTGTGAGTGGTTGCGTAGGCATTGGTTATGACTAGCTATCCCCCCCGCCCCGCCTTGGGGATAGCACTGACTCCCGGATTCCAGCGTAAGTCAGTGTGGAGGAACAAGCAGGGCAACTGGGGCTGCGTTACAGACCCTTCAGTTCCTCCCTGCCTGCGCCTTGGGGTCTTACACGGCCCGCACCCGATTCCAGGGGTTTGGACAAGGGGGATGGTAAGCCCCAGAATTCCTTTAACGGAATTCCCATTGGAGCAGCATTGGAGGGGTAGGCACAGCCAATCCATACCCCTCCACCAACCAATTTAACCAATGCCTAACCGCCAACCTTACAAGTTGTGACGATTTGCTATGTAGTAGGCAAAACCCAATTGGCACACACTAATCAGCCAAAAGGAAAAATTCCTACTAGGCCCCCGCACCAAGGCGGACGACCCCATGACAGGCAATAGCAAGGTCAAAGCGAAGCCCCTTCAAGGGAGGGCGGGCGGGTGATCCGGTGTCCACAGCGAAAGAGAAAGGAACAAGCTGTGGACCCAGTATAAATAACCTCTGACTCCACCCCTTAATTGGTAACATCCAATTTACCCCAGTAACAACAATCACCAATCAATTCACAACCCTTGCAACAGCCTGGCTGGCAACTGAGGATGTTTTGTCTGGCCCCATCCGCAACACGTGCTCTCTCTTTAATGAGAACACGCTTTATCAGAAAAAGTCCTTTTAAAAAACCAAAACAAAAGTGAGTTCATTGCAAAGAACATCAAATGAACTTTAATTGAACTTTAATAGTGACAGCTGGAAGTGCCCTAATTGCATATTTCCATGCGCCATATCTTTGAAAAAAACTTTACAAGCTTTCCTGGAAACCCAAAAAATGTTTTTGCCTATGTTTAGTAAATGTCATTTGCCTTTCCCCCAGTGATCTAATACAGCATCTTAGACTAGTACAGGATAAAAGTGTTTTACACTATATACTATCTACTCCACCAGGAAAAGATTTGCATTCATCTGTAATGCAGACTGCAGACTGTTGGTGAAAACAGTCAAGTCTTGTCAGTCAGAAAACATTTTTTGCCAGTGCAGAATTAATTTTGGTGCAATGATTTATTTACAATCTATCCTCCAAAAAGGAAAAGGGTTTCTCATTATTCAACTGTTGCCATGCAAAATCTGGATTTGGTAGGATCCTTCAAAGGAAAGCATGGTAAGTCCTTGTGTGCTGATATGGATCTTTGTTACTTAGAAGTACAATTAGAGAAAATAAAGTGAAATGCAAATATGATATAAAATGCTTCAACTATGCTGTTTGTTATTATGTATATTTACTAGGAAGTGGGTTCTATGGAGTTCAGTAGAACTTTCTCCCAATTTAGCAACCTTCATATCTATCTATTCCAATATAGAGGCCATATGGCACTATTTACACTGATTAGAACAAGATTTAAAAATTTGTAATAAAACTGCTGAAAATAAAGGGGGGAAAGTATATTTGTTTTCTGGGAAGAATAGAACAAAAATATATAATAAATTCAATACTTTTGCAGCACACCATTAACACCATTGTACTCACCAAATTATAAATAATTAGTTTTTTTATGCTTTTAAATAAATAACAAACATTTTTCACTTGTTTGCGGCTGAAAATTATGAGAAGCTATTTGGAAAGCAGATTTATTTATCTATTTAGGAAAGGGCATTTATACAAATTATGAAATAAAACTTTGCTCTTATCTATCAGGGCTTTTAAAAACACTTTTATGATTCAGAAGATCTTTCTGTGGATCTAACCTATTGACATTGCAACCTTTAGTTCATAACTACAAAAAAACACACACCCAGTAGGGCTTAATTCAGAGTAAACACAAATAGAATGATGAAAGACTTTTCACCATCAAGCGTTATATTTTATCCAATGTGATCTATTGGGGGCCACTGAACATTAGCACTAAAGCAGTGAATAGACTTAAACAAGATGGAAGCAATTCTAGTCATTACATCAAGTTAAATGAATGTACTCAGATACAAATATATGGAAATGCTGGAGTGCTGGTACTGTCCCATAGAAAGGCTGAATTAAAAACAGAGCAATAACATCTTTTTTTTCCTGGAGAAGCATGGGCTTTTAATTTTATTCTTAAATGCTAGTCCCTCCTGGAGCACAAGGGGCTTTTTAACTTGTGAAGTACAATCATACAATCATATGCATGTTAATTTGGAAGTAAATCATGCTATGTGTTCTGTAGGGCTTTCTTCCAAGTCATAGGATTACACTAACAGTGTTATTCAAAAATATTTTCCTTATTCCCCAGAAAATAAATGATGCTATTGATTGATTGATTGATTGATTGATTGATTATTATTTATTTTATCATGTTGCATCTAGTTGGTACCTCCGGCTGGTATTTGATCCAGTGGGGTGAGAAAGAGCCAATTTTCAGTGACTGCCCCTTTCCTTTGCACCCTGCTGCACTACATCCCACAACATTTTGAAGCTCTGCCAACTCTCTGGAGCATATATTTGGAAGTGCAGGGATTTGGGAGAGATGAGAAGTGACCAACAAAAATGTTTAAATATAAGGGAGGGGAGAGAAGGTTTGCTCTTCTGCCGACTGGACTGAGGGAGTCAGGCACAGGTGGCTTTTATGCATGGCTCGCTGGCTTTTCACTTTGCATCGATGACACTGATCCTCATTTTGGGCCAGGGCTGTGTGGCCACCCTATGAGTTGTGAAATTAGGATTTGTTTGTCTCAAGCTGCATCACTTTTTGCTTAAGCTGCACTAAGGTGGGGGCTAGGGAAGCTTGCTATAACTACTGGATGTCCCAGAAAATTAGATTGTAAAAAAACCCTCATACTTTGAAACAAACAAAACTAATTTGGGTGCTGGGTTCTTTTTCTAATCACTGTAAGTGTTTTTTCTATGCAGAACAGGCATTCAGTCACGGAGAGACAGAACCAATCCAGTGTTAGAGATTTCATTCTTCTGGGCTTCCCAACACCCGTGGAATTCCAAATCTTGCTCTTCACATTGTTCCTCATTGTCTACATTTTGGTTTTGTCTGAGAACGTCATAATAATGCTGACAGTCTGGGTGAACAACAACCTCCACACTCCCATGTACTTCTTTCTGTGGAACTTGTCCTTCTTAGAGATCTGGTACATCACCGTCACCCTGCCAAAGGCTATGGTGAACTTTGTGATAGAGAGCAATCTGATCTCCTTTGTGGGATGCATGATGCAACTCTATTTCTTCCTGGCATTGGGCTGCACTGAGTGTGTCCTCCTTGCCGTCATGGCCTATGACCGCTACGTTGCCATCTGCTACCCTTTGCGCTACCATGTAATCATGACACGAACTCTCTGTATCCAGCTGGCAGCTGGATCATGGATGAGTGGCTTTTTCATCTCAACGTGGAAAGTCCTCCTAATATCTCAGTTGACATACTGTGGCCCCAATATCATAAATCACTTCTTCTGTGATGTATCCCCACTTCTGAACTTGTCTTGCACTGATATGTCCATGTCTGAGCTGACAGATTTCATATTAGCTTTGTTTATCCTACTGACTCCCCTTTGTGTCACTATCATGTCCTACATTTATATCATCTCCACCATCCTACGCATTCCCTCAGCCAAAGGCCGCCAGAAAGCATTCTCCACTTGTGCATCTCACCTCACTGTGGTAGTGATCTTCTACTCTGCCAGTATTTTCATCTATGCCCGCCCCAGGGCCATCAGCTCCCTCAATTCGAGCAAACTTGTTTCACTTCTTTATGCTGTCATAGTCCCCCTTTGCAACCCAATTATTTACTGTCTCAGGAACAATGAAGTGAAACAGGCACTGAAGAAAACCCTGTTGCGGAAGCCATAAGGAAGCCTTTTTATAGCCAGGGCAGATTTAGATTTCATGAGGCCCTAAGCTGCTGAAGATAATGGGACCCTTTATATTTTATATTTATATATCTTAAATATCCTAAAAATATCCTAATGTCCAGCTGTCCTTTGTCAACAACAAATTGTTGCTGTTTTTTATGTTGAATATATGCTATATGGTAATTTATGGACCTAATAGGTATCTAAAGCCATTTGCCACTGTTGCTGTATGTAGGTTTTATTTTATTTCTTTTTTTAATCTTATATTTTGGAAATGTACATCCAGTTTTTTTCCTTTAACTTTTTTTGGGTCCCCAAGAGAGTGGGGCCCTAAGCTATAGCTTGCTTAGCTTATACGTAAATCCAGCACTGCTTTTGACTGATATGGAGACTGCTATTAGCACAGAATACCATAGCCTGAGTGGTGCTCCTTACTAGACACATGTCACACCTGTGCTAAGGGAACTTCACAGGTTGTCTATTAAGTACCAAGCCAGATTTAAAGTTATGTTACTAAAATATAAAGCCCCAAACAGCTCTGGACTATGTTATCTGAAAGAACCAATTGCCCTCCATTAAGCTCAGCAAATGGAACAAATTTAGCCTTTCCATGAACTTCTGGTTATCAACTTCTGGTGATGCAGAGACAGACCTTGTGTCTGGTGGCACTGGTGTTATGGAAAGCACTCCCTGCTGAAATACAAGAGGGCACACCTATATTGGCATTGCACTGGGCTTTGAAGACACAGACATTCCCTTGGTCTCTCAAAATGTTTCAAGCACTGTATTGTTTTAATGGGATTGTTTTACTGCATGTTTTAATGATGGAGGTCTATGTTTCAATGTTTTATTGTGTGTGTAACAACAACAGCAACAATTTATTTATACTCCACCCATCTGGCTGGGTTATGGATTAATTATGGATGTTTATATTTTAATATTTGTGCAATTGGTTTTTATATTTGTAAACCACTTAGAAATCTATTTTGGCATTCGGTTCTATACAAATTTAACAAAAGCAACAACAGTAATCCAGGGAAGAGTTCAGATTTAATGTTACAGAGAAGTAAGTAGCAGGCTGCTCTTGCCTATTAGAAAGACAAGCACAGCTGTTTTTTGAAGCAGCCAGGGAGCGGAGAAGCCTTTTTGGATTAAGGGTCACATTCCAAAGCTTAAATGCTGGTAGTGTGCAGGGCCAAATCTAAAAGTTGGGGGGGGGGGGAGGAAGCCACCTACAAAGCCCATAGAGACATCCATACACTTCTCCCCTTCAATCACACCAATATTCCATTAATTCACACACATTTAGATGTTTAACGTATCCTGAAACAATGATAAAGGGGCACTGCTAAGAGTACTGCATGCCCTACAGGTATGCTTAATATGTAGAAGAAAACAGGCTTTTATTTTTGCATCTCCAGCCCTCTGGAACAAGTAGCCAGTAGCTTTTAACTTCAAGTAAAATGCCTTCCAGAAACTTTCTAACAAACCAAGATACTCATAAGACATTTCCAAAATCAAATTTAGTGTGTGTGTGCACGTGTGCGTGCGTGCGTGTGTGCACGTGCACACACACGTTAACATCTGACTGCAGCAATAACAAGACTGTCCTAAGGGCTATGGTGCTGAGTACTTAAACTGGTGTGTAGCCAGATGCTCTGCATGACTCAAATCCTACAAAGTTCATTGAAATCAATGAAATTGAAGTAGACGTATTTGTTAATTTCATTGGGTCTCCTCTGAGTAGTATTAACTAATATATAAATTCCTCTAATATAATGCATTTTATATTGCTGGTATATACAATTTAATGCATACCTCCCCCAATGTATACAATATAAACATTGTTTTGTTGGAGAACTGCATTGCAAAATTCAGGGAAGAGAAAATTTTTGAAGCAATAGCTGCATTGAGTTGCTGCATTCTGGATCAGCTGAATTTCTTTTGCATCCCTATTCTGAATATGACTCAGTTTTATACCACTCAGAAGTTAGTTCAGGGGGGGCTGACTCCCTGGTATGTTTGCAATGGATGGTGGTCTTAATTTCACTGAACTCAGTTTCCAGAGAGCCACAGCCTTAGATTTTGAGAAACAAAGATGTCTTTTTCATGTGTGTCTTTTTCATGTGTGTCTTCAAAAGGTTAGCTACCTTCTGGAAGGAAGTCACGTGGAAATTACATATAGCTAAGAATAGAAGTTGAGGAGGTTTCATTCACAAACCACAGTATATTCTCATGTTACTGTATGTCTCCTGTGTAACATATGTGTATCCTAACATAACCTACAGGGGGAATCCCGAACTATGCAAGGAATGGGATTTAACTATTGGGTTAAAATGTTTGTATATCTTATCTCAATTTAGTCTTGTCTTTTTTCTTTTTTCTTTTAGGGAAAGCTATAAAAAGGGAGCAGACAAGTTTTTTTTTTTTAAAAAAAAGGGTTTCAGAGGAAAAGAACCTTAACAATAAATATATTTTATTGGATAATCTGAATTTTTTGTCTGCAAGATTCATTTGTTATGGCATGTTAGCATATGTTAAGTGACATTACATTTATGCTATTATTTATTTATAGAAGAAGAAGAAGAAGAAGAAGAAGAAGAAGAAGAAGAAGAAGAATGACAACAACAATGACAACAGCAACAACAATTTATTTGTACCCCACCCATCTGACTGGGTTGCCCCAGCAACTCTGGGCAGCTTCCAATATATATTGCTTGATTAATAAAACCTCAAAGTGGTTTACAAAAATTCATCAGTAGACAACATTCTAAAACAGGTGTTTTATGTATTCAAAAATATTTTAAATCAACAATGGGCTAAAGCCAGATTAAGGCACCCATTAGCTTTTACATATTTGAATAGGCTTGCCAAAAAAGAAACGAAAAAAGAAAAGAAATGGTAGGCACTGGAATGAAGGGGCCTGCTGAGGTGAACAGTGTGAACAAAAAGGAAATTCCAAAGCTTGGGTGCTGCCACACCGAAAGATCAATTTCTTGCAAGTGCTCGAAGAAGTAAAGTGAGTATATATGGGGTAATGCAATCTCGCCTATAAACTGGTCCCAGTCTTTTAGGGGCTTTATGTACTAATAGTAACACCCTGAACTTGACCCAGTAACTGATTGGCAACTAGCGCAGGTCTCTGAGCAGAGGTGCTACATGTTGGCCACAGCATTCCACACTTACTGCAGATTTCAGATCCAGGGCAAGAGAAGCCCCACATAGTAATCCATTCACTTATCAAAATTTATGAAAAGATTTTATGTGTACAAGACAACTGCTATGTAAAGAAACTCTCCAAACCCTTCTAGTACCTTGGTTTACAACCATAATCCGTTCTGGAGGTCCGCTTTCACCAACGGGGCCTCCAAAATAAAAAAGGGTTGTAATCCCCACCAAATGAGTTGTAATCCAAAAAAGGGACACACACTTCGGGGTTTGACGTGGTTGTAATCCAGAACGGTTGTAATCCAAAACGGCTACAAACCAAGGTACAACTATATGTTGCTAATACATCAGAACATTGCTGTTCCATCATGTTCAGTAGACACAGTATGTTTCCAAGAGTTCACAAGATGTTTATACGAGGTTCACAAGCAGTACATTAAAGCAACTGACCAGCTGCAGGCGCTGTGATGAGCTTTTCATACCTGCTTAAGAGCTATCTGTTCATTCAGACTTTTATTGGTTGCTCTTTGCGTGTCGAGGTCCCCAGGTCCATCCCAATAACTCACACATCACACAGAATTTTTTGTTTAAGATTTTTGGCATAATTCTGGCCACAACTTTATTAAAATACAAATTTGTGAGTGGTTGCGTAGGCATTGGTTGCGACTATCTGCCCCCACCAGTGGGGACAGACTGACATTCCGCATGATGCGAAAGTCAGAATAGAGGAATACACCTGGGGGTAACAACGGAGCAGGGAACCTGCCCTCACCCCAAATGCAAACAGGAGCTCATTGCTATGGCCCGAGCCCCCTTGACAGAGTGGACAAGCAATAGTTAGCCCCCAGTTCCTTTAATGGAATCCCTTGCAGCAGCAGCATTAGAGGGGCAGGCACAGCCAATCCATGCCCCTCAACCAACCAAACCATAAACCAATGCCTAACCGTGAACCTTACAAGTTGTGACGATTTGCTATGCAGTAGGCAAAAACCAACTAGCCCAGCTAATCAGCCAGATGGACAAAATTCCTACCAGGCCCCCGCTCCAAACCAGACGACCCCATGACAGGCATAGCAAGGTCAAAGCGAACAACCCTATTCTAGGGAGGGTGGGACGGGCAATCCGATGCACGGGCGAGAAGAGGAAGCCCTAGCCTCGTGCAAGGAGTTTTAGTATTTCTGGCTGTCAATCAATAAATGGCAACATTCCCAACAACAAGGGAAGCCCCAATCACATCAGTGGCCAACAATCAATTAGCCCGCCCCCCAAGTTTGGAGTGTCCTGGCGGCCCCCACCGCAACACGTGCTTTCCATGAAGGAGAACACGCTTTCCCAGCTTGAAAGGATGTGTGTTCCTGGCTTCAGTGGGTAGAATTTTATAACAAATAAAATAAAACCTACATATAGTAACAGTGTAGGCTCCTATGATGTAAGTAATGGATCCCACCTGCTAGCCTGCTCCCTAAAATATCACTGATTTGCTCATTTCTATATATAAGGTGCCTACATTCTGCATGGACTGGTTGCATGGCAACATGTGCAAATGGCTTTAGATACCTATTAGGTCCATAAATTACGATATAGCATATATTCAACACACAAAAAACAGCAACAATTTGTTGTTGACCAAGGACAGCTGAACATATAAAGGGCCCCATTACCTTCAGTAACTTAGGGCCTCATCAAACCTAAATCCAGCCCTGATTTTATCTCATCATGTTTCCCTTCATTTTTGGAGGGGGAAAAGTGTGTCGTATAGGGCGAAAAATACAGTATATATATTGGTATATTGGTATATATCAATATGATCAGCTATTTGGAGCACCTTTTCTACACTGAAAAGATGGGTTTTGTTTTGCTGACAAATATAAAAGTGGGGAGATTGATAGAAATTAGAAAACTACAGGTTGCATCCTATGCTAGTCCTACTCAGAGTAGATTTATTGATGCTGATGTACATGACTAACTTAGGTTAATCCATTTCAGTGACTCTGCTGCGTGCATAACTTACTTAGACACAACGTACAGATCAGTGTGGATAGAGTGGGTATGGATACATTTAACTTCCTGTAATACATAATTAACGTAGAATAGTCACTGCCACTGAGTATGAATAGCGTTTATAGGATTGAATCATATGTCAATTTCCCTGGATTTAAACCCCTTTGAATTCAATGACACTTATGAGCAAACTTGCATATAATTGTGTTGTTAGAACTATTTCCCTAAAATGATTATTACAACCTTCTTTAGCTCTTCATGATTCCCTGGGGCATTTGGCTCACCATTGCTTCAGACAGAATATTGAGTCGAATAGATAATCTTTTAGTATGATCAAGGAATGCATAATTGCATTCTTACTTTGTAATCATAGAATGCTGCCTGGTAAGTTTTCTGGGGTAGCCAACAATTTGGGCTAATGGAAATTGTAGTTCCACAACCTCAGAAGGTATCCCTTATATTCAATGAAGAAGGAATAAAACAGGAAGAGTGTATAGCTCAGGGGTACAGTACTGTCTCTTCAGGCAGATGCCCCATTATTTTTAATCCCTTTCCATTCTGGGAAGTTAAAATGATCAGGTAGCAGATGATAGGAGACATCTGGAGGCAGCCCTATTTCTAACCCAGAAATAGTGCTTCAGGTTAAGAACTTTGCTTCAGGATGAGAACAGAAATCGGGCTCCGGTGGCGCGGCAGCAGTAGGAGGCCCCATTAGCTAAAGTTGTGCTTCAGGTTAAGAACAGTTTCAGGTTAAGTACCGACCTCCGGAACAAATTAAGTACTTAACATGAGGTACTACTGTATTTTTAATCTTTTGTTGGAAGCCACCCAGAGTGGCTGGGGAAACCCAGCCAGATGGGCAGGGTATATTATTATTATTATTATTATTATTATTATTATTATTATTATTATTATTATTATTATTATCGTCATCATCTCTGCCTGAGGCTCTGGAAGCCATTACCAGTCATAATAGGCACTGTAGCTACTTCTGATATGTGCTCATGAATCCTCTTTTAAATAATCCCATTCTTCTTAAAGAAAGAAGACAACATCTGTGTAGCTGTTTTCGTGTGGAAATATGTAGGTGAAAATAACATTTGTTGAATATATCACTGAACAGATCTTTCTTTACTTGGGATGCAGCTTTCAAAAAATGCACAGGTCATTAATTCTTGGATGGGTAATTGCGTGTCGAGGTCCCCAGGGCCACCCCAATAACTCACACATCACACAGAATTTTTTGTTTAAGATTTTTGGCATAATTTTGGCCACAACTTTATTAAAATACAAAAATGTGAGTGGTTGCTTAGGCATTGGTTGCGACTATCTGCCCCCACCATGGGGGACAGACTGACATTCCGCACAATGCGAAAGTCAGAATAGGGAAATACACTTGGGGGTAACGCAGAGCAGGGAACCTGCCCTCACCCCAAATGCAAACAGGAGCTCATTGCTATGGCCCGAGCCCCCTTGACAGAGTGGACAAGCAATAGTTAGCCCCCAATTCCTTTAACGGAATCCCTTCAGCAGCAGCATTAGAGGGGCAGGCACAGCCAATCCATGCCCCTCAACCAACCAAACCATAAACTAATGCCTAACCGCAGCCTTACAAGTTGTGACGATTTGCTTCGCAGTAGACAAAAACCAAATGGCCCCAGCCAATCAGTCAGATGGACAAAATTCCTACCGGGCCCCTGCCCCAAGAGCAGATGACCCCATGACAGGCATAGCAAGGTCAAAGTGAACAACCCTAATTCTAGGGAGGGTGGGACGTGCAATCCAATGCACGGTTGAAAAGAGGAAGCCCTAGCCTCGTGCAAGGAGTTTTAGCATTTCTGGCTGTCAATCAATAAATGGCAACATTAACTTCTTCCCAAGAACAAGGGAAGCCCCAATCACATCAGTGGCCAACGAACAATTAGCCCGCCCCCAACTTTGGAGTGTCCTGGCGGCCCCCACCGCAACACGTGCTCTCCATGAAGGAGAACACGCTTTCCCACATGACATGGAAAAAGATTTGAATAAACAGAGTAGACCCATTGCAATTAATGGTGTTAAGTTAGTCATATCCATACAGCCTGCCAAGACTGGGGAAATACCTGCACATGTACTCTTGCAGGAATTTGCCATGATCTAGAGTTGGCAATCATGTTCATCATGGATGCCCCTATGTTACATTAGTTTTTCCCATCAACTACATGAAGTATAAAGTGTAGATGGATGTACATTCCTCAACATTTAGGGATATAGATAGAGAAGTATGGAAGGATACATTTGGTTCTCCATTCCTGTTCATCACATTCATCACATTTCTGACATTCCTAATAACAAATGTAAATAAATGTTCTTAAATATAGCACATTAATCTTTCCCCTTTTTGTTCCCTTTTTGTTCCTTCTCCACAACTTTGCTAACCAGAGAGAATGTCGACATGGAATCTTCTAACAGGAGTGTGGTAAAGGCATTTGTCATCTTGGGGTTCTCAGCTTCTCCACAGCTTTCTATGCTGTTCTTCACCCTAGCCTTGGCCACCTATGTTCTCACTGTTACTGCCAACATCGTCATCATCTCAGTCATTAAGGCAAACCCAAAACTGCAGCGACCCATGTACTACTTCCTAGGCAACTTCTCCTTCATGGAGATCTGGTATACCACCTCCACTGTGCCGAAGATGCTGGAAAGTTTCCTGGCTGGTGGGAGTACAATCACTGTGGCGGGTTGCATTGCCCAGCTCTATCTTTTCTTCGCCTTGGGCTCCACTGAATGCTTCCTCCTGGCTACTATGGCTTATGACCGCTACTTGGCCATCTGCCGTCCTCTTCATTATCCAGCTCTTATGACTCTGCAAGTAACTACATGGCTGGTGACAGCAGCCTGGGTGGGTGGATTTCTAGCTCCTTTGCTCCCCATTGTCCTCATCGCCCAGCTCTCATTCTGTGAGCCTAAGGAGATTCACCATTTCTTTTGTGACGCTGGGCCCCTGTTGAGGCGCTCATGTGGCAATGCCTTTGTCAGATCTACCCTAGTCACAGTTCTGGCCTCCTTTGTCATCCTCAGCACCTGCTTGCTCACCATGTTATCCTATACCTTTATAATCTCAACCATACTTAGGATCCCCTTAGCCAGTGGGAGACAAAAGGCCTTTTCCACCTGTGGTTCACACCTTACTGTGGTGGTGATTTACTATGCCACAGTTATCTTCATATATACAAGACCCATTTCCCCTTCTCCTACTAAGCTAGACACAGTGGCATCAGTTTTTTATGCAGTAGTCACCCCACTGCTCAATCCAATGATTTATAGCTTAAGGAATAAGGAGGTAAAGGATGCTTTGAAGAAGTTGATGAGCAGGAACCGGGTCTTTGTTAAAAATATTGGAGCTATGATCATGGTTTGCTGGTAGAAAAGACAATATGTGGGCAAAATGCTCATTAGCTCTGATGTGCCAAACAGCGGTGGAGCAAGCCGATTGGGCGCCTGGGGTGGCGCACATGCCCTGTGCCCAGGGCCAGGGCCAGCCATCCGTGGGGATGGGGTGAGCTGGGGCAGGATGCTCCATGGGGCCTCTGAGGAGTCTGCCTGCCTCCTCCCACTTAGCTACCCTATAACTGAGGGGGAGGTGGTTGGTGGACCATTTGGGGCAGCGCATTTGTCACCCCCCTCAGTGGTGATATCCGGGGCAAACCACCTCCTTCCTCCACCCCGGTGCCAAAATCTCTCTTTCTCCTCCCTCCTTTATTCTCTTATTCTCCCTTATTCCCCCCCTCCTTCCCTAAAAGGCTTAAAATCATTCCCTTGCTCCAACCACAGGAAGTGTAGTTTGGTGGTAACTACACCAAACTTTGCAGTTTGCAGTTGGATGAATCTGTCAAAATTTGGTTTCTCGCAATTTTTCCTTTTTACAGTCATAGTCCAATTCACCCAATTTCTGCCCCCATTTGTCTTTCATTTTTAAATTCTCACGAAAATTCTTACATTTTTTGCACACTTTTCTCTGCATATGCAAATTTTTGTACAAAGTTTTGCCTAACTTTTTGCAAGCAGTTTTCATTTCACAGAATGCAATTTTGTTTGCTATTTTCACTTCTGTACACTTCTTTTGCCTGCATTTTTTGAATTTTTGTACATGTTCTCAGCTGCATCACAAACTTTGTAAAGTGCAACTTTCAAAGAACATGTATTTCTTGGTTCATGTATTGATTTAGGAAGTGCAAATTTGGTAATGGAAATTAATTTCTCTCCCACATCAGCTCAGAAATCCCAGGATCCCTTATGGAAAGACTTGACAGAGTGATATAAACCCTATATATTATATATGCCTATAATGGAACTAAACCTTTCTTCATACACACCTTTTTTGATTGTACAGTGGTACCTCAGGTTAAGTACTTAATTCATTCCGGAAGTCCGTACTTAACCTGAAACTGTTCTTAACCTGAAGCACCACTTTAGCTAATGGGGCCTCCTGCTGCTGCCGTGCCGCCAGAGCCTGATTTCTGTTCTTATCAAAGTTCTTGACCTGAAACACTATTTCTAGGTTAGCAGAGTGTGTAACCTGAAGCGTATGTAACCTGAAGTGTATGTAACCCGAGGAACCACTGTACACTTCTTGATTTGTACAGCTCAAGCAATTGTTACTGAGGGATTTTTCATTAGTATGATTTGGCGAAGAGCATGAGAGGACAGTCCCCTGGCCATGTCATGTTTTAAGTTTGCTGCGGCCATTCCTCCCACCAGCGATGATTGGACAGCAGGGCTGCCCATGGGCAGGGCCCCGCCCAGTGCCAACAACACAGCCAGATGGCTACGAGGAGGGTGTCGGTCTACACCCCCAGCTGGATCACTGAGGGACCTGATGCCCAGCTGCAACGCTGCCCACCATAAAGGGTAGGTGGACTTTCTCTCCCCCAGCCCCTAGTTGTGGGGACTCAAATTTTTGTGGGTTGTTTTTTTTGGGGGGGGACTTGATGGTTCATAGACTATTAAAGAGCATCAGTTTAACTGAAAGGCCATAGGGGTAGGGTTGTTGTTGTTGTTGTTGTTAAGAGCTGGTTGTGCAGTTGAAAAGATGACTCCTCAGGTGAAATGGCTTCAACTTGACAATTTGGCAATTGACAACATCAGACCAGAAAGCAAACCTGACTCAGAAGCTTTTAAAAAGGTCATGTGCCATCAGTCAAACCACTCCAGGCAGTTATTATAGTTTTCTCACTGGTGTGTCTGGTTTCCCTAGAATGTTGTCTTTTATCCTGAGTTGGCTTCTAATTCACAGAATGGTTTTCTGATCGTTATTTTTAGCTACGGGATAAAGATGAGGGGGATTTACTAATTCAGTCCCAAATTCTGAAGGTCATGTCTCGTTTAATTATATATATGACAAGGTCTCATCCAAAAGAGAAAGAGGCTACAATTATTCTCACAGTGTCTGTCTTTCAGAGTTCTCTGCTCTGGCATCTGTTAATAATAATAATAATAATAATAATAATAATAATAATAATAATAATTTATTTGTACCCCGCCCATCTGGCTGGGTTTCCCCAGCCACTCTGGGCAGCTTCCAACAAAGATTAAAAATACATTAAAATGTCACACATTAAAAACTTCCCTGAACTTCCAATAGCAACAGGGTAAATTATTGGGCAAGTGTCTGATCTTTGGTCCTACTCATCACTAACTCTTGCTTTCATTAAATGGGGCCATATGCTCCCTTCATATCATGGTAGAGAAGCGCCAGATAATAAGAGCTCCGCTGATTCCCCAGGTCATATCATAAGGAATGCCCAGGAGAACAAAATAATAATAATCTCTTGAGAGAAAGTGCCACCTTGTAGAAAATAAAACCCTTATGAAGTTGTTAGATGTAGTTCTCTTTATTTCAGAGCATTGTCATGTTGCTGAGAGACATAGTGGATTATGGTGTCAGTGGATGCGGTAAGTATACAGAAACATAGGACACAATATCCCAGGCTATAGTCATTGGAATACATATCTTACACCAATGGTCAAATCCTTTTCAGATTGTTAGATCATTGTTTGCAGTTATGCAGAGGAACTGCAGTTGGTAGCCCTTGCATCTGATTATCTATTTGATCTTCTCAATCTTCTACCAAAATCAGTTATTCCCACAGGATTTTTAATCGTTTTAATTCAGTTTCATTTGAGACATAAATATAAATGAGTAGCCATGTGTAAGTGATTGTTATACCATGGGTACTATATGTAGTAGGCTAGGCTATTGAGTCCAATGCCCTGTTGCAATGCAGTGTTCCATACCTAGATGTTGTTGTTGTTTTGTCATTTAGTCGTGTCTGACTCTTCGTGACCCCATGGACCAGAGTACGCCAGGCACTTCTGTCTTCCACTGCCTCCCGCAGTTTGGTCAAACTCATGCTGGTAGCTTCGAGAACACTATCCAGCCATCTCGTCCTCTGTCGTCCCCTTCTCCTTGTGCCCTCCATCTTTCCCAACATCAGGCTCTTTTCCATGGAGTCTTATCTTCTCATGTGGCCAAAGTATTGGAGCCTCAGCTTCAGGATCTGTTCTTCCAGTGATCACTCAGGGCTGATTTCCTTAAGAATGGATAGGTTTGATCTTCTTGCAGTCCATGGCACTCTCAAGAGTCTCCTCCAGCATCATAATTCAAAAGCATCAATTCTTCGGCGATCAGCCTTCTCTATGGTCCAGCTCTCACTTCCATACATCACTACTGGGAAAACCATAGCTTTAACTATACAAACCTTTGTTGGCAAGGTGATGTCTCTACTTTTTAAGATGTTGTCTAGGTTTGTCATTGCTTTTCTCCCAAGAAGCAGGCATCTTTTAATTACATGGCTGCTGTCACCATCTACAGTGATCATGGAGCCCAAGAAAGTAAAATCTCTCACTGCCTAGATAACACTATGCAATTTTAACTCCAGAGTGCATCCAGCAGAAAAAAACATGTCCAGACATATGCAGGGATCAGGTTGGATTAGAACTTTATTATGCATTTGCACATGAGCTGGTCTGAAGGTTGACCTTTAAAAAATGTAATTTCATTTGCATAAGCGCAAATGTAATTTCATTTGCATAAGCGCAGTTAGTCACTCACAGGGCTCCTGCCTCTGCACATTTTGAAATCAGTGCAGCAAGTCCCATGGGGAGCAATGAGTACTGATGACGTGTTATCAATCTCACATGGAATTTTTATGTATCATATGTACATTTTATGTATTTTATGTTCAATTACTCCTAAGACTCTAAGAATAAACTATATGTCAAAGCATGTAAATTGTACATAAAATACGTACATAAAATTGCACATAAGAATAATGACATGTCATTAGTAGGAATATACAAATGTGCCTCAATCCATCCCAACATTTATTTTCACATTATTCTGGTATTTAAATTTAAAACAAAGTTTTATGGGATGGGTGGGGAAAGATGAGCTAAGCTCGATGTGCATTGTGAAAAGGAAACTGCACACTACCTAGTTGCTATTAAGCAACTGGAAGCATTTTAAAAAATACAACTCAGCTTGGATCACCTCGTGTTTTGCCACCCTTGGAATTCTTACATAAAAGGTGCAGATTTTTATGAAGGGTTGCCATATTTTGAAGACCAAAAAAGAGGAAATTTGGCGTATGGATATATGTGAACTGATCCTTAAAACCTGCACAGAAATGGGATGGAAAAGACTTCAGTCTTATTTGGTGGTGAACTAGGCCCAAAACTGATTTTGTCCTTGAACTTATCCCTATTTGTGATTCATGGATCAATCGCTCCATTCAGAAAGTGCCTTGGTTCATGCATGCCAAACGATAGCTACCATTTTGCCTAGCTCCATTTATCTTATCAATTCACACTGAAATAAAATGTGTAAAGAGCTCTGAACAATATAAAGGTTAAGCAGATTGTTAATTTGTTTATCAGGTGTGTGTCATTATTACATTTTCCTCTTAAGAATACCATAGCTGCCATGATGGTCTTTCCATTGCTATTTTCCTCTTAGGTAGCCACCTCAATAAATCAAACTGCCATCACAGAATTCATCCTCCTGGGATTTGGACATCATCCTGAACTACAGATTCTGTTCTTCTTGATATTTCTGAGCATCTACATTCTAACCTTAATGGGGAACCTTCTCATTGTTGTGTTAGTTGTGAATGATAGACAGCTTCATACGCCCATGTATTTCTTCCTAGGGAATTTGTCCTGTTTGGAGATTTTCTATACCTCAACTATTCTGCCCAGAATGCTAACAGAGAATAGAACCATTTCCTTTTCTGGCTGCTTTATACAATTATATTTATTTGGTTTTCTGGTGACTGCAGAGACATGTCTCTTATCTGTGATGTCATATGATCGGTATTTAGCAATTTGCAAACCACTGCAATACTCATTTCATATGAACAGCAAGGTCTGTATCTCTTTAGCAGCAGCATCCTGGATAAGTGGTTGTTTCTCTGTCTCTGTGGTAGTCATATGGATGACACAATTAACTTACTGTGGTTTCAACGGAATTGACCATTTCTTTTGTGATTTTATACCTCTCAGTAAGTTGGCCTGTACTGACACTTCATTAATTATGGCGATAGCCCTTATGTTATCTTCCTTATTCACTTTCCCTTTATTTATGTTGACCATAACATCTTACATTTGCATAATCTCAGCCATTTTGAGGATTTCCACCACATCTGGGAGGCAAAAGGCATTTTCTACTTGCTCCTCTCATCTTATTGTAGTCACCATTTTCTACGGGTCCTTAATGATTGTTTATGTCCTCCCAGATGACCCCAAACTGAGAGGCTTAACCAAAGTGCTCTCTACTTTCTACACGATCCTTACACCAATGATCAATCCCCTCATATACAGTTTAAGGAACAAGGAGGTTAAGGTGGCTTTGGGAAAACTGGGCCAGACATGCATGTTGTCCCTTAGAATTTAGAAAACCAAATTATCTAAGTAGGACTAGATATGTAAAAATACAAACACAGAAACAAGTTCTTCTTTTAATTGACTGTATAAATAATGAGAAATAAAATGTGATGGATATTGAAATAATGAAACACATCATAGGATTTGATTTTCTTTGAATTTTGTCTCTTTGAACCAGAGTAGGCAACACAATTTCTTCCAGATGTTGCTAGACTACAACTCACATCTTCCCTGCTACGTTAACAATAACTAAGACTATTGTTCTTCGAAGTCTAACAATATTTGGAGGACACCACCTGGCTATCCCTCGTATAAATTATTCATTCAAGCTCAACCATATGTTGTAACTTTTATTACCATTGTATATATGCCTAATTAACACACATATCTAAATTCCAAATTATGGCAAATATGTACTTCATGAATACTAGATCAATTGATACGATAGTTGTATTGAAATCAATATGACATAGGTTATCATCAACCTAAGTCACATTGATTTCAATGTTTCTGCTCTAAGCATGGTTAAATCTGGAACCAACTCATTCTGTACAATACTTTTATCCAGATTCTGTCAGAATGTGGATGGAATGTTTGAAAATTAATTTTAATCCAGAGCTATGTAAAAATTAAAAATACATTGGCACTTGCAACAGCAGCAGCAAGATTACTCATCGTGAAATATTGGAAGACACAGGAGCTACCCACACTGGAGGAATGGCAGATGAAGGTCATGGACTACATGGAATTGGCAGAGATGACTGGCAGAATCCGTGACCAGGGAGAAGAGTCGGTGGAGGAGGACTGGAAGAAATTTAAAGATTACCTGCAGAAGCACTGTAAAATTAAGGAATGTTGAAATGACGTTTGGTTGAAAATAAGTGGTACTGGTAAAGAGATGCTTAAGAAAATGTAAATAGGGATTGATAATTGAAAATGCATATTTATAATAATCGGTTAATATATGGAGTAAGGATAAATGTTAGAGGGTAAGGATTTGCTGAATTTAATATTTGAATTGGAATACAAAATGGGAGGTGTGAGGAGGTCAAGAAACTAGTGAAGAAAATATAAGATTTGAAAATATTAATCTACTTTTTGTTTTTAGCTTTGAACTTTGGTGTTTTTCTTTGTCTTTATTCTTTATTCTTTATTTTTCTTTCCTTTCTTCTATCAACTGTTTCTTTATTGTGTATTTTTACTTGTTTTGTTTTTGTAGTTTAAATGTTGGAATTGGTTTTTATTGTCTGTGAAACATTAATAAATATCATTTTTTAAAAAAAATAAAAAATAAATAAAAATACATTGGCACTTATATGTTAACACACTTTCTAAAGGATATAACAGCCAAATGGGATCAGACCAAAGGTCATCAAGCCCAATCATCTGTTCTCACAGTGGCTAACCAAATGCCTATGGCAGGGAGAGCCAGTGTTATATCCTTTTTTTGCACCACGTTGCATCAAATGTTTTGGGGAAAGTTGTAGACCACAACATCTGGAGAGCACCATGGCATGAGTGTGGCAGTACCTTCTTGCTCATGATCCCCAGCAAATAGAACCCATTTTTATGTAGCTAAATAGATAGATAAAAAGTCCTTTGAATTGCCACTAGTTATTATAGTTTATACACAGTGGATATCAAGCATTAAAAACAAACAAACAACTGTGCAGGTTTCCTATGGGTCAACTACTGTAGGAGCAAGATACTCCAGTAGATAGACCTTTGTTCTAATGTAGCATGGCTCCTCTTATGTTCTTATCTTCAGAACAGCTTTCAACTGAAATTAGATTGCAAAGAAGAATTCAGAATGCATCCTGGTACTGGATAAAAGTCTCAGAAATTTGGACAACTTACAATGGACTTAAATTGACATCAGCTCATATTTGAATCCCATAAAATCATTGAGCTATGTGGTTAGTCTTAAAAACTCAAAGTGCTGAAAGTATAACAATGTGATTTTGTATAAACGCATTAGGATTCGAATGCTCTGTAACCCTATGTAAGTGTCTTTCAGAAGACCCATGTATCTCTAGCTATGAATTTCTCTAATGCTCAATGAACCTGGGGCTGAAAACATTCTAAGCTTGCAAGAAATCCTAGGAAGTAGACAATTATTATTGATTCAAATTTGTTGTACAACCAACACTTTGTAAAAACTTTATTTAACACAGTGTGGGGAAAGTAAACTCCACCAAGATATTGTAACACCTTTAAATAAATACATACTTCCTTTTAAAATAAGAGCAAAGAACTTTACTTATTACACACAAAAAATGTTAATGATTAAAATAAATTGCATTACACACAGCAATTAGGCACATATTTAAATACAGTGGTACCTCGGATTACATATGCTTCAGGTTACATACGCTTCAGGTTACAGACTCTGCTAACCCAGAAATAGTGCTTCAGGTTAAGCACTTTGCTTCAGGATGAGAACAGAAATCGTGCTCCGGCGGCACGGCAGCAGCAGGAGGCCCCATTAGCTAAAGTGGTGCTTCAGGTTAAGAACAGTTTCAGGTTAAGTACGGACTTAAGTACGGAATGAATTAAGTACTTAACCTGAGGTACCACTGTACAATCAAAAAAGGTGTGTATGAAGAAAGGTTTAGTTCCATTATAGGCATATATAATATATAGGGTTTATATCACTCTGTCAAGTCTTTCCATAAGGGATCCTGGGATTTCTGAGCTGATGTGGGAGAGAAATTAATTTCCATTACCAAATTTGCACTTCCTAAATCAATACATGAACCAAGAAATACATGTTCTTTGAAAGTTGCACTTTACAAAGTTTGTGATGCAGCTGAGAACATGTACAAAAATTCAAAAAATGCAGGCAAAAGAAGTGTACAGAAGTGAAAATAGCAAACAAAATTGTAAATTGAGTCCCCTGCTGCTATGGGAAAGCACACCTTGGTTTAAGAACGGACTTCTGGAACGGATTGTGTTCATAAACAAAGGTACTACTGTATTATAAAATGAAGTCTTCCAGGAAACTTCCAGACTGTCCTTGACCATATTATATGAATCATACACCCAGTTCCATATCTATCTCGGATCCTGAGGTAGGGGCAGTGATCTTTTATGATGTTTGGATGTCAGCTACCAGTTTGAATCAAAACGGAGGCCCAAAACTTCACGTTGGCATGACTTCACCATTTTTGAAGTAATGGTTTGGCCACCTATCTACATAACACTTCCAAACTCAGCATGAGGGGTTCCCAGGTGGGAGTGCCGGCCTTCATCAATGTTTGGATGTCAGGTGCCATTTTGAATCAAGACTGTGCACCAAATATGATGTTTCTGCCTGGTTCCCTGTAGCTTTACTTCTTTCAGCTAGAAAGCCCTTGGTGCTGGAACTCAGTGTCTGGGCTGAATGATGGGGTGGAGATTTTCCTACAGGTATACAGGGCTGAGGTAGTTTAGGGCTTTAAAGGTTAGCACCAACACTTGCAATTGTGCTCAGAAACATACTGGGAACCAGTGTAGATCCTTTAGGACCAGTGTTATATGGCCCTGGCAGCTGCTCCCAGTCACCAGTCTAGCTGCTGCATTCTGGATTAGTTGTAGTTTTTGATTCACATTCAAAGGTAGCTCCATATAGAGAGCATTGCAGTAGTCCAAGCAGGAGATATCTAGAGCATGTACCACTCTGGTGAGACAGTGAGCAGACAGGTAAGATCTCATCCGGTATACCAGATGGAGCTGGTAGGCAGCTGCCCTGGACACAGTTGACCTGCACCTCCATGGACAGCTGTGAGTCCAAAAGGACTCCCAGGCTGCACACCTGCTCCTTTAGGGACACAGGCACCCCATTCAGGACCAGGGAATCCCCCAAACCTGCCCTCACCCTGTCCTCCAGAAACAATACTTCTGTCTTGTCGAGATTCAACCTCAATCCATAAGCTGCCATCCATCCTCCAACTGCCTCCAGACACTCACATAAGATATTCACTGCCTTCCCTGGTTCTGATTTAAATGAGAGGTAGAGCTTTAAAAGTGCTTTTAAAGTACCGTAAGTACAGACTCTCAAGTCATAGATCTAAATCCATTAAACTATTTATGAACATTTATGAAAATTAGAACTCTACACTTAGCCAAATACAGAAGTGTAGCATATTCACTCTATTGATAATATTAAATGCTCTGAACAAGGGTTAACCTTTATGCCATCATTACTGACTTAAATTAGACTAAACTGGATAATTTAATACCAAGGGAATACTTTAGAGCAAAACCAAGGCAGAAGTTCATTTAAGACTTTGTTGTATCCTTTATCCCCTTTATACACACCTACACCTACACCTACACCTACACCTACACCCACACCCACACACCAGCTAATTGTGTCAGGTTGGAGAGACTGTCTGCTAACTAATTACACATTAGTAGATGCACTCATTGGTGTGTCTTCAGAAAGCCAAGGGACTTTATTTAAAGGAAAGACATCTACAGTATCTAGCCACTGGGGAAAAAAAAATACGACAAGCAAGCTGACTGTTACAATTGGGCCATAGGCAAAATGAAATAAACGCATTATTAGATTTATTCACAGAGCAAAAAAATTGAAGCCACAACATAGGTACCTATGAAACAATTATGCTTGATTCTGGAACGATTTAAAGCAAATGTGAGTAGAAAACTATATCAGACCTTGTGTGTTCGGTGACACACAAATACCAAATGCAATAATGGCCTTATTTATCTAATCAGTCTTGTTGATAAATTGTTTGTTTTTGTGCTTTTTATTTATTGGGGGAACATTAATGGGACTTATTCATTTCAATTTAAAGTATAGGAAACAGATTTAACTTTATTGCTTATTTCTTTGATTTTCTCTCCCTTATCCCCATTCAACTGGAAAATTGTACAAATCAAGTTGTAGTTGTCAGACAGGAGCTCCTGAATTAGAACTTCCATCATCCTTAGCTAGCAAGACTAGTGGTCAGGGATGATAGGAACTGTAGTCCAAAATCAGCTGGAGTCCCAAGGTTGGGAAACACTTCTGTAAGGGGATTTCTTCAGGAGAATAAAGGCTAAGGAGTAAACCCTACACAAATCTAGAGTGGAGTGCCTAAGACAGTTGGATGGCACCTTGTTGCTGCCTTCTGGCAACTCCTGCAGCCAAGCTGGTGTCAAATGTATTGCTCTGCTTTCCTTTGGACCACATCAGTGAGGCCAAGAGAGGGTCTTGTCATCTGCATAGCCCAGGACTTCCAGACATACCACCTAGGTTTGCTCTCTGTTGGGGTTAGGGATTCTACCTTTGCTTGGTCAGGCCACTCCATATATACATCACCTATATGACCCCTCAGCAACATGGAGCTTTTCCCCTTGCAATATTTCACATCATGCCACCTGTAATTCTGCACAGAAGATTCTCAAAAATTCCATCTTCAGAAAGGCATTATTATTGCAATATAAAACAGGTCAAAACCATTGCACATGTTTTATTTTACTGCCCATTTTACACATTTTAAAATCTGTGATAAATATTTAAACTCCATGCTGAAAGGAAGGTTAAATTGCCCTGACCTTTCCAGGACCTTTTCTTAGAGATGTCACGGAACTATAAGACTTGAGAGGCCCTTTTTAACCTTCTTATTAGTTTTACCTCAAAGAACAGTGGTACCTCAGGTTAAGAACTTAATTTGTTCTGGAGGTCTGTTCTTAACCTGAAACTGTTCTTAACCTGAGGTACCACTTTAGCTAATGGGGCCTCCCGCTGCCGTCACGCTGCCGGAGCACAATTTCTTTTCTCAACCTGAAGCAAAGTTCTTAAACCAAGGTACTATTTCTGGGTTAGCAGAGTCTGTAACCTGAAGCATCTGTAACCTGAAGCATCTGTAACCCGAGGTACCACTGTATGCCCTTTTCTGAACAGATGCCAATTTTATGCTTTGGCTTGTATACTTTAGTATGTCAATAAAGGTGATTGTTATAATGCATGCTGGTATTTCACTGCTGAAGCTTAGGTATTAAGTTATTACTGAAATGTTTGTGCTTAACTCTTTCTCTGAGAGCAATCCTACAGCTCCTCTGCCCACAATGTTGATGACTGAAGGGGGTACTTTGGTGGTGCAGGGGTGCCTCTCCTCTAGTAGAGCAGGAAACTGCTGGTGGAGAACTCGACCATGGTAGGAGCCACTGCGATGCCAAAAGCTACAGCCTCTGCTGGTGGTAGCAAGTGGGAAATCCTGGTATTGGACATTTCAGACTTGGGCAATGGTGGCATTAGATCTGCTTTATCCAAAGCTTGTGGTTACCCTAAGGGACCTGATCCTTGGGCTCCTCAGCTGCATTGACCTGTAGCTGGCACAGAATAATTGGAGAAAGAACTATTCCATCACCTTTAGGTAAGCTGACAAGGCTTGGGATGCAGTGGTGAATCTGTCATTCCACTCTTCCCTGGTCCCACTTAGGATTGCTCTGTTAATGTAATCAGTGAGAATTCAAAATGCTTAGTTGGCTGTAATGTGCCCTATGTGACTAATACTACTAAAATTAATAATTCTTTCTGTTGTATATTTTACTTTACTAAATATCATGATTTGCCATTTTATTCTTTAGGTTTGCATTATTACAGATATATTTGGAGATGAAGAACCAAACTATCATTTCTGAATTCATCCTCCTGGGGTTTCCTGCTGAGCTGGAGATCCAGAGTTTTCTTTTTGTGGTCTTCTTCATCACTTATATACTAACAGTCACGGAGAACCTCATTATTATCTCTGTAGTAAAAGGTAACCGGAACCTTCACAAGCCCATGTATTTCTTCCTGGGAATCTTGTCTTTCTTAGAAATCTGGTATATAACTGTCACACTTCCAAAACTGCTGTTAGACTTCTGGTCACAGACCAAAGTAATCTCCTTCGAGAGTTGCATGGCACAACTCTACTTCTTTATCTCCCTTATGTGCACTGAGTGTGTCCTCCTAGCAGTCATGGCATATGATCGCTATGTAGCCATATGCAACCCACTTCGTTATCCAGTTATCATGACCCATAGATTATGTTTCCAACTGGGTGTGTTCTCCTGGGTGTGTGGTTTTTCCATCTCCTTGGTCAAGGTCACCTTCATCTCTAGATTGAGTTTTTGTGGGCCTGGGGTCATTAATCACTTTTTTTGTGACATCTCCCCTGTACTCAACCTCTCCTGCACTGACATGTCAGTGGCTGAGTTGGTCGATTTCATTTTAGCTTTGGTCATCCTCCTAATCCCATTGTCTGTTACCATTCTGTCCTATCTTTTTATCATCAATTCAATCTTCCGTATCCCCACAACCCAAGGGAAGAAAAAAGCCTTCTCAACTTGTGCTTCACACCTCACTGTGGTCATCATCTTTTTTTCAACAACAGTCTTCATGTACGCTCGACCTAGAAAAATTCATCCCTTTAATCTCAACAAAATAGTGTCCATTTTCTATGCTGTGGTCACGCCAGCTCTCAACCCTCTCATCTATTGTCTGAGAAATAAAGAAGTAAAAGAGACATTGAAGAAAAATCTGGGCAGAAAATGCTGGCTCGGCTCAGAATAATGCTGCCCTTCCAAATCAAGATAGGTGGGATTCTCTAAACCAAGACGATATAAGTTTGAAGAATACCATTGTCCAAGGTCAGGAGTCTCTGCCAATGGGATGGGAAGTAAGTGAAAAGCAACCCAGCCCAATAACCTGGCCACTCCTTTTCTCCTTATTATATGACTACCATTATGGTAAGAATGATGTTGGAAGGAGCTAGTTAGGATGGCCAGAAGAAGGCCTCCAGGATTTTACATTTATTATCTTGGTAATCCCTATTTCTTGTTGTTCAGAGAAAATAAATAGAAAAAACAAACCATGTCTAGTTGTTTTATAAATTTTATAGCGATCACCAGAAAGAGTTGATTCAGTAACTCTCTTGCGTAACCCCACACTACAGATAAAAAGCAGTTTGCAAAAATATTGGCTTGTCTAAAGTCATCTATTAGCGTTGCCATATTATGAAGAGAAAAAAGAGGACACATTTGTCGACTTCTACTTTTAACTATGAATCGCTATGACGACTCTCATTTTACAAACCCATGAAAAAGAGGATGTGTTCTGGAAAAAGAAGACATATGGCAGCCCTGAGTCCTGAGCCAAAGCTGAGTCCTGAGCCAAATTGGGCATACACAGAAGGTGAGGCCTCAGGGGTGAGGCCTTGTCATGGGGTAAGGCACCAGGTAGGAAAGAGAGTCAGGCATCAGGTGGGAAAACCATGACCTCTAGTTGCATCTTCTGGGGAAAGAAAGAGCTTGCAGTCAGAGGTAATGGGAGGTCTCAGCCTTTCCATTGAGTTTTCCCATCTGATGCCTGACTCTTCTTCCTTCCCGAGGCCTGCCCCTCAAGACCTGGTGCTCCATGAAAGTTCAGTGCTGCCCTCAAAGGAGATACTGATGTTGCATGATTCAGGGTGCTCCTTTGTAAGTGGCGTCCCAGGAGAGAAGCTGCTTGCAAAGGAGCACAGAATTAACATCTCCACTGAACAGGCAGGTGCTCATCCTGCATAGTGCAGTGTGATCATTTGCCTGCTGCTTCCCAGAGGTTGGTAACTGGGTCTGGCTGGTGGACCAGATCCTTAACTTTACTATAGTCTATATGGGTCAACTTTGAAGGTGGGCACAAGCCCCGGTTTGCACCCCCATTGAGTGTTTTTGTCCAGCTGGAATGCATCATTGAACTCTAATAAAGCTCGTTGTTGTATGGCTGTACACTGGGCAGAACTAGCTGCAAAAATGGGCAGGGGAATGGCTATGACTCTTTCTATTGCAGCCTACATTCCAGCCATGCAAATGCCAAAGGTTTGCATACACACCACAAACCTCCTTGCTCCTTCTAGGTGAGCAAGAAGTTATATCACAGTTTAAGGGCACATTGCAGCCAGAAAAAGCATGCATGTAAGGGACTTGGACCTGTGGGAAGTCCCCCCAGGCCTGATGTTCTCTAGTCCTTCATAACTTATATGGAACCTAAGATGTCATGGGCCAGCAGTTTCTCTGTGGACCTACCAATAGGTTTAGGTCAACTATTATGGTCAACAATTAAGGCCCTGATCTGTGTTCCCTCATCTCTGAGGTGCAGGGGATGATGAAACACACAAATAATTTCTCAGTAGCACGGGTGCCAACTTGACTAAAGTATTGAGGGGGACAGGCAAGCCCTGCCCCACATAATCAATCAAATGACACAGAGCGCGTGCGCGCGCGCACACACACACACACACACACTGTGCCATTTGAATGGCAAGCTATGAAACATCTTGCTTCTTCTCTATTAGCTTAAGGATCATCTAAATATCGTTTTATTTCTGATGGTGTTTGAGATGTAACAAGATATGGTTCTCTTTTAATTGTCCATGATTTGTGTTTTGTGATTGTCACTTTATAAATACTCTTTGTTTTGCACTGGCATTGTCAATGTTGCTATCTTTTTTCAAGCAGCTTTGTCTACCTGTACAGAAGGGGGGGGGAGAGAAAATAATATAATATAAAATTAATACAGACAAAGCACTTTTTTTTCCTTTTAGCAAAAGCAGCTATATGCATGTAAAGTGTGAGTAGGGTGAGATGTGATTTTTTTCCTTCTGCCTTTTTAGCATTATTCTACTGTATTGACTTACATGACTTGTTCTTGTGAACCATCAAGCCCAAATGTCTAACTTAATCCCTAAAGAATTCTTGGCCCTAGTGATTTTGCTTTCAAGTTCCAAGTGAAAGACACTGAAATGACCAAATTGCTCTCTGGTCCCAAAAGTGAAGCTTTAATAGTTTATGAAAAGGACAATGTTGATTTTCAACATAATTCAATTACAGGCTTTGATTATGTATACAGGACACATATCAAGTTGATGCTTAAGTCTAAAATAGTAACTGGGGGGAGTATCAATTGACAAAGTTAGGATTAATAATAAAGAAAACACAAAAGAGTTAACCACAGAATACCCAGGGGTTCAGAGCAATCAAGTTAGAATAATAAGGCCTTAGTGTATCCACAGAATTTGCAGAGCTTTCTTTGTTCAACAATTAGAAGCAAACTGTTAATATATCCTTGTAGGAGACTGAATTTGTAGTGTGCTGAAATACAACAAAAGTAAAATACCAAACACACAAGGAAAGCAAGAAAGTGAGCATTAATGAAACTGCTAATATATATGGCCCAGCTTGACCCTTATTAAAAATATGTGACCAAAAAACAATGAGAAATACATTAAGGGAGAAAATGTTGGACAGAGAGTGGATATCAAAACTTTTAATTCTTCGTTTGCAAGCAATGTATAACATTGAACTAAAACATGAAAGATAAAGAAAAATATTTAGCACTACTGTTGTGTGGGAATTCTAAAAAAAAACTAAGAAATTCTGAGATGTATAAATGAATAGTGGTCTCTATAAGAATGCACAGAGTAGGGGAAACAAGCAAGATGAAATTGTGCTCTAAATAAAGGATACCAGATATGACCTAATGGGCATTACTGAAACCTGCTGATATGAGACATTATGATTAGAATATAGAAATTGAGGGTAAACTTCTTTTTCTTTTTCTTTTTTGAAGACCAAACAGAAAGGGAGGAGGAGTAGCTGGGGCTTATCTTACTCCAACATCTGGGCCTCTGTGTTCATTCACAGCTTGTTCAGAGGCAGATTTCAGGGGGTGCAACTGGTTCCACTGCATTGGGCACCGACACTAGAGGGTACTGTAGGTCTTTGCAATTATAACATCACAAATTGAGCAGAATAGAAGGCAAAATGTTGGCCTTACACAGAGTGCCACTGAAAATTTAAAAACCATGTCCACCACTGATTTGTTCCTTCTGGTTTTACTGTGAATGGGCCTGGGTAGAACGGTCAATATTCTCCTAGTGATTCTTTTATGCTATTAACATGCAGGAAAAGAAAAGAAAAAAGAAAAAAGAAAACCTATACCAGAATATTACAGATCAGTTAGTTTTGACATAAAGGAGTGCAGATTTTAGAAACTGGAATTGACAACCTCAGAATTTCAGAAAAAAAACTATTTCCTTTAAATTCCACATGGAAAATCATCAAAATTATCAGTTATATGCCTGTCCATGGAGTTTTCTTGGCAGGGATACTGGAGTGGCACAAAGTGAGGAGGAATTAAAGAACCTTTTAATGAAGGTGAAAGAGGAGAACGCAAAATATGGTCTGAAGCTCAACTTCAAAAAACTGAAGATCATGGCCACTGGGCCCATCACCTCCTGGCAAATAGAAGGGGAAGAAATAGAGGGAGGGAGAGATTTTACTTTCTTGGGCACCATGATCACTGCAGATGGTGACAGCAGTCACGAAATTAAAAGACGCCTGCTTCTTGGGAGAAAAGCAATGAATAACCTAGACAGCATCTTAAAAAGCAGAGATATTACCTTGCCAACAAAGGTCCGTATAGTTAAAGCTATGGTTTTCCCAGTAGTGATGTATGGAAGTGAGAGCTGGACCATAAAGAAGGCTGATTTCTGAAGAATTGATGCTTTTGAATTATGGTGCTGGAGGAGACTCTTGAGAGTCCCACGGACTGCAAGAAGATCAAACCTATCCATTCTTAAGGAAATCAGACCTGAGTGCTCACTGGAAGGACAGATCGTGAAGCTGAGGCTCCAATACTTTGGCCACCTCATGAGAAGAGAAGACTCCATGGAAAAGACCCTGATGTTGGGAAAGATTGAGGGCACAAGGAGAGGGGGACAACAGAGAACGAGATGGTTGGACAGTGTTCTCGAAGCTACCAGCATGAGTTTGACCAAACTGCGGGAGGCAGTGGAAGACAGGAGTGCTTGGCGTGCTCTGGTCCATGGGGTCATGAAGAGTTGGACACGACTAATCGACCAAACAACAACAACATCAGTTATATGACATGAAAGTACATATTGCCGTTTTCCACACTATGTGATTTCTGCTGTGATAATAGTGTCTAGAGCAATCATGTTCTCCATTTAAGAGTATGGAGCCTGGCCCTGGCAAAATCATCATAGGAAGAAATTACTTTGCCAGTCCTCTTCACAATTTCTCTTTCCTGAGAGTATGGCACAAATGCAGGACCTTCCAAACCACTACACATATTGATTGGGACATAGAATGTGTACATAAATGATAGAGGGATGGCCTTCAGATGCAGAAGTATGCAAGAGCCAAAATTTGTGGGTTCATATGAGGAGGGGACTTTAACATTTGCATCTACTATAGTGTCAATGCAGATTAGGACCCAGGAAGTAGCCAATTGCTCACAATGAGTGCCCAAGCCATTAAGACTTATCCTGGTCACATATCAAGAGTTTAGGAGCTCTGTTGGTTATTGCTGAGGAGCACTCCCCTCAACCCATATGTAGCCAGATAGGATGGATGCAGGCAGTCATCTCAAGGGAGACACATTATTAGTACCCAAGAGCATTCCTGTTTTCATCTGTGATATTTTGGAAGGGATGTAATGATTACATAGTTAGAAAACACACTTGGATTAATGATTTGTGCATTTCCTTTTACCCATGTGTGCAGTCAAACTGGTCCAGCCCATGTTTGTGAACAGGATTTGAGGATATATTAAAGGCCAAGTAATAACAGACTGCTGCTCTTTCATATCAGGAGTGGTGAACCAAAAATAAATTTTGGTGCTTTTTTGTGGGGGTGCTTGTTCTAAGTGCACCGACTTTGAAATAAACTCAACAAGATCATTAAGAAACTTTGCAGCACTGCCATGTAAGTGCAACACTGGGGCAGACATCAAGTGGAAACCATGACTGCAACTAAAGTAAGTCGGGGATATGAATTAGTATTGACAATGTAGACAGGTATTTGCATGATGCATAGTATATTTCTACCACTTACAGTAAAAGAAATCTAAAAGAATTTGAAAAGATTAAAAAAAAATGTTAAAGCAATTTACAGTGTAGACTAGACTCACTGAAATAAATGAATCTAAATTAGTTGTGTCCATTAATTTCATTGCGTCTGTTCTGAGTAGATCTAACTTTGGATAAAGAGAGACCAAGCCACAGATTATAGGGTGCAATGGTATGTTTCTGAGGCTTGGTTATTGTGTGGCAATACGGACACAGAATTTTAGTTTAAGGTTATTGGCAAACTTTTGGGCCACAACTTTATTGAATTACAGAAATGTGAGCAGTATTGGCTTAGGCATTGGCTTAGACTATATCAGACTCCTGCCCCCTTTGCAGGAAGTCAATAAGGGTAAACCTTACAAAGCCCTAGCTCCTCAAGCGGACTTCGGACAGGATCCAGGCCCTGGATTCCTTTAACGGAATACCATAGTGGATCAAGCAGACAAGAATAAAAGTAAACAGCCAAAGTTATCGATACTTGCATGAGGTACCCTCCATTTTCTTTACCTACTAAGAAGGAGGAAATGGAGATGAATGACTCACAAAATACATAACGGTAATCATAAATTGTGAATCGCATGATGCCACTCGAATTCTACACCACACTTAATCTAATAATTATTTGCTTTGCAGTTCTTTGAAACTCTTGTTTGTGATCATTTACTCCAAACTAATTGGCTGAGGAGCTATGGTATTGCATGGTGAGCCATACAACTCTCAAAGCTGTCCCTCCTCCCAGAGGCTTGATGAATGTCCAAGGCTACGATCCTATATATGCTCAGCTGTGGGATTTTTCCAGTTGAACTCAGTGGAGGTTAATTTCTTAGTAGAGATGTGCAGGAATGAACTGTGGTTAAATCAGCTTAACGGTCTTCCTTCTTTGCAGTACCTCAGAGGAGAAGACTTCTAACATTGCCAGGTGCTCTTCTTTCTTAAAAAGAAACAAATCTGATTGTCAAACCTTTCCAGTTAAAATTAATTCTCTCAGTATGATCCAAAGGATATGCAGGAATGGAAGGTAACAATCAAACGTCTGTGACAGAATTCATCTTACTGGGCTTCTCTGGCTTCTCTCAAGCACAATTTCCCCTCTTTGTGGCCTTTGTATCTGCCTATGTAGGAGCTCTGGTGGGCAACATTTCTATCATCACATTGATCAGGGTCTGTCACACACTTCACACTCCTATGTACTTTTTCCTGGTCAACCTCTCCCTCCTGGACATTTGCACCATCACTGCAATCATTCCCCAGATGCTGTTGAATTTAATGGATGAGAAAAAGACCATCTCCTTCCAATGCTGCTTAACACAGGCTTATTTCTTTGTCATCTTCCTGGCCACTGAACTGCTGTTGTTGGCTGTGATGGCTTTTGACCGCTATGTAGCCATCTGCCAACCTTTGCGCTACACCATCATCATGAGCCAGAAAGTCTGCAGTTACTTAGTGATTGGGACATGGGTGCTTGGTATCCTACTTGCCAATGTTCATGTACTCTCTGTCCTCCGCTTGTCCTTCTGTGGACCCAGTACTATCAACCACTTCTTTTGCGAGCTACCACCACTGCTTCAGCTCTCCTGCACAGACACAACCTTCAACCAGTATCTAATGTTGGTGACGGACCTCTTTTTGGGCTTTGGTTGCTTTCTGATGACTCTAGTCTCTTACATCTACATTGTTTCCTCTATCCTGAAGATCCAATCGGTGCAAGGGAAGAAAAAGGCTTTCTCCACATGCTCCTCTCATTTAATGGTGGTGACACTTTTCTACAGTTCAGTCATTTACACTTATGTTAGACCTCCATCCATGTACCTTGACATGGACAAAATTGTAGCAGTATTGTACACAGTGATCACCCCTATTCTCAACCCCCTTATCTACAGTCTAAGGAACAAGGAGGTAAAAGAGGCATTCAAGAAGTTTGTGAGGCTAGACAGAAACTAAGGTAATCCTCAACTCAGAATTGAAAAATTAGAACAGATTTCTTCTAGCCTGATATCAGAAATACTAGGGGTATTCTACA
This sequence comes from Podarcis liolepis, assembly GCF_965112155.1. NCBI lineage: Eukaryota > Metazoa > Chordata > Lepidosauria > Squamata > Lacertidae > Podarcis > Podarcis liolepis. The sequence continues at coordinate 26,702,790 of NC_139573.1, read as the reverse complement.
TAGTGCCACACCATCACTCTTAATGTAAATCTCTCATTGCCTTGAAGCTAAACAACACACATTTTCTATATATGTCTTTTGGGTAACTGTATCCTCACACTGAAATTCTCATTAAAACCTGTTTAATATGAGAAATTTCACTAGTAAAAGCATGTTAAATAATGTTGCAACAAACACTGGAGCTGCTGGAGGGTGGGAGGCAAATCAGATTTGTCAAGAGGAATGGTTAAATAGCCAAGACTGTGCATCACAATGAATTATCACAGTTAATTTAACACAATTTCTGTCAGGGAACTGGAGACAGAGAGGGAGGAGGGAATGAGAAGTTATCAGGAGAAAGCCCCTTTGATTAGCAGCTTTTCATCTTCAGAAGAGAGAGAAGATGAAGGGGGGTCAGAGGGGAATGAATTTGAGAGGGAGGAGGTACTTCTGAGGGCAAGTACCTCTCGTCACAGAGGAAGGAGGGGGGTTGGGCTTAGACGTTGGTTATGCTGGCCCCCAAAGCGGAAGGTAGTTAGTCGGGATAACTACCCACCATGATCGGATCACATTTTTGAACTGCTTGTAAATAATGTCAAGAAGCAATAAAGCCTTGTAAAATATGGCTGGATTCCCGGACTCTTATCTCAGCTGAGCGCTTACAACTCACCTTGCTGACAATTTCCTTTTATTATTAAAACATATGTGGCAAATTGGTGGATATGTGAAAATTCATCTTAACCACATGCTAAAACTAGAAAGCCTTCAGATGCCTTTCTTTTTAATTAGAAAGGCTTCAGTTTCATTTTCTTTTTAATTAGGATGATTCTATACCATGTAGCAAACTCCCTCAGTAAAGATGGGAACAAGAGAATGTGACCAGGTCTGGGTGATTTAAACTTAGACAAGTCAGATATGTCAGAGACTATGAATTCAGAGGTTCTCTGTATCTGGCAGTGTTTACTATAATTCAACAGCAACTACTCTTGTTGCAGGGGTCTTGTGACCACTTATTTCTTGAATTGGGAACACCTTATAGGTGAGGCACAATGGATACAAAACTGAAACTTTATTAACAAGTATTCTATGAAGAATAGATCTTAATGGTTTCACTTAGATCCAGGACTGCCTACAAAGTGGTCAATGGCAGGTAGGTTGGGAGGTGGGGCTGACTCAGGGGGTGGACCCAATGAAGCATGAAATCTTCCTTTGAGTCTGCTGTTGGGGCATTTAAAGTGGCCTGCTCTGGCTCTAGTGCTCAGTTCTTCATTGGCTCACCCACCCTCCCATTGTGTAAAGGTTTGTCTTGGGTAATTTGACCTTGCTATGGACTCTGTTGGTTGCCATATTCAGGGCCAGGCAGAAATTTGTCCACCAGGCCAATTGGCTCCTGTCTGTTGGTTTTGCCTACCAAATAGCAATGGTCACAAATTAGGTGGCTTAGGCATTGGGTGAGCCTTAGTCTTGGATGGAGAGGAGGTTGTAGTCTCTGCCTACCCCTTCAAGTGAAAAGGTATCCTGCTAAAGGGATCTGAGATAAGTTGCTTCTGTACATGGGGAGTTCATATGCCCAAAGGGTGGAGGGGTGGGGGTTGGGCCATGGCACTCGTCAAGATGACGATCCCCACAGGGGCCCTCATATTTTATATAAGTCCTAGGACCCTGCACTGTCAGGTTGACCCAGGGCTTCACTTCTGGTAGGCAGGCCAGAAGTTGGGGTTTATGCCCAATGCCTATGCCAGACCTCTTACATCTTTAACCAATAAAGTTGTAGCCTTATTTGACCCATAAACTGTATTATGTCTGGTTCTTCCTAAATAGTTGAGGGGCAGTGGGTGGGTGGAATCTTGACACGACTTTGTTCATTATTTCCCTAGTGGGATAGGGATAAAAAATGTCATACAAGTAAAGTCATGGATCATGATGAAGTTCAGCAACATAAACTCTATCTGTGCTTTTGTATATGCACTTCAAGGTGTATTTTTATCACATTTTCCAAGTGTTGTCATGCAAAGTGATTGAATCCAGAGATAAATGTTATCACCGGTGCTATTTTTCTAGAAAAATAGGTGCTGGGATTCACCATGAACACCTCCCTTGTTCTCTTAGAATGGCAATGGAATTCATCTGAGAGGAGCCAGAACTGAGTTCCAGTGAGTTCCAGCTGATAAAAAGACCTGGTTATCATGTTTTAAAAGCTGCAAATCAAGCAGCTACTGGAAAAATCAGAGACAATGTATTAGCAGGAAAGAGAAAGTGCAGGAAGACTGCCCCCAAACACCAGCAGAGGAGGCGGTGTGTGGTGTGTGCAGCCTGTCGCAGGTGTCATCCCTGGGAGTGACATTGCCGCACTACCCCTAAGGGGTTTGCCACTCACCGCGGACGGCGCCCCCCTGGGACTCTCGCCCTGCCCTGTTAAAAAAACTGTGGGCAAAGGCCTGGCCAGGGCGAAGGCCTCTTATATACCTGCTGTGATTGACAAGGCATCTGACCCTCACCTGAATCTCATAACTCTCTTAACAGGTGATTTGGTCTGCAGCCACAGTGTGGAAATAAAGGATGAGATTGCCCACCAGATACCAGGCACTCTACTATTCAAATTAAGCCCCAGTGTTTACACCAGCGTAATAGAGTTGGCCGGGATGCCAGAAGGGATATAATTAAGAGCTTTCTCCATTATCTGCACAGCAGGGGGTGTTCAGTCAACAGTGCATAGGCTGAACTGACGTGTTCCCTGCTGGTTACCTGCTTTCAGCAATAGGGGTCGCTGTTTGATAGTACCCAGTTGGTTAGCTGTCAGATTCTAGAGCTCCCTATAGGTGGCTTTTAGGTAATTCACAATATACAGAGTCCATTCATAAAACGCAGTGTTCATTCATAAAGCAGTAACGTAAATCTACATTGCTACATATTGGGTGTATATTTCAGTAGTTGAACGTACAGGTTTATGGCCATGCTGTAGTGTAGTGCTTATGCTGTAGTGTAGTGCTTATGTGACTGTGAATAAAAGATGGCTGGGCTCATTGTCTTCGGGTTTGGGGGGAGAGGTGGCAAAACTGATTTCCAATAAGTCCCTTTGTTTCCATAACAAGTCCTTAATTCTTGTTATGTGACACCAGGGACCTAGAAGGGCAGGGCTTGTCAGTCCAAGCCCTGTACAGTCTCATCAGGGCTGCCCTTAAGGCAATTGGAGCAATTGGGCCAAATTGGGTGCCACTCCTAAGGGGATCTAGATGGATCACACCAGGGCAATCTAGATGGATTATATTTATATCTATGAGATTTTGCAGACTTTAGCTGTGAACTGGGGCCCTACCAAAAAACAAAAAACAAAAACCCAAGGTGCACTCCACTGCTTCAAATTGGACCCCAATGGCTAGCCCTGAGTGTCATAGTTGCTGGGCCCAAGTTGTCCTGCCCTCACATGAAATCTTGGGTTTGCAATTTTGGGAGAGGGGAGACTGCAGCACTGGGGAGAGGGCAGGCTGGTGAGGCCTGATAGATTTAGAGGCCCTAGGCTTCAGCCTACTTAACCTATACATAAATCCAGCGCTGCCTCTAATCATTTCCATTCAGTGAAAAGTGAAAATCTTCCCAAAATCTTCACCAAGGCAGCTTTGACTTCCTGGTTCCTCAGAGTATAAATAAGTGGGTTCAAAACTGGTGTGACTGCACTGTATATTAGGGTCACCATCATGTCCCTTTGAGAAGCATTACCCACAGAGGGGAGCATGTAGTTAAACAAAACAGGCACATAGAGCAAACCAACCACCATCAGATGGGATCCACAGGTGGAGAAGGCTTTCTGTTTACTACTTCTGGATTTCACTTTGAAGAGAAGAAAAATGATAATGTAGAAGTAGGAGAGGAGTGTTGCTATAAAAGGACCCATTACAATGCAGCTGGTTACAGTATTGAGGAGCATGAGGTTGAGGTGTGTGCTGCCGCAGGCCAGTTTCAACAAAGGTTTGATGTCACACAAAAAATGCTCAATGTGATTGGGCCCACAGAAGGGCAAACGGGCAGTTGCCACTGCATGCATCAGGGCATGAAAAAAGCCAGTGGACCACGTGGCTGCTGCCAAGATTTGGCAAACCTGCCTGCGCATGATGATGGAGTAACGCAAAGGGTTGCATATTGCAACATATCGGTCAAGTGCCATTATTCCCAGAAGAATGACTTCGCTGCTGCCCAAGAAATGGAAAAAGTGGAGCTGGGCCATGCAGCCAGCAAAGGAAATAGTTTGGACTGGCAACAGAAAACCAGCTAGCATCTTTGGAACTGTGGTTGTGGTAAAGAAGATGTCAAGGCAGGAAAGGTTTCCAAGAAAAAAGTACATGGGAGTGTGCAGCTTTGGTTCAACTATTGTGACGAGCAAGATAGCTGCATTCCCCACTAGGCTGGCCAAATACATCATCAGGAAGATGGCAAAGAGTGTACACTGAAGCTGCCAGAGATTGGTCAGGCCCATCAAGATGAATTCTCTCACCTCTGTTTGGTTCTCCATTGCTAAAAGACAATAGGGAACAATAAGAGGAGGTGAGGGCATTGCAGAATGCTCATAAAATCATTTATCTGTATCAGAAAATTTAATAGTCAGTAAGCTCTGAAACTGCAGTGGGAATAGAAGGTGGACAAAACAGGCTAATAACATGCACACAAATGATGGAAGGTGACTTAGAACTTCCCAGCCTAATTGTAAATGCATCTCTCACTGAGTTTGGAGATATCAGTTAATACTTACGAGCTTCATCTTCGTATTATCTCTTATCTCATGGGGTGGGGGGATGACTATTTGAAGCTGCACTGTAGCATCAGAGTCCATCATGACCAAGAGAATCCATACTTTCAGTCAACAAACTCAAAAACATTCATCATTCATACTTCTTTGTATTTTGCAATGCAGTCTTCCAATGAAGTAATGTGTACAGAAAAATCACATGCTGAGATGAAGAGTGAAGAATATGCATCTGCTAGTGAGGAAGACATTCACCTATGAATTATATTATATAAAATTTGTTTTGCAAACATGAGTATATTTAGAGAAATTCATGCAAACACCCAGTGAATCTTCATGCAGATAGATAGTGAAATTTAAAGAACCAAATTTAAGTTTGAAAATAATGAGATCCTGAGAAAAACCAAACAGAGATATTTGGCCATCCCTACCACAGATACAGATACTAGGTGAATTTTGTAGCTGGTGCACAGTCTTACAATCTAGCTAGAATCTGGATTTCCTGCCTTGAAATACAAATGGGGGAAATAATCAAAACAATGACAGATATATTTGGAAGCATACAAATCATGAACTTAGGTTAGATTGCCTTTGGGGGGGGTGTGCCTATTTGTGTGGCAGAGATAGGAAGGATGCCTAATTTCGGTCAGTGTTTGGCCACTTGGGAATAGCTGGTGGACACCAGTGTTTGGGGTCAGGATGAAAATTCAGAATGAAGTGGCTTATGGAATCTGCCATAAGCTTTTGAAGGAAAAATGGGTTATAAATATGCAAATGCTCTTCCGCACATTTTACCGTTGGTGAAAACAGCATTCAGAATTTCAAAATTATAATGAATGCAAAATGTTCATAAAGAGTTCTAATGAGACTATGAAACTTAGTCATTTCTGCAGTTCAGGTGAGATGCTAATTGTATGTTAAAGATGGTAGACTTTGCTGAAATATTTTCACCTTGCTTAGAAACGCATCTGAAGACCAGCAAAGGGTATTCTGCCTCAAACCACAATAATGCAAGGGGCATTGCCTCCAAACATTAATGAAAACTCAGTTTTAGAATTAAACACTTAATGCAACAATGGTAATGTTGTGTCCATGCCCGTGTTACCCATGGAAACATACACATAAGCACACAGGAATAGGCACTCATATTTTAATACCAAATTCCATAAATAACTAAAGCAAGATTGTTATTGCTTTCTCTTTCCAGTATGCCTCATTGGGGATCTTCTGACATGTTGTCTAGGATCAAAGAATGGAAACAGATAGCATTGTTTAGGATCAATGTGTGCTAATCAATTATTTGAGTTGTAGGCCACCAATTCTATTCAATTTAGACCAGCCTTTCTCAACCTTGGGTCCCCAGATGTTGTTGAACTACAACTCCCATCACCCCTAACTAGCAAGGCCAGAGCTCAGGGATGTTGGGAGTTGTAGTCCAACAACATCTTGGGACCCACAGGTTGAGAACCGCTGATTTAGACCCACTGAAAATAAAGAACCTAACTATGTAATCTTCAATAATTTCAGAGGATGCTATCTGTGTAGGACTAGCATTGGACACAATATTTGTATTTTATCATCATGAACATTTTCATTTTTCTATTGTGTTCTTTACCAAGGTTTATTAGCTGTAGCTTTCTGCAAAACAGACTGTAAGCTCGAACATGTACACTGCAACTTTCATAAGAAAGAATGGGACAAACATAAATCGCTTCATTAACATCCTATTATATATTGTGTCCTGTAAAGCTGCAGACAGCTCCTACCTTGATGAATCCACTTGTCCATAACATAAAACTAGAAGTTAATTGAAGCAGAGAATACTATACAAGGTAGGAGGTCATATGACTTTTAATAGATAAAAACAGTGTTACTGATTGCTGTGTGAACCACACATAAATATATGTGCCTAAACCCTGGTATGTAACATGTGACCCATTTGGGGAAAGAACTACCAGCATTAAGTTAGAGACTCTTGATTGTTCATGTGGGAATTGAATCTAGAAGCCTATCTATTTTGAGAAAATAAACTAGTTGCACTTTTGAGAATACAGATAGTGCTTTTGAGAATAGAAACAATTTGTGCAATCAATGCATGCTGGCAGTTGCATTCAATGATCAAGCTTTTTTCTTCTCTTTTCTTTTAAAGTAGCATTATGAATTTTGTTTATTTCGGTAAAATCTAAAAGGACTAGATTTCAGACTAGCAAGACACACATAAGAACTCATTCTTATGTGTGGCAAAGGGGGCAAAGAAAGGTCAATGAGGGGTGTGGCCTTTTAGTCTCAAAGCCAGACAGAGAGAACAGGGTGGTAGTGCTGTGGTTCCCCACCCATAACTTACTGTTACACCCAAACCTGGGGTGGTCATTTCCCCCCCTCTCCAAACAAACCACACTGTCATGGACAAGCTGGATTCAGAAGAGTGATGGGAGGTACCAGCTGAGGAACCCTCTAGGGAACCCCCAGAGGAATAAGGCTCAGAGCCGAGGAATTTGTGGTAAGATGACAATGAGTGGTCAGAGGGAGAAGGAGCAGACTGAGAGGAGGAAGCGTCAGAAGCAGAAGAGCAGACCCTCCAAGTGTCCCTATTTTCCAGGGATGTCCCTGATTTAGAGAAGCCATCCCGGTTTCTGATTTGATCCCAGAATGTCCCACTTTTCCTTTGGACGTCCCTATTTTCATTGGAGAAATGTTGGAGGGTATGGAGTTATCTGACCTCTGAGCCATCTGAAAGCAATCTTGTATAGGGAAGTTGTTTTTTTTAAGTTTAATGTTTTATTATGTTTTATATATGTTGGAAGCTGCCCTGATGGCTGGAGCAACCCAGTAAGATGTGTGGTGTATAAATAGTAAAAATATCGTTATGGAATGGGACTCCCTATTTTCATTGGATAAATGTTGGAGGATATGGAAGAGGTGACAGGATTTAGGGAACAGGAAGAGGCCAAGGCAGAGGACAGTTCAAACTCTGAGGCAGAAGAGGGGGCTGTAGAGGGGTGGAGCCAAGAGATAGAGAGGCAGGCTGCTGAAGAAGTCAGCGGGTCTCCCCCTCCTGCTGCAACCAGCTACCCTTTCCCTGGTCTCCTAGAACATGCTGAGAAATGAAAGGGGCAGAGCAGAGGGTGGTTGTGTGCAGACACAGCCTGAGACTGCAGGGGAAAGACCCTGGAGAGGAGGAGTTCTAGGCAGCACTGGGAAGGTGAGAATCTTCAGCCCTTGCAACTACTTCATCGGGGCAATACCTCGTAGAACGAGTTGCTGAGACCACTGGGCCGGATCTGTGGTTTGTTTCCTTGAATAAAAGAGTTAACTTCACTGACCTTGGGTGATTTATTGTTTCGTTGCTGACCTACTACTGACTCCAGTCCTGACACACAAGTTGTAATCAATGTTTGTCATTGGTTTACTGGTTTGGGTTTATTGAGACCCAGGTTCATATGGAATCTGAAGCAAGGAAATGTATGTGCTCCTGGCAGCAGCACAATCAGGAAAAAATGAAGCATCCACAAAAAAATACACAAAAACAAACCAAAACCCCCTCCCCGACCTGCTGCCCCAGCACATTTTGACCTGGTGCCAAAAGATGTGTAATGAAGGCACTAGCAAAACCTCCTTGAGCAGACCATTCCATAAATGGGGAGCCATTGTAGAAAAGACCAGTTCACATATTGCCACCCTCCAGACCTCTTATGGAACAGGCACATGAAGAAGACCATTCTGGTCTGCAAGGCAATTTCCTGAAACCGCATCCACCTATCAATCAGCTGATGTTGTAAGTGATGTCAACTGATGGGAGGATAGAATTTAGTTCTTTATTGCATGTGCATCCCTGTTCCCTACTTGGAACACATGTGTTCAGCCAAGACAAATCTCTGCCTCATCACCATTATTATTATTATTATTATTATTATTATTATTATTATTATTTTGCAGGCATCAGTTGTGATTGGGTCCTGTGTCCCATGCAGCCAATGTTTGTAAAATGCAGGAGAAAGGATGCTTTCCTCACCCTATCCTCAGATTTCCCCAAAGCATCAAGCTTGTTACTGCCATCCCCAAGATTCCTACCACAAAGTGCCAGGAGCTAGAGAACCCTGTGCAAGAGATGTTTACAAGACAACCCAGTCATCTTTTATGTGATATCATAATGCTGTAATATGATCAACAGGAGGATTTCCCTCCCTCCCTTAAAATTGGCACTTGTGCTCAAGAAAAAAAGGGAGAGTTCATCCCTGATATATGAATGAGGCCACAGCAATTTACTTTCGGGTCCTTTGATAAATAGAGTTCTTATTGATTACATAAGATGTAGAATGTAAAGCATATTTGGAGATTTTACTGAGAAAACACATCAGAAGTCCTTTAGAAGTAAGCTGAACAACCACGACACTCATAAAATTTCTCAGGAGTTGTGGCTTACAAATTTAAACAAAAAAATTCATCCACTATCAGAGGCCTGTAATGATTTACCACAAAGTAAAACCCAATTGTCTTTCTCTTGCAGTTCTGCTACAGTGTGAGTTCCTGCTCTGGTGGTTACATGTCTAAGAGTACTACCATTGGGGAAAAACCGTCTTTGATCATTTCCTTTCAGTGAAAAATGAAATATTTTTTCCCCAGAATCTTTAGCAAGGCAGCTTTGACTTCCTGGTTCCTCAGAGTATAAATAAGTGGGTTTAAAAGTGGGGTGAGTGCACTGTATATGAGGGTCACCATCATGTCCCTTTGAGAAGCATTACCCACAGAGGGGAGCATGTAGTTAAACAGGACAGGCACGTAGAGCAAACTAACCACCGTCAGATGGGATCCACAGGTGGAGAAGGCTTTCTGTCGACCACTTCGGGACTGCACTTTGAAGAGAAGAAAAGTGATAATGTAGAAGTAAGAGAGGAGTATGGCAATAAAAGGACCCATAGCAACACAACTGGTTACTGTGTTGAGGAGCATCAGGCTGAGGTAGGTGCTACCGCAGGCCAGTTTCAGCAAAGGTTTGATATCACATAAAAAGTGTTCAATGCGGTTTGGCCCACAGAAGGGGAGACGGGCAGTTGCCATTGTATGCATCAGGGCATGAAAAAAGCCAGCGGACCATGTGGCTGCTGCCATGAGTTGGGAGACCTGCTTGCGCATTATGATGGTGTAACGCAAGGGGTTGCATATTGCAACATAGCGATCAAATGCCATGACACCGAGAAGAATGCCTTCACTGCTGCCCAGGAAATAGAAGAAGTGGAGCTGAGCCATACAGCCACCAAAGGAAATATTTTGTGTCTCTGATAGAAAACCAGCCAGCATCTTTGGAACTGTGGTGGTGGAATAGAAAATGTCAAGGCAGGAAAGGTTTCCAAGAAAAAAGTACATGGGAGTGTGAAGCTTTGGTTCAGCTATTGTGACGAGCAAGATAGCTGCATTCCCCACTAGGCTGGCCAAATACATCATCAGGAAGATGGCAAAGAGTATACACTGAAGCTCCCAGACATTGGTCAGGCCCATTAAGATGAATTCTGTCACCTCTGTTTGATTCTCCATCACTAAAAGGCAGCAGACAACAATAAGGCGAGAGGAGGTCACTGTAGAGTGCAAGTAATATCCATTACCTACAGTATATAACAAAATTGTTTAGAAAGAAGTGTATAAAATTGCTCAGTGGAATTGTAGGAAGGGTGAAAGACTGTTAACATGTACATAAACGATAAAGATGACGAAAAACATTTCTATTTAACTCTAAACCCACCTTCATTCTGTTTAGGGATTTTTTAATAATAAAAAAATATTATAACTACTTATGAGAGTCATACCGTTCTCAAGTAGCCTGTTACTTGTTCATGGCCACATCAAAAGCTGAACCAAGTGCATCAGCACTCTATCCACCTGCAATTTCTAGAAAATGGTATTCAGAGACACACTGCCTCTGACAGGGGAGGTAGAAAATGGCCATCGTGACTAGTGCCCACTCATACTGTAGCTTTGTAGATTTCAAAACAGTTGATTACATCATCAATGTTGAAATTGGTTGGAGAAGCTGTCTGCAACCAACATGGATTCAAGACACTAACAAAAATGTTCTTCTCTTGATATTGGAATATGTTTGTTAAAAATAGTATGCCTGTATCCAGTGGTGATGCAGCTTTTTGACCTTTTTGTTTTCTATTCCTTAAAAGTATGAAGGTTTTCATACGTGCATCAGGTGGCAACAGAGTACAACTCCCAGCAGCTGACATGGTGTGTGTGCCTAACAAATACCAGGAACCTGCCTTGTAGCATCAGAGTCTATCAACAGAATTCATACTTTCAAAAACAACATGGGGAGCAAGCACAAGCTTCTTCCAAAATTAACCCTTATCTGAATGGTGCAACTATAGCCTTGTAATTTGTACAAAGATTGATATACGGTACATGCACGTGCAGGCATAGTGTGTATATACATTCATCTATTTGTGAGCATCAACATACCAAAATGTATCCTATTAGAAAAAATGGGAGAAATTTGTGTTAAAATGATGTTGAATTTTCATGAGGACTTTTCTTTTTTAAAAAAAACGCAAACTTGATGTGGAAATGTGAATAACCAAATTTAAGACTGAAAAGATGAGAAACTGAGTGTATGGGATAATTATTCTAGAATAATTATTGTGATTTTGAGACTGGTGATCTGGCATGGTCAATTCTTCCTGTCTCTGATTATCCCTTCCTGGCTCTGGTTATCTGTGTTTTATTGTTTTTTCTATCCTGGTCAGTAAAAGCCTTTGATGTATGGCCTGGCTTTTTGTCTCATAGCTGAGCCTGTATAAGCCCTAACAGGCCACAGGTCGATAAAATATCATAGAAGTCAGAAGTTTGGCACAGTCTATTGGCCACAGAGCTGTGCATCAAAGGCTACCTGGGGGTCACTTCGCCACTTCTTCAGGGCTTCTCAGTGGCAGATTGAAGTGCTTTCTTGGTAATGTATATTTTGCTTGCTGTTTGGAATAAAATCTGTAATCTTCTCACCCACTTGGATTTGTATTGCTTCTGAATCTAATTTTAAAAGAACCATCTTGCATTTAGCAAGACACTGAGAGGTTAACAAAATTGAGATATTTGCTCATCCCTGACACTGATACAGATACAATGTGAATCTTGTGGCCTATGTATGCTTCGCAGCATTAGATACAATGAATTATTGTAGCTAGTGCACACCCATGAAATCCAGACATTCTAGATAAGCCACCTTATTTGCATTGCAAAAGGGGTTGGAGGGCCAAAACAATGACAAAAATATTTGGAAAATGGGTTGCAACCTTGCTTGACACACATTGTGCTAAATATTCTGTTTGATCATGCTGCAGGCAGCTCCTACCTTGATGAGCCCATTAGATAAGACTAGAGGTAAATTGAAGTTTTGAATGCTGTAAGAGATATGAAGGAAGCCATATGTATTTAAAGGTGACAGGAAAAAATACACACTGATGGCTGTTTGAACCCCACATGGCTTTATAAGCCTAAACCCTAATATGGAACATGTACCCAGCCAATTAAAGATTTTTGCTGTCATTGGGGAAAACAACTACAATAATCAAGTTAGGGACTCTTGATTGTTCAGATGGGAACTGAATGCAAAAGCATATTGGTTTTAAGAAAATAAACCATTACTGCTTCTGATTGTGCAGATTATGCTTTTGAGAATAAAATAATATGTGACATTGGTTAATTCTAACAAGTTTTATTTAATGGCATTTTTTTTTCTGCTGTAGCATCATTATAGCTGATTGTTTCAATAATTTTTAAAAGACTCACATTTCAGAGTAGAGTATCTGTTATAAAGCACCATTATTTTCCCTCCTTGAAGACTGGTACACAGTGCAGATTTTCTCATTCCCTCTCATTTCACTCACCCACAAATCTCTACCAACCTCTTCTGTAATAATTTTGTGTTCAATGTATTGAGAAAATGGTTGACATGGTGGTATTAAGTAACACTTAGAACAAGCAATAATTTTCTACTGGAGCCCTTTCAGCAAACTAGGATCATTTCATTTTTGTTCCATTTATTATATTTCTATGCTGCTTTTCACTCACATGAGTTAACACTATCCAGAATATTGTTGGAAATTGATTTCATTAAACCATACAATCATTCTCTTTTGCTGTTTAAACTGAGGTAAGGTGCTTGGATGAGAAGTCGTTGACTGTAACATGCATTTTATTATCAAGATCCTGGAAGCAAACTCAGTTTTGGACATCTAGTGCCATTGGGCCCAGGTTCAGATGAAGGATGAAACCAGGAAATGGCTTAGCTCTTGGCAACAACACAAACAGGAAAGAGTGAAGTATCCACAATTTCAGCTATGTTGTATTGCAAGAGTAGGAAACCTCCACCCCACAGGCCAATCATGGTCCACCGGGGGTTCAAATTTGGTCTGTATGCCATTTCTGCAAATCATGCTCACCTATCAATCAGCTGATGTCGCAAGTGATGTCAGCTGGTAAAATACTAACTTGCATGCCTGTCTCCTACTGGGAATAGCCCAGGAAAGCAGCCCCAACTTTTTGCAGGCATTGCCTGTGGCAGGGATTCTCCTGCCTACAACGTGTGTGTGTGTGTGTGTGTGTGTTTGTGTGTGTGTGTGTGTGTGTGTGTGTGTGTGTGTGTAAAATACTGGTTTATTTCTCCACTCTCAATCACTTGATTGGTGATAGGTAATAGAAGCGTATAAACTATGCCTTAAAGCAAGGGGCCAATCTAGGCCCACCAGGACGTCCAATTTGGCAGATGCTGTGATTTCCCCAAACCACATCCACATATCAATCAGATGATGTCACAAGTGACATCAGCTGGTGAGTGGGAGGGTAGAGATCAATTCTGGCTTAGCTGTGGATGCAAGTGTCCCCCTTTTATGCAGGCATCAACTGTGAGGGGGACTTGTCCTGCATGCAACCAATCCTTCAAAGTACAGCCTTATTTCTCTTCTCTCCATCACCTGATGGAGAGGGAATAATCAAGGCTTTACCAGTCAGATACTTAGAACTCCCAAAAGCACCAAGCAAAGGGCAGGAAACACCTCTCACACTGAGATTCCCAAGTGAGTGAAAGCCAGGTGATTGTTGGGAGCTTGGGAACCCTGCAGAAGGGATTTTTAGTGGTGGGAAGAGGAAAGCACCCATCAATCATGTGACTGATGAGCGGATTTCCCACCCACCTTTCAATCTTGAGCTCCAGAACCCAATAGGTTCACCACCCAGGTTTAAATTGACATAAATGAGGACACAGCATCTGATTCTTTTAGTGCTTTGATAAGTAAATGGTCCATTGTCTTTCACAACAAGAGATAAAGTACATTTGGAGATTTCACCTAGGAAACACATCAACAGAACTTTCAAAGAAAGCTAAGAGACCACGATGGTCATACGGTTTCTTAGGAGTGGTGGCTTATATTATCTATGTTTAAACAAAAGATTTTAGCTGATATCAGAGACCTGCAATGATGTCCTGCATTGTAAAACCCATTTTTTTGTTTTGTTATTCTTCTTGTATTACCGTGGCATTTTGAGTTTCCATTTTAGTGTATGCTTGTCCTACTGTAGTATTATTCACAAAGTCTTTTTTGATTTTTTCCTTTCAGTGGAAACTGAAATATTCTGCCGAAAATCTTTAACACAGCAGTTTTGACTTCCTGGTTCCTCAGTGTATAAATAAGTGGGTTCAAAACTGGGGTAACTGCACTGTATATGAGGGTCACCATCATTTCTCTTTGAGAAGCATTCTCCACAGAGGGCAGCATGTAGTTAAACAACACTGGCACGTACATCAACCCAACCACCATCAAATGGGATCCGCAGGTGGAGAAGGCTTTCTGTCGACCACTTCGGGATTGCACTTTGAATAGAAGAAATATGATAATATAGAAGTAGGAGAGGAGTGTGGCAATGAAAGGTCCCATGGCAACGGAGCTAGCTACAGTGTTGAGGAGCATGAGGTTGAGGTGGGTGCTGCCGCAGGCCAGTTTCAGCAAAGGTTTGATGTCACATAAAAAGTGTTCAATGTGGTTTGGCCCACAGAAGGGCAGACGGGCAGTTGCCACTGCATGCATCAAGGCATGAAAAAAGCCAATGGACCATGTGGCTGCTGCCAAGATTTGACAAACCTGCCTGCGCATGATGATGGTGTAACGCAAGGGGTTGCATATTGCTACATAGCGATCAAATGCCATTACTCCAAGAAGAATGGCTTCACTGCTGCCCAGAAAATGGAAAAAGTGGAGCTGGGCCATGCAGCCAGCAAAGGAAATGGTTTGGACTGGCAACAGAAAACCAGCTAGCATCTTAGGAACAGTGACTGTGGAAAAGAAGATGTCAAGGCAGGAAAGGTTTCCAAGAAAAAAGTACATGGGAGTGTGCAGCTTTGGTTCAACTATTGCAACAAGCACAATAGCTGCATTCCCCAGTAGGCTGGCCAAATACATCATCAGGAAGATGGCAAAGAGTGTACACTGAAGCTGCCAGAGATTGGTCAGGCCCATCAAGATGAATTCTCTCACCTCTGTTTGGTTCTTTGTCACTAAAAGGAAGGAAGAAAGGTAGTTGAGATCACTGTAGAGTATTATTCACGTCCATCACCCATATCAGAAATCCATACAGACATAAGCAGATAAAACTCAGTCTAATTCTAAACCCCCTTAGAGAAGTGATTTTCTTTTCCTTCTACCATTTTCATTCCTTTTGAGATTCCTAGTCATATCATACGGATGAATGACTTGTAAAATCTACAGACTTTTTAAATGTGCAGAGAAGCTCGTGGCACACTCTTCCTGAGCCTTTACTCACGAGAACATTTATCCCAGCATCCTGTTCTCACAGTGGTAGGCCAGATGTCTATTTCCAGGTCACAAGCAGAACTTCAGTGCAGCTCCACTTTTTCCACCTACAATTCCCAGAAAATGGGGTGGAGGAAAACAGTGAACAAAAACCATAGCCAAAATGGTTAAGTCTCTTAAAAATAGAATCTAGCCAGACTGTATGAGAGAAAACCAGCAGGAACTGTTAATGAAAAATGCTGTAAGCTTTCTAAAGAATAATGAAGTACAACTATCCAAAACATCATTAACTTGCATTAACAATACATTTTTGAGTTTGTGTAAATAACATCTAGAACTTCTACATGGTAATTACAGTAATGCAAAATGTTTGCAGAGTGCTCTAATGTACAGGGAAGTTTTTAATGTTTAATGTTTTATTGTGTTTTTAATATTTTGTTGGAACCCGCCCTGAGTGACTGGGGCAATCCAGTCAGATGGGTGGCATAATAATAATAATAATAATAATAATAATAATAATAATAATAATAATGTCTCTTTTGCAGCTCAAGTAAGGTATTAACTGTATGTTACACATGCAGGCTTTGCTGCAAAATTCTCAATGAGTCTCTGCTTAAAAAGCACATCTGAAGCACAGCAGAAGGTATTCTGCCTCTAGCAACATTAATACTGGGAAATTAACTCCAGACATTGATTATAACTCAGTTTCAGTATTAAAGACTTCATAATCCAACAAAAGCATTGTTTTGTCCTTGTTTCTGTTACCCACAGAAACAGACACTGAGATATGAATATTTCATTGTCCATCACACAGCAATAGCATTGCAGGGATTAGATTAGATGATCCTCAGAGTCTCTTCCAAGTCTTTGATTCTATAAGACACTAACATTTTAGTATCTGATTCCATAAATAACTACAGCAGTGGTGAAATGAAGGGGTTTAGCCAGGAATTTTGCCCTGGGTGAAGCCTCTAGAGCAGTGGTTCCCAACTTTTTTTGGTCATGATCCACCTAAGCCACCTAGGCCTCTCGGAAATCCTGATTCCCCACCCCCCACCCCGGTGACATATAATTCTTATTATTCAAAAAGTGAACTCCTATTAACTTGGTCTAATTCATTCTCAAATTGCCACCCTTAAAAATCACCCTTGTGGGGCATGTGCCCCATGTTGAGAACCATGGCTCTAGAGCCATTGAAGCTCTGAGCCTCCAAGCAGTAAGCCTGGTCTGCCCAGTCACACAGACCCCACTCCATAGCAGTTTTGCTTTGCCTTTGTTGGCTCCGTCGTGTGACTCTGTGCCTCAGTGGAGTTGGAAAGCAATGAAGATTTTTCTTTTCTGTTGCAACAGAGTTCTCTCCCTCCTTGCAAGGAAGACAACTTTTAAAGACTTTAGAAATACATACAGAATTCCTTTAACTAATGTCTAAAATATAACCACTAATTTCCTGGTCACCCTACATATGTAACACAACCTTAGGAAAACGTCAGGCATGCAATGGAAGGGCACTTCCTCTTTGAAAATAGATTCGCAAAAAGAATTAATGCAAATTATATGGAACCTAAAGTGACTACAAAGTATAATTTTCTGAAATGAGTAACCTGGATAAAACCCTTTCCTCTGTGTTATCATAATTAAAATTTCATTTTTCTATTGCGTGCTTTAGTCAGGTTTATCAGCTGTAGATTTCCACAAATGCAGACTGTCAGCACAAACTAGTATACTTTCATCCTTGGAGTAAAGAATGGGATGAGCATACATTTCTTGATTAACAGATAGCTATATAGTGCATTCTTTGAAGCTGCAGACAGCACCTACTTTGATAAGTCCGCTTGTCCATTGAACTTGAGACTGCATTAAGTGGTATGAAGGAAGTACAGTATTTAAAGGAGACAAAGCAACAACAACAGCACTCTGATTGCTGTGCGAGCCCACACAATTTTAGTATGCAACATGTGCCCAGCTTGTTAAGATTGTTGGCCGCCGTTGGGTAAATTAGCTACATTCATTAATTTAGTGCCTCTTGATTGCTCATGTGGGAATTGAGAAAATAAACAATTTGTGCTTTCGATAATACAAAGTGTGCTTTTGAGAATACAAAAATTATGCAATCCATATATTCTGCTACGTTATTTTTAATGACCAAGATTATTTTTAACATCATCAATGTTTGCTCGTTCAACAATTTTTTTAAAGGCTCACATTTTTTAGTAGATAGTCCATCTTAACACCATTCTCTCCTCTCTTTAGAAGTTGTGTGCCCTGGCTCCACCACATGCAATGATTCCTGATTTAGGAAAAGAACCAGTCAAGACACAACATTTACATTTTGGGGTCAAAAAAGTCCACAACTTTTATTCATTGCAAATGTAATAGGTTTGGCGTAGCATTGGGTATAACCATTAACATCCAGCCTGGCTGCTGGAAGTATTTCCAAAGGGGTTTGCCCCTGAGACCAGGAGGACCTATAACATACATCAAAATGTCTCACCCCCACAAGAGAACCACCTTAAGGGGTTCAATGACCATAGCCCCCTCCTAGGCATCTTCCTGGATCCCTTTAATGGGATACCTCTTTCGTTTGGTGGAACAAGCAGAGGATTACAGCCTGCCCTCCACCAAGACTAAGGCCAAGCAAATGCCTAAACTGCCACATGAGCCAAGCACTTTTGGCTTGTCATCAAACCAATCATATTTTCAACCAGGCCTTTAAGCCTCCAGGCATTATTCCCTGCAGCTGACAGGTGGACACCGTCATGTCTAAACAAGAGTATGGCCCAGGCTACCATCTCTGATTTATTCCTCAGCATCTCCAGGTAGGACTAGGAGAGGACCCTGTCTTACACCCCAGAGAGCCACCATCAGTTAGTCAAATAGATCAATGATCCAATTCTGTATAAGCCATCTTCCTATGTTTGAAATATAATTTTTCTGCATAATATTTTCCTCAGAGCAGATTTTACCTCTTGATTCCTCAAAGTGTAGATCAAGGGGTTTAAAACAGGTGTGACCACACTGTACAACAGAGTGATGCTCATTTCCCTTTCAGAAGATTCACCAGTAGAGACAAGCATGTAGTTGAAAATAACTGGAACATACAAAAGTGCTACCACCGTTAGGTGAGAAGCACAGGTTGAGAAGGCCTTCCAACGGCTCTGCCATGACTGGACTTTGAAGAAGAGGAAGGAGATGATATAGAGATAAGAAAGGAGAGTGAGAAAGAAGGAACCTAGAGCAATGCAACTTGTGACAACGTTGAGGAGGGTCATGTTGAGGGCCGTGCTACTGCAAGCCAATTCTAGCAGGGGCTTGATGTCACAGAAAAAGTGCTGGATAAGATTGGGGCCACAGAACCACAGCCGGGAAGTGACTACTGTGTGTATTAGGGCATGAAAGAAGCCTGCGGCCCAGGTAGCCACAGCTAGCGCAAGGCAAGCCCATTTATTCATGATGATGGTGTAACGCAGAGGATTGCATATGGCCACATAGCGGTCATATGCCATGACTCCCAGAAGCATGCCTTCACTGCTGCCCAGGAAGTGGAAGAAGTGCAGTTGAGTCAGGCAACCAATAAAGGAGATAGTGTTGTGCCTCTTTAGGAAGCCATTCAGCATTTTGGGTACAGTAACTGTGGAGCAACATATATCAAGGCAAGAGAGATTTCCAAGGAAAAAATACATGGGGGTGTGAAGGCGTTGCTCAACCAGGACTACTGCCAAAATGGCCCCATTTCCTAGCAAGCAGGCCACATAGAGCAGCAGGAAGACTGTGAAAAGCATGTGTTGCTGTCTGTGGTCATTTGCTATACCCAAGAGAATGAACTCGTAGACCTCTGTCTGGTTCCCCATCTCTGTGCAGATAAAAAAAATAAAAATGGGGGGAAATAGGCCAGTGGTTTTAGAATGGAATTAGAAGAGAATGTACTGTAGTGATGAATGAATTGAAAGACAATGGATTGTGGTGTTGGGACTGAAGCCATGAAGGCAATTTGACAAGGCTTCTTTCCCTGGTCAGTTTTTAAATTAATTTTAAGGAAAACAATATGAGATAGAAAGGCATGAAGATTATTTTCAAAGTATGTAGTATTTCAGCAGAAGTCCAGAGTGTTGGATTAAATAATCTCCATCATTTCTTCCATCTTTGTGATGCTAAGTAGAGTGCTGAATGCAGGGTGGAATACATCTGATGCAATATTTATCTCACTCTGTCATTCCTGAAAGAATGATGAATTTTCATTAGCGCAGGGATAGTCAAAGTGGTGCCCTCAAGATGTTGTTGGACTCCAACTGCCACTAGCTCTAGCCAGTTTGCTCAGGAATTGAGTGAGTAATAGCATCTTCTGGAGGGTACTGCATTGGCCGCCCCTGAATTAGAGAAACACAGTTAGTGACATATTGAATAATCAGATCACATTTTGTATGAAATGAGTTTGTTAGAGTCTCTTCTATCCTACACACACTCTCTTTCTCTCTCTTGCTATTCCCAGGTAGAACACCATTCCCGCTGTGGGAGAAGTGCAAAGCAAAAAAAATTAGTGGTTGTACCTTCTCTCCATCACCTGTTAACACTTCACTGTCTTGTCCAAGCAATAAACGTATCCCTCACTTCTTTTTCTTGCTCTGAACATAACCAAGGAACCACTTTGCATTGCTTTGTCATTGTTTTAGCAACCTTTGTAAACCTGCCTTACATCACACTTACAGGCTTGGGCTATCTATTGCATTGGTCTGTGGTTATATGCCCCTCCTTCCATTTCATATGCACATCCTTTAAAAGACTCGACTCACCAGAGTGCTCACCAAACAACCAAACTGGCTTCTTCAGATGTGTCCCATGTTTCTTTTTGTTCCTCCTTCCTTTCATTTGTTAAATGTGTAAAAAATGACAAAAACCACAAGTGTTGCATAAACTACAAAAAGGTTTGTTCTTGTTGATTCAGACTGGCAACTTTAATTGGCCCCTGTAGCTGTGTCATTATGGGAAGTTTGATGTCACTTTCCTCCCGAGAAAAAAGACATTGAGTTAAACATTATTAGCTGCAAAGTTGCTCAACATCAAACTGCACTTAAAGTTACAGTACAATGGGACAGCTGCAAACATGGGAAACTCATTGCCCCAGTTGCATGCAAAGGAACAAAGAAAATGAAAGATAGTGAAATTTATGGAAGATCCATATTATACACCTAAAGCATGTTCAACACACATTTGAAACACATTATTCACCCCAAAAATTGTAGGAACTATAGTAAGGTTACCAGATTTTTTTCAAAGAATCCGGGGACACTTTTTTTTTTTTTGAAAAGAGAAAAAGGTTATTTTAAAAAGTTATTATTATTATTATTTTAAAGAAGTAATATGTCCTCTTCTGTGGTCTCCTCTGTCACATGGCCTTCCTCTAGGCCCCAACCTGCTCTCTTGGAGTGCTAGCCACTGTGGAGTAGGCTCAGCTTGGGCCTGGGCTTGGCCATGTGTCCTTGCCCTCCCAGTGCTCTCCTACTTCTCCTCTTCAGCAGCAGCAGCGGCGCAGCAAGGTTGGGGCTCACCTCTTTTTTCTCCTTCCTCTTTCTCTCCCTTCCTTCTCCTTCTCCTCTCCTCCTTCTCTCTGCATCAGCTCTGGGGTTTTCCTGGCCCCAGAGCACCACTGGGCAGTCGGCCGGGCGGCCAGGTGCTCTCGCTCCAGGCTCGATTTGGGTTGGAGGTGTCAGCGGTTTCCCCAGTTGATGCGCCAGGCGTCTCCAGTTCCCCCTTGGCAGCGGCTGTGGCAGTGACAGTCTCAGCAGCCCGGAGCCAACCTGGTAGCGCAGTTGGCTCTGGCTGGCTTCAGGAGCTGCCTGCTGCCATGGTGCCCACCATTTTGCCTTGCCGGAGGTCCCCATATGATGTGTCTTGTGCCGTTGAACCAATCACACAACATTCATTCCCTGCTAATAAATCTACAACACCTAAAATATAAATCTGGGGACATTAAATGAAATCCAGGGACATTCCGGGGATGGATTTTGTCCGTGGACAGATTTGTAAATCCGGGGACTGTCCCCAGGAAACAGGGACTTCTGGCAGCCATAAACAGAGCTACTCCATCTCAGAGCTACCATTTCTAGCACTCCTAAGAACTTACACTTCCCAGGGTTGTTTGGGAGAAGTCCTGTGCTTTAAATGTGCACCACTTGTGCTTTAGATGTATAGTGCAGATCTGCCCATAGCTATGTATACTCATTCTATATTGGTGCAGCTCCATCAAGTTGCATCTCCAACTGATTACCCACTAGTTATTAGGCAACATTTAATCAGATAAAGATTTTTACTTGGCATGGAGACAAGTGTTTAAAACTGTTAATTGCTGAAGATCAATTGTTAATTGCTGAAGTAATTGTTAATATTGAAAACTAGCACAACAGTATTACTACGAGACAGAAAACGAGACATGATTTACATGTGCAGACTGTAAAAATCATGCTTTGTATCATTTCCCACATCTATTCCACTTTTTCCACTGTGTGAACTGTACTCCTAATTTTTAACTCATTTATTCCTTTATTTCTGTAATGCAACCCATAGGGGAGAATAAGTTATGAAGGTATCTGAAATTTGCTAAGTAGATGGGATGTGGGTGGTGCTGTGGGTTAAACCACAGAGCCTAGGGCTTGCCGATCAGAAGATTGGCGGTTTGAATCCCCACGACGGGGTGAGCACCCATTGCTCGATCCCTGCTCCTGCCAACCTAGCAGTTTGAAAGCACGTCAAAGTGCAAGTAGATAAATAGGTATCGCTCCAGCAGGAAGGTAAACGGCATTTCCATGCACTGCTCTGGTTTGCTGAAGTGGCTTAGTCATGCTGACCACATGACCGGAAGCTGTACGCCAGCTCCCTTGGCCATTACCAGGATTTCAAAGGTGGAATTGATGTCCCAGGGTCATTTCCAACAGGCTCTTTATATTGGATCTTAGACAAGTTGACCGAAAATTGTGAGTTTTTTGCGTTTTTGTAAAAAAAGAAAGAAAAAAAGCTCAATAATCTTGGAGTTTGTTTAAAAACAGCTCAACTTTTTGAAATATGGCAACCCTGTAGTTAAGGGATCCACATACTGAATGCATTTTTGTTATCTTTTTTAAAAAAGTTGCTTGCTGCTGCAGCTCTTACCTTAACAAACTATATACTTCTTTCAGTCTAGATATTCAACTTGTAAATAGATTAAAATCCACAGAACCAGAGTAAGATGTTATCATCAGTTTGCCCACACTCATATTAAAGCAGAGGAGAGATATAGCTTCTTTGTATACGTTTGAGAGTGCTCATTTTATCACATCTACCCTCCTTTGGAAAAGAAAAACCAACCTCCCTTTAGGAGAAAAAACCAAAACCTTTAGAGATTTTTCATGTCATATGAGAATTCCTTTGTTTTTGAAAACATAAATGATTAATAAGGTCTTTTGAGATGGTATGTTAATTGTTTGTTTTATATGATATTGTCTAGAGTGAGAGAGAAAATTTTGAGCTTGTTTAAGCAAACTTGCTGATGAATTCCAGCTATGAAATTTCATGCTGGAGTCCATCTTTGAAATTCTTTTGTAGTTCTTCTCAGGCCAGTAACAGTGAATCCTTCTTCTTTTTTACCCATTGGTTTCTTCATGTTGCCTTTTTTATATATCAGATCTGTATCCAATTATTAGTTTGGGAAAGGCTCATCAGTTTGTTCTTTGTAGGCAGCAAATGGGTATTGTTGACAACTAAAGGAATATATCATATTGGTTGATTTTATCATGTCTCATAATGCTTTTGCAAATAGGGAGATTTCACCCCAACTTTCATTTCCTTTTTGCCTTCCCATCCACATAATTTTGGTGAGCTCAGTATGAAACTTCAATACTTGATTGAAAACCACCAAATAAATTGTGGTGGAGTTATTAAGTTATAGTGGACTTGTGTTGAGTTAAACTGGAAATGTGTTTATAATGTTATCAAGACTATTTTTGGGAACATGTTTTTGTTAAATACTATGATTGTTCTGTTAGGCTCTTAAAAGTGATGTAAGGTTCAGACAAAGTTCCTCAGTTTATTTATTTGCATTTATTTATTAAATTTTATACCACCCTTCATTTGCATACCCTCCAAAATTTCTCCAATGAAAATAGGGACATCCCATTCCATAATGATAATTTTACTATTTATACCCCACACATCTTACTGGGTTGCCTCTGGGCAGCTCCCAACATACCGTAATTTTCGCTCCATAATACGCAGTTTCTTCCTCCTAGAAAGTAAGGGGAAATGTCTGTGCATGTTATGGAGCAAATGCCTACGGATGGCGGGGGAATCTGCTGCAGTCGTGAGCAGTCCGTGGCTTGCTTTGAAACAGCAAAGCCGGTGTAAGCGGCTCCTGTCAGCGAGCCCAGCCGGGGAGGAGGGAGAGAAGCAGAGCGGGAGAGGACAGGAGCCACTTACACGAGTGTAAGCGGCTCCTGTCCAGTTGGCTGCTTTAAAACAACCCCGTGCTCTCTGTCCCTGCCTGCAGTTTTTTGCTGTCCGATTTTGGATTAGCCACTGTAGGGGCTGTGTGTGTGCTTGAGCTATCGTTCTCCTCCTCCTGCCTCCCGTTCACTCTCCAAGCGCCCCTGCGCTCTCCCAGTGCTCCTGCGACTTTAGGATTGATACTCTGTATGTCTGTGTGTGTGTGAGGGATCGTTCTCCTTCACTTGCTTCCCGTTCACTCTCCCAGCACCCCTGTGCTCTCCCAGTGCTCCTGCGACTTTAGGATTGATACTCTGTATGTCTCTGTGTGTGTGAGGGATCGTTCTCCTTCACTTGCTTCCCGTTCACTCTCCCAGCACCCCTGTGCTCTCCCAGTGCCCCTGCGACTTTAGGATTGATACTCTGTATGTCTGTGTGTGTGTGAGGGATCGTTCTCCTTCACTTGCTTCCCGTTCACTCTCCCAGCACCCCTGTGCTCCCCCAGTGCTCCTGCGACTTTAGGATTGATACTCTGTATGTCTCTGTGTGTGTGAGGGATCGTTCTCCTTCACTTGCTTCCCGTTCACTCTCCCAGCACCCCTGCGCTCTCCCAGTGCCCCTGCGACTTTAGGATTGATACTCTGTGTGTGAGAGAGAGATCGTTCTCCTTCTCTTGCTTCCCGTTCACTCTCCCAGCACCCCTGCGCTCTCCCAGTGCCCCTGCAACTTTAGGATTGATACTATGTGTGTGTGTGAGGGATCGTTCTCCTTCTCTTGCTTCCCGTTCACTCCCCCAGTGCCCCTGCGACTTCCAGCGCCCCTGCGACTTTAGGGCCGGTTCTCTGCCTGTGTGTGTGTGTTTTGACCTCACTGGGCTTGTTGGGGGAGAGTGTTGGTCACAATTTTTCTTGATTTGTCTCCGAGTGGTTACTATCGTGGTTTCCTTTGTTTGTCTTAGCGCGTTGCTTTTAATTATCTTTAAGTGTGAGTGTGAGCGTTTCGGCAGCTGCCGAGCCGGGGAGGAGGGAGAGAAGCAGAGCCTGCTTGTTTTAAAGGAGCAAAGTGGGAGAGGAGAGGAGCCTCTCCTGCATTATTAGCAGCATCCTTCTCCACACACCCCACACGTGCTCCTTGTCCCTTGAATGCTTTTCCTTCCCTCCCCACTTAAAACGTGGTTACAAAGCACAGATCCACATGGATCCTCAGGATTTTTGCACTGGGTCACCCCAAATTCACCATCAGATCACATAGCATGTCCATGGCTACAGCCTGCACCAAAAAACACACACGCACCCACTGTTTCATTGGGCCGCAATGGCACAAAAACGTGGTTACAAAGCATGGATCCACATGGATCCTCAGGATTTTTGCATTGGGCTACCCCAAACTCACCGTCAGAACACATGTCTGTGGCCACAGCATGAACCACAAAAATCATACATCCACTGTTTCGTTTAGAATATTTTTTTCTTGTTTTCCTTCTCTAAAAACTACGTGCGTGTTATGGTCAGGTGCGTGTTGTAGAGAGAAAAATATGGTACATAAAATCATAATAAAACATTTAAAAAAACCTTTCCTAAACAGATTTCCTTCACATGGCTCAGGGGTCAGATACCCTCCAATATTTCTCCAATGAAAATAGGGACATCTTAAGGAAAAGTGGGAGATTCTGGGATCTTATCAGAAACCAGGATAGCTTCTCTAAATCAGGGATGTCCCTGGAAATTAGAGACACTTGGAGGGTCTGCATTTGTAGATCTCAGGGTGATTCTCAACATAAAAATACACCAAAGAACCACAAAAATATAATAAGAACAAGAACAAACCAATAAAGCCTCTTTTGATCATTTCCTTTCAGTGAAATGTCAAAAACCTTCTTCCCAGAATCTTCAACAAGGCAGTTTTGACTTCCTGGTTCCTCAATGTATAGATAAGTGGGTTCAAAACTGGTGTAACAGCACTGTATATGAGGGTCACCATCATATCCCTTTGAGAAGCATTACCCACAGAAGGAAGCATGTAGTTAAACAACACTGGCACGTACATCAATCCAACCACCATCAGATGGGATCCACAGGTGGAGAAAGCTTTCTGCCGACCAGTTTGGGATTGTACTTTGAAGAGAAGAAAAATGATAATGTAGAAGTAGGAGAGGAGTGTGGCAATGAAAGGTCCCATGACAATGCAACTGGTTACAATATTAAGAAGTAAGAGATTCAGATGAGTACTACTACAGGCCAGTTTCAGCAAAGGCTTGATTTCACAAAAAAAGTGTTCAATGTGATTGGGCCCACAGAAGGGCAGACGGGCAGCTGCCACTGCATGCATCAGGGCATGAAAAAAGGCAGTAGACCATGTGGCTGTTGCCAATATTTGGCAGACCTGCTTGCGCATGATGATGGAGTAACGCAAAGGGTTGCATATTGCTACATAGCGATCAAATGCCATTACTCCAAGAAGAATGGCTTCACTGCTGCCCAAGAAATGGAAAAAGTGGAGTTGTGCCATGCAACCACCAAAGGAAATGGTTTGGACTGGCAACAGAAAACCAGCTAGCATCTTTGGAACTGTGGTTGTGGTAAAGAAGATGTCAAGGCAGGAAAGGTTTCCAAGAAAAAAGTACATGGGAGTGTGCAGCTTTGGTTCAACTATTGCAACAAGCACAATAGATGCATTCCCCAATAGGCTGGCTAAATATAGCATCAGGAAGGTGACAAAGAGTGTACACTGAAGAGCCCAGAGATTGGTTAGGCCCATCAAGATGAATTCTCTCACCTCTGTATGGTTCTTCATCTCTAAAAGACAGCAGGGAGAAAGAAAGGTAGGTGAGTACCATTCAAGCCATTTACCTATACAGTGGTTCCTCTACTTATAAACATGATCCCTTCCGGGGTGTCGTTCGCACCCTGAAAAGTCCGTAAGTAGAACACCACTTCTGCTTGTGCGTGTGACATGATAGAGCACTTCTGCGCATGTGCGAACCGGCGAACCCAGAAGTGTTCATAACCTGGAAAAAGGCAATGTGAAGGAAACGCAACTCGAGGTATGACTGTGTCTGAAATCTCTACAAACATAGCCAGATAAAACCCCAGTCTAATTCTAAACCCACTTACATTCTTTATAGGGAAATGATTTTATTTTTCCTACAACCATAATCATTACTTGCGCGCCCAGGTGTCGCACAACCCTCAAACCTGTCTGATGAATAACAGTCAAGAAACAGTATTTTTGGTCAAATCAGGGACAATTTTATCGCCATCCCAGTCGCAGAGCCATCCCCTCCTACCCCTAGAAATAGAGACTCACATTTTAGCATATCGTTACATAAATAACTACAGCAAAATTGTACCTGTGTTCTCCTTCCAGTATGACTCTTTCAGGATCATCTGAAATCCACATTTGGACAAAGAATAGTTACAGATAGCATTGGTCAAGATTAATGTTTACCAATTAATTAATGTTTGCCAATCCAGTTATTTGAGTTGTAGCAAACACCCATTTAAATTATTGAACCCAAGTTATGTTCATTAACTTCAAATGGTCTTATCTTACTAGCACTAGCACCAGTTTCAACCCTTTGCTTTACTTTATCATCATGAGCATTTCATTTTTCTATTGTGTTCTTTACTCATGTTTATCAGTTGTAGTTTTCACAAAAGCAGGCTGTAACATGCATAATTTCACCCTGGGAGTAAAGAATTGGATGAACATAAATTGCTATATTAACATCCAGCTATATAGTGAGTTCTTTCAAGCTGCAGACGGCGCCTACCTTGATGAGTTCGCTTTTCCCTTAGATGATTGAACATGAGACTGATGTTAAGTGGTATGAAGGAAGTATTTAAAGGAGACAAAAGAAATACACTCTGATTGCTGTGTGACCCCACGTGAATGTGTAAGCCTAAGACTTAGTATGCAACATGTACCCAGCTTGTTAAAGATTGTTGGCTGTCATTGGGGAAATCAGCTACATTCATTAATTTAGTACCTCTTCATGTGGGAATAGAGTCTATAAATCTCTTGGTTTTGAGAAAATAAACACTGTGTGCCTTTGAGAATATAAAGTGTGCTTTTGAGAACACAATTTGTAGAATCAATAAATTCTGCCAAGCTGTTTTTAATGACCAATTTTATTTTTAGAATATTATTTTATAAGGCCCACATTCTTGAGTACAGAATCCATCATAATGTAATTGTATTTGTGCCTTGGAAGCTGCGTACAGATTTTCTCCTCATGTGCCCAGGCACCACCACTACCCTGATGTCCCCTGATTTAGGAAAAGAACCAATCAATACACAATAATAATTTTGGGGGTCAAATAAGGCCACAACTTTTATTATTTACAGATATAATAGGTTTGGCAAACACACTGGGTATAACCATTAACACCCAGCCCAGCTGCTGGAAGTATTTCCAAAAGGGGTTGCTCCTGAGACGAGGAGGACCTGTAACATACAGTACATCCAAATGGTTCACCCCCACAGGAGAACTGTCTTAAGGAGTGCTATGGCCCTAGCCCATGCCTAGGTGTCTGAAGAGTAGCACCTCCTCCCAGATCTCTTTAATGGGATACCCATTTCCTTTGGAGTGTCAGGCAGAAGCTTACAACCCCCCTAAAACAAGAGTAGGGCCAACCTAAACTGTCATCTGAGCCAACTACCATTATATGTAAATGCAGCCTCTTGTCAGGTTTCAGTGAATTCTGATCCTTTCCCGTCTCACAGTAGACAGCCAAGGAAGTAGACAAGGAAGCTCTTACCAAGTCTTTATTCAATATCTACGGCAAGAGGCCTCTGTACGCTGCCCCTTAAGGTTAATGGTGTTGCTCCAACTGAGCTCCTGTCCCCTCCCTTCCTAGCAACAGCACTTCACCTTACAGTGGTCGCCAGGGTCTAATTGTCTCTGAGTCCTTTGCTCTTCCACTTTCAATGCATGTCAGGTTCTGGGAGAAGGAGGGGGGGGGTCAGAAATACTGTTCTGTGATAATGTGTTTCTGTCTCGCCCTTCTCTTCTCCCAAAACCTCCCAACTCTTCTGTTCACGTGTCTCTGAGCTGTGACCTTCCTCAAACCACTGCTTCAGGAGAAGGGGGGCAGTCTCCACCATTCCTCCTCAGTCTCATCCCCCTCAGTCCAGTCCCTGACATATCTTTATCAGAGGTGATGTTGGGGTGCCAAATCAAGAATCCACCCAATAACTCGACTTTGCATTTCACTGCACAGTTCACCTTCTTTCTTGCTTGAGTTATACAAATTGGGTGTGGAACACCACACCATTGCCTCCTTTCCAACAGTTCAGACCCATTTGTGGGTAATTTCTCATTAAAAAGCAAATTAATTCATACTTTGTGAAGCAATCAGCAAAACAAAACACAGCCATGCTTAAAAATTGTAACTTCTTTGAATTTTGCAATGTCACCCAAGTAATATGTACAAAAAATTCATACACCAGCATAAAGTGTGCACAAAAGTGACATATTTGTGGAAGTAGCACACAAAATTCTATTATAGCAGGGGGAAATGATATATCAGGAGAAATCCCATACAAACATGTGGCAATCAGGAGAAATTCACACTGAAATTGGAGAATTTTCACAAGGACTTTAAATAATGCAAACTGATGTGGAAAAGTGGAAAAGTGAAAATAAGTTGGAAAAATGAGAAACTGAGGGAAAATGTAATTGACAGATTTGCTCATCGTAGCCTAGACAAACTATGTTCTATAACCAAGGTGTCACAGGAGCCCCTCATTTTCCCAAGAGATTGCTTTTTCAGCTGAATGTTGCTTTTATTTGTTTATACCTGCTTACAATGATACCCTCTTTCCATCAGATCTGGGCTTTGGATCAGCTCCTAGCTTCTTGGTTTTATTCTCAAATGTCATCTCAGTTGCCAGGGTAGAATTTCACCTGCTGCATCACATCTGAATTGGATATGATCTATGTATACACATGCTTCTTTTGATAAACTGAAAATAGAGTAGTGAGAGCATTTTGGCCTTTACTGCCAGTACGATGAATTTTGCACCTGCCAGTATGATATCTCTTCAGCAACACAGATTGCTGTTTGCCAAAAACTAACCATTTACACATACTTCTGGCAATGCAAGTACAGTCGCATTCCTCCCC
The DNA here is from genome assembly GCF_965112155.1 of Podarcis liolepis. NCBI lineage: Eukaryota > Metazoa > Chordata > Lepidosauria > Squamata > Lacertidae > Podarcis > Podarcis liolepis. The sequence continues at coordinate 26,672,702 of NC_139573.1, read as the reverse complement.
CCCCCCACTTCTTTTTGATGAAATTACAGAGGCATATCAGTTCCCTTTATCCCACAATGAAATAATTTTTGTTTTCAACATTGAATAAGGACCATGCCTTCCATCAATCAAGATCTACCCCAAAGATCTTACCTGCATTACATTGCAGCAGAGAGTTTGGTCATAGAGTATACACTTGCCTATGATCTACAGACAAGCCCTACAGGCATGCTCACATGGTATTCATGTTTTAAAGGCATGTTGGCTTTATCTGTGTGTTACACACATTTTTAGGTGTTTACAGGAAAGGGGAATCACCATAACGATTCATTATGAAAGTCTGTAGACCAAGGATGGGAAGCATTAGCTCTCCATTTGTTCTTAGACCACAACTCTCATATTCTTTGGTTACTGGCAGTGATGTCTGGGGTTATTGGAGATACAGTCCAACAGCATCTGGATTGTTCTATATCCCTATTGTAGACCTTTTGTGAGGTTGAACCAGTTTCAGAGACCAGATCTATCCAACAGATTGTTACTTACTGTAGCTTGGAAAGACACAATATAAAAGACAGTGGATTTGATCTGATAAAAAGATTTAGAAAAGTCATGCCCGTTGCATGAAAATATCCCACCCACCAATAAAGAATCCAGATATAGCTGCCCCCTCCCTTAGTTCAACACAGGAAAGCCTAAAAGTGGTTATGAGGATCTTTTGACATTCTCTGTGCCTAGCTGCATCTTATGACCTTCCATGGCCAATATCAGTTCTCTGAAACAAGGGCAATAACAAACTATTAAGTCCATATTTAAGCTCTGCACTTTTGATTTATTAATTTTTTAATAGCAGTTTTCACTTCTTGATTCCTTAGAGTGTAAATCAGAGGATTCAGAACTGGAGTGACAACAGTGTACATGAGAGTGACCATGATTTCTTGCTTTAGGGATTCTCCTGAGGAGGGGGGAACATAAGTCAAGATAGCCCCTGCATAGAAAAGAGTCACAACTGTGATATGTGAGGCACATGTGGAGAAGGCTTTTGCTCTGCTTTCCTTAGACTTTACCTTTAAGAAGAGGAAGGAGAGGATGTAGGTGTATGAAAGAAATGTTAGGAGGAAAGGGAGCACAACAATTAGGCCTGTAACTATGTTGAGGAGCTGGAGGTTAAGAATGGTGCTACAGCACGCCAATCTCAAAAGGGGTTTAATGTCACAGAAGAAGTGCTGGACTATGTTGGGGCCACAGAAATGGACCCGAGATGTCATTATGGTGTGCATGAGAGCATGGAGGAATCCAGTGGTCCAGGTAGCCATGGCCAAGAAAAGGCAAGTCTTCTTGTTCATGATGACAGTGTAACGCAGTGGATTACATATTGCTACATAGCGGTCATAGGCCATGACACCCAGCAGTAAAGCCTCACTGCTACCCAGGAAGTGGAAAAAATGAAGCTGTGTCATGCATCCAATAAAAGAGATTTTCTGGTATCCAAAGAGGAAGCCTGTCAACATCTTTGGTACAGTGACGGTGGAGTAGCATATGTCAAGGCAAGAGAGGTTCCCAAGAAAGAAGTACATAGGGATGTGCAGGCGTGGCTCAATCAGTGCTATGAGTAAAATGATGGCATTCCCTACCATGATAGCAAAGTAGACAAACAAGAAGCTGATGAAGAAGAAGGTTTTCCGCCCAGGGACATTAGTCAGACCCATGAGGATAAAATTATTCACATTTGTCTGGTTCTCCATCACTGAAAATAAAGGCAGAAATATTGCAAGGAAGCATTATTATGACAGGCTGTTTCCGTTGTAAATGAGCAAAGATGAAGCCAAAGAAAGAAGTAAATCAGGTGGATGGAGGAAAGGATAAGTAAGTCTAGAACAATCAAAAATAGAAATTGGTTTCATAGGCCACAGTAAATCACAGCTAGGATCCTCTGCCAAATCTAAATTCCTGACTATGCTAAAGGGTATGCATAAGATTTGGGGTGGGTGGGTAGAGAAGAGCTGATCTCTTCATCTTTGCTGACTCCTCAGGCCCCAATCTTCTCATATTAGCAAATTGCTCTAAAGATCAGCCTACAATGATGTGCTGGGCTTGTTGGCTCTTAAATGAAGAGTGAGAACTTGCATACACATAACAAAGACACTGGGTGCCACAAAGGCAAGCCCACCAACCAGTTTCCCAAGTAAAAATATGATTCTGATGCTTCATGCCCATATCCATCACTGTCCTAATCAGCTTTGTACTACCTGTACATAACAGGAGCTGGGAATCATAAGTTGGGAGAAGAATATTGCTCTCAGATTCTGCTTGTATGCTTCCCATAGGTGTCTGGTTGCCCCTGTGAGAGCAGGCTACTCTACTATGTTGGCCCTTTGGCCTGACTGAGTGGGACTCTTCTTGTGTTCTTATGTGACATTGGTGTGTATATCAAGTGCACCTTTTTCTCACTCTAAAATCCTTGCACCTCTTTAGAAGAAATTTATGTCTGCAAATTTTTATCCACTTCCCCAAGTTATAAATGTTTGTTTCCCCATTATAAGATACAGGGCAAGCATCTGAAGCTTGGGAAAACAAGGCAAGCCACTCTCTAACAGAGCTCTCAAAGTGGGTCCAAAGCAATTATATTCCCCTACTTCTTTGATGCTCCAGTGGTAGTAATGACAAAAAATAGTAGTAATGCCCCCCTTCCACCCTGCTACTGCCCTGCTATTATGAGACTGATAGATTTGGACTTGGCAGATCTTCTTCCATGACCACTCCTTTCTTTGACCAGATAGAATTATTATTGAGTTACAGAGCACCTTCATTGTTGGCAAAGACCTAAGGAAGAAGAAGTCATGCTGGAATTAAGCAAGGATGTTTTCTGAAGAAGTTGTAGGACTTCAGCTCCCATTATCCCTGATCATTGGCCATGCTAGCTGGGGCAAATGGGAAATGGAATCCAAGAATATATGAAGTTGAAATTGTTGTTATTAAATTGTTACTATGTTATTGTTTTGCTCTGTTATGATGAAATTGTTTTTGTAGTGTTTGAAATGCATCCCGGTTTCTTTGTTGTAAGCTATTTTGAGCATGACTTTTTGTGTGGAAAAGTGGCATAAAAATAGAATGAATGAATGAATGAATGAATGAATGAATGAATGAATATTGACAGCCATGGGTTCCCTATCCCTATATTCAGTCCAGAAGCAATTTCAGACCATCTTCTGCTATTCTAACCTTTCTCCAATTTCCGTCCTATATCCCACTCCCTTTACAACTATTTTACCCACTGTAAATAGATGTTGTAAATCAGGAGTTGACTAGACTCAAGCACAGGAATGTGTGGACGTAGCTCATATTTCAATAGTATTTACCCAAACATAATTGCTCAGCACTGGAGTGTTTCCTTTTAGAAGACTGGAGGAAGGAAAGTAGAAATTAAGAATACAAAGAGTACACTTTATACTTGCATCTTTTTTTAGGGACCAAGCATTAACCTTTCCAGCTATTCTTCTCAGTCAATGGTGTCCGGTGGAAAGCAGTATTCCAGAAAAACTGGTGATGTTGTGATTGTATGGTGCCATTCGTACCCAATAGCAGACCTTGTTTATGCAGTCCCTTTGTATAAAATCAATACACTGGGGGTGCAGTGAGTGGAGGGACAAGAGATCTGTTAATTACTATCAAGGGGAGAAAATGCGTAAATAAATGAGGTAATTTACTCAGGATTAATACAAGCAAAGTACAACCCAACCCATATCATACTCCAAGGAGTTCAAGGTGGCACGCATGAATGTCACCCTCCTTTTCATCATTGCAACAACTCTGTTAGGCTAAGAGATAATAACAATAATAATAATAATAATAATAATAATAATAATAATAATAATCATTTACCATTTGTACCCCGCCCATCTGGCCAGGCCTCCCCAGCCACTCTGGGCGGCTTCCACAGAGACCCTAAAATGTAACACGTTACAAACTTTCCTGAACAGGGCTGCCTTAAGATGTCTTCTGAATGTCAGGTAGTTGTCCATCACCTTGACATCCGATGGGAGGGCATTCCACAGGGCGGGCGCCACCACCGAAAAGGCCCTCTGCCTGGTTCCCTGTAGCTTTGCTTCTTGCAATTAGGGAACCGCCAGAAAGCCCTCGGCGCTGGACCTCAGCGTCCGGGCAGAACAATGGGGGTGGAGACGCTCCTTCAGGTATACTGGGCCGAGGCCATTGAGGGCTTTAAAGATCAACACCAACACTTTGAATTGTGCTCGGAAACGTACTGGGAGCCAATGTAGGTCTTTCAAGACCGGTGTTATGTGGTCTGGGCGGCCGCCCCTAGTCACCAGTCTAGCTGCCACATTCTGGATTAGTTGTAGTTTCTGGGTCACCTTCAAAGGTAGCCCCACGTAGAGCGCATTGCAGTAGTCCAAGCGGGAGATGACTAGAGCATGCACCACTCTGGCGGGACAGTCCGTGGGCAGGTAGGGTCTCAGCCTGCGTACCAGGTGGAGCTAGTAGACAGCTGTCCTGGATACAGAATTGACCTGCGCCTCCATGGACAGCTGTGAGTCCAAAATGGCTCCCAGGCTGCACACCTGGTCCTTCAGGGGCACAGTTACCCCATTCAGGACCAGGGAGTCCTCCACACCAGCCCGCCCCCTGTCCCCCCAAAACAGTTCTTCTGTCTTCTCAGGATTCAACCTCAATCCATTAGCCACCATCCTCCAACCGCCTCCAGGCACTCACACAGGACCTTCACTGCCTTCACTGGTTCTGATTTGATAACTGATCTGAGGTCACTTACTGTGCTTCATGGCTGAGTGGGGATTTGAACCCTTAGTCCCCCAATCCTGGTACAACACCCATATCATTCATATCAATGTGCTCCCACTTGAATAAAACACAAGACTGTATTTTGATGCAAGGGGCACATTTTTATCAACCATTTGCATATGCAACAAGCAACTTCTAATTAACATTATCTCAGGTCTGCTGACTTGGAGGGGTGTGTGCTGTCAAAAGGCAGGAGGGCTGGGTTGTCAGGGTACAGTGGGGGGTGGGTGGAGAAAGAGAGGAAGGCAGATTCTGCAGGCCCTGCCCTGCTGGTGCTTCCATGTGGTAGCACATGGAACATGCTGCTAAAGCTTTATCCACCAGGATTGAACACTGAGCCCTGCTGCCCTTCCTGGCTGCACATTGAATTAGGGTTCACAGGGTTACTGCAACAGCATGCTTCATTTAATTCCAAGCAACTAGTATTCAGAGGCACACTGCCTCTGAAATTGGATGAAGAAAATAATAATTGTGGTTAGTAGCCATGGACAACTGTGAAGCGGGAGAGCAGTCATGGTGGGTGCAGGGAGATGCTAGAGAGGAGAAACATGCAGACACCAAGCTTGGCAACCTGGAAGTGCAGCAGTGGGTTATGAGAACAAACACATTTTTTTAGTTGGGTGATAAAAATGCAGCTGGGAGATAAAATGACACTCAGGATTGAGGAATGCTGTGCAGGCAAGAGAGTAAGAGACAAGCCAGCAAAAGGTTTGAGAGGATCTGACTTGGATAGTGACCAAACAAAAAGAGGTATGAAGATGGGGGCAGAAGAGGGGGTGAGTATATGAAATTATGCTGAGGAGGGAGGAAACGAAGGTTGCAGTGAGGTAACTGTAAGAACGCTTAAGGAGAGATTTAGGCCTGCCTAAAAGGCTAAAAAAGAAAATCTATAAGAAGAGAACTCACAGGTCTGCAATTTCATCTCCTCCCAGTGGTGAGGCAAGGGAAGAGCAATAAACAGTGCTGTTACTTGGATGTTGACTATATGCTGGAGCACAGAGTGAAATTACTACTGCTATCCTGGGTACAGCAGGAAAAAGAAGGAAGGAAAGAAATTTTGCTGCTATGATTGTACTCCATGTCCAGAAGGGATGATCTCTAAGTATAAAGGTGGGAGGAATAACTTACACAATTATCTTATTTGCATTTCAATAACACAACATGAAGTGTAAACCCTTGAATGTATAGGGAGATATTTTACAATGCAAAACTTTACACCAAGACTAGAAAACTTAACTATTAATCATTAAAAGTTTAGAGTGTGGGACTGAGTAAATTTGTGTCCATCACTATCTCTCAGTCTAAGAAACCTCACAGGGTTGGTGTGAAGATGCCTTGCCAGGTAGTTCCACTGTCACTGAAAGTCTTTCCTAGATGTTTCCTGTGTGAATAGGATATCCAAAATAAACTTTTTCCAATGGACCATTTTACATTTCAACAATATACTGTGCTTTTAATATTGTTTCATTTAATTGATTTTCATAACCTTATTTCAATAAAGAGCAGGTTATAAATTACTTAAATTAATATATAATAAAGGACGATGCTGCTTTCCGAATTGTGTGACATTTGTTCCTCAACAGCACTGAAAAGCCTTGTGGAATGACACCTTGGAGTTTATTTTACTCAGCCAGATGATAATATCACTTACATTTTCGATAGAACCTCACCATTATTATTTTTCCTGTTGGATAATCTTGCAATGCAGTTTCTATTATTAAGACTTCAAACAAAGAACAGAATAAATAGTCAGCATAGCAGAACAACGTAATGTTTTACTGTTTCATGAAACAACATGAAACATTGTGAAGATTGCCTTTAGAATATGTCTACGTGGGGGAAAATAAATTTCCAAAGTCATCAATGAAATTTGACTCAAATTTTCTGTTTAAGTCTTTATGTGTATTTTTTTTTTTTCAGAATAAAAAATCATCATGACATTATTAGAGTTCTGTGACACCCCCCGAAAAAGTTAAGAACCAATTCTTTAGCTATATATTGGTCAATGTCCAAAATATTTAAAAAGCTCTTCCTTTATTCCAGATATGGAAGCCTGTGTGAAATGTCCAGAAGATGAGTATCCCAAACATGACCAAACTCTTTGGTACTCTTTGGTACTCTTTGGTTAAGTACATCCCCTCCATTCCCAGATACCAATATGCACTCACTGCATGGGGAAATCATACTAGAGTGTAATGAGGGTTCAGTGGCTATGTTTTATGGTGTCTTAGTCTATATGGGTTTGTTGGCCATTGTCAGCTTCATCTTGGCTTTCCTGGCCAGGAAGCTACCTGACAGTTTCAGTGAGGCCAAATTTATCACTTTCAGCTTGCTGGTGTTTTGTAGTGTTTGGTTGTCCTTTGTTCCCACCTATCTGAGCACCAAAGGAAAATACATGGTAGCTGTGGAGATCTTTTCCATTTTGTCTTCTGGTGCTGGATTACTGGGTTGTATCTTTTCCCCTAAATGCTACATTATTATATTCAGACCTAAGCTGAACACCAGGGAACAACTAATCAGCAGAAAAAAGTAAAAGAACATGAGTGCATATGTTTCTTTCTGTTTGTGTATGTAGTTCATTGGAAATGCTGGTGGGAGGGGTGTCATAAGAATTCAGCCATGGGTACTTGCTTAAGCAAATGTCTGTCCTTCAATTCTTGTATGCAGAGTTTGGCCAGAAACATTTCATTTTAATTTGGTTCTCACTTTAGATTGCTAACATCTCCTGCATTTGAATGGAGCCTTTCCTACTTAACTGTTCAGGGTAATGCTAACTCGAATGAAGACGCAATTATAAGTCATATGATTCCTTGTTTTGAGGGTCCTCAAAAAATAATTGGCTTGGAAATAATTTCTCCATATGTGTGTGTTTGGTTGCATATATATCGCCATCCATATGATCAGTGACTCAAAAAACTTCTAAATGGTTTACAAGTACAAAAGCAATTATAAGATATAGCCACATGAAACGAAAATACAAGTTACCAGTAAATTAATTTCATCTACACACCAATGATTGAAATATACCATAGCAATCAATATAGTTAAAATAGCAATTTATACTGAAGGACCTGGGCCAAGCCAAACATAGTAACTTTCAAAGATTCCTGAGTCATGTGTTTTCTTGCTTCTGCAGTTTCTTAGCATCGTATTAACAACTTCATATCCAGCCTATTCCCAGATACATACAGTACACAACATTTAGAGTATCAGCTTCTTCGGCCAGGAAACACTCCCAACCCATTCTTATGTAAACATCATGAACATTTTAAGTACTGCATTGATAAAGATTCTTACTAATTAAATTAACTATCAGTAAAAATAAATGGGGAAAACAATATTTGGGAAAGATCTTCTAGCAGTTTTGTTATGCAGGATAGAACTTCAGAAGTCAGCAACACACTGGGGAATGATAATCATATCTGTCAAAATTGCTAGTTTATGTAATTGACATTTATCACATGTTAGCAAGTGTCTGAAGTAAAGCCATAAAACACTTGTATTCTTCAGAATTAGATCTAGGTAGAAGCAGGGCTCTGTCATTCTTCCGTTAGATTATCTCTCTTTTATATTAGGATATTTTTCAGAAGCTAATTATTCTTCAAAAAACAACAACATACATACAAATAAAGTGAGGAGCTTTAGACTTGGATGTAGACTTTATGAGTCCCATTGATATCAGCAGGAGTCACATTCCACTAACTTATTATTGATCCAGTTCAAAGAGAGAAACAGATGAACAATATTAACTAGAACAGTTCTCCCGCCACAGACCACATAAAACTTGTTGAGGTTCTTTGCAGACCACTTAATGGTCTTCCTTTTGCAGCAATTTTTAGATGCTGAGGTTGCATAATTTTAAGAGGAATTTATTGCTTTTTCATTTTGAATCTTGTATTTTATTATATAAAATTCAAATTGTAAATGTTCTTCACAAACATGCTGTTGGACAGCCTCAACGGAGCATGTAGACCACTGGTGGTCCACAAACAATAATTTGAGAACCCCTGAACTAGAAAACAAAGGATAGAACTAGAACAAACTGGCATACTCATTCTATAGCAGGCGAAGTTGAAAATCAGTGCAGCCATAGTATTATCTACTATTTGATTGAGGCCGTACCTACTGAACCTTTAAAAACCACATGCAATGCTGTAGAGGGTACCATGGGAATTGAAATTTGGAAGGGATTTTTTGTCAACAGGATCATCATGGTGATAGTTTTGCTGCTTACACTGTTGTGCCATACTGTATGCAAGTCACATTTCATTAATTGCAGCATACGTGATGATCCGCTCCCTATTCTTCATGAATTTTACCAGCCAGGGGATCTTGTTATTGGTGGGATGGTTTCTCAAGTCCTCTTTCTCTATAATGTACCTTCTCTAATTGAACCACCTTCACAGATTGTGACTGATGAACCTATGTAAGACACCATCACCTTGCTCTCCCTTCTCTCTCACACACATTTTTTTTTTTTGTAATATGTAAAGACCATATTTACCAGGAACACATATTTAAGGAATACTGCATTTATTTATTATGGTTGTGAAAAGCAGCATGTTGGCAATGCTTGGAGTTGTTAATAAATATTTTGCCTTCTATGTGATATTGCTGGGCACAAGATAATAATAAACTTTCCCTTACAACTGCCAATGAAATGAATGGACCTGTTTGGTTTATCTTTTCTTCTGCACAATGGAGGAATATGCTCAAGGAGGAATATGACATTGTATTATAGTGTATTTCACGTTTAAGATCGGTAAAAAAACTTTTGATTTAAACATGCTGTCTCTTACATGCTCTTCCACATTTATACATATAAAATTGTTGACGACCTAAGCAATATATATAGCTATGAATCCACAAAATGCATAATTTAAACTAATGTGAAATCCTATATGCATATGGTGAAAATACATTAAGGGAGATAATGATTTTCATCACTAAGATGGAATTTGATATCTGTGATGAGTGTTCTCAAGTTTGGTGTTGGAGCTTCATTGTTTGTATTGCTCTGTTCTTCGTTTATGCTGTTGTAAATTAAAAAAGGCTCCAGAACATATTAAATAATTATTCATTTAAAATATAATATAATCTACAAATAGAGAATATATGGTCTATATACATTGGGTTACTTACAGCTTGTTTACCTGGTTGCCATTGTTGCTGGTAGACAATGGGAAATACTACAGCAACAGCAGGCAGCAGTTTGTTAACAAAAAGTATGATCCCAAAACAATTTGAGCATTTAGTTGCTCAACTGAGATACTTTATTTTCATTTCATTTTGAGTTTGTTTCCTTTTAGCTTCACGGCAGTCTTGAATGGGTGTGGATGAGGAATGAAGAATACAAATGTGTTTTTCATTGCTTCTGTCACTGTTGTTTTATTAAAAAGCTGTAACTTACATTGCAGTTCGGTGCCTAAGGACTACCAGCACATCCTGGCCTTAGCCTTTGCTGTAAAAGAGATAAATGAGAACCTCAATATCTTACCAAACATTTCCCTGGGATTCCACATTCTTAATAGCTACACTGCTAGCATGACCTATAAGGCCACCCTGAGCCTGCTTTCTAAACAACAAAGATTTTCTCCTAACTTCAAATGTCAAAATCAGAACAAACTGGTCGCTGTTGTTGGAGGATGTGTCTCTGAAATCTCTGCCAATGTGGCCATCATTTCAGCAATCCACAAGACACCACAGGTAACCTGTGTGCATAGTTTTATGAAAATGAGATACTTGTGAGCTTTGCAATATGGCTGTAAACACCACCATGATTTGAGAAAAAAGTGTTGATGATCTTTTGGATCATGGCCAGCTGATGGGCAGGTACATTTTTTCACTTAAAGAGAAATTTGCAGGGGTGAATGACAGGGGTGTAAGTACAGAGACGAAAGTGGGCATTGAACAGGAGATGTGACTTTTACCTATGGACATTCCATTATATTCCAGGCACACAAAACCAAGCAGTTTTTACACCCCCAGAACACACCAGTATTTTCACCACTAGAAGGCAAGCAGCATTATCACAGCACAAACTCACTTGAACAGAGTCAGTGTGGGATGTTGCCTGCATAGAGACATTGTTTCCTGTGTAGCTAGAGGGAATTACTTTTAAGATTATATTATATGGGTCATGGATCAAGAAAATTTAGTCTGCACTTCTAGTTTTGACAATTGAGGGAGCTGAAGTGTGATAAATAAGGGTAGAGAGTAATTGAGGGGAAAGCCGAGGCCTGCATGTTAATACCCAGTGTGTTATTAAAATCCGTTGGTGCAGATCAGGAGTAGGAAGCCAGCAGCTGAGTTGATCTGAGAAACTGCCCAGGGTAAATACTTGCTTGTATTTGAGTATCTGAAATTGTTTAAACTGTCCAAGCAAGCAGAAATACAACCAGAGGAGCTCTTAGGGCAGATTGTCCCCAGTAGCTGGACTGGGCTGTGGATATATTTGCCTAGAATTGAAATCAGGGAATTTGTCCTGAGGTAAAAGCCACTTAGAGGCTAGTGTCAGGAATGGTGTCTCCCGAGTCTTTAGAAACCGTCAAAAAGAACCACAAGAGAATATTTAGCTTAAAGTTCATTCTGCCTCCAGAATTGGTGTCTATCTTATTCCTAAGCCTACTATACATACTAGTAATAGGATGTTTTGAAAGCATTTGAGTGAAGTGGTTGCAGCAGGGGGGGAAAGTTACCTAAATTGGTGTTTATACACCCCTGAAGCTGAGGGAACTAGTATCACTGAGAAGAAGAACTGAAGAACACAGAAATAAAATCACAATGATGTTATTGCTATGAAAAACTTGGGAGGGAAATGAAATCAAAGGAGACAAATCAAATGTTTAGGCAAGCAACAACACCCATTTGCACACCCATAGGATGCAGGAAACATGGCTTGGCGCTAGGCTGGCCATTTTGATTTGCTCAGATTCCCATTTTCCCAATCCTAAATTCAGTTCTGCACATTTCTGCAGCAAATTGCATTTCTTTAGACAAAATCCTCTCATTTTAATGTTTTTAATGTGTTAATTTCTCCTAATAAACACACTTTTGTATGCAGCTGCGACTAATGTGCATTTTTGCAAGCAATTTCTCCTAATATAATGCAGTTTTTATACTGTTTGCATTGATATCCTATTTTTGTTCTTACTTTCCTATTATATATGCTTGTTTATAAACATTGTTTGGTTTGAGAATGGCTTTGTTTCGATTCTCATATACTTTTAAAATGGATTTAGCTGTAAATGTGAAATTAATTACCCCCCCATCCTTACCAGTATGACATGTGAAATCATTCTCCCAAGATTTCAGCTGATCAGAAAGCAGATTTATGTGAGATTTTGTGATGTGGCTGTAAATAGATAAATACAAGATTAGCCTGAATTTAAAGTAATAAAGGCCCATCTATGTAGCTTTAGCTAGTAAGACTACATGTTGACCACTGTTGCCACACTTAAATAAGAATGCACTCATTTCAGAATAGGTTCAGAGGAGGACAATGAATATGGTCAGGAGTATGGAAAACACATAATATAAGGAAAGGTTGAAAGAAATTGGTATGTTCAGGCTCTTGAAAATGAGTTTGAGGCAGAATATTGCAACACTCTTCAAAGACTGAAACTATTGCCACATAGAAGAGGTCAAAGATTCAGTCTGTACTGCTGCAAAAGAAGTACTTGCTTAAGGTCCAACACTGGGAGAAAAAATACTTCAATAATAGGGCCAATGAAACAGCCATTGATTGCAGAAACTGTGATTCTGGTTTTCAAAAGGATGTTGAACTAGATTTATTATTCTCTTGTAATCTGTTTGAGAAATATTCATGGGTTTCATTACAGCTCACTTACGGATCATTTTTATCCCTACAAAGTGCAGAAATGCTATTCCCATTCTTGTACCAGATGGTGCCCAATGAAGCCCAGCAGCACAAAGGACTTGTCCAGTTACTTCAGCATTTCAGATGGACCTGGGTTGGGCTTTTTGCCGTGGATGATGACAAAGGGAATAGGTTTTTACAAACAATAGTGCCAACGCTTACCCAGAATGGCATCTGTTATGACTTCATAGTAAACATACCAAAATGGAGTTATATGGATGAGATGCTAGACTGGTTTTTTAAGCACATGGATGCTTATATCATTGTCTTTGAAAGAAAGGCCAATGTATTCTTTGTATATGGAGAACCTCCATCCTTTCAAGTTCTAAGAATGATGTTGTTTCTAGCACCCATGGCAGACTTGCCCCCTCTGGGTAAAGTGTGGATTATTACATCCCACTGGGATTTTGCATCACTCTCTATTCAAAAGATTTGGGATTTACAAACCTTCCATGGTTCCATATCCTTCACGGTTCACTCAAATAAACCATTGGGATTCGAAAATTTCCTTCAGATGCTAAGACCTTCATGGGCCCAAGGAGATGGTTTTATCCAGGACTTTTGGGAACAGGCATTCAACTGTTCATTACAAATGTCAAATGGGCAGCATCAGGAAATGAAATACTGCTCTGGAGGAGAGAAGCTGGAGAGTCTTCCTGGTACCTTGTTTGAAATGGAAATGACTGGCCACAGCTACAATGTCTACAATGCTGTCTATGCAGTGGCTCATGCTCTGCAAGCCATTTACAAATCCAGTTCCAAAGGCAGACAGTTGGGAGAACAACAGAAACTGTTTTTTCAGAATGTGCAACCATGGCAGGTAATTACAACTGAACATTTTGAAAAGACTATGTTTTCTTCCAGAAACCAAGAGAATTACTAGTCTGTATGATGCAATTCCTGTTCTGTGGTGCTTCTCATTTCCTTTCATGCCCCCACCCCTTTTTGGATATCTATTTGGATAAGTATTGGTTGCCCCATGATAAAATATTGTTATTTCTATTCATTAACTTGGAGCTTATGGAAATTAATGATCATTAGAAATATCAAATAATCATATAAGGTTTCCAATTCAATAATAAGACATGACTGCCCAATGGATGAAGTCACCACATACATTGTTGAAATGTTTTGAAACAGTTGTTGCTTTGTTGATACTTTCTATTTAGGTCCATCATTTTCTAAGGACCATGTTGTTCAACAATAGTGCTGGGGATTCAGTGTGTTTTGATGATAATGGAGAATTAGTTACAGGTTTTGATGTAACAAACTGGATTATTTCTCCGAATGGTTCGTTGTTTAGGATCAAAGTTGGAAAATTGGACCCTCATGCACCTTTAGGAAAAGAGTTAAGCATAAATAATGATCAAATTGTGTGGCATAAAGTTTTTAATCAGGTGAGATACAGTTCTGTGGCATTTGATGTTTTGACTCAAAATTTTCAGAGGTTTTGAGGACATCTAACTATATTTCAACTTTGATTTTTGTTAATCTCAATAGGAAGTATTATTATTTCATGAACCTTTTTGAAAACGTTATTATATTCCAGTTCTAATTCTGATTAATTCCAATTTTATGTTTGATTTTTCCTCTCCCCCAATAAATAAATAACTTATTTCATGAATTGATTTCAGGATGGTGGGCTCAGTATTATCTTTAATGGACCCTTTTCATTTTAACAGTTTTTTCCATATTTAAGGGAGCTATATCCACCTATCTAAAAAGTATACGTTTCTACATACACTACTAAACATACATCTCTCCATAGAGGCAGTGAGTAAGCAATCTCAAAGTTCAAGGACACATTCTAGCCAATGAAAACAAAAACAAGAACCTGGAAAAGAAAATGAAACATACAAAGTCCCTCCACAAGTAAATCTTAACTAGGCAACACAGAGAAAGGTGAACCAGCCCTTCTCTCATTTGGGAGTTTTCCTTTCTTCTCCCAACCTGCTTTTTTGTGTGATCTCTTATGCTCTCATTACTAATCTCTCTTTAGTGTTTCTGTACAGGTGCTTCCCCTTTCTGTGTGCAATGACTACTGCTATCCTGGATATAGCAGGAAAAAGAAGGAAGGAGAGAAATTTTGCTGCTATGATTGTGCTCCTTGTCCAGAAGGGAGGGTCTCTAAGTATAAAGGTGGGAGGAATAGCGGGCACAATTATCATATTTGCATTTCCATAACTCAAAATAACATGTAACCCCTTGAATGTATATGGAAATATTTTGCAACACATAATTTTAAACAAATCATAAAATACCTTTCTAATAATATTTAAGAGTTTCAAAGAGTATGGGATTGAGTGAATTTGTGTCCATCCCTATCTCTCAGTCTAAGAAACTTCACAGGGATGGAGTGAAGATCCCTTGCCAGGTAGTTCCACAGTCACCAACAGACTTTCCAAGATTTTTCCAGTCACAATAGGTAAAGGTAAAGGGACCCCTGACCATTAGGTCCAGCAGCAGACAACTCAGGGGTTGTGGCGCTCATCTCGCTTTACTGGCCGAGGGAATGGAGTACAGCTTCTGGGTCATGTGGCCAGCATGACTAAGCCACTTCTGGAGAACCAGAGCAGCACATGGAAAATGCTGTTTATCTTCCCGCTGGTGCGGTACCTATTTATCTACTTGCACTTTGACGTGCTTTCGAACTGCTAGGTTGGCCGGAGCAGGAACTGAGCAACAGGAGCTCACCCCATCATGGAGATTCGAATCACCAACCTTCTGATCAGCAAGCCCTAGGCTCTGTGGTTTAACCCACAGCGCCACCCACGTCCCAGTCACAATAGGGTATACAAGATAAACGTTTCCTAATGGACCACCTGGCATTTCAAGTATATACTCTTCTTTTAATATTTTTTCATTTAATTGATTTTTATAATCTTACTTTGATGAAGAGAAAGCTATAAATTATTTAAATAAATACATAATAAAGGACATTTCTGCTTTCTGCATATCCAATATCAGATGTGAGAACTCATTGTGGAAAATTTGTTCCTTAGTGCAACAACCTAATGTTTTACTGTTTCATGAGACAACATGAAACATTGTGAAGATTGTTTTTAGATTCTGTCTATGTGAGAAAAAATAAAAATTCCAAAGAAATTAAATAAATTGAATCCAAACTTTTCTGTTTATGTTTTCATGTGCATTTTTAATCCTGATGAAGGTGTCCATCATTAGATTCTTAAAGAGGTCTGTATCACCGAAAAAGTTATGAACCAATGCTTTTGCTATATATTGATCAATGTCTGAAATATTTAAACAGTTCTTCCTTTATTTCAGATATGGATGCCTGCGTGAAATGTCCAGAAGATGAGTATCCCAACCATGGCCAAACCCAATGCATTCCCAAGGTCCTAAGTTACCTCTCTTATGAAGAAGATTTAGGGCTCATCTTAGTTATCTTGACTATTTCTTTTTCTTTGATCATAACATTCGTACTTGGGACTTTTATGAAGCACAATAACACTCCCATAGTCAAAGCCAACAATCGGACTCTCACCTACATCCTTCTCATCTCCCTCCTGCTTTGTTTCCTCTGCTCCTTTCTCTTCATTGGACAGCCTGGAAAGGTGACCTGCCTTCTCCGACAAATCACTTTTAGCATCATCTTTTCTGTGGCCCTTTCCAGTGTTTTGGCAAAAACCATTACTGTGCTTCTGGCATTCATGGCAATCAAACCAGGATCCAGGATGAGGAAATGGATAGGGAAAAAGCTGGCAAATTCTATTGTCCTTTTCTGCTCCTGTATTCAGGCTTGCATAGGTACTCTTTGGTTAAGTACATCCCCTCCATTCCCAGATACCGATATGCACTCCCTGCATGGGGAAATCATACTTGAATGTAATGAGGGTTCAGTGACCATGTTTTATGGTGTCTTAGTCTATATGGGTTTGCTGGCCATTGTCAGCTTCATCTTGGCTTTCCTTGCCAGGAAGCTACCTGACAGTTTCAATGAGGCCAAATTTATCACTTTCAGCCTGCTGGTGTTTTGTAGTGTTTGGTTGTCTTTTGTTCCCACCTATCTGAGCACCAAAGGAAAATACATGGTAGCTGTGGAGATCTTTTCCATCTTGTCTTCTGGTGCTGGATTACTGGGTTGCATCTTTTCCCCAAAATGCTACATTATTATATTCAGACCTGAGTTGAACACCAGGGAACAACTAATCAGCAGAAAAAAGTAAAAGAACATGAGTGCATATTTTGTTTTTTTCTGCTTGTGTATGTAGTTCATTTGAAATGCTGGTGGGAGGGATTTTATAAGAAATTGGTGATGTCTACTTGCTTGAGGAAACAACTGTCCTTAAACTCTTATATGCATTCCATTTCAACTTGGTTCTCACTTTGGTCGGTTAAAACAATTCCTGTTTAACTGGTCAGTGGAATCCTAACTTGAATGAGGGCACAGTTATCAACTCTGATTATTCCTCCTTGTGCGGGTCCCAAGCATTTAAATGGTTTAGAACAAATATCTATAAAAATGTGTTTGTATGTGTATCCACATACACATGATCAGTGCTGGCATTATTCGCCCAAATGACTTAAGTACAAAACCAATGATACGATATAAAGGTAAAGGTAAAGGTACCCCTGCCCGTACGGGCCAGTCTTGACAGACTATAGGGTTGTGCGCTCATCTCACTCTAGAGGCCGGGAGCCAGCGCTGTCCGCAGACACTTCCGGGTCACATAGCCAGTGTGACAAAGCTACTCTGGCAAGCCAGAGCCGCACACGGAAACGGCGTTTACCTTCCCGCTGATAAGCGGTCCCTATTTATCTACTTGCACCCAGGGGTGCTTTCAAACTGCTAGGTTGGCAGGCGCTGGTTCCGAGCAGCAGGAGCGCACCCCACCGCGGGGATTCGAACCACCGACCAAGACCTAGGCACTGAGGTTTTACCCACAGCGCCACCCGCGTCCCCATGATACGATATAGCCGCATGTAATTACAATGCACAGTAAATCAATGTCATCTGAACACCAATCATTAAACTGTACAGTAAACATATTTTTTAAAAGAGCATATTAATCAAAATAGTTATACCAACATTTTATACTGGAGGAACTGGGAGAAGCAAAATATAGCAACTTTCAGAGATTCCTGTGTTTTCCTTTCAGAGATTCCTGTGTTTTCAGAGATTCCTGTGTTTTCCTTCTTACACATATTCTTAGCATAGCGTTAGCAACTTCATATCTACTGGAAAGGGCCATCCTCCAAAAAGCATAACAATAAAAAGGTGTTAAAGAGCTCCGGGAAGCCCCCATCCCATATTGGTTTTTAAATAAATAAAACTAAAAAAGTTAAATGAAGCTTTCAACTTCCAGCAAAATCACCCCGAATCACCTCCATTCACATTATAATTCACTGACCCCTTATATAATTTGAGTATTGAAGTCCCCTTTAGAGTCCTGTAGGACAAAAGTGATTAACCCACTTGCGGGTCCTCTGTAGTACCTTGCGGGGCCTCTGTAGTACCCATAGTATTTTCTTCTACATTTGCCATTTAAGGGTGTGAGTGCCTGTGGAATTTCAAGAGAGTGGTTTATATTCACGTATTGTCTCCCCCCCCCCCCCTTGAAATTATAAGGTGCTGCTTTTTCGTGGATGATTTAAAAGTACAAAACTAATTTAAAAGCTCTGGGAAGAGCTCTGGGAAATGCACAACCAAAAGTGAATTTTAAAATAATAAAAATCATGAAATGGAGATTTTATCTATCAGTAAAATAACCCTCACTTACTTCAATTCAAATAATAATTCAATGACCGTTCCTATAATATAAGCACTACTCAAAATTCACTTTGGGGGTTTCTAGAGCACAGTCCCATTTGTCTTTTAGGGACTGCCATATGAGGTGGAGGGGCTTTCTTTGAGTAGAGTTCTGAGGAGAGTTGTTTGAAGTAATTCAGAGAGGAAAGATCCCAAAGACTGCAAGGTATGTAAAAATAATGTACCAGAGCAGGACTCTATATCAACTGGAATGGTTCTTGTTGGTTTCTTCCCTCTCCTCCCTGATATGTGAAGGGGGACAATAGCCATTGTGGATTCAAGGAGTTTCTAAAGAGGAGCAACACACAAACACCAAGCCTGGCAATTTGGAGTTGCAGTGGTCGATTATGAGAACCAAATTTTTTTTAGTTGGGAGATAAAAATGCAGCTGAGAGATAAAGTGACACTCAAGGTTGAGGAATGCTGTCCAGAGACAGGAGGAATAGACCAGCCAGGAGAAGGCATAAGAGGATCTGACTTGGATATTGACCAAACAAAAAGAGGGAGAAAGGTGGGGGCAAAAGAGAGGGTAGGTAAAAGAAGTTATGCAAATGAGAAAGGAGAAGAGGGTTGCAGTGAAGTAACTGTAAGAGCACAAAAAGAGAGAGTTAGGCCTGCCTTGAAGGATAAACAAGTTGATCTGTGAGGAGAGAACTCAACAGGTCTGGGTTTTCACCTTCTCCCAGTGGTGAGGCAAGGGAACAGCAACAAATGCTGTTGTCATTCGTATGTTGGCTATATGCTAGAGCACAGAACTGTAGTCTAAAATTCTGGGTGGGGGTGGGTGGTTACACGAATGCTTTACAAATATCCAGTGCCAGTTTTGTAAGCTTCCACCAATTAGGGGATGCTAAGTAAGGCTGAGAGGGAGAAGGCATATGTGGAGAGGCGCCATCAGTGTGTTGCTGGAACTCAGCGCTATTCCACTGTTACATCAGAGTCAGCAGATGCCAGTCAGACCCCAAAAAGGTATCTGGCTGCAGTGGTGGGCTGACTGAAGGCCAAATATCAGAAGTTAAATCCTGATAGGGCAGAGGCACAGTGGTTTATCAGTTCCCAAGTTTAGAGATTGGGAGATTTACCTGTTCTGAGGGGGTTGTACTCCTACTCAAGGAACAAGTACAAAGTCTGTGGGTGTTGTGGATTCATCTCTGTAATGGAAAGCCCAAGTGATGTAAGCAGCAAGGAGCACCTTAAACCTTCTTCATCAGGCAAACTGGATATAACTATTCCAGTAGCCTAGATACTGTGATCTATGCATTGGCAACCTCAAAATTAAATTCCTGTAATATAACTTCTGTGGACCTTCCCTGCCCGCAGGGAGCAGAACAAAGGATCATAGGCAGCAAAGATGATAAACGAGCCTCTGCTCGTCACTAGCCTGAGTCAAAAGACATGAAACATATTTTTGCAGGGCCATGAAATTCATATTACGCAACCTACACCCAGCCACTTCGGCCAGGAAACAGATACCACCAACCGGCATTATGCTAAAATTATGAATATTTTAAGTACTGCATTGATAAAGAATCTTACTAATTAAATTAACTATCAGTAAAATTAAATGGAGCAAACAATATTTGGGAATGATCTGTTGAGAGAACTATATCCATCAAGACAACAAGTTGTGACTCTCCCTTTCCCCAGACATGGCTTTCCAGTTATCCCAAATATAAATGACCCATGTATGAAGCTGAACCTAGTACTGCTCAGATATGGATCTACCAGCTGTACAAGACTAGCTACTTATTATCCCTCTAGCAAAATAATAATAATAATAATAATAATAATAATAATAATAATAATAATAAGAAGAAGAAGAAGAAGAAGAATTTTTTATTTATACCCCGCCCTCCCCAGCCAAGGCCGGGCTCAGAGCGGCTTACAAGCAATAATAAAAACAAGATGAGTGATTACAACTTAAAAACAAAAATAAAATACAACATTAAAATAATGGAACATTAAAATATTAAAATGAAGCCTCATTGCAGGAGAAGGAAAAGAAAAAAGAAAAAAGGGGGGGAGGGAATCAAATTGGCTCCAATCCAAAGGCCAGGCGGAACAACTCTGTCTTACAGGCCCTGCGGAAAGAAATCAGATCCTGCAGGGCCCTGGTCTCATGAGACAGAGCGTTCCACCAAGTTGGGGCCAGTGCTGAAAAGGCCCTGGCTCTGGTTGAAGCCAATCTAACTTCCTTAGGGCCTGGGACCACTAGGGTGTTGTTATTTATGGACCTTGAGGCTCTCCGTGGGGCATACCAGGCGAGGCGGTCCCGTAGGTACGAGGGTCCTAGGCCGTGAAGGGCTTTAAAGGTCAAAAGCAGCACCTTAAATCTGACCCTGTACTCCACCGGGAGCCAGTGCAGCTTGAAAAGCACTGGATGAATATGCTCCCATGGCAGAGACCCTGTGAGGAGCCTCGCTGCAGCATTCTGTACCCGCTGGAGTTTCTGGGACAGCTTCAAGGGCAGCCCCGCGTAGAGCGAATTACAGTAGTCAAGCCTGGAAATGACTGTCGCATGGATCACTGTGGCCAGGTCGGGGCGGGAAAGGTAAGGGACCAACTGCTTGATGCGGCGAAGGTGGAAAAATGTCGCCTTGGCTGTTGCTGTGACTTGGGCCTCCATGGAAAGGGAGGCGTCAAGGATTACACCCAAACTCTTAACGGAAGGCAATGGCACTAATTGGGCCCCCGCAAGAGAAGGGAGTTGGTCCCTCATCCCCATGCTATCCCGACCTAGCCATAGGACCTGTGTCTTCGAAGGATTTAGTTTCAATCGGCTCCCCCGAAACCATCCAGCTACAGCTTCCAAGCATCTGGTCAGTGTGTAAGGGGCCGAGTTGGTGTGGCCATCCATCAGCAGATAGAGCTGAGTGTCATCAGCATATTGATGACAGCCCAGCCCAAAGCTCCGGATAATCTGGGCAAGGGGGCGCATAAAGATGTTAAAAAGCATTGGGGAGAGAATTGCGCCCTGCGGCACTCCACACACCAAGGAGTGGCGTGACGACATTTCCCTCCCCAGTGCCACCCTCTGTCCCCGACCAGAGATAAAAGAGCACAACCAGTTACGGGCTATGCCCTGTATCCCCACGTCTGCAAGGCGATGGTCCAGAAGATCATGATCGACCATGTCAAAGGCTGCTGACAAATCTAAAAGGATCAGCAGTCCTGACCCGCCTCGATCCAGTTGTCTACGGATATCATCTGTTAGGGCAACCAGAGCCGTCTCCGTCCCAAAACCAGGACGGAAACCGGACTGAAATGGATCTAATGCCGATGTTTCCTCCAGAAACCTACCAAGCTGTTCAGCAACCGCTCTCTCAATTACCTTACCCAGGTATGGAAGATTTGAAACTGGGCGGTAATTGGATAGGTCTAAGGGATCTAATGAAGTTTTCTTTAAGAGTGGACGCACCACTGCTTCCTTCAGTTCCCCTGGGAATGTCCCCGTGTCAAGGGACAAATTGATAATTTCAACCAGGGGGGTCCGCGCAACATCTGGACACTCCCTAATCAGCCAAGACGGGCACGGATCAAGGAGGCAGGTGGTGGGCCTACCAACTTGGAGGAATCTATCCACATCAGTAGGGAGTATCCGATCGAAATGGTCCAACACTGGACCTGAAGTCAGTCGAGGGGCCTCCAGTTCAGTCACTGTATCTAAATTGGCAGGGAGGTCACGGCGGAGCAACAGGACTTTCTCCGCAAAAAAGCTCGCGAATGCCTCACAGCTGTGGGTCGAATTTGTGCTTAAATTTGGTTGTCCTCCTAAGGACGTTATTGACCTAATTATTCTAAAAAGTTGTGCCGGGCGAGAGCTAGCGGATGCAATGGAAGCTGCAAAGTAAGATTTCTTAGCAGCTTTCATAGCCATCTCATAGGCTTTCATAAGAAGAAGAAGAAGAAGAAGAGTTTGGATTTGATATCCCGCCTTTCACTCCCCTTCAGGAGTCTCAAAGCGGCTAACAATCTCCTTTCCCTTCCTCCCCCACAACAAACACTCTGTGAGGTGAGTGGGGCTGAGAGACTTCAGAGAAGTGTGACTGGCCCAAGGTCACCCAGCAGCTGCATGTGGAGGAGCGGAGACGCGAACCCGGTTCCCCAGATTACGAGTCTACCGCTCTTAACCACTGCACCACACTGGCTCGAATGATGCAAAAAAGAAGAATGGGGAGGAAATATTCTATCAGTTTTGTTATGCATGATAGAACATCACGTCAATAACACACTGGGGAATGATAATCATACCTGTCAAAATTACTGGTTTATGCAATTGACATTCAGTGCATGATAGCAAGTGTCTGAAGAAAAGCTATAAAACTCTTGTATTCTTCAGAATTAGATCTAGGTAGAGGCAGGGCTCTGTCACTCTTCTGTTAAAAAAATCTCTCACTTATATGGATATAAGTGGATATATTTCCACAAGCTGATTTATTCTTTTTTTCTAAAAAAAACACCAAAAAAACCCATACAAAATAAAGTGAGAAGATAAAGACTTGGATCTAGACTATATGAGACCCACTGATATCAGTGGGAGTCACATTCCACTAATTTATCCAGCTCACACAGAGAACATATAAACAATATTAAATAGGACAGTGGTCCTGCCATGGAGAACATAAAAATTGTTGAGGTTCTTTGCAGACCACTTTGCAGGCTGTGTAATTTTAAATGGTATGCTATTGCTTCTTTTATTTTGAATCCTGTATTTTATTGCATTACAGCATGAATTCTATAGAATTCTAATTGCTCTTTACAGACATGCTGTGGACAGCCTGAACTAAGCAAGCAGACCACTGGTGGTCCACAAACAACAATTTGAGAAGCCCTGAACTAGAACACAAGGGTATTGGCACCCAAATTCCATAACGAGCCAAGTTGTAAATCAGTGCAACCAGAGGATTATCTATGATTTGACTGACGCTGTAGCAAATGCAATGCAACATATAGAGGGTACCATGGGAACTGAGATTTGGTGGGGTCATTTTGCCAACAGGATCATGACAGTGATGGTGTTGCTGCTTATACTGTTGTGTCATACTGTATGCAAGTCACATTTCATTAATTGCAGCATACGTGATGATCCTCTTCCTATTCCTCATGAATTCTACCAGGCAGGGGACCTTGTGATTGGTGGGATTGTTTCTCAAGTTTTCTTCTTGTATAATGTACTTTCTTTCCTGGAACAGCCTACACAGAATATGATTGGAGAACCTATGTAAGACACCATGTCCTTTCCCCCTTTTCCTCAGTTTATTAAAAAAAAGCATGACCCCAAAACATTTTGAGCATTTTGTTCTTCACTTGAGATATTCCCCCACCCCCATTATACTTTGAGGTATGTTTTCTTCACTGTAGTCTTGAACAGATACAGATGACAAATGAATAATTCAAATGTGCTTTTATTACTTCTGTCACTGTTGATTTATGAAATAGCTGTAACTTACATTACAGTTCAGTGCCCAAGAACTACCAGCACATCCTGGCCTTAGCCTTTGCTGTAAAAGAGATAAATGAAAACCCCAACATCTTACCAAACATTTCTCTGGGAATCCACATTCTTAATAGCTACTACACTGCTAGGATGACGAATAAGGCCACTCTAAGTCTGCTTTCTAAACAGCAAAGATTTTATTCTAACTTCAAGTGTCAGAATCAGAACAATTTGGTAGCTGTTGTTGGAGGATGCATCTCTGAAATCTCTGCCAACGTGGCCATCATTTCAGCAATCTACAAGACACCACAGGTAAACTGTGTGCATAGGGATATGGATTTATTTTTACAATAGTGGTACACCATCATGATTAAAGGTAAATGTGTCTGCAGTCTTTTGGATCATGGGCAGCGGGTGGGCAGGAACACTTTTTCACTTTATGGAAACTTCTAGGGGTTAATGTCAGGGGTGCGGGAACAAAGGCAAAAGATTGCAGGGATCAAGAGATGTGACTCTTACCTTTGGACATTCCATTATATTCCAGAAACACAAGAGGAAGCAGTTTTTACACCCAGAGAACACACAACTATTTCCACCTCTAGCAGGCTTAGGCATCATCACGGTACAAATACACTATTTAGACAGGCAGCTTGAACAGGGTCAGTATGGGACGTGGTCTTCATAGAGACATTGGGGTATGGAAAACATATCATATAAGGAAAGGTTGAAAGGAATTGGTATGTTCAGTCTCTTGAAAATGAGTCCAAGGTGTAACATTACAACACACTTCAAAGACTTAAGCAGTTGCCACATCGAAGAGGACAAAGCTTCTATTGCTGCAAACGTACTACTTGTTTAGGGTTCAAAATTCAGACCAAACGTTCTTCAATTATAAAACAAATGAAACAGCCATTTGTTGCAGAAACTGTGATTCGTGTTTTCAAAAGGATATTGAACTAGATGACCTACAGGACCAATTCCAAAGTAATGATTTACTATTCTCTTGTAATCTGTCTGAGAAATATTCATGGATTTTATTACAGCTCACTTATGGATCATTTTTACCAGTACAAAGTGCAAAAATGCTATTCCCATTCTTGTACCAGATGGTGCCCAATGAAGCCCAGCAGCACAAAGGAATTGTGCAGTTACTTCAGCATTTCAGATGGACCTGGGTTGGGCTTTTTGCCGTGGATGATGACAAAGGGAGTAGGTTTTTACAGACAATAGTGTCA
The DNA here is from genome assembly GCF_965112155.1 of Podarcis liolepis. Lineage (NCBI taxonomy): Eukaryota > Metazoa > Chordata > Lepidosauria > Squamata > Lacertidae > Podarcis > Podarcis liolepis. Next base: position 26,647,587 of record NC_139573.1, on the reverse strand, counting down.
ATGCTATCCCAGAACGGCATCTGTTATGACTTTATAGTAAACATACCAAAATGGAGTTATATGGATGAGATGCTAGACTGGTTTTTAAAACACTTGGATGCCTATCTCATTGTGTTTGAAAAAAAAGCCAATGTATTCTATGCATATGGGGAACCTTCATCCTTTCAAGTTCTAATAATGATGTTGTTTCTAGCACCCTTGGTAGACTTGCCCCCTCTAGGTAAAGTGTGGATTATTACATCCCACTGGGATTTTGCATCACACTCTATTCAAAAGATTTGGGATCTACAAGCCTTCCATGGTTCCATATCCATCACGGTTCATTCAAATCAGCCATTGGGATTCCAAAATTTCCTTCAGATGCTAAGACCTTCATGGTCCCAAGGAGACGGTTTTATCCAGGACTTTTGGGAACAGGCCTTCAATTGTTCATTAGAAATGTCTAATGGGCAGCATCAGGAAAGGAAATACTGCTCTGGAGAAGAGAAGCTAGAGAGTCTTCCTGGGACCTTGTTTGAAATGGAAATGACTGGCCACAGCTACAATGTCTACAATGCTGTCTATGCTGTGGCTCATGCTTTGCAAGCCATTTACAAATCCAGTTCCAAATATAGGAAGTTGGGAGAAAGACAGGAACTGTTTTTTCAGAATGTGCAACCATGGCAGGTAATTACAACTGAACATTTTAAAAAGTCTATGTTTTCATCAAGAAACATAGGGAAATCTAAGTCTGCATGATACAATTCCTCTTTCTGTGGTGGTTTTCATTTCCTTTCAGTGTTTTTTTCCCCTTTTGGAAATCCATTTTGATAAATATTAGTGGTCCCATGATAAAATATTGTTATTTCAATTCAAAATCACCCACCACCTTAGAGCTTATGGAAAGTAATGATCATTTGAAATATCAAATAATCATATAAGGTTTCCAATTCAAGAGCAAAACAAGATTGTCCAATGGATGAAGTCACCACATACATTGTTGAAGTGTTTTGAAACAGTCCTCTCTTTGCTGATACTTTCGTTCCATCTAGGTCCATCATTTTCTAAGAACCATGATGTTCAACAATAGTGTTGGGGATTCAGTGTGTTTTGATTATAATGGAGAGTTAGTTACAGGTTTTGATGTAACAAACTGGATTATTTCCCCGAATGGATCATTGTTTAGGGTCAAAGTTGGAAGACTGGACCCCCAGGCACCTTTAGGAAAAGAGTTAAGCTTAAATGATGATAAAATTGTGTGGCATAAAGTATTTAATCAGGTGAGAAACAGCACTGTGACATTTGATGTTTTGACTCAAAATTTTCAAATGCTTTGAAGAAATCTAACTACATTCCAACTTTAACATTCCTAAAATCCCACAGGATCTTTTATTATTTCCTGAAGCTTTTTGAAAACTACATTATATTCCAGTTCTAATTTTGTTGGATTCCTATTATGTGCTTTATCTTTCCTCTCCTCCAATAAATAAATAAATTACTTATTTTAAGAATTGGTTTGGGATAGCGAGCTAGGTATTATCTTTAATGTACCCTTTACATTTTAATAGATATTTCCATATTTAAGGGATATTTATCTACCTATTTAAAAAGTATAGGCTTCTACGTACACTACGTACACTACCAAACATACATCTCTTTGCAGAGGCAGTGATGAGTTCAAGACACACTTTAGAAAACAAAACAAAAGCAAGAAATAGGAAGAGAGAGAGAAAACCATACAAAGCTTAAATCTTAACTAGAGAAAACAGACAGAAGTGAACCCTTCCTGCTCTAACTTGGGAGCTCTTTCTTTCTTTCTTTCTTTCTTTCTTTCGTTTCAAATCTGTTTCAAGGTGATTGAGCAGGTGGTTTTTGAACAACTCCAGGCATGCCTGGAGGATGCAGACCATTTGGATCCCTTCCAATCATGATTCAGGCCTCATCATTGGGCTGAAACTGTCTTGGTTATGCTGGTCAATGATCCGGCGGACTAGGGACAAAGGTGAAAGCTGTTTCCTAGTTTTGATGGCTCTCTCAGCAGCTTTTGATACCATCAACCATAACATCCTTCTGGACCATCTAGAGGGGCTGGGAGCTGTGGGCACTGTTATACAGTGGTTCCGCTCCTTCCTCCTGGGCTGTGTCCAGAATGTGGTGTTGGGGGATGAGTGTTCAGAATCCTGGGCTCTCACTTGTGGGGTGCCTTAGGGTTCCGTCCTCTCCCCCATGCTTTTTAACATCTATATGAAGCTGCTGGGAGAGATCATCAAGGGGTTTGGGCTGGGTGTCCATCAGTATGCGGATGATACCCAGCTCTACCTCTCTTTTAAACCAGAACCAGTGAAGGAAGTGAATGTCCTCTGTGAGTGTCTGGAGGTCGTTGGAGGATGGATGGTGGCTAACAGATTGAGACTGAATCCTAACAAGACAGAAGAACTGTTTTTAGGGGACAGGGGGAGGACTCCCTGGTCCTGAATGGGGTGAATGTGACCCTGAAGGAGCAGTTGCAGAGCCTGGGATTCATTTTGAACTCACAGCTGTCCATGGAGGTGCAGGTCAATTCTGTGTCCAGGGCAGCTGTCTACCAGCTCCATCTGGTATGCAGGCTGAGACCCTACCTGCCTGTGGACTGTCTAGCCAGATTGGTGCATGCTCTAATTATCTCCCGCTTGGACTACTGCAACACGCTCTACGTGGGGCTACCTTTGAAGGTGACCTGGAAACTGCAATTAATCCAGAATGCGGCAGCTAGACTGGTGACTGGGAGTGGCCACCTGGCAGGGACGCGGACTTAGAAAAAATATTGGGGGGGCCCGGGAAAGCTCATGAATAATAAATAAGCTCATGAATATGCAAATAAAGTGGCTCCGGCCCTAAATAGGGCAAGCCACGCCCCCCCAGCCAGCCGATTGGCTGGCTGGGGAGGTGTGGCCAGTCGGGATTCCCCTGTTCTCGCGGGATTTCCGGCAGTGCCTTGGCTGGGATTCCCTTGGCCGGGGCTCTCCGATTAGGGCGCGCGGCTGGCTGGCTGGCGAAGGAGCAGGTGGGGAGGAGGCGGGGGACGGCGGCGGCGCTCTGGTGGAAGGGCGCCCGCCCGAGATTATTGGGGGGGCTGAGCCCCCAAAAAAAATTTTTTGAGGGGGCTCGAGCCCCCTCAAGCCCCATGGAGTCGGCGCCTATGCCACCTGGACCACATAACACTGGTCATGAAAGACCTACAGTACATTTCCAAGCACAATTCAAAGAGTTGGTGCTGACCTTTAAAGCCCTAAACGGTCTCGGCCTCAGTATACCTGAAGGAGCATCTCCACCCCCATTGTTCAGCCTGGAAAGTGATGTCCAGCGCCAAAGGGCTTCTGGTGGTTCCCTCACTGTGAGAAGCAAAGTTACAGGGAACCAGGCAGCGAGCCTTCTTGGTAGTGGTGCCCGCCCTGTGGAACACCCTCCCATCAAATGTCAAGGAAATAAACTTTTAGAAGACATCTGAAAGCAGTCCTGTTTAGGGAAGTTTTTAAACTCTGATATTTTATTGTATTTTAAATATTTTGTTGGAAGCCGACCAGAGTGGCGGGGGGGAAACCCAGTCAGATAGACGGGGTATAAATAAGAAATTATTATTATTATTATTCCAACTTGCTTTTGTTTGTGCTCTCTTTAGCTCTCATTACTAATCTCTCTATAATGATTCTCTATAAGGTGCTTCCCCTTTCTGTGTGCAATGACTACTGCTATCCTGGATACAGCAGGAAAAAGAAGGAAGGAGAGAAATTTTGCTGCTATGATTGTGCTTCATGTCCAGAAGGGATGATCTCTAAGTATAAAGGTGGGAGGAATAACTGACACAATCATCTTATTCACATTTCCATAACATAGCATAAAGTGTACCCCTTGAATGCATATGGAGGTAGTTTGCAATGCAAAATTGTAAACAAAAAACACACCAAAACCCTAATAATTAATTTTTAAGAGTTTCAAAGAGTGTGGGACTGAGTGAATTTGTGTCCATCATTATCTCTCAGTCCACGCAACCTCACAGGGTTGGTGTGAAGATCCCTTGCCAGGTTCCACTGTCACTGAAAGTCTTTCCTTGATTTTTCCAGTCCCAATAGGGTAGCCAAAGGAACCTTTTCCCAGTGGACCATCTGGCATTTCATCAATATACTCTGCTTTTAATATTGTTTAATTTAATTGATTTTTATAATCTTATTTCAATAAAGAACAGGTTATTAACTATTTAAATAAATACATAATATAGGACATTTCTGCTTTCAATATACAATACTGAATGTGAGAACTTATTGTGGAACATTTGTTCCACGGCAGCATAGAAAAGCCTGCACTTGTGGAATCCCAGCCTTGACGTTTATTTTCTCCACTTTGATAATACCGCTTATAGGATACCGCTTATAGGATTAATACTTCAAACAAAGAACAGAATACAGTGATGCCTTGGGTTAAGTACTTAATTCGTTCTGGAGGTCCATTCTTAACCTGTAACTGTTCTTAACCTGAAGCACCACTTTAACTAATGGGGCCTCCCACAGCTGCCGCGCCGCTGGAGCACGATTTCTGTTCTCATCCTGAAACATAGTTCTTAACCCGAGGTACTATTTCTGGGTTAGCGCAGTCTGTAACCTGAAGCGTACGTAACCTGAAGCGTATGTAACCCAAGGTACCCACTATAGATTGACAGCATAGTAGAACAACTTAATGTTTAACTATAGTATGAAACAACATGTAACGTTGTGAAGATAGTTTTTAGATTCTGTCCATGTAGGGAAAAATAAATTTCTGAAGCAATTAAATAAATTGAATACAAACTTTTCTGTTTATGTATTTATGTGATTTTTTTCTCTGAGGATGGTGACCCTGAAAAAGTTAAGATGATGATGATGATGATATACCCCGTCAATCAACTGAGCGTCTGCTCAGCCACTCTGGATGGCTCCAAACAGAATATTAAAAACACAATAAAGCATCAAACCTAAACAGGGGTGCCTTCAGAACAATGCTTTTGCTATATATTGATCAATGTCTGAAATATTTAAACAGTTCTTCCTTTATTTTAGATATGGATGCCTGTGTGAAATGTCCAGAAGATGAGTATCCCAACCATGACCAAACCCAATGCATTCCCAAGGTCCCAAGCTACCTCTCTTATAAAGAAGATTTAGGACTCATCTTAGTTATCTTGACCATTATCTTCTCTCTGATCACATTATTCGTACTTGGGACTTTTATGAAGCACAATAACACTCCCATTGTCAAAGCCAACAATCGGACTCTCACCTACATCCTCCTCATCTCCCTCCTGCTTTGTTTCCTCTGCTCCTTTCTCTTCATTGGACAGCCTGGAAAGGTGACCTGCCTTCTCCGACAAATCACTTTTAGCATCATCTTTTCTGTGGCCCTTTCCAGTGTTTTGGCAAAAACCATTACTGTGCTTCTGGCATTCATGGCAACCAAACCAGGATCCAGGATGAGGAAATGGATAGGGAAAAGGCTGGCAAATTCTATTGTCCTTTTCTGCTCCTTTATTCAGGCTTGCATAGGAACTCTTTGGTTAAGTACATCCCCTCCATTCCCAGATACAGATATGCACTCGCTGCAAGGGGAAATCATACTTGAATGTAATGAGGGTTCAGTGGCCATGTTTTATGGTGTCTTAGTCTATATGGGTTTGCTAGCCATTGTCAGCTTCATCTTGGCTTTCCTGGCCAGGAAGTTACCTGACAGTTTCAATGAGGCCAAATTTATCACTTTCAGCTTACTAGTGTTTTGTAGTGTTTGGTTGTCCTTTGTTCCCACCTATCTGAGCACCAAAGGAAAATATATGGTAGCTGTGGAGATATTTTCCGTCTTGTCGTCTGGTGCTGGATTACTGGGTTGCATCTTTTCCCCAAAATGCTACATTATTATATTCAGACCTGAGCTGAACACCAGGGAACAACTAATCAGCAGAAAAAAGTAAAAGAACATGAGTACATATGTTTCTTTCTGCTTGTGTATGTAGTTCAATGGATATTCTGGTGGGAGCGATGTCAGAAGAATGGGTTATGGGTTCTTGCTTAAGCAAACGTCTTTCCTTAAATTCTTGTATGCATTGTTTGGCCAGAAATATTTCATTTCAATTTGGTTCTTACTTTAGTTTGCTGACATCTCCTGCATTTGAATGGAGAATTTCCTATTTAACTGTTCACTGTAATTCTACCTCGAATTAGACACAATTATCAACTCATAGGATTCCTCATTCTGAGGGTCCCAAGCATTTAAATTGCTTGTGGCTCAAAAAAACTTTTAAATGGTTTACCAGTGCAAAGCCTATTATAAATTATAGCCACATGTAATTAAAATACAAGGTAAATCAATTTCATATGAACACCAATGATTGAAATATACCATAGCAATCAATATATTTAAAATAGGGATTTATTCTGAAGAAACTGGGAGAAGCTAAATATAGTAGCTTCCAAAGATTCCTGAGTCATGTGTTTTCTTTCTTCTACATTTTCTTAGTGTAGTATAATCAACTTCATATTTCTGGAAAGATTTCCCTTGCCTTTTTTGGGAAGACAATCCCCCAAAAGGCTTTTTTTTTTTTTTAAATGACTGCTAAAGAGCTCTGGGAAATCCTGACCCTATACAGGATGTGTGTGTGTGTTAAATTCAGTTTCTAACATTCAGCAAAATCATCCTCAGTGAAGGTTTATATAATTTGCAGTGAAGGTTTATATAATTTGCGTAGTAAAGTCCCCTTTAGGGTGCCCAGACTAGCACAACCCTGTTTTTCCTTTAGAGACTGCCAGAGGGCATGGAAAGGCTTTTTTCAGTACTGTTCTGAGGATTTTCTGGGGAGAATTGTTTGAAGTAATTGGGAGAGGAAAGAGATTCTAAAGACTATAAGGGATGTAGAAATAATGAGCCAGAGCAGGACTCTATATCAGTTGGAATGGTTCACCTTGGTTCCTTCCCTCTCCTCCCTGCCATGTGAAGGGGAAGAGTAGCCACGGAGGGTTCAGGGAGTTGATAGAAAAGAGGACCACACAAACACCAAGCCTGGCAACCTAGAAGTGGTGTGGTGGATTATGAAAACCAACACCTTTTTTAGTTGGGAGATTTAAAGAAGTAGCTGGGAGATACAATGATACTCAGGATTGAGGAATGCTGTGCAGGCAAGAGGGGAAGAGACCAGCCAGGAGAAGGCATGAGAGGATCTGAAGTGGATATTGACCAAACAAAAAGAGGGATAAAGGTGGGGGCACCGAATGGATGAGTAATGGAAATTATGATGAGGAGGGAGGAAATCAAGGCTGCAGTGAAGTACAGTGGTACCTCTGGTTGCAAACGGGATCTGTTCTGGAAGCCCATTCGCAACCTGAAAAGAGCGCAACCTGAAGTGCTGTATCTGTGCAGGTGTGCGGTGCAATTTGGCACTTGTGCGCATGCGAGAAGTGCAATTAGCGCTTCTGCGCATGCGCAAGTGGCGAAACCCAGAAGTAACCCTTTCCGGTACTTCCGCGTCACCACGGGACACAACCTGAAAAGACGTAACCTGAAGTGTCCATGACATGAGGTATGACTGTAACTGTAAGAGCACTTAAGGAGAGGGTTAGGCCTGGCTAGAAGGAAACTCACAGGTCTGGGGTTGCACCATCTCCCAGTGGTGAAGCAAGTGAACAACAGCCACCTATCCTTCACACATGAAAACAAAGCTTACCATAACCAATCACAAATGAAAAACCACACCCTAGGCCAAGCCCAACCTCTCTTACCACCAAAGGAACACAAGTGAATAGCAGAGAACCTGCACAAGTGACGCTGACACAAAACCCCACACATATATTAAATAAAATAGAAACCTTGCCACCTGACCCCACACCGACTCGCCTTCCCCCCCCTCCACCTCTTTCCCCCTTTTCTTCCTAATGTAACACTAAGGTCTCAACAAACAAAACTGATCTGTAAAAATGTTACTTGGAAAAGAAAAAAAGAGAGAGACACTGCTCATACTTTTGTAAACCAAGAATTTTTAAAAAACTAAAAATATATTAAATAAATAATTTATTAAATAAACACTGTAGTCACTACAATGTTGACTATATGCTGGAGCACAGAGTGATAGTAGCCATACTCTTAAATGTGGAGCTGGGGCAAGGGGGTCAGAGGGATGCTTTACAATTCTCCAGTGCCAGTTTTGCATTCTTCCCCCAATCAGGGAATGCTAAGTAAGGTTGGGAGGGAGAAGGCGTATGTGGAAAGGAGTCATCAGTGTGTTTCCGGAACTCAGCTCTATTCCACTGTTACATAAGTGTCAGCAGTTGCCAGTCACAACACAAAAGGGTATCTGGCTGCAGTGGTGGGCTGACTGAAGGCCACATATCAGAAGTTAAATGCTAGAAGGGCAATTGCATGGTGGTTGGTCAGTTCCCAAGTTTAGAGATTGGGAGATTTACCTGTTTTGGATGGAGTTGTACTCCCTTTGAAGGAACAGGTACTAGGGATGTTGTGGATCCTTCTCTTTAATGGAAAGCCCAAGTGATGTAAGCAGCAAGGAGCACCTTAAACTTTCTTCATCTGGCAAACTGGATATGACTATTCCAGTAGCCTAGATACTGTGATCTATGCATTGGCAACCTCAAAATTAAATTCCTGTAATATAACTTCTGTGGACCTTCCCTGCCCACAGGGAGCAGAACAAAGGATCACTGGCAGCAAAGCTGATAAATGAGCTTGGCTTAAAATGTAGCATAGTCACTGGACTGAGTTAAAAGACATGAAAAATATATTTCCAGGGTCCTTAAATTCATATTATGGAACCTACTCCCAGATACATACAATGCACAACATTTAGAGTATCAGCCTCTTTGGCCAGAAAACATACACCTGCCTTATGTTAAAATCATGAACATTATAAGTACTGCAATGATAAAGAATCTTACTAAGTAAATTAACTATCAGTAAAAATATGTGGGACAAACAATATTAGGGAATAATCTGTAACCATCAACATGACAAGTTATGACTCTCACTTCCCCTAGACTGGGCTTTCAATTTATGCCAAATATGAATGACCATGGATGAACTGGACAGATCTGGATCTACATAAAACTAGCTACTTTTTATCCCATAAGGGGAAAGAAGTGTCTGACAAAGGTGGGGGAAGGGGGGAACTTCTACCAATTTTGTTATTCATGATACAAAGTCGGAAGTCAACGACACATTGGGGAAATGAGAATCATAACAGTCATAATTGCTGGTTTATGCAGTTGACAATCAGCACATGCTAGCAAGATCAAAAACAAGTGTCTTAAGAAGAACTATAAAACACTTGTATTCTTCAGAATTAGATCTAGGTAGAGGCAGGGCTCTGTCATTCTTCTGTTAGATAATCTCTCATTTATATGTTAGGATATATTTCCACAAGCTGATTATTCTTCTTAAGAACAAAAACAAAAGAAAACAAAAGAAAAAAATCACTCAAAGTAAAGTGAGGGGATAAAGATCTGGATCTAGACTGTACGACTCCCACTTATATCAGTGGGGTTCGCATTCAACTAACTTATTTTTGATCCAGCTCAAAGAGAAAAAGCAGAGGAACAATATAACTAGAACAGTAGTTATCCCCCCACCATGGGCCACTTCTTTTAATTTGAATCATATATTTTATTGTATTGCAGCTTGAATTCTATAGAATTCAAATTATAATTGTTTGTTACAGACATGCTGTGGACAGCCTGAACGAAGCATGCACACCACTGGTGGTCCGCAAACAGCAATTTTAGAAACCCTGAACTAGAAAAAAAAGGGTACTGGCACCCACATTCCATAACAGACCAAGTTGTAGATCCATGCAGCCAGAGTATTATCATTTAAGGCTGTAGCAACTGAGGCTTTCAAAACTGCCATTTAGATGGGTGGTTTTGCCAAAAGGATCATGACGGTGATGGTGTTGCTGCTTCTCCTGTTGTGTCATACTGTATGCAAGTCACATTTTATTAATTGCAGCATTCGTGATGATCTGCTCTCTATTCCTCATGAATTTTTCCAGCCAGGGGACTTTGTTATTGGTGGGATTGTTTCTCAAGTCTTCTACCTCTATGATTTACTTTCTCTCTTGGAGCAGCCTACACATATTGTGACTCATGAACCTATGTAAGACACCATCTCCCTGCTCCTCTCCCCTCACTTTTTTGTAATATGTTCAGGCCTTAATTACAAGGAACACATATTTTAGGAATACTGCATTTATTTATTGTGGGTGTGAACAAATGATAAGCTGGCCATGCTTGGAGTTGTTAATATGTACTTTATCTTCTAGATAACGTTGTTAAACACAAGGAAATAATAAGCTTTCCCTAACAAGTGTAAGTGAAATGAATGGATCTGGTGCATTTCTGTTTTCCTCTACGTAATTACCTCATTAAGGAATATGTCCTTCTCTATTTTTGGCCACATTGATTCTTATTTTTCAAGACTTTTGATCCCTTATTCTTCACCCCCATCTCTGTCCCACATATGACTTATTTAATCATATTGTGCTTTCATCTCACATTATTATATTTTAGAAACAGATGTTGTTTAATTGTTCCTGCTGATTTCAGGCTGTAATTTATCCAGCCGACTCCCAGATTACATAGGGAAAAATCAGTTTAATGTCCCTAGGCCCACATCATACCTCACTGCCTAAGGAGACTTTTCGTGTGATAGGTTCATTGCAGCTCTTTGAAATAAATTAAAATGTGAACAGATAAAATATTATAGGGGTTTGTGGGTTTTTAAAGGGGTTTTTTAATTGGCCCTAAGTAACTGTAGCATGGTTTTCAAATGTTTATAGAATGTATATAGAATATTTTAAGACTTGTGATTGTACACTCTACTTGTAATCTTCTCTTTTCCTCGCCTAATCATAGATGATCTCGAGTAGCACTAATATATCCAGATAATAAATGAGCCAATATTAATTACTAGATCTAACATCACCTTATGGGGTATTTCACATATAATATAAGTAATAAAATCTTTTTGATTAAAATATGTTGTTCTTTACATGCTAATAAGCATTATATATATCTAAAATTGTTGATAATTAAGCAAAATATACAGCCACCATATATATATATATATATATATATATATATATATGTTTTCGTAGATTTTCACGGGTACAGGAATGCAGGTTTTGGTGTCCTCGGGTGTCTTCCCGTGTAAAAGTTGGGGTGTCTAGGCGACGTTTCGACGAGGTCTCACTCGTCATCTTCAGGCTGGTGCTTTCGGCTTCTTGTTACTGGAACAGAGCGGGATCTCAGTGTTTGAGTTCCTATAAATACTGTAGAGGGGTGTGGTGTATTGCCTCAAAAGTTCTGGGCAGAGGGGAAGTTCCCAGGCTAGTGTTCTTTTCTTCTTTTGTTCCTTAATTACTTGAGGGATATCTTGAGTGATTTCTTGAGTGATATTCTGAGTACCACTTAGGTGGGTCATTAGGTGTGGATTAGTTGCTAAAGCCTTCGTGTCTTGACCTCTTGAATTTGTGAAGAGTTTTTCTGGGAAGATGGCTGTACTGCACTTAGTTGTGCTTTGGCTTGGCTTCGTGTATAGGGGCGAGCTGTGGTTTTGTGCCCTGTGCCAGCCAGATCTGTGTAGGGATTGCAGGGGGGTGCAGCATCCGGAGGTGCCACTATGGTTTGGTTACTGGATGGTGTCTGTAATTTATCTGTGGAGAGGGTCTGGGTTTGGGTCTGGTGTGGTTGATTGGTGGTGGCGTTCTGTGTGCCTCTGGATCTGGTGTCGGTTTTTGTGGGGAGGGCTAATTTCCAGATGTCTGGCAGGCGGGACGTGTCGTCACGCTTGTTCATGTTGTGAGGGTGTTTCTCTATCTCGATGGCTTCCATGATTATTCTCTTGTGGTGATGTTCCATGTTAAAGAGCAATTTGGAATCTGCAAAATTAATTTCGTGTCCTGTTTCTTTCATGTGTTGGAAAAGAGAGGAAGATTTTTCTTCTTTTTTGACGGCATTCTTGTGTTCTGCGATACGTGCATTTATTCGTCTGTTTGTTTGTCCAATGTACGTGGCTGGGCAGACTTTGCAGGGTATTTCATAGACCCCTTGGTTTTCCAACTGGATTTTATCTTTGGGGTTTCTGAGGATATTGGCTATTTTTTGGTTGGTGCAAAAGGCTGTTTTGATATTGTGTTTATGGAGGATTTTGCTAATTTTATCTGTAGTGCCCTTGATATAAGGAAGGAGGGCCATGCCATTGTTTTCTTCCGTGTCTTGGTTTTTGGGGGGTGTTTCTTTTTGGATTAGCTTCTTAACCCTGTTTTGCTGGTATCCATTGGCGATTAACACATTTGAGAGATTCTGTAACTCAGTTGTCAAGTGGTCTTTGTCAGCCAGGCGTTTGGTTCTGGAGATGAGGGTCTTGGCTACGGAGTTTATTTGTGCAGGGTGGTGGTGTGATTGAGCATGTAAGTAGCGGTTGGTGTGTGTTTTTTTCCGGTAGATAGTGTGTCCTAGGGAGCCATCAGGTTTTTTGTAGATTAGGACGTCAAGGAAGGGAAGCTGGTTGTTGGCTTCTATTTCCATAGTGAATTGTATTTTGGGGTGTAGGCTGTTGAGATGTGTGAGGAAGCTATCTAGTTTTTCTTTCCCGTGTGGCCAAATTACAAAGGTGTCGTCAACATATCTGAGCCAAAGTTTGGGTTTGTGTTCTGACTTGTCTAAAGCATTGGTTTCAAAGTGTTCCATGTACAGATTTGCGATGACCGGTGAGAGGGGTGATCCCATAGGTGCTCCTTCTATCTGTTTGTATCTTTGTCCATTGTGGATGAAGTACGTGTTGGTTAGGCAGTGGTTGGTCAGGTCCAGGATGTATTCGGGGGGATTGTATTTGTTTTGAATGGCTGTCAAGGCTTCATTAATGGGCACTTGTGTGAAGAGAGATACAACATCGAAGCTCACAAGTAGGTCATCGGGATGTAGGTTTTGCTTCTTTATTGTTTCTATGAACTGGAAGGAGTTTGTAACGTGTGAAGAGATGGATTCTGCATAGGGCTGAAGTTGCTTAGCGAGAAATTTAGCGAGATTTTGTAGAGGTGAGCCTATGGAGCTGACTATTGGTCTGAGTGGTGTTCCTTCTTTGTGTATCTTGGGGAGGCCGTAGAGTTTGGGGCATCTGGATGATTTTTCTCTGGGGATGATTCTTAGCTGGATTTCTTCACTGATAGGAGAGGCTTTTATTTTGGATTTGGTGGTTTTTTCCAGATAGGTGGTGGGATCTGTTTTTATAGGTTGGTAGGTAGGGTCTTGGAGTAGATTTGATAGTTTTGCTTGGTAGTACGATGTGTTCATCACAACAGTGGCATTACCTTTGTCTGCTGGGAGAATGATTATGTTGTTGTCTTTCCTCAGGTTGGTGAGTGCTTTCTGTTCTTCTTTGTGTAAATTGCTTCTGGGTGGTTTGCTGGAGCAGAGGATGTTGGTGACTTCAAGTCTGATTTTATTGGCTTCATCTGGGTTGATTTTGGTTAGGCTAGCTTCGACTCCGCATATGATGTTTTCCGTGGGGATGCGTCTCGGGGTAACTGCAAAGTTGAAACCTTTGGAGAGTACTTTGGTTTCAGTTGAGGTGAGGATCCTGTCTGATATGTTATGTACTGTTTGTTTCATGGGTTGTTGTGGAGGGTGGCTGGGCTTCTGGCGTCTCTCTAGTTTGTGGAGTTTGTTGGTGTGTGTGTCTGTCTTATGTGAGGTCTCAGTTTCAGCTCTCCAGACGGCTAGTTGTTTGCATTTGTCCCAGAGTGCAGGGTGGATTTTGTTACAGAGTTTGAGGTGAAGAGTGAGCAGATCTTTGTTGGTTTGGTTTAGTAGGTATCTTTTCTTATGTAGTTCGTTTCTGATTAGGGATAGTTCAGTTCGTTTCAGGATCCTTTCGGTAGCTGGGGTTTTAGAGTGGAATTTAAGTTGGAAGCATGTGGGAATTAAGTTGTTGTCTCGGCAGTTGCGTAGGAACAAGAGATCACATAAGATGGTGGCTCTTCGGATTTCTAGTTTCTCGTAGGTTCTTGTCAGCTGGAAGGTTTCCTCCCCGTAGAGGTGAGATATTTGTTTTCGTAGATTTTCACGGGTACAGGAATGCAGGTTTTGGTGTCCTCGGGTGTCTTCCCGTGTAAAAGTTGGGGTGTCTAGGCGACGTTTCGACGAGGTCTCACTCGTCATCTTCAGGCTGGTGCTTTCGGCTTCTTGTTACTGGAACAGAGCGGGATCTCAGTGTTTGAGTTCCTATAAATACTGTAGAGGGGTGTGGTGTATTGCCTCAAAAGTTCTGGGCAGAGGGGAAGTTCCCAGGCTAGTGTTCTTTTCTTCTTTTGTTCCTTAATTACTTGAGGGATATCTTGAGTGATTTCTTGAGTGATATTCTGAGTACCACTTAGGTGGGTCATTAGGTGTGGATTAGTTGCTAAAGCCTTCGTGTCTTGACCTCTTGAATTTGTGAAGAGTTTTTCTGGGAAGATGGCTGTACTGCACTTAGTTGTGCTTTGGCTTGGCTTCGTGTATAGGGGCGAGCTGTGGTTTTGTGCCCTGTGCCAGCCAGATCTGTGTAGGGATTGCAGGGGGGTGCAGCATCCGGAGGTGCCACTATGGTTTGGTTACTGGATGGTGTCTGTAATTTATCTGTGGAGAGGGTCTGGGTTTGGGTCTGGTGTGGTTGATTGGTGGTGGCGTTCTGTGTGCCTCTGGATCTGGTGTCGGTTTTTGTGGGGAGGGCTAATTTCCAGATGTCTGGCAGGCGGGACGTGTCGTCACGCTAGTTCATGTTGTGAGGGTGTTTCTCTATCTCGATGGCTTCCATGATTATTCTCTTGTGGTGATGTTCCATGTTAAAGAGCAATTTGGAATCTGCAAAATAAATTTCGTGTCCTGTTTCTTTCACCCAGAAGCAATTTACACAAAGAAGAACAGAAAGCACTCACCAACCTGAGGAAAGACAACAACATAATCATTATCCCAGCAGACAAAGGTAATGCCACTGTTGTGATGAACACATCGGAATACCAAGCAAAACTATCAAATCTACTCCAAGACCCTACCTACCAACCTATAAAAACAGATCCCACCACCTATCTGGAAAAAACCACCAAATCCAAAATAAAAGCCTCTCCTATCAGTGAAGAAATCCAGCTAAGAATCATCCCCAGAGAAAAATCATCCAGATGCCCCAAACTCTACGGCCTCCCCAAGATACACAAAGAAGGAACACCACTCAGACCAATAGTCAGCTCCATAGGCTCACCTCTACAAAATCTCGCTAAATTTCTCGCTAAGCAACTTCAGCCCTATGCAGAATCCATCTCTTCACACGTTACAAACTCCTTCCAGTTCATAGAAACAATAAAGAAGCAAAACCTACATCCCGATGACCTACTTGTGAGCTTCGATGTTGTATCTCTCTTCACACAAGTGCCCATTAATGAAGCCTTGACAGCCATTCAAAACAAATACAATCCCCCCGAATACATCCTGGACCTGACCAACCACTGCCTAACCAACACGTACTTCATCCACAATGGACAAAGATACAAACAGATAGAAGGAGCACCTATGGGATCACCCCTCTCACCGGTCATCGCAAATCTGTACATGGAACACTTTGAAACCAATGCTTTAGACAAGTCAGAACACAAACCCAAACTTTGGCTCAGATATGTTGACGACACCTTTGTAATTTGGCCACACGGGAAAGAAAAACTAGATAGCTTCCTCACACATCTCAACAGCCTACACCCCAAAATACAATTCACTATGGAAATAGAAGCCAACAACCAGCTTCCCTTCCTTGACGTCCTAATCTACAAAAAACCTGATGGCTCCCTAGGACACACTATCTACCGGAAAAAAACACACACCAACCGCTACTTACATGCTCAATCACACCACCACCCTGCACAAATAAACTCCGTAGCCAAGACCCTCATCTCCAGAACCAAACGCCTGGCTGACAAAGACCACTTGACAACTGAGTTACAGAATCTCTCAAATGTGTTAATCGCCAATGGATACCAGCAAAACAGGGTTAAGAAGCTAATCCAAAAAGAAACACCCCCCAAAAACCAAGACACGGAAGAAAACAATGGCATGGCCCTCCTTCCTTATATCAAGGGCACTACAGATAAAATTAGCAAAATCCTCCATAAACACAATATCAAAACAGCCTTTTGCACCAACCAAAAAATAGCCAATATCCTCAGAAACCCCAAAGATAAAATC
Source organism: Podarcis liolepis (assembly GCF_965112155.1). NCBI lineage: Eukaryota > Metazoa > Chordata > Lepidosauria > Squamata > Lacertidae > Podarcis > Podarcis liolepis. The sequence goes on along the minus strand of NC_139573.1, from coordinate 26,631,343 downwards.
CAGTTGGAAAACCAAGGGGTCTATGAAATACCCTGCAAAGTCTGCCCAGCCACGTACATTGGACAAACAAACAGACGAATAAATGCACGTATCGCAGAACACAAGAATGCCGTCAAAAAAGAAGAAAAATCTTCCTCTCTTTTCCAACACATGAAAGAAACAGGACACGAAATTAATTTTGCAGATTCCAAATTGCTCTTTAACATGGAACATCACCACAAGAGAATAATCATGGAAGCCATCGAGATAGAGAAACACCCTCACAACATGAACAAGCGTGACGACACGTCCCGCCTGCCAGACATCTGGAAATTAGCCCTCCCCACAAAAACCGACACCAGATCCAGAGGCACACAGAACGCCACCACCAATCAACCACACCAGACCCAAACCCAGACCCTCTCCACAGATAAATTACAGACACCATCCAGTAACCAAACCATAGTGGCACCTCCGGATGCTGCACCCCCCTGCAATCCCTACACAGATCTGGCTGGCACAGGGCACAAAACCACAGCTCGCCCCTATACACGAAGCCAAGCCAAAGCACAACTAAGTGCAGTACAGCCATCTTCCCAGAAAAACTCTTCACAAATTCAAGAGGTCAAGACACGAAGGCTTTAGCAACTAATCCACACCTAATGACCCACCTAAGTGGTACTCAGAATATCACTCAAGAAATCACTCAAGATATCCCTCAAGTAATTAAGGAACAAAAGAAGAAAAGAACACTAGCCTGGGAACTTCCCCTCTGCCCAGAACTTTTGAGGCAATACACCACACCCCTCTACAGTATTTATAGGAACTCAAACACTGAGATCCCGCTCTGTTCCAGTAACAAGAAGCCGAAAGCACCAGCCTGAAGATGACGAGTGAGACCTCGTCGAAACGTCGCCTAGACACCCCAACTTTTACACGGGAAGACACCCGAGGACACCAAAACCTGCATATATATATATATATATATATATACACATACATACATACATACTGATATGAAATCCTTTATGTATATGGAAAAATATGATAAGGGAGATAATAAATATGATTACTAAGGAATTTGATACCTGTTGTGAATGTCCTCAAATTTGGTGGTGGATGTTTAATATTTACTTTCTTCTTTTATGCTTTTTAAAGGTATGATATGTGCAGGAACATTTTGAGTATTTATCTCTTTTATAAAAAGATATTTAATTTTCATTTTATTTTGTGTTTATTTTCTTCTAAGGGTAGCAGTTTCACTATAGTCTTGAACAGATGCAGATGACAAATGAAGAATACAAATTTGTTTTATTGCTTCTGTCACTGTTGTTTTATTAAATAGCTGTAACCTACATTACAGTTCAATACCTAAGAACTACCAGCACATCCTGGCCTTAGCCTTTGCTGTAAAAGAGATAAATGAAAACCCCAACATCTTACCAAACATTTCTCTGGGATTCCACATTCTCAATAGCTACTACAGTGCTAGGATGACATATAAGGCCACCCTCAGCCTGCTTTCAAAACAGCAAAGATTTTCTCCTAACTTCAAGTGTCAAAATCAGAATAAATTGATAGCTATTGTTGGAGGATGCCTCTCTGGAATCTCTGCCAATGTGGCCACCGTTTCAGCAATTCACAAGACTCCACAGGTAACCTGTGTGCATAGGGGTATGAACATTAGATATATGTGAGCTTTGTGATGTGCCTGTAAACAGATAAATTCAAGTTTAGGCTGAATTAAAAGAATCAAGGAATTGGATCCAATGCTAATCATATTTAGAGCAGAAACAGTGAAATTATTTTACATGACTACTTTTAACCCATTCATTTGGGTTTAACTGCATAAAACCCACAGTTTCCAAGGCTCCAATAATTTCAATTTCACTTCGCTTTGCACTAGGAAGACCTCATGTTGACTACTGTGTCCAGTTCTAATTGGCAGATTTAAATAATAATGCACTCATTTCAGAATGGGTTAAGAGGAGGTGAGTGAATAAGGCCAGAAGTATGGAAAACACATCATATAGGAAAGGATGAAAGAAATATGTCTGTTTAAAATGAGTTCAAGGTGAAACATTACACTTTTCAAAGACGTAAACAACTCCCAAACAGAAGAGTCCAAAGATTTCTTTTGGACTGCTGCAAAGGTAGTACTTGTTTAAGGGTCAACACTTTAAATACTTCAATGATAGGACAAATGAAACATCCATTTATTTGAACTAGATGACCTACAGGACCAGCTCCAAAATATTGATTTACTATTCTCTTGTAATCCGTCTGAGAAATATTCATATATATTTTTACAGCTCACTTATGGATCATTTTTACCAGTACAAAGTACAAGAATGCTATTCCCATTCTTGTACCAGATGGTGCCCAATGAAGCCCAGCAGCACAAAGGAATTGTGCAGTTACTTCAGCATTTCAGATGGACCTGGGTTGGGCTTTTTGCCGTGGATGATGACAAAGGGAATAGGTTTTTACAGACAATAGTGCCAATGCTTACACAGAATGGCATCTGTTATGACTTCATAGTAAACATACCAAAATGGAGTTATATGGATGAGATGCTAGAATGGTTTTTTCAGCACTTGGATGCCTATCTCATTATGTTTGAAAGAAAAGCCAATGTATTCTTTGTATATGGAGAACCTCCATCCTTTCAAGTTCTAAGAGCGATATTTTTTTTTGCACCCTTTGCGGATTTACGACCTCTGGGTAAAGTGTGGATTATTACAACCCACTGGGATTTTGCATCACACTCCATTCAGAAGATTTGGGATTTACAAACCTTCCATGGTTCCATATCCTTCACGGTTCACTCAAATCAGCCATTGGGATTCCAAAATTTCCTTCAGATACTAAGCCCTTCATGGGCCCATGGGGATGGTTTTATCCAGGATTTTTGGGAACAGGCATTCAGCTGTTCATTAGAAATGTCTAATGGGCAGCATCAGGAAATTAAATACTGCTCTGGAGAAGAGAAGCTAGAAAGTCTTCCTGGGACCTTGTTTGAAATGGAAATGACTGGCCACAGCTACAATGTCTACAATGCTGTCTATGCTGTGGCTCATGCTTTGCAAGCCATTTACAAATCCAGTTCCAAATATAGAAAGTTGGGAGAAAGACAGGAACTGTTTTTTCAGAATGTGCAACCATGGCAGGTAATTACAACTGAACATTTTAAAAACACTATGTTTTCTTCTGGAAACACAATGAATTCTAAGTGTGCATGATACAATTCTTATTACTGTGGGGGTTTTCATTTCCTTTGAGGGGATTTTCCCCTTTTGGAAATCCATTATGATAAATATTAGTGGTCCCCTGACAAAATATTGTTATTTCAACTCATAGTCACCCACCAACTTGGAACTTATGGAGAGCAATGATCATTAGAAATATCAGATAATCATATAATCTTTCCAATTCAAGAGCAAGAATGACTGCCCAATGAATGAAATCACCACATACATTGTTGAAGAGTTTTGAAACAGTCCTCTCTTTACTGATACTTTCTTTCTATCTAGGTCCATCACTTTCTAAGGACCATGTTGTTCAACAATAGTGCTGGGGATTCAGTGTGTTTTGATGGTTATGGAGAATTAATTATAGGTTTTGATGTAACAAACTGGATTATTTCCCCGAATGGTTCATTGTTTAGGGTCAAAGTTGGAAGACTGGACTCTCAGGCACCTTTAGGAAAACAGTTAAGCATCAATGATGATCAAATTGTGTGGCATAAAGTTTTTAATCAGGTGAGACACTGCTCTGAGGCACTTGATGTTTTGACTCAAAATTTTCAAAGGCTTTCAAGCATTTTTTTTTTTATTTCATGAACCTTCTTGAAAACAACATTATATTGCAGTTCTAAATTTGGTGGATTCCTGTTATATGCTTTATCTTTCCTCTCCTCCAGTAAATAAATAAATTTCTTATTTCATGAATTGGTTTCGGGTTAAAGGGCTAGGACTTTAATAGACCCTTTACATTTTAATAGATATTTCCATATTTAAGGAGCTATATAAGTTTCTAAATACACTACCAAACATACATCTCTCTGTAGACACACTGATGAGGCAATATAAAAGTTCAAGGACACATTCTAGCCAATATAAACAAAAGCAAAAAGAGGAACAGAAATAGAAACATACAAAGTAAATCTTAACTAGGCAGCACAGATAAAGGTGAACCCTCCCTGCTCTCACTTGAGGATTTCCTTTTTTCCCCCAACCTGCTTTTTTGTGTGATCTATTAGGTACTCATTACTATTCTCTCTTTAATGTTTCTGTACAGGTGCTTCCACTTTCTGTGTGCAATGACTACTGCTATCCTGGCTACAGCAGGAAAAAGAAGGAAGGAGAGAAATTTTGCTGCTATGATTGTGCTCCCTGTCCAGAAGGAATGATTTCTCAGTATAAAGGTGGGAGAAATAGCGGGCACAACTATATTATTTGCATTTGCATAACACAACATAAAGTGTAATCTCTTGAATGCACATGGAGGCAGTTTGCAATGCAAAATTTTAAACAAACAAGAGAGGAACTTACTATTAAGAGCCAGTGTGGTGTAGTGGTTAAGAAAGGTAATCTCGTAATCTGGTGAACCGGATTCGCGTCACCGCTCCTCCACATCCAGCTGCTGGGTGACCTTGGGCTAGTCACACTTCTCTGAAGTCTCTCAGCCCCACTCACCTCACAGAGTGTTTGTTGTGGGGGAGGCAGGGAAAAGAGAATGTTAGCCACTTTGAGACTCCTTAAAGGGAGTGAAAGGTGGTATATCAAATCCAAACTCCTCCTCCTCCTCTTCTTCTTCTTCTTCTTCTTCTTCTTCTTCTTATTATTATTATTATTATTATTATTATTAATTGTCAAGAGTTTCTAAGAGTTTGGGACCAAGTGAATTTGTGTCCATCACTACCTCTCAGTCTAAGCAACCTCACAGAATAAATACAATATAAATAAATATTTCCTAGTGGACCATATGGCAGTTCAAATATATACTCTGCTATTAATATTATTTCATTTAATTGATTTTTATAATCTCATTTTGATGAAGAGCGGGTTATATATTATTTTAGTAAATGCATAATATAGGACATTTCTGCTTTCTGCATATCCAATATTGGATGTGAGAACTCATTGTGGAACATTTGTTCCTCAGCAGCACTGAAAAGCCTGCACTTGTGGAATTCCAGCCTTGAAGTATATTTTACGTAGCCAGATGATAATATCACCTACATTTTCAGGATAATCTCACCATTATTTTTTCACCACTTTGATAATCCTGCAATACAGCTTCTAGGATTAAGACTTCAAAGAAAGAACAGAATAAATTGTCGGTATAGCAGAACCACCCAATGTTTTACTGTTGCATGAAGAACATCAAACATTCTTATGGGGTTGGGGGATTCCCAAGCAATTGAATAAATTGAATGCAAACTTTTCTATTTATCTCTTTATTTTAGCATTTATTTCAGAGGAGGGTGTGCATGATACGAATCTAAAAGAGGTCTGTGACCCTAAAAAGGTTAAGAACCAATGCTTTAGCTATATATTGATCAATGTCTGAAATATTTAAACAGCTCTTCCTTTATTTCAGATATGGATACCTGTGTGAAATGTCCAGAAGATGAGTATCCCAACCATGACCAAACCCAATGCATTCCCAAGGTCCCAAGCTACCTCTCTGATAAAGAAGATTTAGGACTCGTCTTAGTTTTCTTGACCATTATCTTCTCTCTGATCACAGCATTCGTGCTTGGGACTTTTATGAAGCACAATAACACTCCCATTGTCAAAGCCAACAATCGGACTCTCACCTACATCCTTCTCATCTCCCTCCTGCTTTGTTTCCTCTGCTCCTTTCTCTTCATTGGACAGCCTCAAAAGGTGACCTGCCTCCTCCGACAAATCACTTTTAGCATCATCTTTTCTGTGGCCCTTTCCAGTGTTTTGGCAAAAACCATTACTGTGCTTCTGGCATTCATGGCAACCAAACCAGGATCCAGGATGAGGAAATGGATAGGGAAAAGGCTGGCAAATTCTATTGTCCTATCCTGCTCCTTTATTCAGGTTTCCCTTGGCACTCTTTGGTTAAGTACATCCCCTCCATTCCCAGATACGGATATGCACTCGCTGCATGGGGAAATCATACTTGAATGTAATGAGGGTTCAGTTGCCATGTTTTATGGTGTCTTAGTCTATATGGGTTTGCTGGCCATTGTCAGCTTCATCTTGGCTTTCCTGGCCAGGAAGTTACCTGACAGCTTCAATGAGGCCAAATTTATCACTTTCAGCCTGCTGGTGTTTTGTAGTGTTTGGTTGTCCTTTGTTCCCACCTATCTGAGCACCAAAGGAAAATACATGGTAGCGGTGGAGATCTTTTCCATCTTGTCCTCTGGTGCTGGATTACTAGGTTGCATCTTTTCCCCAAAATGCTACATTATTTTATTCAGACCTGAGCTGAACACCAGGGAACAACTAATCAGCAGAAAAAAGTAACATGAACATGAGTGCATATGTTTCTTTCTGCTTGTGTATGTAGTTCATTGGAAATGCTGGTGGGAGGGGTGTCATAAGAATTCAGCCATGGGTACCTGCTTAAGTAAACGTCTGTCCTTCAGTTTTTGTATGCAGGGTTTGGCCAGAAACATTTCATTTCAATTTAGTTCTCACTTTAGTTTGCTAAAATAATTCCTGTTTAATTGTGCAATGGAATCCTAACTTGAATGAGGATACAATTATCAAGTCAGATGATTCCTCCTTGTGTGGGTCCCAAACCTTTAAATGACTTGGAATAAATTTCTTCACATAAACACGATCAGTGGTGGCATTACTCGCCCAAATGACTTAAGTACAAAACCAAATTTGAGATATCGCCGCATGTAATTAAAAGACACAGTAAATTAATTTCATCTGAACACCAATCATTAACATGTACAGTAAGTTTATCTATTAAAACAGCATCTCAATTAAAATAGTTAAACCAGCAATTTATACTGGAGGAATGGGGGGAAGCAAAATATAGCATCTTTCAGAGATTCCTGGGTCATGTGTTTTCTTGCTTCTACATATTCTTAACATAGCATTAGCAACTTCATATCTACTGGAAAGGGCCATTATCCAGAAAGCATAAGAATAAAAAGGTGTTTAAGAGCTCTGGGAAGCCCCCATTCCATGTCAGGGTATTTTTTATTTATAAAAAATAAATAAAATAAAAATAACAAAGTTAAATAAAGCTTTTAACTTTCAGCAAAATCATCTGAAACACTTCCGTTCTTATCATAATTCACTGACCATTTATATCATTTGACTAGTGAATTTCCCCTTGGTGTGCCCAGATCACAGTCCCTTTTGTCCTTTACAGACCACCATAGGAGGTGGAAGGGCAGTCTTTGAGTAGAGTTCTGGGGATTTTCTAAGGAATCTTAGAATTGTAGAGCTGGAAGGGACCACACCACAAGTGTTATCTAGTCCAATCCTCTACAATGCAGGAATCATTTGCCCTACATGGGGCTCAAACCAAGAACCCTGAGATTAATTCTCATGCTTTGTGTGCCAAAGTCCCATGCCCCACAGTTACCTATTGATTAATAAACACACAGACACGAGTATGTAGGTTAATGGGCTAAAACAGGCCATAACTTTATTGGTTACAGATGTGAGTGGTTTGGCTTAGGCATTGGATGAAGCCTAAGTATATCTTGACTCCCACCTGTCTGCAGAGAGTCAAACTAATGGTAAAACACCAGAAGGTGAAGCCCTATGACTGACATTAAATAGGGCCACCCCGAGCGGTACCCCTTGGGGTCATGGCATGGCCCTAGCGCCCCAACTGTGCTGAGGTTTAAAACACCCATGGCCATACACCCTGCCAGCATTGATTGGCCGGGTAGTGTGACATGGCCAGGGGATGGCTTGAGGGGCGCCTCAATCCCCTGCCCCCTAGCCAGGCCACCAAACAAAGTGTAATGTGATGCACATTGCAGGGTGGAGAGAATCCTAACTTCACATATGCACACATTCATGCTGAATGCTGGCTGAATGCTGGCTGGAACTGACCAGAAGTGAGATCTTGGGGTCATAGTCTATAATCCATAGCCACTCTCTTCAGGTAGGATTCTCTCAGCCCTACCTGAAGATGCTGGTGATTGAATCTGAGACCCCCTGCATCCAAAGAAGATGCTATATCACTGTGCAGCCTCACATTTGAACTATTGCTTTCACATTTCACCTATCGGCCTCTGCAAACAGGAAGACATGTCATCTCAACTTTTGACAGCAACAAGCTACCAGTATTTTCCTTATGGCTAATTTCATTTCCTTGTTTCTCAGTGTATAAATAAGGGGATTTAATACTGAGACACCTACATTGTACATGAGGGTGGATATCATGTCCGACAGTGGTATATCTCCTGAGGAAGGCAAATAGTTGAATAAAACAGGCACATAGAGCAAATGCACAACTGTGAGGTGGGATGTGCATGTGGAGAAAGCTTTCCATCTTGCTTTGTTTGACTTGACCTTCAGAAGGAGAAAAGATATTATATAGAGGTAGGAGAAGAGTGTGAGGATGAATGGGATCATGACAATTAAGCCAGTGACTGTATTGAGAAGGCTGATGTTGAGCTGGATGCTACTGCAAGCTAACTTCAGCAGTGGCTTGATGTCACAAAAGAAGTGCTCGACAAGGTTTGGGCCACAGAAGTGCAGCCGGGAGGTCATCACAGTGTGCATGAGTGCATGGCAGAATCCAGTGCCCCAAGAAGCTGCTGCAAGCAATAGGCATGTGCATTTGTTCATAATAACAATGTAACGCAGAGGATTGCATATAGCCACATAACGGTCATAGGCCATAACTGCCAGAAGGACACCTTCACTGCTTCCAGTGAAGTGGAAGAAATGGAGTTGAGTTAGGCATCCGCTGAATGAAATGTACTGAGGTCCAGATATAAAGCCTGCCAGCATCTTGGGCACAGTGACTGTAGCATAGCAAATGTCCAGGCATGAAAGATTGCTGAGGAAGAAGTACATGGGTGTGTGGAGGTGAGCTTCAGTCAGCACTGCAAACAAAATGATACTGTTTCCTAGCAGACTGATGAGGTACAACATCAAAAAGAGTAGAAAGAGGAAAGGTTGCAGTCCTTGGAGATCTGTCAAGCCTAGTAAGATAAACTGGCTCACTTCTGTCTGGTTCTTCATCTGTTTTCACAGAAGTGGTAGCCTGTTAAAACCTGTAGATTTTAGTAAGGACACAACATAAATAACTGAAATGTCTTGTCAGGGCTTATCCACATTTAACTTTTACCCCACTGTTTCCAGACACAAGTCTGTGCCTAAAAACTCTGTGTCTAAGTGTTATTGTTTTGCCCCAGAGCTTTCCCTGAAAAAAACATGCTCTTTAGTGCTCAATCAATTTGAGTTTTCCATGGATTGCTATTTGCTCTGATTGAGCTTTAAGAGCAGGTTTTCATGGGGAAAGGTCCAGAGCAAAAAGAAGAGCTACTCAGACATGGAGCTTTAAAGTGTGGTCCATGCCTAGAAAGAGTCAAGGAAAAGTGAGTGTGAATAAGCCCTCCACTGCAGCCTCTAGTAGGGATATGCATGATGCCTTTTTCCATGTAGTACTGCTAAATACCTCAAATCCCATTTATTTCAATGGATCTCCACTAAGCAAGATTAAATCTGGATCTAACCCACTAAACAAAACGGACCAATTTAATCACATCCTTACAGGTTTTGCATTCACAGTAATCAATTTGGATTTTTACCCCTTTCTCATTTTTAAAATTCTTATTTTTGATGCATTTTTGACTCTCTCTTTTTGGAGATATTTTCTGAATGTTTGATCTCAACATTTGTCCATACTTGAAACTTACCGATCTGTTTGAATTTCTATTGAAGATGCATTGAAGGACAGTGTACCTCCTATCCAAGTGCTTATGCTGCTGAAATGTAGCTAACAATACAGTGCTATAAATAAAAGTAGTTATATCTCTATAGCTGTAATGGCCAGGGGCACATTAGCCCCTTGAGGCAAAATGTATATAAGAACTGGCTTCATGAGTCCCACACCATATTATTATATGCACTGGAGACCAATTACTCAGTCCATTTCAACTGGTAGTAGTAGTGATGTGGAATACATTAATTAAGAAAGGGCTTCTAAAAGTGACAAAGGAATTAGTTGCACAACTTCCATAATATTCTTGCAGCAATGGAATCACCATCCATTCCCACCTTGGTGGCTTGCAGAACCAAAATTCTCATGAACATCAGTAGGCACTGCAGACTGCAATATACAGAATGAGAAAGAAGTAAGGCAAGCGAACCAGCAAAACCACTCGCTCCTTCTTAACTACTTAACTATTGCCAGAATTTTATTTTTATTTTTATTCTTTATCTCTGTCTTCACTAAACAGCCTTTTAACCTTCTGGACTTTAAGTGACCCAACTTACTCTAAATACTGGGTAGAGCAGTATAGAATTTAACCATCCCACACCAGGGCCCCATAGCCCAGAGAGCAAACCGTCTGGCCAGCTCTTCACCTTTAAAGGTGCCAATAATAGGTTATTACCTGAAACTTAACTGTTTCCCTTCCTTCAAAAGTGACTCAATGAAGTGCCAAATTAACCTATTAATAAACATGACAGCTTGGCTCTGAAACTGGCACGCCCCAAAGACTTGTACCAAACATGCATCCAGATGGTATATGATGCTAGAGAACAATAGACTGTGGGGTTTCCAATCACTGGTCAATCAGTCAGGCTATTCAGGGCTGCCAGTTTATATCTGTGATTGTCCACAAATCTAAGTAACAGGCACTGTGCAGCAGGCTGAAAAGGAAACAACAAAACACTATTCACAATGCAATTCTTTTTTTCTGAATTCAAGGGGCGGGTGTGTGAAATTATTGCTTTGGTGCTCCAGAATAAGAACATTGGAAAAAATATTGCTCTTCCAAAAATAATATTTTTCTTGCAAACAATTCCAGTAAAAGTTCCAAGATGATATTTGATTAAATTATTCAGAAGAAGAATAAAAACAGAGGAGAAACTTGTTGTGGTTCACAGGCAACTTTATTAGAGGGTCTGTTGATCAAGCAATAGTTCAGACTAGAAAATGAAGCCTGGAAATTAAGGGATATGCGTGTGTGTGTGTGTGTGTGAGAGAGAGAGAGAGAGAGAGAGAGAGAGAGAGAGAGAGAGAGAATGTATATTCCACTTTTCCATTGTTATCATAATGCTGAGAGAAGCTTCCCAACAAGGTAAATTTGGATGATTTGGGGGCATTCTCCCCAGTTGAAACATGATCTTAATAAACTCCACAAGTCAAATCAAGGGCCCCAGAAAAAAAAATCTATTTCTTTGTCACTGTGAATTTTCTGACTATCTAACTCTATGTTTCCCTATATTTCTGTTTCCTTAAGTCCACATGTTTTGCAAGAAGTGAGGCTATCCAAATGTTGAATGTTGCCTCTGTAACACTAAACATGTCTGGATTTATTTTTATTATCATTATCATTATTTTAAAAGAACACTTTTCCAATTGCTGCTGCTGGAAAAAAAAATCAGGTTTCTCTGCCTTAACAGCAACAAAACCACAGCCAGGCAGTGCTATATACCCGAAGAAATAAACATCTGGGCTTATTTGTGTGCAGTTTGGCAGGCTTAAGCCACTTTGCAGGAGCTCCTGTCTCTACAAATTTCCAAAATTTGGAATTTTATAGCCGTTTTTGGATCCCCTGTTATAGAGAATATGGGACAGAGACTCAATATATACAGAGCAGCTTGGGGCCCAAATTATGGAGGGGCCACATAACTCAAAGGTAGGTCAGATTGTTTATAAACAAATAAATAAAATACATAAAATAAAATATGTGGAGTATGGTGGTTAATGGGTTAACCTCTGGTATGCCCTGTGCCTGGGAGGGACTTCTACGGAAGTCAGGCATGTCTGTGTATTTTAGTTTATGTGTTCTAGCTCTGATGGAGTTTGCTGCTTTGCTTGTAAATAAACGCTGTAGAATAGAAGTACAGTGTTTGGACTCTCTTTTCCTTCTTCTTATACACGAAGGCAACCGCTGCTACCCTGCTACTCTGCCTTTGGTGAAGTTTTTCCCAGAAGATTGCACAGAGGGAAAAGCAGTGTTTTCCGCACAGGGAAACACACTGGACAGGCAGAACTCCCAAGAAAATGAATGGATGAATTAGGTTGCCAGATATGTCCTCATCATCTAATGTAATAAGGGCAAATGTAAAGTGGAATACCCTAGATAATGCGAGCAGGGTCTGGGCTTGTATTTCTCATTATCTCTTTCCTCTACCATGCACTTCTCAATACCAGAAACAAAACCCTATTTTCTCATTACATGCCTACATCATTTATCAGATTGTTCAATCCTATTTCAGCTGACAGTGTTACAAACTGAGAAATAGATTTCACATCAATAGCTGTATCCTCACAGTGATCAGCAATCTCCCCAGGCTTTTCCTCAGAGCTGACTTCATATCCTGGTTCCTCAGGGTATAGATCAAAGGGTTTAAGAAAGATGTAACTACACTGTACATGAGGGTGGCTATCATGTCTCTCTGAGGTAAGTCTCCTGATGTTGGAGGGAGGTAATTGAACAAAACTGGCACATAGAGCAAACCTACAACTGTGAGGTGAGAGCTGCAGGTGGAAAAGGCCTTCCATCTCCCTCTGTGTGACTTGACCTTCAGTAACAGGAAGATGATGATATAGAGGTAGGAAAGGAGTGTCAAGAAGAAAGGGATCATGACAATTGAGCCCGTGACTACATTGAGGAGACTAAGATTGAGTTGTGTGCTACTGCATGCCAGTCTCAGTAGTGGCTTGATATCACAAAAGAAATGCTTGATGATATTGGGGCCACAGAAATGAAGTTGGGATGTCATTACTGTGTGCATCAGGGCATGAAAGAACCCCATAGTCCAAGTTGTGGCAGCCAGTAGAATACACACACGTCTGCACATAATGACTGGATAGTGCAATGGATTGCATATGGCCACATAGCGATCATAAGCCATGACAGCTAGAAGAAGAGCCTCACTGCTTCCTAGGAAATGGAAGAAATGAAGCTGGGTGATGCATCCAACAAAGGAGATTCTTCGATGAGCCAACAGGAATCCAGATAGCATCTTGGGAAGGATGACTGTAGAGTAGAAAATGTCCAAGCAAGAAAGGTTACCGAGGAAGAAATACATAGGTGTGTGGAGTTTGGTCTCAGTCACCACCACACACACAATAGTACTGTTGCCCAACACAGTTACTAGATAGAGGAGGAAGAAGAAAACAAACAAGACCATTTGAACTTCCTGTTGGTCTGTTAAGCCCATGAGTATGAAGTGAGTGCTCTGTGTCTGATTCTCCATTGTTGCTGGGATTTTTAGAAAAAGCAGATAAAAGAATTATTTTAGAATGTCATGATTATATATGGAAAAGAAATTTCATATAAAGAAGACTAATAAATATGTGATTCCTTACATTTCAAAGAGAATTGCAACACCTATGCTCATACTAACAATCCTCTTGGGAGTCCACACTCTCCACTATGAAATATTGCTGAAAACACTTCAACAGGTGTCTGCATCCTGCCAAGTAGATGATTATAATTTTGGTTAAAGAGTTGGCAGAAAAACTCCAGAAAAAATCAAATAGTTTTGGTGCTCTGAATTTCTTCCCCATCCCAATTTCCTGAAAATATGCCCTTCAATCATAATGGGGGGGGGGTGTGTGTAGGATTTTGTGCTGCTTTCTTGGGGAAAATAAATTTCCCCATAAATTTCAGGAGGGGGGTGGCACTTACCTTACAAAGGCTTGGCAGGAAGGGTGGCTTGTAGGAAGCTGCATAAACCATCTGCATCCGAAACCTTTGACCAATGATTGGTCAAAAAAGAACTTCCTATAAATGTTGTCCCAGCTCTAAGGAAACATATAACTCAGTAGGTTAGAGTGTGGTCTGATAATCCCAAGGTTGCAGGTTTAATCCCCATATGGGAGAGCTGCATATTCCTGCATTGCAGAGGGTGGGACTAGATGATACTCAGAGTCTCTATGATTCTATATTTGTTCTATAAACACACACACACAAACACACACACACACACACACACACCCTGTGGCAAAACAGCTGATTTGTGTTAAGGGGTTGGAAACAAATTCTCAGAATGTTTCAGACAGCCCTAGTAAAAAATGTTGGTCTCAGATACTAGAAGGCCAGACATGTTCCCTACTATGATAGTTATGAAGTTGACACAATGGCCTTTGGGCAAGCCTAGCCTATTTCATACAGTTGGTGTGGGAGAAAGTGGAGCACATAAATCTAACAACCCTCCCTTTCATTTGTGGCCAACAATCCAAATATTTGGATTATGCAAGAAATCTTCACAGGCCAGAGAATAGATGCTGTAAATATGTGATTGCCAAAATGAAAGCACTGAGGCAGAATTTTCTGTTATCGTATTTATGGATAAAGGAAGCAATGAACTAAGGCAGAATGGGAGCGGTAGGCGGTGGTAAAGGCTTTGACTTGTGTAACGATATTAAAATATTTGTAACATAAAATGGGAAGGGCAACTATTTTGCCCATTATTCTCCAGGGGAGGACTGAAACAGCACTAGAGGTGCTCAACAGCATCAACAAAAATTCAAGTGATTTTTAGGGGGGCGGGAATCTTTAATAAGAATTGTTAGCTCACCTCTGCAGGCTTGAATGCTAGATTGTGGTGTTGGTGGTCATCCTTAACAGAAAGTCTATCAAGAACATAAGATGAACCTTACTGGATCAGACCAAAGGCCCATCAAGCATTCTGGATCAGATGGATGGGGTGGGAGACTACCCTACCTATTCCAGATTTCCTGAATCTCCTTCCTGGATCTCCTTCTCCTCCCTGGACCATAAAGATGTGGCAGGAGAATACTTCATCTAATCCAACATCCTGGATCAGACAAAAGGTCATCTAGTTTAGCAGCTTTTTCTAATAGAGGCCAACCAGATGCATACAGAAAGCCCACAAGCAGGACCATATAACAGCTCTCTCCTCACTTGTGATTCCAGACAACTGGCATTTAGAGACATACCACCTCCAGCAGTGGAGGTAGAACATAGGCATTGTGGCTAGTAGCCATTATTCACCATGAATTTTTCTTATCCTCTATTAAAGCCATCCAAGTTGGTGACCACCACCACAAGTGAACTTAACTGCAAGAGAACTTCTTCTCTTTCCCAAAGTTATTCCTCATTATGTACCTGTGAAGCTCAGTTTCTCCTCTCTTTGATGGTGAAAAACTGGGAAGTAAAGAAAGGGATAAAGACTTGCTAAGTGCAAAATTAGAAGAGCAAGAGAAATTCCCAAATACTGCAGTGTAGCATCAAGATTCACCTGAAGAATAAAACCCTCCTGTAATCATATTGAATCTATATATCACTGTGGAAGTAAACACTTTATCCAGTCACTGATTACAATGAAACCATGAACCACTTGAGACAGCAAGGATGATACAATAACACAACAAATATTCCCGTGGTACGAAGGCAAAATGGAGTGTAATTTTGAAGACTGAAGCTAGCAGGTGAATAAACAATCAACAATCCCATAGAGGATATGATATTCAGATTTCATTGTATTTATTTGAAATCTCAAAGGTTTTGGAGATAACGCTATAGGATTTTGATTTCCTTCAGTTGGGGGACCACTAGACCACAAAAGACTCAAAAAATATCTCTCACTCATTCTTCCACACTGCTCGTTCTCTCTCTCTCTCTCTCTCTCTCTCACACACACACACACACACACACACACAAACACAAACACACACCTGTAACCCAACTCCCTGTAATAGCAAACTTAGCTGGTGAGTTCAACAAGGATTGTTGCTAAACAGGACCACTATAGGCAATACAAAGACCTTTCCTGTGATGCCTCATTAGTATCATGCCACAAACTCAATGATCCAAAATGATCCCCAAGGGGATGCCATCCAGAATTGCAAAGTTGAAAAAGGCAGGTAGCAGCGCCGGCCCAAGACATATTGGTAATGGAGGTGAACCACAGAATGTGTGCCCCTGCCATGAAGCCTTACTAGGACATTTTCAGCATTTGTACAGCACCAAAAACTCACCAGCAATTATGATAATGCTAATGTTGATAATAATGATAATATTTTGGAGAATTGGAGAACTGGGCCCAAACTAACAAAATGAATTTCAACAGGAACAAATGTAAGGTTCTACACTTAGGCAGGAAAAACTACCTTCACAAATACAAGATGTGGGACACCTGGATTGCCAGGACCTAGGAGTCTAGGGGTCTTAGTAGACCACAAGCTTAACATGAGTCAATAGTATAATGTAGCAGCAACAAACCCTAATGCTATTCTAGGCTGAATCAACAGGAGTATAGTGTCCCAATCAAGGGAAGTAGTGTTGTTGTTGTTTAGTCGTTTAGTCGTGTCCGACTCTTCGTGACCCCATGGACCAGAGCACGCCAGGCACGCCAGCTTCGAGAACACTGTCCAACCATCTCGTCCTCTGTAGTCCCCTTCTCCTTGTGCCCTCCATCTTTCCCAACATCAGGGTCTTTTCCAGGGAGTCTTCTCTTATCATTAACTGTTGTTGTTCTCCAGCAGCAATCATGTGAGTGATTAACCCTAGATTGCAAATTCACCACCTTGGTAGGGTGGCAGCTGAGACATTGTTCTCAGGCTCTGTGAGAGTGAGGTGTTTTCCAGGAACTCAACAGACTTAGGGGCTAATGTAGCCTGTATAAGAGAGAGCTATGCTTGTCAGCTCTAATGTTATTTTATTTTATTTTATTTTATTTCTAAGAAGATCCTGAGCCTACGTCTTATGGAACAGTTTGGATGTATCATTTACTGGTTTTTGTTCTGCTGTGAGGAAAGTTTTGCATGTAAAATTTTGAATTTTTAAAAATGGCTCTAGACACCCTTCACCCTGCCACCTCTCCACTTCCTTTTTTTAAAAAAATGATATTTATTGAAGAAATTTTTTATAAAGTCACACATACAAAAAAAGACAAGACAAAAAAATAAAAAAATAAAATAAAACCATCATTCTCAAATTCTCCACTTTCAATACCTTCTTTCTTTGACCTCCTCCTCCTCCCTTTTCTTGTATCCTGATTAATAATAATCGCAGCAAATCCTTTCCTTAATTCATAGTATTCTGTCATTACATTACCTTAATCTGTTTTCATCTTATCTTATAGAAAACCTTAAAGTTTAAAACTTAAATCTTATTTTTACCAACTTCTCCTAACCATAACATTCTTACCTAATTCTTTAGACATTTTTACAAGAGCCAAGTAATTTCATTTCAACATTTTTCTAACATTCATCAATTTTATAAAACAATCCTAATGGTAAAAAAAGAAGAAATAAACAATCCAATCTTCATCCATCGTCCCTTCCTCCTGGTCCCGGGTTTTGTCAGTCCTTTTTATCCTATTAATCTAGCACATTAACCTGGTAATCTTATATCCGAGACCCTTAAGTCTCTTCCATGTCCCTTCCGCAGCTCTTCTTCATATTTTCCTTTCATTCGTGGGAACTCCAGCCTGGTAATGTTTTTGACCCTTTTCAACAAATCAGTCCCTTTTCCATAGTCTAGACTAGACTCCATGTGGTATTTAAAGACAAGTTCCAGATTCCCTCCAAAATTGAGAGCCCCCACAGCTCCAGACGTCTGACGGCCTATTGCCAGACTTGAGAAGTCCAAATCTCCCTGTATAGGGGGGTCTGTCCAGCCCCCCATTTCCAAACCTGACCAAACTTTATCTTTCCAAGTCTGGTTTTTTCCA
Source organism: Podarcis liolepis (assembly GCF_965112155.1). Lineage (NCBI taxonomy): Eukaryota > Metazoa > Chordata > Lepidosauria > Squamata > Lacertidae > Podarcis > Podarcis liolepis. The sequence continues at coordinate 26,613,518 of NC_139573.1, read as the reverse complement.
AGTTCATTTGTCAAATCCAAAAATTTATGTTTCTGCTGGGTCGCAGCTCCCTCCGTCTCTGGCGCCCAAGATTCAGCAGCATCCTCTTTTCTCAGTTGTTCTGTCATGGCACACTCCTGTTTTAGTTCCTGGGTGGGCTCCATATAATTTCCCACTACCTGTTCAAAGATTCTGGCCGTATTAGTCATCAAATCCATCTTCTGGCTTAACTGATCCAATAGGGCATTTATTTTGCAGAGAGCACCCAACAGTGCTTCTGAAGACATTGTCCTGCAAGGTCACAAATCCTTTCCCACGGTTGTAATCTGAGCCCGCTGCAAGCTCCCAGGAATTTGTTACAATTTCACAGTCCCCCTCTAGGGGAAAACTTCTGGTTGTTCTTTCTTTTGAAAACAACAGCAACAAAGTTTCTTTTTTAAGGTATTTTGTCCATATTTGTTCTTTTAAAATGCGAAAGGAAACAATGGAATCACTATGTTTCTCTTCTTTTAACTATCTGTCAGAGACATTTCTTTCAGGTCAATGAGCTTCAAACGTCAGTTCTGACACCCCGCTCCAGGATCAGGACGGTGGAAAATTACTGTGCTTTAAACTCACTTCTGCAGGTTTAAACAGCCCCCCCCCAAAAGATCCCCCTTCTTCTCCTGCTTCTGAAGGGGGGTTCAGCCATTTTAAATGGTGAAAGCCAATACTTTGAAAGTGATTTTCAAAGCTCTAGTTTACGTTGTCTTTGCTTTGTTCTGGCTACAAGGAAACGGAAGGCTGACTTCCTGTTTAGACCTTCCCATTTCAGTACCAAATTTTAAAGTCCAAATTCCTTTCTATTTCGCCAGTTCTTAATTAAAGTCCAAATATTCAATGTTTCAGTACTCACGGGTGGTTATTTTTGATGCCAAATTGTCCCAGGAAAAAGGCAGCGCTCTCCGGCAACGGCTATGCAGCATTGCTCTGCAGAAAAAGCAATTGACTCACAGCACCGTGCCACTTCCCCCTCGTCGCTTCGGAGCCCGTTAGTGGGTTGCTTTGCGGGTTGGGGGACGCTAAGGGTGCCCGCCGAGTCCCACGGTCACAGGCTTCATCCGCCTGTGATTTCCAGAAGGGTCACCGCTTCGCCGCAGCGGAAAAGACCCGTTTCATGCGGAGCTGGTCCCTCCAGTTCAGAGGGAGTCCGCCATTGCTGATGGCGCCACCCCGGAAGTCCCACCTCTCCACCTCTCCTGTCTGCTAACTCTCCCCTTTCAGGGTCTGGAAAGTTTCATATGGAGAGAGGTGGTCCTTGATGTATTGTGGTCATGAAGCTCTTAAAGGGGAATGTGGCTCATGGACCGGAAAAAGGTTCCCCACCTCTATACTAGATGGCATCTTTGAGGATGTGGTCAGTTTCCTTCAAGTGTTTTCTTTATAACATGAGCTGAAGAACCTCCAGCCCCAAATACCTCTTCATTTGGCCCACCATTCCCACTTCCATGGCTTGGCAAACATGATATCATCATGCCAGATCTGGGGAAACTAAAGTCACCACTGGGCCAAAAATGTGTCTGCAGGTACCTTCAATCAACAGATTGGCAGTGAGGTGCTGCAAGGCACTATTATTCCCTCAATGCTCTTCAACATTTCTATGAAGTCATTGAAATGTTATGGAATGCCCTTCCCGCTGAAATATGGGACACTCCATGTCTATTGGCATTCTGCCAGCTTTTTGATCTTTCTGCCTGAGCTGCCTATCTCAACTGTTTTGTAGTTTGATGTTATATTATATTTATGGATGTTTACATTTTACTATTTGAGTTGCTGGTTTTAGAACTCTAAAATCGCACAATTTATATACTTTAAATGAGGATGAGGATGAGGATTCCCCTTGGCTGACTGTGATAGACTTCTTACAAACCACAGACTCCAGCTTGGCCACAGTGCTGTCCAATAGATGTTCCATCCTACCACTTGACACCAAATATTCATCAAACTATGATAGATCTAATTTGGTTTAGCCCTCCATGAACATAAAGTTATGAGGATTTATAATTCCTATCTCATTGCCACACTTTCACAGCACCCACTGGCACAGTCATAATTAGAGTTGCATCATCTGTTTACAAAGGGAATGTGTACTTTCCCCCCAGAAGAGCAATTTAAGCACAGTTCTTCTTGAAAACTCAAGAGGTTGTTTTTCATATTAATCCCTTGTGCCCATTTCCCACCTTTTAATCCCTCTTCATGCAAAACATGTTAGTGTGAGATGCAGTCATGTAAGACACGCAAGAAAAGCGTCATGTGGTCATCACAGCTGAGGAAATGAATCATTAAATTATTCTGCCTTCGTTCCATCTGATGGTCAAGAGGAAAGGTAGCTTTTTTATTCTCAGATCCTATCTCTGTTTTTCACTAGATGACTTAAGATTTGACATTCCTTACAGAACAATGCTAGAAAAGCAAACGACTCAAAGGGGAGGTCTTCTATATCTCTCTGTGTCTTCTATATCTCTCTGTGTCTTTCTTTCAGTGTTCCAATTGTCTTTCCTCTGTGATGCAAAAACCTAGCCATTGTTTCCATTACTTGCTAAAGATTTACAATAGAGACCTATACATGCCTACTCAGAACTAAGTCTCATTAAGTTGAATGACACTCTCAAGAAAGCTGGTGTACGTTTTCTAACCTCTGACAACACAGAGATGGGCACTCATTTCAGTGAGCTTAACCATGCCTGTGTTGAGGTGTAGCCCATACACCAGATATATTTTCTGAATGACACTCTCATGGACCTCACATTTTCACATGACATGACATAGAAATTTTGTTTCTGGGTTGTTGTTTCTTAGATTTTGCTTGAAATTCTTCAGACATTTCTCCTTTAGAGAAACACCCAAATTGGTCTCAAATGTCACATTGCACAACATTTTCATGAGAACTATATTGGACATTGATAAATGAACTAGAAATGTTTTGGAGGACCAGTGATCATTCAGGGATCCACTGCAGAAGGCAAATTTTATTTCATTTAATTCAATATGCTATAATTTGAGACTTCTCACATTTGTTCTCCATGCAATTAACTTATCTATCCCTTCTAAATGATAGATTGCTCAGCTCAAAACATCTGCAGGATCTGATGTTCTTCTGCTTCCCTAGATTTTACTCTTTGGCATGAGCCCCTTTTTACAATGTGATAGGAGCTACCTTGTAGGGTGAAAAGTGGTTGAATGAACTGTAAGAACATGCACATCAGGTCCATAACATACACCTTCCCTATGAATTTCTAAATCTGTTGAGATCGAGGGTGCCAGTTAGGAGGAAAGACCCTTGTAACCAGTCCTTTCCACAAAGGGTGGGCAAATGTCAGGCTTTTAAGATCTACTGATTTTTTTCCAATAGAGCCCCGAAATTTACCAGCCACCATGCACATAAAGTAGAATAGCAATTCTAAGTTATTTTCAGTACCAGCAATAAAATGAATTCATGCAAAAGTCAGGTTGACTGAAATTTTCTACTGCTTGGCAGGTGAATTTAATATTGATGAATTACTAAATAATGTGGAAACAGAAACCATTACCGTTTGCTCACCCATGTTCTGCAACCTAGGAGCATATCACATAGAAGCTCCTCCATATTGTTAAAAGTGTATGTGAATGAAGCCTCAGGGAGATACAAGTTATTTTGGTTGAATTTTGGTCCCACTAAAATCAATGGAACATTCTAGCTTTGACTGAAATCTCTCCTTTATTACAAAGGGAGTCTAATGCAGCTAAATTACTCTGTATCCAGTGCTATGCATATAATGGGTGGCACACTGACAACTGTTCTTTCCATTGCAGTGAATGCAGAAGAGTTCATACGCTGCATAGTCCTGCTTGACTGGAGTCAGAGAACTAGATCACATACAAAAATTTGCAGCACAATTTTTATGATATTGTTTCATCTTCTAAATATAAAGTATGTTGTTTATTTAGTATATATAGCCTGCCATCAAAAAATATTTTCTGACATGGGAAATACTGCTAACAAGTTGCTAAAGGTGAAATAAGGAGCTTCACAACTAAGTCAAAATCTTCAACAGATTCTCCAGCCCAAACTATATCCATGATTCATTGTTCATAATGATATACCACTCCATCAAGATTAACCATAGGAGAAATACTTGCATATCTGAAGTGATAAAAAAAAATTTCTAGTGAACGTTGGCAATTTACACTTAAAGATAGTAGAAATTAAGCATTTTAATTTCAATTCCAAAGCTATGGAGAATTTTGACAAAGGCAATGGAACACCAATAACCACATTTACCCTTCTGGGATTTGGAAATGACCCTAAACTACAAATTCCATTCTTCATGGTGTTTGTATTCATCTACACTGTGACTGTGGTTGGAAACATTATAATCATCACTCTGGTAGTCTCTGATCATCACCTTCATACTCCTATGTACTACTTCCTTGGAAACTTGTCCTGCTTGGAGACCTGCTACACTTCAACTGTCCTCCCCAGGATGTTAGCCAGCTTCGTGACAGGGGATAGAACTATATCTCTTGGTGGCTGCTTTGCACAGTTTTTTTGGTTTGGGACCCTAGCAATTGCTGAATGCTACCTGTTGGCTGCCATGTCCTACGACCGCTATTTAGCCATATGTAAGCCCCTCCACTATGCCACTCTTATGGATGGGAAACTCTGCTTTCTCTTGTCGGCTGGGTCCTGGCTATGTGGGATTACAGTTATGACAATAGTAGTAAGTTTAATGTCACAACTATATTACTGTGGTCCCAGTGAAATTGATCATTTCTTTTGTGAATTGGCACCAGTGATTAATCTCTCTTGCAGTGATACTACTATGGTGGCACTGGTGGGTCTCATAGTCTCAGTCATCGATGCTATTCCGTCTTGTCTCCTAACGCTGATGTCTTATGTGTGTATAATTGCCACCATCTTACGTATCCCATCTTCAACAGGGAGGAAAAAGGCATTTTCAACCTGTTCTTCCCACCTTATTGTGGTTTCTATATTTTATGGATCATTAATATTTGTATATGTGCTCCCAAAAAAGGAAGCTTTGTGGGAAGTGGACAAAATCTTTTCAGTCTTCTACACAGTCTTAACCCCTTTAATCAATCCCCTTATCTACAGCCTGAGGAACAAAGAGGTGAAAGAAGCTTTAAGGAGAGTCATAAGCAAATGCAGGGTTTTAACATAATTTGCACTATTAGCCAAAATATGCCTTAAAATGACCTTGTGAATGGGCAGGCTCCCACAGAGAAGCTCATACTTGCTCTGCTCCTAGCCAGGAGAAAAGGAGTGGGTGCAAGATGGGTGGTTGTATTTTAGGACATCTGATCTACCTACTATGCTGTTTCCGACATTCTGAGTATTCTAGGGGGCATGGAGAGGATCTTCTCTGCGATGGGGAATGGTTGTGCTGATATTCAGAACTGGTGCTCTGAGGAACTGATAAAAAGTGATGATCTAATTTCAGTCAACTTTCATCTGTCCTGTGTCAATTTCCACTGAATTATTTGTTTAATGTGGCAAGGATTGACAAAATATCCTTATGGAGGGTCAAGGAGAGAGAGGGAGAGATTATTGACTCAACACAAAGTGACTTTCTGACTAAAACCTTCAGCCAAAACAAATAGGTTTTTTGCTTTTGTTTCCTTTCAATATCATTGTTGGAACATTTCCTGATAGTTTCCACTGAATTGGGATATATATCGTCATTGTGATGTTTCATCCTGGTTTGTGTCAAACCAGCTAGCATTACAAAGCCAAGCTATCCATGTAATATGGAATATTTTTCTTATACTTGTAAACAGTACTTTTGCTATGTTTTTCCATTGAATAAAACACGGTAAACCATGTATGTCATTGTAATGGATTGCTTTGAAGTCATTCCAGCATCGGGTGGGTGGGTGGGGAAATCACTACCCAATCCTGGTCTGTATTTTGCCAGAACAAAGGTGGCAACTCTACTCATGAGGAAGCTAACTGGTGTTCTTTCCAGCCCTTGCAAAATTCTTGTATTTATGAGTTTGCTCAAATTCTAACCCTTTACTGAATCTATTGATTTGGCAAGCCCCCCTTCCTTTTTTAGCACACATTGCTTGCCATCAATAAATATTCTCTGTTCTAGGAGCTATTGAGTTTCAGAACTGCGTTGTAATATTCAGTGGATTCTCCAGTCTAAACTATATCCATTCTTCATAAAGAGGTATCACTCCATCATCCACGAGAGGTCCAGAAGGTGACAACACAAGAATGGGCCTTTTCTGTGGTTGTTCCCTCTTTTTGGAATTCTTTCACCAAGGAGACTTGCCTAGTGCCTCTACTATATAGCTTTAAGCATCAGGCAAAAGACTTCTCTATAGCTAGGTCTTTGACTAATAGTCTATGGCCTTTTAAATGTGTTTGTGGGAGTGGGGTTATTAGTTTGTTTTCATTTGTTTTATTATGTATTTTGTGCTCACATTTTGTATTTTTATGTTCTGAACCACCCTGTGATCTTTGCATAAAGGCTGGTATATAAATTAATCAATCAATCAACTGAATCAGATGACGCTTTGCAAGTGGTGAACCTTTGAGTCACGTTTGTCCTTATATGATGTTTAGGGAAACCAGCACTATGTAATCACCTTCTGTGAAGCCTGGCTTGCAAGTGGGTCAAACTGTAAGATCTCTCATTGGGTTTCGTGGCTGAACCCCCACGGCAAAAGATCATTTGTGAAGCTTAGGAGGGAATGTGTTTCTTGAGCTGAAAAGGGTTCTGCATCGCTATAATAGTATCAGTATGTATCAGTTCCTTCCAGTGTTTTCTTTATAACATGATTTCAGCCTTAAAAGTGTCTTCATTTGGCCTACCACTTCCACTTCCATGGCATGGGAAGCATGACACTGTGATGCCAGATGTGGGGAAGCTAAAGTTACCACAAAAATGTGTTTGCACATACTGTTGATCAGCAAATCAGCATTGGGGTGCTGCAAGGTACTATTCCCCCCCCCAATGTTCTTCAACATTTCTTTGAACTCATCAAGATTTTTCAGTTGGTTATTGAATGCACTTCCTGTTGAAATATGAGAGGCTCCATCTCTATGGGCATTCTGCCAACTTTTTCATTTCTCTACCTGCCATGGACTGGTTGGACACAGAGAATGGGAGGAACCAGCTGGAGAACTACCAAGGGAAGAAGGCTCAAAGCCCAGGAAGTGCAGCAGGGGAGGACAGAGGCCAAGAGGCAGAGATGAATCAGGCTTGTGCATAGTCATGGGTGTCTCCCCCTCCTGCTGTGACAAGCTCCTCTCCCTGCTAGTCTCCCAGAATGAGTAAAGGTATGAATAGGGTGTAGAAGATGTTGGCTTCACACAGGCTCAGTCTCTGATTGCTTGGGAAAATCCCTGGAGAGGAGGGAACTTAGATGGCTGTGGGAAGACAATGACCTTCAGTCTTGGCAACTGATTCATGGGACAAGACCTGTAGGGATGAGCTGCTGTGCTTCTTAGGCGTGACACTCTGGCAAGTCTAGCAGTTAATGGATCAAAATTGAATCACAACAAGACAGGGATACTGTTTCTGGGGGATAGGAGGCATGCAGGTGTGAGGGACTCCCTGTCAGGAGCTCGTCCTACACTCAGGTAGGACCCTGGCAGAGACACATGCCCAACTAGCATGTTATCTCTGTCCTGGTCAATCGTTCAAGAGTTTCAAATGCTTTCTTCAGCCCGAACATGACAGTGACCGATGCCAACAGATATTGGAACACTTAGAGAATCCGTAGAGTCTTTGCAGCTTGCGTAACAGACCTCAGCAACTCAGCATTTTGGCTAATCTACTTTATTTACATATAAACACACATGGAGCACTGCAAAATGGCTCCCTCTTTCTCTAGCATCAGACAGCAAAGAGAAAGAACAAAGGATAATAGTCCCACTTCACGGAACACAGTAACACAAACATCCTGTCTCTGTCACTTCCCACTTTGTGGAGTCAAAACTCCACAGTTTGTGACAGACAAAAATCCCATGACCCCTAAAGGACCAGGTGCACAGCCTGGAATGTCATTTTGGACTCACAGCTATCTATGGAGGTGCAGGTCAACTCTGTGCCCAGGACAGCTATCTACCAACTTCATCTGGTATGCTGGCTGAGACCCTACCTTCCTGCCCACTGCCTCTTCAGAGTGGTGCATGCTCTTATTATCTCCCAATTGCACTTTATGTGGGGCTACCTTTGATGGTGACTCAGAAACTGCAATTAATCCAGAATGTGGTTGCTAGACTACTGACTGGGAGTGGCCACCACAACCATATAACACTGGTCCTAAAAGATCTACATTGCCTCCCAGGATGTTTCCAAGCACAATTCAAGGTGTTGACCGTTAAAGCCCTAAACAGCTTTGACCCTGCATACTTGAAGGAACAGCTCCACCCCATTGTTCAAAGCAGGCAGATCCAAGGTCCAGCTCCAAGGGCCTCCTTGCTAGAATTGAAATTACAGGGAACAAGGCAGAAGGACTGTGGAATGCTCTCCTGTCAGATGTCAGAGTTAAAGCTACTATATAACTTTTCATAGACATCTGAAGACAGCTCTGTTTCGGGAAGCTTTTACTGTTTGATTCCGCCCTCCCCCCTGTATTTTTGCTGAAAGCTGCCCAGGGTGGCTGGGATAACCCAGTCAGAGGGGTGGGGGTATAAGAAATAAATAATTATATCATCATCACCATCATCATCATATACAGGTTGTGCTAACTCCAACTTGCACAATCTGATTTACTACCAGCTTGCTCCTGTCCCCACCTAAACAGCCTATCTTAACTGTAGTACGCCCTTGCCTGACTCTTACAAACCATAGAATCCAACCTGGCCACAGTGCCATCCAATCAATGTTCCATCCCACCACTTGGTACCATATATCCATCAAATTATGATGGCTCAAACTAAGTTTAGCCATCTAAGTACATAACATTCTGAAGATTCCTATCTCGTTGCCATGCATTCACAGCACCCATCAGCACAGGCATAATTAGAGTAGAACTTTCCCCACAGAAGAACAATTTAAGCATAGTCCTTAGAAAACTCAAGAGGTTTTTCTTCATACTAATCCCTTGTGGCTATTCACCACCTTTTAAACCCTCTTCATGTAAAACATATTAGCATGAGTTACAGTTATGTTGAAGTGGCAACACAGCATAATGTGGCCATCACTGCTGAGGAAATAAATCACTAAGCTATTCTGCCTGGTGGTAAAGAGGAAAGGTACCGGTAATTTTTTATTATTTTTCTCAGACCTTATCACTGTTATTGAGAGGGATGATGTCATTCAGGAGAAAATACCCTTGTAAACAGCCCTTCCCCTGTAGCTATGACTGTTACCTTTACACAAAGAGTGGGCAGACTTCAGGCTTTTAAGATCTACATCTATTCTTAATAGAACCCCAGAATTTATCAAACACAGCCAGCTGTAAATGCCATACAGACAGAATGGAGCAACAAGTCTAAGCTGTTTTCAGTACCAGAAATAAAATGAGTTTACAGTCCATTAATGCAATAGCCAAGGTTATATTAAATTTTCTACTTCTGAGCAGGTGAGTTTAATGTTGATGTCATTACTAAACAATTGGGAATCAGAAACCATTAGCTTCACCTCACTCCTGCTTTGCAATGCAGGAGCATATGACATTGAATTTCTTCCATATTGTGGAAAGTATATGTGAATGAAGCTTCAGTGGGTAATAATTTTTGAGATAGATTCAAGCTAAGTTAGATGAACTTTGGTCCCAGTAAAATAAATGGGACATGCTAGTCCTTAGTGAAATCTTTCATATTTCAAAGGGAGTTTAATGCAGCTAAAATACTCTGTATCCAGCCCTGTGACTATAGTGAGTAGCTCAATGGGAACTGTCCTTGCATTGTAGTGAATGAAACATAAGATTCATTAGAGCTCCTATGTTTCATAGTCCTACTGTATTGTAGCCAGAGAATCAGACCCACAATCCACAACTTGTTGCACAATATTATTATTTTATTGTTTATCTTCTAACTGTAAAGTTTGTTATTTATTTAGTATATATAGCCTAACATGAATAAATATTCTCTGATCTAGGGAATATTGAAAATGAGTTGCTCAAAGTGAAACAAGAAGTTTCACAACTGAGATGCAATCTTCAGCTGATTCTCCAGTCCAACTTATACCCATGCTTCATGCTTGATAAAGATGTATCACTCCATTAAGATTATGTTTCCAATTTCTGTTTGAAGTGATTTTCTAAAATAACAGCAATTCATGAAAGTTGGAATATTACACCTAATGACCTAAAGACACTATATTTTTGGCAATTTAATTTCAGTGACCATTGCTATGGAGAATTTTTACAAAGGTAATGGGACATCAATAACCACATTTACCCTTCTGGGATTTGGAAATGACCCCAAATTACAAATTCCATTCTTCATGGTGTTCGTAATCATCTACACTATGACTGTGGTTGGAAACATCATAATAATCACTCTGGTAGTCTCTGATCATCACCTTCATACTCCTATGTACTACTTCCTTGGAAACTTGTCCTGCTTGGAGACCTGTTACTCTTCAACTGTCCTCCCCAGAATGTTAACCAGCTTCCTGACAGGGGATAGAACTATATCTATTGGTGGCTGCTTCACACAGTTTTTTTGGTTTGGAACCTTAGCAATTGCTGAATGCTACTTGTTGGCTGACATGTCCTATGACCGCTATTTAGCCATATGTAAGCCCCTCCACTATGCCACTCTTATGAATGGGGAACTCTGCTTTCTCTTGTCGGCTGGGTCCTGGCTATGTGGGATTATAGTTATGGCAATAGTAGTAAGTTTAATGTCACAACTATATTACTGTGGTCCCAGTGAAATTGATCATTTCTTATGCGAATTAACACCGGTGATAATTCTTTCTTGCAGTGACACCACTTTGGTGACACTGGTGGTTCATATACTGTCAATCATAAATGCTGTTTCTTTTTTCCTGACACTGTCGTCTTATGTGTATATAATTTCTACCATCTTACGGATCCCATCTTCAACAGGGAGGAAAAAGGCCTTTTCAACCTGTTCTTCCCACCTTATTGTGGTTTCTATATTTTATGGATCATTAATATTTGTATATGTGCTTCCAAAAAAGGACGCATTGTGGGAAGTGGACAAAATCTTTTCAGTCTTCTACTCAGTCTTAACCCCTCTAATCAATCCCCTTATCTACAGCCTGAGGAACAAAGAGGTGAAAGAAGCCTTAAGAAGAGCCATTAAAAAATGCAAGGTTTTAGAATAATTTGCAGATGCCCTGTCCACACATCAACATTAGCCCAAGTATGCCTTACCATAACCTTGTGGATGTAGGCTCCCAGGAAGAAGTTCACATATTCTCTGTTCCTTCTGAGTATTTTAACCACAACACAGCATGGCAATTATGCTAAGATTTGCCTTAGTGGTTTATCTGAAATGGGGATCATGGTTCATGTCAGTAACCATAGAACATTGGCTACATATCGTGCTTTAGAAGAATCCTTAACTACAAGCCCCATTTTGGATGGCAGACTAATATAAATTTTAGATTAACTGTTGTGCCTTCTGTAGTTAGTAAATAAGGAAGAGTAAAGCTGATGTAACCTGCTTCTGCGATCCAACATGTTTATTCAATTTGCAGCATGCCACATTTTAATTTGCCGTGTCATGTGAAGCAGCCCAGAATACATATATTACAAGACTCTATAGTGAACATAGATGTAGAGCTATTTTTTCCCCCAGATTCCCGGAATGCCTTTTATTTAGCCACTGTTTTGGTTTTGCAGATAAACGTATGGTAGTCCCATGGCACATATGCAAGCATTTTCTTATTAACATGAGTGAGGAAACTCCAGCCCATGGCCTTCTTAGACCTAAAAGGCCTACTCATTTGAGCCACCTTTCCCACTTGAATGATGTGGCAAATATGATGCCATCCATCATCATCATCGTTGTCATCATCATATATTTATACCCAACCTTTTCCCCTGACAGAGACTCATGATGTCACATGTGGGGCAGGTAAAGTTCTAGCTATGTCAAAAGCGACATTGCAGGCACCACCAATCAGCTGATCGTCAGCGGGGTCCTATAAGGCACCATTTCCCCCCAGTGGTATTTAACATTTCTTTGAATCCATTTTTTCCCCCAGTGTAGCACTGGTATTGTCAGGCTGCTGCCAGTGACTCCCGGCCAGTTGCCCAGGAACATACAAAGACATGGAAATGTTTCTTACCATACACTTTTTATTCAGTATTTACAGAAAGAGGCTATAGAACCCAACCTCTTGGATAATGGCATTGTCCACAGTGAATCTCCACCCCCTGTCTCTCCCAGTTCCTCGTTTGTCATCCTCATTCCCTCTCCTGTGGGTGGTGCTACGTGCCCTTTGTCTTTGAGCTCTTTGCTCTCCTACTTTAAAGGCTCGCTGGGTTCTGAGAGAGGGCCGGGTCTGGAATGCTTTCTAAAGACACTGTGTCTATCAGCTGTCACCCCCTGGTGTTTCCTCCTCCTTCTCTCCCATTATTTCCCAACTTTCCCCCTTGTTGTAAGAATTTTAAAACAAAACAGTATATTTTCCTGTATCAACAAAGGACGGATCCTTCCTGCTCACAATAAAGAGGTTTCCATGTGTTCTTGTACTGTACTGTAGCCTGTACATGCTCATGTTTTCACATATGTGTGTATTCTGCTTGTATTCTGCTTGTCCCTCTCCCCCTTCTCCCTTCCCCTTCTCCTCCTGCCACACTATATGAATTTGCCTTTTTACAGAAACATTGTAACATCTCTTGATTTAAAGAAGCTTGTGTGTCTATACCAAATGTAACTTTAGTTGTGTAAAATTGTAATTCCACGAATGTAAAATGTATCTATTATGTTGCAAGGGAAAGATAAAGTAACGGATACCTGTCAAAGGTGGCCTCAGTGGTACAGTGCCATCTATTGAGTCTACCATGCATGAATCTCATACATTCATTCACAAAAAACATGTACTCTCATTCACAAAATGCAACTTTATTTAAAAGCGATCATCACTATCTTCCTGCATATCCTTGACAGCCCACAGGCAAAACGCTCAAATCCTGTTTCCCTCCTTATCAGCCCGCTCCAGGTGTCACTCCGATCACTCTGCAAACAAGAAAACATATCAGTAAATATGTCACAAACAAGTTTGCATAAGCTTCTTACTGACACCACCCAGGAAAAACAATGCAAATCACCCACAAGAACTGTTGTTAACACAGATGTTTTCCCCAAGTGTCACTCACCTCCAAATCCATTCATGCCATGCCTAGTCTGTCTCTTCTGTAATCCATGTACTTGTATTCTCCTGTATGAAAAACCAAGTGTATAAATATCAGGGCTTGCCTTTGGGATTCCTTCTCGTGAAGCAAGGAACCCTGTTGCAACAGTCATTTCTTTGTTTTCAATAAAGATCAGGCTTACAAGCCGCCTTGCTACAAATTTTCCCGGTTTGGTCTCTGTTCTTTACTCCCAACATTTAAGAGCCTAAAACGTGCCTTCTTGGTAGTTGCAAATCACTTAAGGAAGGCAACAATTTATGGGCAAATTTCTTTAACACCCTCATCTGCCTCTGAGCCATGACATCCCTAAAACCCCTGTTGTAAATCTAAACTGTCTTCCTCTTCCTCCTCCTTACAAGGGTCAAGCTGGGGAGGGGGTCTCCACCATTTCTCCTCTGCCCAGTCCCTGATAGGTATTATGGAATGCACTTCTTGTTGATATATTAACATTCAGCTGGCCTATTAAGCTGTCTGCCTAAGCTGCCTGTTTTAATTGATGATTTAATTGTAGGTTTATTATTTATTTATTTATTATGCTTTATTAACTGTAGTTGCATCCATACATCAAAGACATTTTATAGACTGTAGATCAAACTCATCAAAATAAAAATTCCAACAAAGAAGTATATATCTACATAAATTTGATTTCCCGTCCTTCTCAACATCTTTTCACTCCCATCAACCTATTACCTAAATTTATCAGCAAAATCATAATAAAATATTAATATGCATCTATGTATATTACTCTAGATCATATATATTTATATTATATTTATATAATCATATATATTTATAATATATTTATATCTGTGTATATCACTCTACTTTAACCCATTTAACCTTTATTTACAGAGCTTATTCAAAAGCTGCCACTGAATTCAGATTGCAACACTTATTTTTTAAGTAATTCTTTAGAGGTTTCCAGTTATCAATGAACTCCCGTTTTTGCTTATCTTTAATCTTTTCTGAGAGACTATCTAGTTCAGCATATTCTACCAATTTTAGTAATTTCTACCAATTCTGATCTGATGGGGATTTGGTCACGCTTCAAATGTTTTGCTAAAAGTACTATCGTGGCTGTGGTGGCATACAGAAAGATTTTCCTTATCTTCCTGGCTACACCTGCTCCTGTAATACCCAATAAAAATGATTCTGGTTTTTTTTTGGGGGGGGGGAGGATGCATTTAACATTATTTGAAGCTGACATGTATGTCATTCGAGAAGGTTTTGATATTTTTATAAACCCACCACATATGGAGCACCTGGTTCTCCGTATCTCCAACATATATTAGACACACTTTTGTACATTTTGGAGAGTTTAGAAGGGGTTGGATACCAGTGGTATAACATCTTTTGAAGGTTCTCCCTTAACGTGTAGCATGCCGTAAAGTTCCAATTTACTTTCCATAGGTGTTCCCTTTGGCTCATCTCTATGTTGTAACCAAAGACTTGGACCCATGTGATCATTGTGGACTTAACCTCCTCCTCCTTGACTTCCCAGTCCAGGAGGAGTTGGTATGTTTTGGAGAGGGTTTTAGTTTTAGAATTTACTAGATCTGATTCAAATCTGGAAATCTCTGTCAAAATCCTCTTTTTTAATCACATTTATCACATTTGAAGGTTTCAAATAATTGATAATATTGGAACCAGTCCTTGGCTAATTTTGATAGACTTCTTACAAACCACAGAATCCAATATGGTCACAGTGTTGTTCATCCAACACCTGGCACCACACATTCATCAAGTAATGATAGACTGAAGTCAGTTTAGCCCTCCAAATGAACCAAGTTTTGAGGTGTAATTATTTCTACCTCACTGCCACACTTTCACAGCACCCACTGACACATTCTGTTAGGTATAATTGGTTTAATTGACACTAAAAAGGGAAAATTCCTGTGTATTAATGAAGCTTTAAAATGAAAAAAGTCTAAATGTGTATTGCTAACACAGGGTTTTACCACTGTAGTTTTTTTAGCTCCTAAATGGGTTAATGATTGCCTCTAGATTGTTTTCTGTTACTCTAAACTAAAGTAGCATTTGATCATGTGATGAGGCTATTGAGTTTCAAATTCGCCATCTGGAAAGGGTGATGGCTCTGAAAGCAATATCTGGAAGCAATATCTCTCAAAAAGATAAATATGAGGACAAATTGGCCAACATATAGAGAGCTCCTAATTGAAATGGAAAATCAATTAAACAGAAAACAAACCAAAACAAACAGTCAAAAGTTTTTAGTTAAAACATGATGTTTTCTGTTTAACTGAAAATCTCAGTAATAATAATAATAATAATAATAATAATAATAATAATAATAATAGAAAAATCAATTAAAATTAAGAAAATTTGAGGAAATAAGAGAAAAGATAACAGATCAGTTACAATATTTTCAACTAAATGAGATTTTTAAAGAGGATAAAAAGTTACTCAATATCTAGATTTAAAAGATTATTGAATTAAAATTATTGAAGAAAATGTACAGCTTGCTGCTAGAATGGGAAACAAAGGATGAAGAGGTTCAATGTGTGATGATTAAGTGGGCAAAAGATCTGGGACATAATACTCAAATGAGTGATTGGGGGAAATTTGGAAGGTGAATCTGAAATTCACTGCATGTACAACACTGAAAGAGAACTATATGAAATTGATGTACTGTTGGTACATAACACCAGTAAAACTTGCTAAATGTATAGAACAAGTTCTAATAAATGTTGGAAATTCAAAGAAATTCAAAGAAAAAGAGGGTACCTTTTACCACATGTGGTAGGAACGTTAAATGGTTAAAAGTTACTGGGAAATGATATATAACGAATTGAAGAAAATGTTTAAATTGACTTTTATTAAAAAAACAGAATTAGGAATAACAGGAAGCCAGATCTTGAAGGAAAATAATAAATTGTTTATGTACGCAACAGCAACAGCCCAGATTCTATTAGCCCAAAATGGAAGGAAGACATGATACCAACAATAGAAGAATGGAACTGAAATTGATGGACTATGCTGAAATGGCTAAACTCACAGAAAAGCTTAGAGAGATTGATAATGAAAAATTTCAAAAAAAAGGGAAACCTTTATTGTGTATGAACAAAAATATTGCAAACAAGTAGAAACATTGGGAGGCTTTGATTAAATATTTGCAAGCAGTTAAAAATGAGATAAAGTTAAAGAAAGGAAATTCGAATTGAGATATTAAGGTTTGATGGTAATCAGTTAAATGTTGATAAAATAATGAGAATAAGAATAAGAGGTTTAATTATAATTATGCAGAAAATGTATACATTCAATGAACCAGAAAAGGGAATGGAGGAAAGTCAGGAGGTTAAAGAGAACCTCCCCAAAAGAAAGAGATGATGTTTATATATTGGAAAAAGTGTTGATGTTTGATGTTTATGTTTTTATATTTTTGTTGTTGTTTTTGTTGTTTCTGTTTTGTGTTTTTGCTTTTGTTCTCTTTTTTACAAAGAATAATTGTTGAAGTTAAAATTGTAAAATCAATAAAAAAAACATTTACAGAAACACACACACACACACACACACACACACACACGGAGTGCGTTATTAAGCTTCCAATCACTTCAAACTGCACAATATTGATACCTACAATACATTCTTAATTAAAGTAGAACCATCATTTTACAAAGGGAATATGCCTCCTTTTCCCAGAAGAGCAATTTAAGTGCAGCTCTTCTTGGAAAACTCAAGAGGTTGATCTTCATACTGATCCCCTGTGACCATTTCCAACTTCTTATATAATCCCTCTTCTTGCAAAACATGTTAGCATGAGATGCTGTCATGTGAAGTGACTGGACAAGTTGTGATCATCACAGCTGAGGAAATGAATCACTAAGTTGTTCTGCCTTGGTTCCATCTGATGGTCAAGAGGAATGGTAACATTATTATTATTCTCCTCACACCCAATCACTTATTTTCACTAGATGTCTGCCTATTTTAAAATTTCACATTACTTACAGATCATTGCTGGAAAAGCAAATGACTTAAAGAGAAAGTTTTCTCTCTCTCTCTCTCTCTCTCTCTCTCTCTCTGCATGTGTTTGTGTGCTCCAATTGTCTTTCCTCTGCAATGCAAAAACCAGGACATTAATTTCACTATTTGCCAAACATTTACAGTACAGACCTATACATGAGTACACAGAAGTCCCATTAAGTTGAATGGCACTCTCAGGAAAGTTGGTGTATAGTTTCAATCTTTGGCAACACAGAAATGGGCATTAATTTCAATTACTTTAGCATTACTGTGTTGAGTTGTAGCCCATGGAACATGAGTAAAACAGATATATTTTCTGAATGGCATTCTTGTGGCTCTCACATGACTCTCCCTAAAGATTTGTTAACCTTTTTTTGATTTCCCCTTGAAATTCATCAGACCTTTTTGTTTGGGGAAAAACACCCAAATTGGCCTCAAATATCACAGTGCATACCATTTTCATGAACATTGTATTGGACACTGATAAATGAAATACAAATGCATTCAAGAAACTGCAATTATCCAGGAATCCATTCCAGAAGGCAGATTTAAATAATAATAATAATAATAATAATAATAATAATAATAATAATAATATGCTGTTATTTGATACTTCTTACATTTGTTCTCCTTGCAATTACTTATCTATCACTTCATCACTTCTGAATTATCTTGCTTAGCTTCAAACATCTGCAGCAACTGATGGTCTTCTGCTTCCTTGGATTTTACTCTTTGGTGTGTGTCCCTCTTTACAAACTGTTATTCAATTGAGAGAGAGGGTGCCAGTAAGGAGGAAAGACCCTTGTAAACTATTGGTATTTCACAACTTTAACCTGTTGCAGGATTGCAGTTGAATACAGTGGTACCTCAGGTTACATACGCTTCAGGTTACAGAATCCGCTAACCCAGAAATAGTGTTTCAGGTTAAGAACAGAAATACTGCTTCAGGTTAAGAACTTTGCTTCAGGATAAGCAAGCTCCGGCGGCAGGGCGGCAGCAGGAGGCCCCATTAGCTAAAGTGGTGCTTCAGGTTAAGAACAGTTTCAGGTTAAGAACGGACCTCCGGAACGAATTAAGTACTTAACCTGAGGTACCACTGTATAGCAGAGCATACGCGGACTTCCAGAAGGATGAAGCAGGAACAAGACGCTGCTACCAGTAACTTATAGGTGTTTTATTATTTACAGCAGACTCACAAGTTACTATATAAAGGATACAGACACGGATCTTAACTCTCTCACTTAACATACTCCAGATGGCTCTCAGAACATACACTGACCAACCAACTATCCAGCCAAGGAAGGTCATGAGTCATCATGCCTATGTGGAGACCTCGACCAATAGCAGAGTTGTATCCAAGCTCCCATATCTCTAGGCAGAATAACCCCCTCTGCTCAGTCTTCTTGGCCTTCAGTCAACTTCTTAACTGCTTTTGTGAGAAGCTGCATCAAATGGCATGTAGGCATAAAAATCCCAACATAAACAGCCCTTCCTCTGTGGCAATGTTTAGTCATATTTTCTCCCTACATGAAGCATGGCCAGAATCATAATCTACTTAAAACAAGAACTAAAGAATATACCAACCACAGTTAGTTTTAAATGTGTACAGATAGAATGAAGGAACAAGTCTAAGCTGTTTTCATTACCAAAAAATAAATGAGTTTGCAGTCCATTCATATAAGAGTATACTTCAGGTTGTCTCAAGTTTTCTATCTCTCAGCAGGTGTATTTAATGTTGATGCCAAACAAATGGGAATCAAAAGCCATTACCTTCAGCTCACCCCTGCTTTGCAGTGTAGGAGCATATTACTGGGAAGTTATTCCATGTTGTGGAAAGTGAATATGATTGAAGCCTCAGGGGGTACCTGTGAGATGGATTCAGGCTAAGTTAGTTGAATTTGGTCCCAATGAAATCAATGAGACATGCTAGTCATGACTGAAATCTCTCATTTATTTCCAAGGGAGCTAAAGGTAGCTATCATGGACTGTATCCAATCTTCTGAGTAAAATGGGCAGTGCACTGAAAAGTGTTCCTTTCATTGTAGTGAATGAAGATGTATTAGAAGCACCGGAGTTCATATTTTGCATAGTCCTGCTTGATTGGAGTCAGAGAACCAGACCCACCACCAACAGTTTGTTGTTCTATATTTTTACTGTGCTGTTTAAACTGTAAAGGTTTTTTATAGTATATATAGCGTGCCATCAATAAGCATTCGCTGGTCTGCAAAATACTGATGATGAGATGTCAACAGTGACACAAGGAGCCGCACAACCGAGTTGTAATTTTCAGTTGATCTCCAGTTCAAACTATATCCACGATTCATCGTTTAAATAGATGTATCACTTCATGATCATTAACTACAGGCAAAATTCTTCCAAATTTCATTCGAATGATTGCAATCATTGAAATCTGAAATATTAACATTCTGGGGAAACAACAATTTTAGCAATTAACCTCCAGTGAACCTATGGAGAATTTTGAAATAAGCAATGGAACAGCAATAACCACATTTACCCTTCTGGGATTTGGAAATGACCCCAAATTACAAATTCCATTCTTCATGGTGTTCATAATCATCTACACTGTGACTGTGGTTGGAAACATCATAATCATCACTCTGGTAATCTCTGATCATCACCTTCACACTCCTATGTACTACTTCCTTGGAAACTTGTCCTGTTTGGAAACTTGCTATACATCAACCCTCCTTCCCAGGATGTTAGCCAGCTTCCTGACAGGGGATAGAACTATATCTCTTGGTGGCTGTTTCACTCAGCTATATTGGTTTGGATCCCTAGTTGTAGCTGAATGCTACCTGTTGGCTGCTATGTCCTATGATCGCTATTTAGCCATATGTAAGCCCCTCCACTATGCCACTCTTATGAATGGGAAACTCTGCTTTCTCTTGTCGGCTGGGTCCTGGCTATGTGGGATTACAGTTATGACAATAGTAATAAGTTTAATGTCACAACTATATTACTGTGGTCCCAGTGAAATTGATCATTTCTTTTGTGAATTGACACCAGTGATTAATCTGTCTTGCAGTGACACCACTTTGGTGACACTGGTGGGTCTTACAGTCTCAGCCATAGACACTATTCCTTCTTGTCTCTTGACACTGATGTCTTATGTGTGTATAATAGCCACCATCTTACGGATCCCATCTTCAACAGGGAGGAAAAAGGCCTTTTCAACCTGTTCTTCCCACCTTATTGTGGTTTCTATATTTTATGGATCCTTAATATTTGTATATGCACTTCCAAAAAGGAAAGCTCTGCGGGAAGTGGACAAAATCTTTTCAGTCTTCTACACAGTCTTAACCCCTCTAATCAATCCACTTATCTACAGCCTAAGGAACAAAGAGGTGAAGGAATCTTTACGGAGGGTCATAAGCAAATGCAGGCTTTTAGGATAATGTGCAGAAGCTTTGTCCACACATCTGTGTAAGCCAAGATATTCTTTACCGTGACATCGTGAATATGCACATCTATGCTAGGGTTTATGGTTAATGTTACTAATCATAGCCTATTGGCTATACACCATGGTTAAGGAGAGATCTTAACTACTGTTCCCAGTTTGGATGACAAACTGAAGCACAATCCCTAGTTTAACTGCCATGCCACACTGTTGTTATATAGCAGGTATGAATTCCTCTCTGGGAGCCAGCTTGGGCTTGGGCACAGGTTTCTCTGCACACCATGACCACTGCCAGCCTGAGCCAGGGAAAGAGGCGCATGGGCATGGCAGTGGCAGCCCCTCAGACCTGTGCACCTCTTTTTCCTGCTCCGGCTGGCAGCAGCTTGGGCTGGCCTCTTTTTTGCTGTTCAATATATGGCAAACCTACCTAACAAGAATCCCATGTTTTTAAGGCATGCTTAGGTGATTGCTGTTGCTGTAGCAGCAGCTGCTTAAGGGGGCTTTTTAATGGATGGAGTTACATACTGATGTTTGCTGGTCCTTTATTTCTGTGATGACTGGGATGGCACCAAACAGATTAAATAGGAACATCAAATAATTGCTGGAAGTACAAAATTCCTGTGATTGACATATTTCAGATCATGTGGTCATGCAGGAAAATTCAGATATATTTGAGTTTACTTCTGAGTGAAACAAAGGATATTTTGGGTTATGATCTTCCCAATGACCCACTAGTGATATTGTTTCAATATCTTAAGGATAGAGTTCAGAGGGATAACATTGGAAATTGTTAACTGCAGGAAGAAGGATTGAATGCCAAAATCTCAACAGACTGTTGGCTAACTAATATATATGGTTAATCTATTGAATTTAATCAGAACCAGAGATGGACAACAATGTGAAGACAAATAAGTGGAGAAATAGAGTGGAGAAATAATAAAAAGCAGGATTTAGTGAATCTATATTTGGGATATATTAAAGTATATAAAATAGAAAGGATGGAGGCAATCTTATGGCAAGATTCACTAGGATGAGTGAGTTAGGATGTGGTGGATCTTCAGCTCAGCCAGTTGATTCCCAACTCAGCTGGGCTGAGACCAGTGTAATTCCCACCAAAAGGGGCTTTCTGGCGGCATGACAGTGACAGAGCTAGGCAGTAGCATGACATGGAAAGATGGATAATACAAGTCAGGTTATTTTTTAAAAGCTTGTTTTCCTTCTGACAGGCTTGGGTTGGCAGCTGCCTTGCTCCTTAACAGAGTATGGTTTTGACATAACTTTACACTGGGTTAACTTATGCTGGCTTGCTTTATACCAGCTTCTTGTGTATAAGATTGCTCTCACAGAGAATATGAGTACTTTATTATCTGTTGTTTATCATTTTATTGTAAAATGGCATATATAGTCAATGCAGTGTACAATTCAATAGGCAATGGATGTAACCAAAGGCTTTGTAGTAGGAATTTTATAAGGTGATTTGTATTGTGATATTATGAGTATATTATGCATATCATGCAGGAATCTGGCATTCCTGTTCCATATTCCCTTTTATTACAGTCATCCACTATGTACTTTGCCTTCTTCCTACAATTATGCTGTCTCTGAGCTTTCTTCTTCCCCACCATTGAGGACCATGTCTTACAAAAAAAAAACTTTATTTTTTCTCATTTCCCCCCATCCTGTCCAGTCTATCCCTGTATATATCATTTGTTGTTCCTTGCTTTTGTCTTATCAACTTATATTATTTGTGATGCTTTCATGAAAAGGACATTGTTTTCTTTTCCTAGCTTGTAATGAAATCTAAAAAGACTGTTATGGTAGTTATATAACCTATTCTGTTTTGTAATTATTATTTTATAAACTTATTTTATTTTTCCCCAAGGAAGGTCTAGCAGGGTCCAAAATGCTTATTAAATCATTTGCTGTTCACCTTACTGCTTTTGTGTCCAGTTCCTCTTATTTTGGGGCGGGGTCATATTTTTGTGGAACAGTGTCTCCTAAAAGGCAGGTTGACCTGTTGGAAATCAAGCCTATATTGGGAGAAGCTGGCAACTCTCCTAGGCACCAGGTTTGGTCTTCGCTGACCTCCCTGGCTGCATTCCCCAGCAAGCTTAGGCTAGGTCTCGATAGGCGACCCTTCCCAGCATAGGAAGAGCACACCCACTCCTTCCTGCTCCCCCGGCAGGGAAAGGAGATAGTCAGAAATGTTTATTTACATCCTTTATTTCTGACTCTTCAGCATTACAGAAAACATGTCTGTTCTCTTCAAACATCGGCAAACAAGTAAGAAAGACTTCCTGTACAATCGCAAGAGGAAGGTCTCATATTACACTCTGAGCAAATTCCGGTGAACTGCCCTGTGAACTGACTGGAACACTGTTTCCCACAGTCAGCCAAATCACACGATGTCAACAAGCTGGCTGTCTGCAGCTGCGATGAGCTCATATGCTGACATGACCGTCATCATTTTTCTTATTCCAATAGTAGATAGCAATTCAGTGACACTGATATGAAACACATAGAGAAGCTTCTATGTTCATGCAACAGATTAAGCAAAAATATTTTCTTCACATTGGTTAAACTTCAGCTGGGTCAGAAGGAAATAATGAAGTTAGCTGGATATCATTTGAGATGGCCAGAAATATTTATTCACTCACTCAACATAGAGGGGTGATTCTAAGAAGTTTTCTCCGATGGAGGAATGTCTTCTATTCATAAGAAGGTGTTATTTGTCAGAAGTGCCTTAATCTGCCAAACAATTCATTGGATCTAACCCAGACATTATCCTATATCAGTTCACAATCAGAAATTCTTTTTTCATTCTACCCAAAGCTGCTGTGGAAAAATGTACTTCTCCTTACAAAACTAAACAACTGACAGATAAGCTTACTCATAGCTTCCTTTATCTCTCTGTTTCTCAGGCAATATACAATGGGATTGACAATGGGGGTTAGAACTGTATAAAAGATGGAGAAGACTTTGTTCAGGTCTTTCAATGTGTTTGTTTTGGGAAACATATAGACAATGACAAGGGTTCCGTAGAAAACTATAACCACCGTAAGATGGGATGAACAAGTGGAAAAGGCCTTTCGTCTCCCTGTGTTTGATGGAATTCTTAGGACAGTGGAGATGATCAAACCATAGGACACCAAAATCAAAAGAAATGGGGCTAGAGCTATTAGGGAAGAGAGGAAGAAAGCCATTAATTCCATCTGTTGTGTATCACCACAGGCAAGCTTTATAACCGGGGTGAAATCACAGAAGAAATGATCAAGAATACGAGGACCACAAAATGATAGCTGGGACATCAAATATGTTGTTATAGTGTTAAGTAGAAAACAGCTTGCACACGATCCCATCATAATCTGTATGCACAACGTATGATTCATTAAGGCTGAATAGTGAAGAGGCTTGCAAATTGCTAAATACCGATCGTAAGACATAGCAGCCAGCAGATAACATTCTGAACCCACAAGAGAGCCGAAGAAATAATATTGTAAAAAACAGCCCCACATAGGAATTGTCCTCTCTCCAGTCAAGAAACTTGCTAGCATCCTGGGTACTATGGTTGAGCTGTAGAAGGTCTCCAGGCATGAAAGGTTGCCCAGAAAGAAGTACATGGGGGTATGGAGATGCTGGTCACATATGATAAGAACAACAATCAGAAGGTTTCCAGTCATGGTCACAGTGTAGACCAGAAGAAACATCAAAAAGAAAATTAACTG
This sequence comes from Podarcis liolepis, assembly GCF_965112155.1. NCBI lineage: Eukaryota > Metazoa > Chordata > Lepidosauria > Squamata > Lacertidae > Podarcis > Podarcis liolepis. The sequence continues at coordinate 26,589,080 of NC_139573.1, read as the reverse complement.
TAGTTCAGGAACATCACTAAATCCCAAGAGAATGAATTCTGAAAAGTCTGTCTGGTTCCTCCAGTTCTGGGTTCCCATTGCATTTACTATGCATGGATAACAGAAACAGAAGTACACTTGTGAAGATAACCATATACACAGTTCTTAAAAAATCGAATCTGTTCATTGATCTTTTAATAGTTCAAAGATGGATTAAATCTGTAAGAAACATGGCAAATTAAGAGGTTAGATGAAATAATTCCACAGGTGTTGCAAAACTAACTCTTTAATACAGGAGTGACCCACCAAAATGTTCTATTTGACATGGGTCTGTAACTTTGCTTCTACCTTCTTGGGAGAATGAGCTTTGAAGCAGAGGATGGGCTATGCATGCAATGTAATGTCAGCCAGACATTGCAGAGTTCAAGAGGGAGAATGTCTTCTCAAAGACAGGATATATATCCATAAAATAAACATTATCAGTCTCATATAAAGGTTAATATTTCACATACTGTATATATAGAATTTGGGCAAAAAAAAAATCAGTTGATCTGAGAAAGCATACCTTAGCATGTTCATATCTCGATGAACATGTTGAGATTGGCTTGGAAGTGTCTTCTAATGAAGGGTAGTTTTATCAATTAACCTTGTAATCGCAATAGTATTATTTGCTAACTTAGTTGATTGTGGGACCTTATTGGTTTCTGCTACTTTGGTAACTGGGTGTGAATAAAAAATATTGAATTTTACAGAATTTCCAAACTTATGAAGCTGCCTCATACTGACTCAGACCACTGATCCATCTAGATGAGTATGGTTCATTCTAGCTGGTAACAGCTCTCTGGGGTCTCAAAGGTCTTTCACAACACATGTTGCCTATTCATAAAGTAATCACAGAATGGGAGGTATGCCAGGGGTTGAAACTGGGACTTTCTGCATGCTCTGCCACTGAGCTACATCTATGTTTTGTGACAATGGTAGCCAATGCTTCTGTTGCATTCAGCCTGAAAATAACATCTGCAGAGATTGTTATGTGGATCCCATAGGTGTACACAGAACTCAGCCACATCATATTTATTCTGCTTTTCAACAAAGGTTAAGCTCAAAGTGGCTCACAGTAACAAGAGTGTTAAAAAATGATCACTATGATGACTATAAGATCAAAAACAATAATTTAAACAAAACAATTCATCAAAACAATGCAATTCAATGCAATCTCATAGTTATTCAAAATATCAGGAATAGCTCCTTAACACCAGCCCTGTGCCGGTTGGCATGCTCTCTCTTAGAAGAGGCTTCCTCATTCAACAAAACACTCCCAAGCTGCAAGTTATTTCATAGTTTTTCACCCGCAAAGAGAGAAACTGATTACTTCTATGTTGCGTTTGGAGTGGTGGTGCAATAGGTTTCATAGAAGACCCACACTGTCTATGGTGTCTTTCTTACATGTGGGATATTTAAGACGACTCCTTTCCACAATCCCTTTGCAGGAGTGTACTGGACTTTCTTTCTCCTCATAGGGTGCACAAGCATCACACAAAGAGTGATAGAACAACATTCCTTCAGTTCTTGACCTTTGGCTCACATCACAGAAGCTTCTAGCAAGCCCTTAAGAGTAACCAGCAAGTCCTGTTTACAGTTAACCCTGATAAAAGTCAATACTCATCAAGCTCTGTATGCACCATGAGCCTCTACATGAATGATCCATGTACCCCATTGATAGGTAAAAACAAGTGGCTGATTTTTCAACTTTGAGCACTTATTTCAATCTAGACATACAGAAGTTCTTCAGAACTAAATGTTGAACCAGTTCTAGTGGCTTACTAAGCAGAACAAACTCAATGTTTGATGTAAAATACTCTCAAATCATGATTTCTAGTGAACTAGATATCACTCTCTTATTAAACCTATGGTTGCTGTTATGCTGAAGACCAAAATTCTAAATGTATTAAATATACTGTACAGGTCATTTAATAAGTTCCACATTTCTGCATTAACATACCTTATTGGAAATAATGCTCCATTCGTGTCTAAGTTAGGACACAGTTAGAGCTTCTATTGCATTTTTCATAATTTTGCTAAAGGATCGGAATTCCTACCGCTTCTGAGGTGCTATTGGTGCATTTGATTGTTTTGACTGCCGCATCCTTCCAGTGTTAGAAAAAAGTGCAGTGTATCCCACAGAGCATGTGGCCTTATAGATTTGCAAAAATAAGAAAAGAAACACTCCCAGTTCATTACTATATACTCAATTTAATTGGTGCCAGTTGTGCAGGCAACTTTAACTTGAGGTGCCTAAGGAATTCATTACCTACAGTTTCACTAATGAAAGCTACAATAGCGAAAAATGGGTAGTCATGGGGGGGGGATAACTATTTTTTGGTCAGTTGACAAAACTGAATTATATTGTATGGATTCATAAGAGACTCTAAATGCATAGTTAAGTTGCAATCCTTTAAACAAACCTATTTTGAAGTAAGACCTGCTGAGGCCGGTAGGGCTGACTTCTAAGTAAAATTATCTAAGATGTATATCATAGCACTGAATTGCTTTATGACATAAAACCATTGTCTTGTTTCAAAGCAGAGATGGGGGGGGGGATTAATTCAGTTCACATTTAAAGGCAAACCCGTCTAATTCACACATTCTGAAAAATATGTGAATCCAAACATTGGCATCCCTTGAAATTTGTATTTCTTCAAATTTTGCAATGGAGCTCTCGGCCAAGTAGCATGCATAAAAATGCATTGAAATGCACACGTGAGTGAAAGTAACATACACCCTCCAGGTTCTCCTCCTCTTTCCCTCCAGGTTCTTCTCCTTCCAGCACCATGTAAAATTGGACCATTCTGCTTAACATCAGTTAAGTGAGAGGTTCTGACCCTGCATGGTGCTGTTTCTTCATGAGTGACTCATTCATTAAAGAGCTGATCATAGGGAAGAAGCTACCAGATGGGAGGATCTGATGTGGCAGCCATCCTTTCCTGTCAATTTTTTTGTTTTGTTTTTAGCATTTTAGCACTGCTCCATGAATTGCTTCAGGAATGAATCCAGGGTATGGTAGGTAGCCACCGCGGTAGCTCAGAGCAAATAGGCCCAATTTGGGGGATACAGATCAAGGCCACACAGGGCAGATTGTGGGACCTATGCACAGGCCTACTTAGTACTAAGTAGACATGTTTAGGATTGCACAGTAAATGGTTTGAGAGCTTACTCTGGAATGACCCTCTTAATGTTTGAATTCTGTTTCAGTTTTATTCAAGTGAAGTAATTGAGTTGAACAAGTGGGTGGATATGATGGTTCATTGTAAGATAATTCACAACATAAGACATATGCACTGCCTACCCCCACCCCAGAGTAAAGACTTGCACACAGGAAAGTTGGACTAAAGGGTCAAACTTTATTAACAGAACAAAAGCATTTGCAGCTGGGTTGTAAACACGTGTGGGATTAATTTTGGCATACAGCAAGGGAATGCCAATAGCCTTTGGACAACAGCATCCCAGTAAAAGCCCAAACCCTAGCTTTAGAACTAGAAGAGGTTCCTATTGCCACCTAGCACAGCTGTGAACTGACAGGAAACCTGTTTCCTCACACTGTCCAGCATTCAGCTGGGTAGACCTCCAAGTTCCAGGATCATCAGACCAAGTGACAAGTCACTGTAACCAGCTGGCAATGTGAGGTGGTTGGTGCCTCAGGGAGCTTACATTATGGGCATGAGCTAGCTGCTATATTCTGGAAGATCAGCACTACATAGAACTATAGAACCATAGAACCACAGAATCATAGAATTGTAGAGTTGGAAGGGACCCTGAGAATCATCTAGTCCAACTCCCTACAATGCAATCGCACCTATGTGCAACCTCATGCACATGCTCTGGACTTGTGAATGGGGAACATATTTCTTCCTATCACAAGCAGCTTTAAAGACAAATCAATTCAGACAGATTTAGTAAGGAATACATTTGTTGCTACTAAACAGCAGTGTTTCAAATGACCTTGCCACATAAGAGACAACAACACTGTTTCCTATATTTTCCTTTGGGTGCCTAGGTCTTCCAAATAATCTGATGCAGGTCATGTGGTGCAATGGGTTAGTGCATCTGTGGTACAAGCCAGCCAGGAATGGCTGTGGGCAGGATTCCTGCATTTTTGTCATAATCACATACATATTAATTGAATGGATCAGACGAGGCTGTATATGCAATTTAGCATTCTAATTCAAACAAGTCACTTTTCTCTGAAAGCAAGGCATGATCATGGTAGCCATCTCATTGAAATAGTAGTGGCAGCTTTTACATTTTTATTTAAATAAAAAAGGCCCTCCAGATGTTGCCAAATTGCTTCTCCCATCAACCCTGACCATTATCCATGGTAGCTGGAACTCATGTAAGTTGAAGTCCAACCAGTTCCCCATTCCTGGAGTATGCAGAAGAAAGCCTGATGATGCTTATGATCTATCGACAAAATATCTCACAGCTTTCCTTAACGCTTGTTTAATGTCTTTATTTCTCAGGCTGTAAACAAAAGGATTCACCAAGGGTGTTAAGACAGTGTAGAAGACAGAGCAGACCTTGTTAAGGTCTCTAAGTGTTCTGGTTTTTGGTAACACGTATACAATGACTATAGTGCCATAAAAGAGTGTAACCACAATGAGGTGTGATGAGCAGGTGGAAAATGCTTTCTTCCTTCCTAAAGTGGATGGGATCCTCAGAATGGTTTTTATGATGCAGCTGTAGGAAATAAGTGTTAAAAGAAATGGCACCAATCCAAACAGAGCTGACAGAACAAAAATCAGCAGCTGTATTTTCAGGGTATCATTACAAGACAGTTGAAGTAATGGTGCAAAATCACAGAAGAAGTGGTCGATTTCATTAGGTCCACAGAATATTAAGTGCATCATTGAAGAGGTCGTTAAAGTATTAACGATGAATCCAATGACCCAAGAACCACTTGAAAGTTGCAGGGAGAACCTGGCATTCATAATGGTCATATAATGCAATGGTTTGCAGATTGCTAGATACCGATCGTAAGACATAGCAGCAAGCAGATAGCATTCTGCAGTAGCCAAGGCCCCAAAGAAATATAGTTGCATGAAACAAGAATTCACAGACATAGACTGATTCCCAGTTATGAAACTGTTCAGCATTCTGGGCAAAATAGTTGAGATGTAGCACGACTCTAAAGAAGACAAATTTGCTAGGAAGAAGTACATGGGAGTGTGTAGGTGTTGATCAGCTGCAACTAAGATAACAATCAAAAGGTTTCCTAACATGGTCACAAGGTAAATCACTAGAAATACCAGGAAAAGGAGCTGAAATGAATGTATATTTCCAAATCCAAGGAGGATGAATTCTTTGACCATTGTTTGATTGTTCCATTGTTTATTATCCATGAAATGCTCCTCAGGGTATTTCAAGGAACTGCAAAAGGCAATAGGTAAAAATAGAGGTGTCATCATTCAAATCTGATATATACCATTTAATATACAAGTATGACTACACTCTGAGTTTTTATGTGCATGTGCACAAGTGTGTGAATGTGGAGATCATTCTTTTAATAAGCAAGTTCCTTGGTTCAGCAGATGAAAGGAACAGATTATTTATTGTTTTCTGATGAAGTTTGGGTTTTTTCTATAAAACCTAAATCTCTTTGGTTTTCTGCTATTCTTTGGATACCATGGACAGACTAAATGTAGCCATATATAGTGGTACCTCGGGTTCCAGATGCTTCAGGTCATGTATTTTCAGGTTGTGCACCGCGCTGAACCCAGAACGGGTACCAGAATGGGTTACTTCTGGGTTTCGGTGCTCATGCATGCGCAGAAGTACTAAATCGTGCTTTGCACATGTGCAGAAGTGCTGAATCACGACCCACGAGTGCGTAGATGCGGCGCTGCGGGTTGTGAATGTGCCTCCCGCATGGATTACGTTCACAACCCGAGGTTCCACTGCACATGTCTCCTGAGAAGTCCTAAAGAGTCCAGATAAATATGTATAGTGAAGTATAATACCACACAGCTTCTAGAAGAGGAAACATACTTTTCTCTAATTATTTTATAGGTGAGACACAGGTGACATCAGTGTAGATTTTTAACAAATATTACCGGTCCTTTGAAACTTACTTGTTTGCAAAAAAATAAAAAAGAAGTTGTACAGATTACCTTTTATAAAATAAGCAAATATTTACTCAGAGAAGACCAACTGAAATGAATGGACTTATTCATGTTCATTCATTTCAGCAGGTCTATTCTGAGTAAAACTCAGTTTAATGAAACCCGTTGTTCATGACTTCCGTTTGTTGTTCCTTATTTGTGTCTGTCAGAAGCAATTTAAACAATCTAGTTGCCTATGGAAATTGACAGTACTACACTCAGATAGCACTAACACATGTGCAATAAGAGTAAGTAAAGCTTATTGGATCTTAAGTGCCACTTAAGTGCCATTTTAAGTGCTACATGTAACCACATTTCTCTTCTATTTATGTTTTTCTCATATTACATGAGTATGGTCTTTCAGATCAATCTCATGTCAAATGCAAAAACGAATGAGCATTTCGTAGCATTATTTAAAGATCTTCTATTTCAATTTGGTAAGCATTTGCCCAATCATCTAAAATTGGCAAATTCATTCAAGTTTAGCAACATATTTAAAAGGCAATGGTGATTTCATTATTATAATGAGATGGCATGTTTTGCTTTTAGGCCAAATTATCATGAATATCTTATCTGAAGATGCTGTATCATATCTCTCCTTCATGCTACATTAAGGCTTTTACTTTACATCCTCACAACCTACACTACAGTCTAACGAGCAGAAGAAGAAGAAGAAGAGTTTGGATTTGATATCCCGCCTTTCACTCCCCTTCAGGAGTCTCAAAGCGGCTAACATTCTCCTTTCCCTTCCTCCCCCACAACAAACACTCTGTGAGGTGAGTGGGGCTGAGAGACTTCACAGAAGTGTGACTGGCCCAAAGTCACCCAGCAGCTGCATGTGGAGGAGCGGAGACACGAACCCGGTTTCCCAGATTACGTGACTACCGCTCTTAACCACTACACCACACTGGCTCTCACACTGGGTTGTAGAGCAGAGTCTACAACCTCTTAGAGTGAAACAAGCTGTCTCCATTTTTATTTGTTACCCTGTCTTGAGATTCAAGTAGAATCCAGTTGTTGGGCACCATCAAGCAGCCAGCTTTGCTCCTTGTAGTTCCTGCATGGGCAGCTAATCAAATGTGAACAAAGAACTTCTAATAAAATCACCTTATTTTTTCCCCTTCTGAATTTAGTCACAATGATCCAGATCACATTTGCAACAACAGTACCCCAACAACCATGGTTACACTTCTTTCTTTCTAGAAACAAAAAATGAATGATTTTACAGGACGAAAAATGAGCTGCACTCAGCAGGCAACATTATATCCTTATGAAACTGTCATGCATGGAGTTTTGTGGACTACTCTACTGTGATGACAACCACAAATCTGTTTACATTCAACACGCTAGGGAATTAATTAAGGTAAGAGTATGAAGAGAGGGAATTATTAGGGTCTAGTTGCAGATATCCAGAAATCCCAAAGTGGAAGACCCAGAATTCCCAAAGCTAGCATCAGTATTTTTGTTTAAATAATATATGCATAGTAAATAAATTTACATCAGGCATAAGAGAGTCTCCATTGATTATTTTAATAAGCAAGCAGGCTCTTATGGGATACATATGAGAACCAGTGTGGTGTAGTGGTTAAAGTATTGGACTAGGTCCTGGAAGACAGGGTTCAAATCCCAGCTCAGCAATGAAGTGGGTGACCTTGAGCCAAACGCTTTCTCTTGACCTAATCTAGCTCAGGGTTGGTTTGAGCGTAAAATGGGAAGAGAGAGTTCTGTGTTTGCGACCTTGAACTTCTTGGAGGAAATGTGAAATTTAAATGTAATAATAAAGAAAATAAAAATATAAGTGAAGGTGGTCTTTCACATATGCCTATCCTAAATATATGTCATAGCCAGTTCTTTTGTCCCGGAAGCCATTAAGAAGCAAGTTGAATTCTGTCTTCTTCTTTTTCTCATAATATTTTATTAAAGCTTTTTCATAATACAGTAAGATAAAAGAAACTAATCTAAACAAAACAGAGAAAGGAAGAGAGAGAGAAAACACAGAGACCTCTCTCAAAGGCAGCACTGAACCCTTGTCATGCACAGAAAGTGGTGGACCCTCCCAGCTCTCATCTGGGAACTCTTCATCTCCTCCCAGTCTCTCATTCTGGGATATCTTCTCTTCCCCACTTCTCACTCAGGGTCCTTCCACCAACCATCCACTGCTTCCATGAGTGTGCCATCATTGGGCACTATGTTTGAGGGTATTGCTATCTGGATTTGGCATTACTAACATGGCCACCTTCCCAAAGAATTCAGTCTGAATTTGAAATTGGTCTGAAAACACTAATGAGGTGGAAATACTGTGGTGCAGAAGCTTTAGCCAGCTGGGGCATGACTGCAACTTCTAGGGTTCATGTAGTGGAGTGTATTTTGAAACATATCTCACTAGGATTAACCATTTCAGTTAATTCTATATGTGCTAAACTAAGACCAATTTGCTACACAAAATGGTACCCAAATTGTAAGATAACTTTTACTACTTTGCTGCCTCTTTTTGCATGTAGTCAAAAGTGTCATTCTTTCAGGGATGTTAGGCAGACTGAGACCTCTGCATCAAGTGGCAGATACTGAGAGACAGGAAGTGGTGTTCAAGGACAGAATTGTGCGTTCTACTGAGCCCAAATTATCCTGCTGCCTTGAGGTGTCTTAGAAGCTGCTAGCTTATAGCCATTATTAAATATTCAACTGTCTATGCAGTTGACTTCTTTACATGGAATGGTGCGTGTGCGTACACACACACACACACACACACACACACACACATCTTGTTCTCTACTGCAGGTATCTAAAAGAGTTCTTAGGTGGGACTGAAAAGACCACATTTCCTACACCATATTGGCATCAGTTTCCATCAGAGGAGAGAACAACAGAGACTTTTAGTTTATCTCTTATGACCTCTTTATTTAGACTCTTTATTTACACTTGTTGAGAAGGTTCTAGAATACAAAGCAAATATTTAGGCACACAAGTTGTAGCATGGCTGGGGAAACCCAGCCAGATAGGTGGGGTATAAATAATAAATTATTATTATTATTATTATTATTATTATTATTATTATTATTATTATTATCATCATCATCATCATCATCATCATCATATTGACCAGGAACTACCTGTATCATCTCTCAGGCACTGTGTGCTTGTGTCAGTTGTTTCTCACTTCATAACAATTTGTATTAAAATTGTTTTTGTTATGCATCCTCTCTATGGCCTTACCTTCATGATAGTTTTCACCAGAAATATTAGTCTGGCTTTTCTTTTTGGCAAGAAATGGTAGGTGAATGGGATACATTTCTGAAAATGACAAAGACACCTTTGTCATTAGATTAAGTGGTTTTGCATATTCTTTTCCTTTGCTCCAAAATATGAAGAAGCATTTGGGTTGCTGGGGGCTGTACTCTACTGCACTACTTGATCTGAATGACTATGGGAATGATGGCACATAACGATGATTTTTTTGGACATGTTTTCCAAGAGTCCTTTTTTCCTTGCTAGGAATTTAAGAGCAAAAGAGTCTTTTATTCTTATAACTCATTTGTTCCAGAATTTGATTTCTTTAGTAACTTCCTTTTGGTGTTCTGGTCAGGCCTCATGACAATAATGTAGACTTTGGGGAAGAAGATGCACCCCAGCAAGCCTGCACTGGAGGCTAAAATGGAGAAGACCTCTACAGCCACCATAAACTTCCCTTTAGTGCTGAAATACGTGGGAATAAATGAGATCCAAATGCTGCAAAAAATCAGCATGCTGAAGGTGATGAACTTGGCTTCGTTGAAAATGTCTGGCAGCTTCCTGGCTAGAAAAGCTACAGAGAAGCTTACAATAGCAAGAAAGGCCATGTAACCAAGGACTGTGTAGAACATATGGGCAGCTCCTTCATTACACTGGATTACTATGTGATTAGCCTCAGATTCAAAGTCAAAATCAGGGAATGGAGGAGAGGATTTAAGCCAGGCAATACAGATGATAACTTGAGCAAGGGTACAGAAAAGAGTGATGGAGTTTGTCAATTTTGTTCCATTCCATTTCCTAATCTTATTTCCAGGCTTAGTGGCCATGAAAGCCAGAACCACAGTGACAGTCTTTGCCAGGACACAAGAAATAGAGGCAGAAAATATAATCCCAAAAGTAGTTTGTCGGAGAAGGCAAGTCACTTTTCCAGGCTGACCAATAAATAGGAAGGAACAAAGAAAGCAGAGCATCAGGGTAACGAGAAGGGTGTAGGTAAGATTCCGATTGTTGGCTTTTACAATGGGAGTATCCTGGTTCTTAATAAAAACCCCTAGCACCAAAATTGTGATAAGAAAAAGGGAACCAGCTGTCCCAGCCAAACCAATCCCCAAAGGCTCATGAAATGACAAAAATGTGACTGACTTTGGAATGCAGTTTGCTTTATCTGGATTTGGGTACTGATCTTCTGGGCATTTCTCACAACGATCTGCATCTGAATGAAAGGAAGAAACATTAAAATTGAGGGGGGAATGTTTTGCAGCCAGGACATCCAACTGAAGTGATGGAAAGACAATCCATTTTAGTCTCAGCAACGGACATGGCATGCAGTGTGAGTTCCTGATAGTTTGATAGTATTCTCTAAAGGTGCATGTGTCTCCTGTAGTTACAAACTGTTTGCCCAGTTTTGGGATTCACACCGAAAACTGAGCTCCATCTCCCTTAGGTTGGAAAGTAAACTCATCTGTTCAGATGAGGGGGATCTGCTTATCTTAGTAGCAGCAGTGGCACTGGTGCCAGCATCCTCTTTTAAAAATGTCATAATGTGTGAGTTTGGCAGCTTGGGGCTTCTTCTGATCTCTCCTGCACCCATATGTCCCCTCTGGGGTTTAGTGGCCAGAGCTCATGTTCCAACCACCCCCATGTTTCTGCAGTAGAAGTATGCTGGGTCATGAACTGGTCTTCGGTTGGCCCTCCCTGCATTAGAGAATGAACCACAAGCCAACTAAACTCTCCAGGACTTAAATTTAAGATAAACCAGTATATTGATTCCATTGAGATTAATACAACAAAATATATGCACTTGTTTGTTTAATCAGGCTGTAGAAAAATCATAGGTGTCCTCTCCGCTAGACACTGAAGGTAGTATTAAATTTTTTCCCATGCAGTTTGTACCACACTCATTTCACTGTCACATCAAGTAAACAGTTTTGCTGGGCTTTTCTATTGCATCAGAAACAGAAACAGTGAGTCAAAATAAATGATTTTATGCCTGACATGAAACTATGTCTCTAACTCACTTTCAAGTATCTTAAAGCCTATACTCACTAACTAGATCACCCTTCCCCAACCTCATGCCCTCCCAGTGTTTTGGATCATCCTGGCTGGGAGTGATGGGTGCTATAGCTTAGAACATTTGGAGGGCAAGAGGTTAGGGAAGGCTGGGTTAGATAAAATTCTGAGACCACTTCTTTCTAATCAAATAGGTTATGATGATGCCTTCTGATAAAATGAATGAATTGTAAAAAACAAACAAAAACACCCTTTACATGTCATAGAGTATTTGCATACGGAGCATTTGCAAAGAACGAAGTCCCTCCTGATTTTTCAGAGCTATATGTGTGGGTCTGAAATTCACAGAACATTGACTATATTCCAGGTTTTTGCAAGACATGATCTCTCCATAGCTCTTACTTGTGTAGTTAGAAAATGTTCCTTCTGGGCATGGAGAACAAGCAAAGCAACAGACAGGATTCCCTTCAATGGCTATCTTATACTGACCTTCAAGGCAGCTCTTGGTGCAGATAGATTGTGGAACCTAAAACAACATGAAAATGAAGTTCACCACAGCCAATCACAAACAAACAACCACACCTTAGGCCAACCCCAACCTCTCTCACAACCAAAGGAACACAAGCGAATAGTAAAGAAAACCCACACAAGCAAGGCTGACACAAAACCTCACACATATGTTAAGTAGAATAGAAACATTGCCACCCGACCCCACCCCCACTCACCATGCCCCCCTCCACCTCTATCCCCCTTTTCTTCCTCAGGTAACACTAATGTCTCAACAAATGAAATTGATCTGTAAAAAATGTAACTTAAAAAAAGAGACATTGCACATACTTTTGTAAACCAAGAAATCTTTAATAAAAATGTGTTTTATTTATATAGGAAAAAAATAGAATAGAGATTCACAAAAATGATGGGGGAAAGCAATGGTTCATGTCAGCATGTGAAAGAGATTACTGAAAGACCATATGCTTTTTGTGAATATAAGCAAACTTTATATATCTGGGAAAACAAAATAAATGGCTCAAATGAAGGCTGCAGATGTATTTTTTATTCTTTTGTACTTTACTGGGAATCTGTATATTTGTGGACATTTCCATGGGTCAAATGCAATGTGCATTTATTGAAGCTGAACACAGGACTCCCATTCTGATTTTGGGGCTGATCCAGGGCTTCCTATCAGCCCTGATTTATCCTGGAACCAAGACCTAGGGAGGCCTAAAATAAGCTTGAAAACCTAATTAAACATGTGGTTGAGAGGGAGAAAAGGAGATGCAGTATCTCCTTCCCCCATCTTGCTGACTCCATGTTCAGTCAGAGTTTAAAACCACTGCATTCCTGTATTTCAGGGGGTTTGACTAGATGGCCCATGGAATCCCTTCCAACTCTATGATTCTATCTCAAGCCCTGCTGATTCACGTCAGTCAAGACAGAAAGTATGGGGCAGGTGTATATTTTTTCCATATTTAAATACATATTTTGAGCAAATATACTTTAAAGAAATGCAAAAGTATGATGGAGCAGAAATAGACAGATTTTCTGATTATCATCTACAATTGCATTCAATTTAAAAGATGTAAAGATGTATGAAATTACTACTTAGTGTGGTAGGGGGAGAAATTGCTAGTGAATAGTAGTATATTATATTAATTATCAGTGATTAAAATAAAAAACAAAAACAAAAACCCCACAACAACAACCCCATAGCAATTCTTACTTTCTTGAAATTCTTTTGCCAAACAATTCTTGTTGAATTTATAAAGAAAAATGGTTCAATTGATGGATGGCGCATGTAGACTCTACCAACTTTCCTGTTAATTAAGGTATCGTTTGGTAGGGTAAACCAATTGAGAATGTCATATCCAGATGTTGATTCTCCCCTCTCATCAAAAAAGACATCATCTGTTGAAGTAATATGATATCTGACTTCGTTCAGAAAAGGATGCAGCTGCATAGCATGATCAATTAAAAGAAGGAAATGCACAATGGTCAATATTTTTTGCTCAAATGCAAGCAACATTCATATCCCAAATAATAAAAACATTAGACCTGTACAGACATTATCTGTATACATGCTTCGAGTAATAAAGTTATGAACTATGCTGCAGAAGCCTGACTCTTGGCACTTTCATTTTTAGACATGGACTCTTCTTGTACTCAGAGCAGGGCTTTCACGGTGATGGATCCACAGCTGTTGAACCAAGTTACCTGGCAAGCCAAAGTAATTGTTTGGTTAATTTCAAATGTGGAAGACAAATATTGGATTACACCCAAACTTGAGTCAATATGAAATCAATGTGATATTTTAATCATGACTAATGTTAAATCCTATTGATTTTGGTGGGAACTAACGACAACTAATTTAGTCTGGATGCAAGCTATTGTTATTTTTAAAGTCATTTTTGAAGACAATGTGGTTCTTCTGGTGTGTGTTTTTGTAACAGGAAGTAACGGTAATAGTTTTATTTTTATGTATGATTTGCTTTTATGTGCATACTGCAAGTCCTCCAAGTTGGGAACAATGTAATTAAAAACATCATCACAAAGCATTCATAACACCATTAAGACTCTAAAAACACAAACTTGGAAAAAGTTTTCAAGCATTTTCAACTACTGGGTCTTAAAGGCCCAAGCGAATGGATAAAACTTTAACTGGCTTCTAAATGCCACCAATGACAGGCTATCCATATTTCCTCAAGGATGGAATTCCAGAGACCGAGGGTCACCACTGGAAAGGCCCTGTCTTTTGTAATCACTCAATGAGCCACCCCCAGTTGTGGGACCATGAGCATGATCTCTCCTGTTAATTGAAACACATGGACAGAGTAGTATTGCAGGCCATGATTTGGGATGTTTTACCTCCCATTAGCCCCCATCTGGGGCTAATCATCAAAACTTTTATCATGGACCCCTTTACCAGAGTACCCTTAACATTTTGTTGCAGTTTTGACTAAGGATCCAACCTGTTATGGCTTGGTCTCTCCCACAAATGCGAGACGACTCTGGCTGTTAATTATTTCAGATTTATTGCTAAAACAACAAATTAGAACAGAGCTCCTCTACTCATCATCCTCCCCAGAAGATGGAGTTGCCCGAACTGAGCTCCTCCCCCTTCCCCAGCACGAAACCCCCCACCTTCTTTTCCAGTATCCTTCACACATCTCAGCCACTTTTGAGATCCTGCGAGATTTGGGAGCGAATGCTTCCTGCATTCCAACATCTAACTCACTATTGGAGCTCTCACACAGCCGCCTATCACTTTGGCCCTGTCTTTTGTCTCCCCTTTGTTCAGAGCTCAGATTACAGCTGCTCTCCCCCTCCTCTCTGTCTTCTGCAGTTAACTGTTCTATGTCTATGCCTGGTTCTTCTTCTACTGTCAGCATCTGAGCTTCACTGACACAACCCAATGCCTTTTCTGCCAAAAGTTGTGACTGTTGCTATGAGGTAGGCAAAAACTCCAGACAGGCTTAATTTGTCTGCAGGCAAATTCCTCCCTGGCCCTTAATACAGCAACTGATTAATTCCACAGCAAGGCTGTGCTGGAGCACTGTCTACTAGCCTTTGGGCAGGGCCAAAAGATACAGAATGTTGACTGTGCTGGCCACTCAAAGCACAGCAAGAATTTATGCAACGGCGATGGATCTGAGTGGAGACTAGTTCCCTCAGGTTCATCTCCCAAACCACACTCACTATTGGCCAATCTGAAGTTTGGAGAGATGTCCCAGAAGTCCCTGCTACTGGTAAAAGCTGTTATTGCTGCTGCTGGTCATGCAGGTGAGAACCCCTGGTTTTCCCATGGCCACGCAGAGCCGCGATTGCCACCACTGGAAAAACAGTTTGAAGAACAATAGTAATCTGGCTAACAAGAACACACTAAAGCAAGTAGTAGAAAGTGCAACTGCAACTGAATTGTTTCATTGGTGGGAACAGGTGGGTTTTTGGAAAACTGAAAATTTGGTTGCCCCTTCTTTAAGCTGGAGACCACCATTGCTGTCATTCATCTTTCAATTTCTCAGGAAATGGAAACCTTGAATAATAATATTCCTTTGTTAACACAGATCCATCCTGAGACATACTTTTCTTTAGTGGAAACAGAAGCTAGCAGCAATTGCTCATAACCTTAAATAAGTAGAAAGTAAATATTCTTACTACCTTCCATGGCTTAATTTTATGCATCTTTGGTCTTGATCTGTTCTCCATCTTTGTTGAGATGTATCTGGATGAATACATTTCATGTAAAGATTTTGCGATGGCATAAACAGCTTTGTATATATTGTAGCTCAAGTCCAATGTTTGCAAATCAAATTTGTACTTAGGCAAATCCTTAATCCTTTCATTTCCAGTACATAGTTGCCAAAACATGCTGCCTGAATCTAGTGATGGAATGAAACAGCTGAATGCAGCCCCCCAAAAATGTGGCAGAAAGACATCATCTGGGTATTTGCTGAGGGTTATGTTCTGAAGAAAATGGCGAAATCCCACAATTTCATGTTTATGGAGAGCAAATGACAAGGTGCCACTGAAGGAAGAAAATCCCATATGCAAATAAGAGACACTAGATAGGAAGTCCCATTGGGATGTGATGATTAAAACCTTCCCTGAAACTGCAGAACTTTCAATAGTTATCTTTACCCAGATGAGGAAATCTGTATCTCCATACACCACAATGATACTGGAGGATGACTTAATTATTTTATTTTTTATATGCATAGTTTTATCAAGCATTTTGGGAAGCATTTCTGTAAATTCAATGCACACACCCTTTTGGACAAATTCCTTCTTCAAGTTCAGGACAAAGGTTTCACCTTGATCATTATAAGATGCTATGAGGCCAACCCACGTCCAATCAAAGTGCAAAACTAATTTGGTTATTCCTAAGGTCTGAAGACCTTCATTTGGGACAGTCCGGTAGAAAAATGGGAAAAGGGTTTTACTTCTCAATACTTCATCAGATGATCCGTAGCTGATCTAAAATGAGGGGGAAAGAAGACAAGTACCCTTTTCACTGAGAGTCACAAACAAAGTATCACACATTTCCATATTAATTTACATCCCAACATCCTTCCTATTGGTGGTGAAAGCGTGCTCACATATAAACTGTCTGATATCGCTAATATGCCAAAAGAAGATCTGGATGTCTGAATGTTCTATCATGAAAGTCTCTTCCAATATACACACCTGTGGTATCTTGTATAAACCTAAGACAGTTGACATCTGAATGGATGACATGGACTTTAGCCCTCCAATAACAGCTATTAAGTTGTTCTGTTTCCTGCAGGTGTAGTTGGGAACTGTTCTGCCTCTTCCTGAAAGGATACTTAATGAACATTCATATGTTTTCCTTGCATTGAAATAGTTTTCATGGGTGTGAAATCCCAGAGTCATGTTGGGTAGCAGATTGGGGTTCTTGTTTATCTCCTCTACTGCATAGACCAAGGCAAGAACATGTTGATAATTGCGAGTCAAGGGACTGCAATGAGAATTAATTCTGTAAATGCACAGAAGATGCAGTATTCCATTACCACCACACATGCACACACACTGCAAAATTTAATTTCAAGAGTAATTGCAAGAAACCACTTATAAAAAATACAGTAATCATAACAAAATAGAACTGGATCATAAGTACACCCCATTGAAATCACAACTGTTGGCAGCTGTTGAGTAAACATTCACAGGCAAACCAAGGTTTACTTCTGCGTAATGTGTGGAATGGAGAGAAATACCAGCTTGGTTTGGCGTGATCATTGAGTAGTTTGGGGAAAATATATGTAATTGCTGAAGAGTTTTTTAAAAAAATCTTCCCAGTTTAGCCCTTATTTAAATATTTTTGTATATGTATTCAAGTATGTGTGAAGAATATGAAGAAACATGTCTGTATACCCACCAAAAACAACAACAACAAAACCCTTACAGGGATTCATCTTTATTGAAATAAATGAACTTTCTTTATTTTATAAGAAGCATTTCACAACATATTTGAAACAACTTTAACACAGTTAAAGGAAGAAGAGTGACTTACTATGGATCTAATGAGTAAGCAAGAGGAGGCTGAATATCAAATCCCTCTAGCTTTTCCCATGTAAGGAACTGAGATACAAGTGCGCCAATAATGAAGTCCCCATCTTTATGGTATCCCTCTGGGTAGCGGTGTTCACGTATACACTTAAAGTGGGGTTCCTTCCCTACCACATTTGGAAACAGCAGTGAAAGGAATACCAGAGAGAGCATCATGAACATTTCAGAACAAGGTCTGCCAGGGCATGTTTCCTTCACATGTATCCCAGGGCTATGATAAGAGAGTAAGGCCTTTAGAAAAAGGACTGACTGAATAAGAGAGAGGAAGAACAAGGATTTTTGATGCATGCCTAGACTGAGGAAGTAAGTAATAGAAGAAAACCTCCAGATGAAGATACATTCCAATCTATCTCTCTTTCTGCCTTCTGAATTGGACACAACTGGGAAAGGTGTTTGAGAAGAATTTGGTGTTTCCTGTGAAATATTCAAGGAATTTTGAAGAGGGTGGAGGGTTAAAATGAGTGGATATTTTTTCAGAGGTGCCTCATACCTCTGTGCTGCCACCTGCTTCACCAAAAATAAAGTTTCAAGACCAACTCAGAGGTCCAGATGGAACATGCAAAGAATTTTGTCAAGAAGTGATTTAAGAAGGCTAGAAAAACATATTCCACACATGAACTAGATAATCTCAATATAAACCATCTTGCTTATAAAACAATAGAATCTCACTTAGGAGTTAGGTATCTGAGGTAGAAATGTCAGGTTAGGCCAAAGGGTGGTCTTATTTATAGCTTCACTTAAGTACTGCTAGCTACTTTCACTGCAACATTTTTTCTTAATACATCCCTTCATTGCTATAATTCTGATGATCCTCAGCTGAATATGGGGCATGAGGGAATTTACCCAGGTGCTTCAGTAATTGAAAGGTAGATAGACAACTAATTTCACCCAGAAGAACTAGGTGAACTGTGGTAAATTCTTTTGTTTTAAGCTTGATACAGGTCAAACCAAACTAAAACAACTGACAGATTGCCTCTACCCAGATACACCCAACTGTTGTTTACATTCTCCAGTCCTTGTTCCATGTGCCAACATCATCTGAAGTTATGATATCATTATAATTCATTTCCACATTTACTCTGTGGATGTGGAATCTCCCCGAAGAGATACAAAAATCTGCTCTATTTTTCTATCTCTTCAGGAAGGAAGCAAAACATATCTGTTTTCAGACACCTCAGTCTGCAAGATGTACATTTCAGCCCTGTATTTTTTTAAGTTGCTAATTTTCCCCTGTTCAATGCCACCAATAGTCTAAATTAATACACAAAATTAACACACAATACTCAACAAAACATTAAATCCAAGATAAATATATACCACAACTACAAAAGGTAAACCACACATGCACACCCCAACAAAAAATTAGTCTTAATTCCCACCAAAGGTGAACTTGTTGCAAAAATACAAATACAAATTGTGATCAAAACAATATACATGTTCTTAATCAATATTAAATGATTGAGTGACTACTGTACTACTGTTGCGTGCTGAGGTCCCCCAAAACCCCTACCCCAATAACTCACACATCACACATAATTTTTGTTTAAGGTTTTTGGCATACTTTTGGCCACAACTTTATTTTCATACAAATTGAGAGTGGTTGCTTAGGCATTGGTTATGACTATCTGTCCCCCCCGCCTTGGGGACAGCGCTGACTCCCGTGAGTCAGCGTGTGGAGGAACAAGACCAGGGACAGCTGGGACTGCGACACAGACCCTCAGCTATTCCCTGCTTGTTCCTTGGGAACTTACACGGCCCGCACCCTGCTCCAAGGGTTTGGACGAAGGGATGGTAAGCCCCAGAATTCCTTTAACGGAATACCCATCAGCAGCAGCATTGGAGGGGCAGGCACAGCCAATCCATACCCCTCCACCAACCAATTTAACCAATGCCTAACCGCCAACCTTACAAGTTGTGACGATTTGCTAAGCAGTAGGCAAAACCCAAAAGGCACACACTAATCAGCCAATTGGAAAAATTCCTACTGGGCCCCCGCACCAAGGCGAACGACCCCATGACAGGCAGAGCAAGGTCAAGGCGCAAGCCCAAGCAAGGGAGGGTGGGCGGGAGATCCGATGTCCACAGCGAAAGAGAAAGAGAAAGCTGTGGACCTTGCTTAAATAACCACTGATCCCACCCCTAAATTGGCAACATCAAATTTACCCCAGTAACACCATCCTCCAATCTGCTCCAGGCCCCTTGAATCTAATACTGCCTGGCAACCAAGTGGAGTTTTGTTCGGCCCCATCCGCAACACGTGCTCTCTTTTAGTGAGAACACGCTTTATCATTGTCATCATCAACAACATTGTTACAATATGATTACATAGCAATTACAAATGTACTTCACATATATAAAAAGCTCTGCGTCTTGTAGGAATATTGCAAAAGTTAGAGACCTTGAGTTCCCAGGACAGGAGAGGATTTGGGGTCAAGGGGAGAGAGGGAGAGGAAAAGACAAAAATGAAAGGTAAAACAGGAGGATAAAAGGTAATGAAGAAAAGATTAGAAAAATCCCACATACAATTCTGATCTAACAGTAACCAAGTGAAAGCATCAAAGTTTAGTTGTGTGTGTGAGATGCATGATTCCTGGGAAAGAAAATGTAGTTTCTTATAAACTTGTACCACTCTCCTGACTGAAAATATAGAGCAAGGCCTACCCAGGTATTTCTGTGGTTCTCTAGCTAGATTCAGCCTGTGGAAGGAGGCTAGAAATTTGCTAAATTTGGGATGGAACTAGTCCAGATTCTGGCATTCCACATTCAGTGTGTGTGTGTGTGTGTGTGTGTGTGTGTGTGTGTGTGCTGTTCTAATGTGCACAAAAAAGGAGCACATTTATCTATAAAAATGAAAGCATATATGTTTAGTGATGCTATAAAATTTGAAGTCACTTTTGAGAAAACAACACCTTTAGCAAATCTTAAGTCTGTCTTTTCTTCTCATTTTGCACTACTAGGAATGAAATATGTCTTCTCAATGCTTCCTTTACTTCTTTATTTCTTAAACTATATATGATGGGATTGATCATGGGAGTCAGGATGGTATAACAGATAGAGAAGACTTTGTGAAGGGCATTCAGTCTGTCAGTGTTCGGAATCACATAGACAGCCATCAGTGTGCCATAGAAAATTGTAACTACCAAGAGATGGGAGGAACAGGTAGAAAATGCTTTTTGTTTTCCGGTTGCAGAAGGGATTTTCATTATGGCTATAATTATGAAAGTATATGATGTGAAGGTCAATATAGATGGGGGAAAGGTGAATGCAGAGCATAAAACATATATATACCACTTTAAGGTGCTAGTGTCACCACAAAATAGTTCTATGATGGGGAAGGTGTCACAAAAGAAATGGTCAATTTTATTGTCACCACAGAAAACTAACTTGGACATGATAATCGTTGTCATAGTAATTGACAGAAAACCACTAAACCAAGAGCTGACTATGAGTTGGAAACACAATTTGCCATTCATCATGGTGACATAATGGAGAGGTTTACATATAGCTAAGTACCGGTCATAGGACATTGCTGATAATAAGTAGCATTCCACACCTCCAAAAAAACCAAAGAAGTAATGTTGCACAAAACATGCATTGACTGAAATCACTTTCCTTCCCGTAAGGAAACTGGATAACATTCTTGGCAAGATGTTTGAGCTGCAGAAGGTCTCCAAGCATGAGAGGTTCCCAAGGAAGAAGTACATTGGGGTGTGAAGGTGTCGGTCAGTGGCAACTAGTAAAATGATGAGGATGTTCCCAGCCATCGTCACAATGTAGATGAAAAGGAACAAAAGGAAAAGAAGAATCAGCAGTGCCTGGTGGTGATCTCCAAATCCCAGAAGAATAAATTCAGTTACATGTGTATGATTTAGCTGTTCTTTATTTTCATATAACTGCACCTGTAAAAAAGAAACAAGTTCATGGCAAAATTAAATGGTTTTTATATCTTGGATCCTAACACTTCAAAAGGAGCACATTTCCTTTGTTCTCCATATGATAATTGTTCAGCTGCATCAACTTTTAACCTGGCTAGCTTTTGCAAGAGTTTATAGTTCCAACAATGATAATTTCATTTCTCAAATGGAATATGGCTTTCCTGTTTCCTAATGGAACTACAATATCTGCATTAGAAATCCAGCCTGCCAAATTTCCATTCCTCCATCTAACTCACACCTCCAGCAGCCTTGCACCCTTGTAATTCTAAGCATTGTTAAGTACTATATTGCATGCATTTTATATATTTCAAAAGAGAGTAAAAGGCCACATACCTTTAATTGGGTATTCATAACTGATTCACATTGGTTAATTTTGTCCAACGTTTCAGCAACCAACACATAATTTCATTAGAAGTTCTTCATCTATAGAATTTGTTTTGTCATGCTGGATAGTCTTACCCATACTATCTAACATCTCCTTTGTGATTCTTCTGCTGTTCTTTCATTTAATACATTGCAGTACTTAGTCTGAAGAAAAAAATGTGGGCAGCACTGAAAGTCAAAATCAAGAAACGTGTTAATTGAAACCTCCTAAATGTCGCCAGGTTCCTTTCCACCTTCATGTCTCTTTCTCTAAACAGATAAAGGGAGACAACCCTACTTAATCTGGATCTCAAGGTCCAAATATATATTTCTAGGCAGATGCTAACAGAACCATGTCCATTATTATTATATTACTGGAGAAAATACAGAAAGGAGCCTATCACATCTGAAAGAATCTTTTGAATGTGAGTTGCCTTTTATACATTAAGATTAGATTCTCCTTGGTAGTGATTATTATAAGATGCCCCTCCTTATTACTAGTGCATTCTGCACTCAAGGGGAATTTACAGGACAGGGAGCAATCAGCAATATATACATTTATTTTCTTTAATGATGTCTGCTGAGCATCTTAATTCAGGAGTGGGCAATCTCCAATTCTGGCAAACAGGCACATGGCAGTGGTAGATAGAGTCAGAAGCAAAAAGAGGGTGGAGAGATGGATTTTATGTTTATACAGTAGCCTAGTGGATACACACACTCTCACACCCATCTCCACCATCCATCTGAACAAGCAAGTGTCATTAGAGTGCAAGGACACATTCCAGCAAGGCAGGGAATATCCAAGGATACAGTGGTACCTCGGGTTAAGAACTTAATTCATTCTGGAGGTCTGTTCTTAACCTGAAACTGTTCTTAACCTGAGGTACCACTTTAGCTAATGGGGCCTCCTGCTGCTGCAGCACCGCTGCCATGCAATTTCTGTTCTCATCCTGAAGCAAAGTCCTTAACCCGAGGTACTATTTCTGGGTTAGCGGAGTCTGTAACCTGAAGCATCTGTAACCTGAAGCGTCTGTAACCCGACATACCACTGTATTGCAAAAAATACACAAGGTGTGTGAGGAATGTGGCCTGGCAAAAGAGGAGTTGACTGTGGTGGGTTCCAAATGCCAAACAGAGAGGCCTGGAAGGCAACATTTGGCTCCCAGACCTGAATTTCCCCCACCCCTTCCTTAAATTAAATCCCTTTCCTGGCTTAATTTGGATATGCCATTCCCTGCCCCTGTGTGAAATATAAAACCGCTTGACCAAGAGGCCGATGAACAAGGCTGGAATTTTGACTGAGCCCAAACATGCTTTGGAATGCCATGGCCTTGATGCTTTCAGGATCCAAACCCCAAGCTGCTGCCATTGAGAATGAAATGTTACCTTGCAGGCATTCTAACACAAAGAGGCAAAGGACTTGGATGATGCACTCAGATTTGGCTGACTGATTGCCTACTTGGCTTAATTCATTAATTCTGAAACAGTCACTATGTTAATTACAAGTCAATATTAAATGATATATAAATTCAGCATGAATGCTTCATCACTACATTACTAGTTGGTAGATTCATGCTGCTGATTGCTTTGGCCCCCTTTTATACAAGCGGACCAGAGTGAAATTTCCCTTGGCATAGTCTGCTCCTGTTACCCCAGCCCCCGGCCCCTGCAGATTGACTGAATTTGAATCTGGGTTTGGTGGGAACCCAGAGGCCACCGTGACGGCTGTTGGGGACGTGGCAATGGGCAGGAAGAAAGAGCCATGTCTGTGGGATGATGGAGGAGCCTTGCACTGGGTCACAAACATCGCCCACTGCTGGATTGGTGAATGGCCATTATAGTTAAACTATGTGCTGTATGAAAGTGTATCC
This sequence comes from Podarcis liolepis, assembly GCF_965112155.1. NCBI lineage: Eukaryota > Metazoa > Chordata > Lepidosauria > Squamata > Lacertidae > Podarcis > Podarcis liolepis. The sequence continues at coordinate 26,565,458 of NC_139573.1, read as the reverse complement.
TTTTACTTGTCCTGAATCACCCACCCTTCAACTTAATTGGATGACCCCTGTTCCATCATTATGAGAGAGTGTGTGTGAATCTTATTTCTTTCCACTTTCTCCATGGTGGGTAGATCTGCGTTCACGTGCAAGATTGGGATGTTTCCCATGTGTCAAGATAAACTGGTTTTGAAATTGAGCAGTGATTTATTTATTTATTGTGATACAGTCTGATAAAATCCAATTTCCTATTTGGTGCATGAAAACATATGGATTCATCTTGTTTGAGCTACATATCTACAAGCAACTGACGAATCTGTCTCTTCAGTGCCTTCTTTACTTCTTTGTTTCTCAGGCTGTAGACAAGTGGATTTATCATGGGAGTCAGGACAGCATAGAAGACAGAGAATACTTTGTTAAGGTCTCTCAGTGTGACAGTGTTTGGTAACACATAGACAATGGCTATTGTGGAATAGAAAATTGTGACCACAATAAGATGAGATGAGCAAGTAGAAAAGGCCTTTTGTCTGCCACTGGTGGACTTGATTCTCAATATGGCAGTGATAATGGAAGCATACGATATCAATGTCAGCAAAAATGGAGGACCGGTGAATACAGAAGCAACAAGGAATATCAAAATCCTCAAAAGACTAGTGTCACTGCAAGACAATTCTATGAGTGGAAAGACATCACAAAAGAAATGATTTATTTCATTGGGGCCACAGAAAGCTAACCTGGACACTAATGATATTGTTATGAAAATGGCCAGAAATCCACTGATGAAAGACACACCAACTAACTTCACACAGAACTTACCATTCATATGGGTTGCATAATGCAAGGGTCGGCATATAGCTAAATAGCGATCATAGGACATCACAGATAAGAGATAGCACTCAGCTGCCCCAAATGATGCAAAGAAATAGTGCTGAACAAAGCAGAGATTGAATTGAATAGATCTGTCACCAGTTAAAAGGCTGGCCAGAGTCTTGGGCAGAATAGTAGAACTATAGCAGGTCTCCAGGCCAGAAAAATTCCCAAGGAAGAAGTACATGGGGGTATGAAGTTGTTTATCAGCTATAACAAGCATGACAATGAGAATGTTCCCAACCAAGGTAACCATGTAGAAAAGCAAAAAAAGCAAGAAGAGAAGAATTTGCAGCTCTCGGAGATTACTAAATCCTATAAGGACAAACTCGGTCACATTAGGCTGATTTTCCTTATCGGTGCTGCTTAGAAGTTGCATCTTTGGGTAAAACATATTCAGACATATAATCTGGTGCAAATAAGAGAGGAACACAATATTGCAAATATTATGGGTTGGCCTTGAATTTCACAATTCAGAAGAGCAATCAAAGCAATGAGTCTTAAGCACAGTTGAATGCTTAAAACTGAATGATGTGAATGGTACTGATGCACAGCAACATTCTGATGCACAGCAACATTCTCTGATGCACAGCAACATTATCTGCAGTGTGCTACAGCCTAGCTGTTGTTGTTGCTGCTGCTGTGATATTCCATCCTTCCTTCTAAAGGCTCCTAGGGAAACAAACACATAAGTGATAAAATTAATTAATTAATTAATGTATTAAAAACACGTTTGATACAATTCCATTACAGATGCAGAATGGGAAATATCTCTACTTGAAAGACAAGAGGCATTATGGAGAAACATGTTAGCTCTCCAGACTCAGAAAAGAACCACTACACTTTCTCGAGAGAGGAGGCTAAACTATGCTTCTAAAAGCAAAGCAAAACAAAACAAGATCCACATATTACCATCACCTGAAGAAATAACAAACAAAAAAAATTGTCCCTGAAAACGGGGCAACATAAATAGGAGCTTGAATGCAGGTCTTCCCAGTCTCTCCTGCTTTCTCCTACTCTGGATCTTAAGAGCAGGACTCATAAGCATCATCATACATTAGTTCAAAGACCTCTTGATTTCCATGGGAAATTTTAAAAAGTAAGAATGTGTTTAATTGTCCCACTAGAAAAAGAACCAGTTGACCTTAAAGGTGTCTAATTTTTGCACATTTCTTTTAACTTCCAACAATGATAAATCTCTTTAGATATGTCTCATTTCTCCTGCTGCTTTTGTCACACGGGACAATTTTAAAAGCAGTGCTGACCCAGTCCTGCATTTTCATCCATTCCAACATTTATTAAAGAGAACTATTATTACTGCTGTCTCAGTTTTCATCTTTTCCTTCATTATTCATCCTACCTTATACTTTGCCCATAATCCAGGATTTTACAGTTGGAGAAGTTATTAAGTCTGTGGTTTGTTGACAAGACATCCAATTAGATTCCTCACAGCATTGCAGCATGCCACTTTAAAGCATTTAACAGAGTTCGTTACTAAAAAAATAAATGTCTTTTAAATATCAACTGCCTCATGGCCTGTTAATTTACAGACTATTAATTTCAGTAAGGAAGAGTTTAAACTGCAAGCATGATAATCAATGGCACAAGAGTCTCCAAGGAAGAAGGGAAATTAAGAGAAAAACCACTGGGGCATCCTGTTAGACTTAAGCAAAACTCTAATCCCACAGGAAATATTAATGAGGAAGAAGACTGATCAAAACATAACAATAATAAACAATGCCATGATCTAGGGTTAAGTTGAACCTCACCTCTATTTCTTTGTCCCATTCATGAGCAGTGAAATCAGGGTCACTGGGTTTTGGAACCCCCCCCCCCCCCCTAGGATTGGTGGCTAACAGTACCACTCACACAGATATTCAGGGAGATAAAAATATTAGCCAGTCAGGTCACCTCTATGAGCAGGGTTGCAGTGCCTTAAACAGGGGGGCACACCCTGAGCCTCTCCCGTTTTGAACCTTACCACAGGATTCACCACCCACTCTCCCATTTGTATATAATCTGTATGTAGTCCTGTCCAAAGATGTGTGGGCAGGACAATGTGGACCTTGCTATGGTATTTGTTGTCACCATATTCAGGGCCAGGGAGGATTTTTCCTGCAGACAAATTGGCTGGTCTGTAGATTTTTACCTACCTCATAGAAAACATCACAACTTGGGTGGTTAAGGCATTGGGTTGTATACTTAGCTGATCAGGTAAAGGGGCCAGGGAGGGCTGTCTCTACCTGAGAGCCCACACAGGGGCCAACAGGCCATAGCAACCTTCCAAAAGGTGGCCCTGGCAGGTGACCCCCCCCTTTCTACACCTACTTATCAACCAGCAGTCGGGCTGCTTGATACAAGATACGTACCCAATGACTTTGGCCAAAGCCTATTCCATCTGCAATCAATAAAAGTTGTGGCCAATTTCCACCCAACATCAATGTCCTATGTCTTATTTCATACTGAGACCCTGCACCAGATAGCAAGCATCATGTGCCTGGGTATGCAAATGACACCTGCTTTCTGTTAATAATCTTGTGTGGTAGCTGGAGTCCAAGGATTGAAAAGTGTTGCCTTCCAGATATTGTTAGGTTCCAACTTTTGTCAGATCTAATAAGCATAGGTCAGGGGTTATTGGAGCTGTCATGCAGACACACCTGGAGGGCCATAGATTTTCCTTCCCTGCTGTAAGCATCCAACACCCACACCAGAACCAGAGTGTTTGTTTAGCTACAATCAAAATAAAAAATTCCTTCCAGTAGCACCTTAAAGACCAACTAAGTTAGTTCTTAGAACTAACTTAGTTGGTCTTTAAGGTGCTACTGGAAGGAATTTTTTATTTTGACTATGGCAGACCAACACGGCTACCTATCTACTGTTTAGCTACAAGTCAGCTACAGAAAAACTTGTTTGGTAAAATAAAATTATCTGGAAATAGCTATAGAATTTACCAGTATTCTCATGACCTATTTATTGGATTTTTTGGTCATGTAAATATCACATTTGTTGCACTCTCAGCCAGATCACATAATTTTCTTCTTCATGTCTAAATAATCCAATGATAAGAAAGAAAAGGGGGGGCAACCTGCCATTTTAAGATGAGAGTTAAAACTATGGCATGTTGCCACAGAATTGTGAAATCAGAAGCTAGGATGGATGCCTCGGTGAATGTATCCCATGACCATGCAATGTCACAAATATTGCTTGCTTACAACCAGCAAAGTTTGCTGTTGCTGCCTTGGTCTTCCATTGCTAACCACCTGAACTTTTTACTGGATTGCTAGAGGACTCCTCATGTGAGTTTTTGCTTTTTGCTTACCTCATTCCTTTTTAGTTGACCATTTTATTCCCTCTTAACCCTTCAAGGAAAGCTGTCAGGGTGAGTTACATGAAACCCCTCATGAGTGCTTCCCCCCCCCTCAAAAAATGTTTAGGAGTTCTCTCATTTTATAGTTCAAATCAGGAAAAATAAATGCATTAAATGGACAAAAGTACAAAGATTCACAAAATATTTAGGGGTATGCACCCCCTTGTTTTCCCCTCAGACGCATCTCTTTCTTTCATTCATATACCCCCCACTCACCCCAAACATACATAGTAATACATTTTTCCTCATTATCTTAAGTGCACTTATTGCTCTCCCTCCCTTGAGTGTCTTCTATTTTTTTCTTGCCTTTGTTGATTCTTGATTGTTAGGAATTTCTACTTTACTCATTAATTTCCCTTATGGTTTTAGTGTTTTCTTCTTCTTTTACATTTCTTACTGAGATTTTTTTCAGGTTGATTAATTGGTTTGGATATATATATATATGACCTATAGATGAATTGTATTATGCAGGGGGAGGGATCTCGCAAAACATTCATCCACATTTTCAGTATAGGGCAAGATTGTCAAGGTGTCAGAGACACCTAGACAGCTTTGAAGTGTTGGATATAATGATGTTTCACTAATATAATGGCTTCTACCTAACATACAACTGATGAAGATCAACAGAAATTATGTTATGTGTCCAACTATTCCCATGCTCCAGGATTCCTGAACACTCTTTGCCTGTGACCTGATCACAGCCTGGGTGAAGTATTCTTTTATATTTATTTTTCAATTCCCATTTAGATTTCAGCTGTTTAAATTAAATAGTTTTATTTGACAGAGCATCAGGATGAAAACAGGTAATATCTCAGACTGCTCTTACACACAAACATAGGAACCAGGTACTCAATGCTAGAGGCAGGAGAGGTGTGAGACTGCAGCAGCATCAATAGCAGCAAGACTGGGCAGCAGATCATGCTCAGGCACAATCTTGACTCCAGTCACAGGAATGTCATGCAATAATCATAGTGACTGACTACAGTTTTCATATTTCTCTTTTCACATTTTGTTTATCATCTTTCCAGTCCAGTGCGCGCGCGCGCTCTCTCTCTCTCTCTCTCTCTCTCTCTCTCTTCTCTCTCTGTCACACAGACACACACACACGTGTACAGAAAAACACACAAGCCCTTGTAGCTGTTCATTCATTAAATGGATGCACAGAGAAAATGTAATCAGAAATGCTCACTTTCAAGATGCAGAAACATCATGAAAACTGACATTGAGTTCTACGGTTTTCAACTGGTTTTATAGTTTGACAATGGAGTAATAGACCAATATTTTGATGAATTAATTATTAACAGGAAATCAAGGTGAACATTCATTGTTTTATTACAGCCTGACAAACAAATGAGAACAAATGCTCAATAAATCCAACCCTGAATAAACTATGTGCAAACAAATTAGGATGAATACTCAGCAAATAGGTCATCTGGAGGTGTTCCTAGTAGTTTTTGAGTCTGTTGGTGAACAAGTATGCATTTTCAATCATTTAGGCTCTTTTATCAGACAATTCTTAAGTTTGATAGTGAGCACTCACACTTTACATAGTGGGAGCCCTTTACAGGATTGCGCACGGTGCTACAGTTCCCAGGGAACTTACTGGCAAACAGGGACTGGCCTGCCTCTCAGTGTTAATCTTTGGAGGTTCATGCCCAGCTTCTGTAGTCAAGTTTCATTGCTGGGAGGTGGAGCCAACAGTATCCAGGCAGTCGGCTTAGGAGATTCACCCTCTCTACCCTCCCTTAGTTTAATGTTCTCTTGTTTGCAGGTTAACTTTTTCTTCCTGTTTAGCGGGCGCTGCTACGGTCTTTGACTGGTTGCTGTTGAAGGACCGGGAAGAAATTTTCCTGCATTGGCAGGTTTCGTCTTCCCTGTAGCAGTTCGTCACAACTTTGGCGGTTATGGCCTTGGGTGGAATCCTTTAGTCTTTTCTTCCCTGTATGGGGGGAGGGCGTGAAGTGGTGATTCACTCCCCCCTGCAGCGGCAATTCCAGGGTCTCCTCTTAAAGGGGTTATATATAATGGGTGTCACTGGCCACTGAAAGGTTGTCAGTAAACTACCCTGCATGCGGGAATATGGGCTGGGCTGCCTGCTACACTTATGTCTTGCAGAGCACCCCCATATCCCATTTACCCTGATGAGCCCCAGCTCCCCCTGGCTGGGGGGTTGGGAGGGATACACACCCACAGCCTAAGCCAAGGTCTTCCTACATTCAGAAGTTTAATAAAGTTGTAGCCTAATTGTAATTCCATATAACATCATCAGAGTCTTTATTCTTTCCTTATGGTCCCTGGGGGCTGGGGCTGTCACTGCCTGGTCACACAATTGGCAGAACTTCACCCTCTCTTTTATTTCATACTGCATTATATTTGTTGCCAACTGCTTGCCAATGAGATCAATTCTGCATGATATTAGAAATTAAGATGTCTCTAAATGTGCATATGGATTTGTGTGTCTAGATACTGGTGAGCTCTTACATGCTGCTGTATTGTTTAATACAGAGCTTGCACAGATGAGCTATGTAAGCTCCTTTATTGAAATTATCCATACAAACATACTATTTACTTTAGTTGCTGCCAGCATAGAAATTGAAGCAGCTGATGCATAGCATTCACATAAGTTTTGCCTCACCCATGAACTTGAAAGCAGCCCTTTATCTGTTCGGCTGACTAATGTATGTGAGCTATATTTGGTAGAAATATCCCTGAGAAACCAATGAGTTACACATTTTTTTGGTGAAACTAACACTGAAAGCAAAGAACATTGAGAATTTTCCACAAATCCCATCCTCAAATGTAAACATCAATTTATTTGGATTGTTGTCTTTGGCCTTTAACTGCACATAATGTTAAAGGACTGAATGCAGTTGAAATGCAGTGTTTCTTTTGTAAAATAAATGAAATGAAATCACCCTCAATAGGTGCTGAGTAGAAACAGGGAGACTTTTCTCTTCTAATGTGATCCCACCTGCAAAGTTTCTATGCATTGACAGGAATACAGTCTTAGCAAATAATTACATGTTGTGCTCATTTGAATGTCAACTTCATAATATAGTAGAATTGTTTATTTAACCTATATATAATGTGGTTTGCTCAGCTGAGTTACAGAAACTCCTGCATTGGTTCTACAAGTGCAAAGCTTTATTAACACTGCCTGATGTTATTTAGATACACCTCAACATGAAACGAAAAGAAGGAAATCAGACAGCCCCTGTGGCATTTATTCTCCTGGACTTCAATAGTGATGATGCACCGATACTACTTTTCATACTGTTTCTACCAGTCTACCTTGCAACCATGGCTGGAAACATCCTCATTATTATTCTAGTGATTCTTGATCAGCATCTTCACACACCCATGTATTTCTTCCTGGGAAACCTGTCATGCCTGGAGACTTGTTACAGCTCAACTGTCATGCCGAGGATGCTGGTCAGTTTTCTGACTGGAGACAGAACCATTTCTATTAATGGATGTTTTGCACAGCTATATTTCTTTGGGCTTCTTGCAACTACAGAATGCTACTTTCTAGCAGTGATGTCTTACGATCGCTACTTAGCAATATGTAAGCCATTGCATTATGCAATACTCATGAATGGAAGAATTTGCTTTCTGCTGATTGCTGGATCATGGATCAGTGGGTCACTACCTATCAATGTCATGATATTCTTGGTATCTCACCTGGGTTTCTGTGGGGCCAACAAAATAAACCATTTCTTCTGTGATTTCACCCCATTGATAAGACTTTCCTGCGATGACACCAAAGTGGCTGAAATGACAGCCTTCATTTTCTCCTCCATAGGCACTCTGCCCCCTCTTTTAATAACCGTGGCATCTTATGTTTGTATTATCAAGAGCATTTTAAGGATCCCATCCACCACTGGGAAACAAAAAGCATTTTCTACATGTTCCTCTCACCTGACAGTGGTTGCTTGCTTCTATGGCTCCCTGATGATAGTCTATGTATTACCAAACAAGAGTTATCTGAGTGAGTTGAAGAAAGTATTCTCTCTGTTCTATACTTTGCTCACCCCACTGGTCAACCCCCTTGTATACAGTTTGAGGAACAAAGAAGTGAAGGAAGCAATAAAGAATACTTTATTTAAGATGATTCATAGAATTCATTAAGATTGAGGATAATGTGGGGGATGATGAGGATGCTTCATTAACATAGATTTAACTATTTCAATGTTTTTCATTGTCTTCTATTATATCCACATGATGTATTTAGTTGAAATCTTAATCAAGTAGGTATCTTTTGCATATGCTTTTTCTCATTGAAACTGCACTGCAAAATCTAGAGAAGCATGTGAGTTGCATTCTTATCCACAATCACATTTGGAAACACAAAATATTTTCATTGTGAAGAGCAGACCAAACAATTTTTTCATCCTTCCCTATTCTGAATTCTGAAGTAAGCCTCAACCGACAGTAGGACTCAAATCCTCTCATATGCCAGCCACTAGTATGACTTTCACAATCTCTCCTTCAAGCCCACTCCTTACTGAGGAGACAGTAAAGCCATTTCTGGACTATGCCAGCCTAAACAGCAGGAGCAGTCGCAAATGACACAATGTTCAATAATACAATATAAATTCCATGCACACAGAAAACTGGGCTGTCAAGCAGAATAGTGAGATGTTAACCTACGCTGAAATTAATGTGCACTAGACTGAAAGTTTAACTCATTCTTTTCTGAGTTGGGATGAATAAACGGGAGTGAAAATTGTTCTGAAACTTCAACACAAGCATTTGTTTTGGTTGTTTTTGCCAACACTTGTTTCTTGATACCAGATTCCCTCCCACTAGGAGTCCCCTCAAAGCAATGCCCATCATTATATAGCATCATTCTATGGAAAAGCACCAGTCATTAGTTCTGTGAGGAAAAACATCACCCCCAAAATATATGAAATGGGTGTTCCAGTTTTGCCACGTACAAATGTGGAAACTAATTGGGGTGGATATGTTTAGGCTCTTAATTATATGTTTCTACTTGACATGCTAAATTTCTGTGATCAGAGAATGTATTTCTATAGATAAACTTATTTATTAATAATGTTTATATACAACCCTTCATGAATAAAGAAAGCAGGTGGGATCTGGAATGCTTTCATGTGAGCCCAGACTTGAGGTTTGGGGTAAACAGTCTAAAAATAGATTTACCATTTCATTTTATATTTCTGTGAGAACTAGGTGTAAGTTATATTATGATAAGATCAGTTCTCCTGGCTGAAGGACTGCCATTTCAAACATGTGAGAGAAATAATGAGATGATATCTGTTCATTCTTTCATTCTACATGTTTATGCTCTGCCTCTCTCTCCCACCTGACCAGTGGTCTCCCTTGGGTGGAAACTTCATTTGCAGTCAACAATGGTTCTTGGGGGCTTTTGTGTTCTGCTTAGCTTTTCCCACTGAGAATAAAAGAATGATGTAATTAACCTGGAATATGAGAAAGAATGTGTCTGTGAGACTGTGCAGATACAAATATAAATACAAATTAATATATTCAGCGTTTCAGAGCCTTCTTTATAGTACAAACAGATCAATGATGTTACCTGGCCTTTCAAACATCATGAAACAAAGAACCTTCTAGAAATGGATTTGAAAACGTGTTGCCCTCAGCAGCAGGTACACTGAGATTTTGGGGGAAATTGCTTTAGGTACCCCCCCCCCCCAATTTTCACATTCATTCCAGGAATTTTTGATTCATTTAGGATCTTGTTGATAATTCTTCAATGGGAACAATCCATAATGAAAAGAAAGGCAAGTTTTCCCGATAGCAAGCTCACCATTATTACAGATTACCTTGCAATGCACCCAGTTCTCTCCCAGTATTCGCAGGGTTTCACAATTTTTAATTTTATTCAATTAGATTTTCCACTGCTTATAAGAGGGAGAATTTTGCAAATTTTATACCATACAACATTGTTCAAAATATGGATATCAGACATGAATATTTATTTTTTTGACTAATTTTTAAGGATCTCTGACTCAGTATGTTACCTTTTGCTTATAGAAAACATGACTCTCTTTCTAGAGCCAATATAAAATAATTTATTTTTATCCCACACTTTTAAGTGCAGTTCCTCCTATTGTGGATTTGTAGGGAAGCAGATCTGTTGCACAACCAATTTTCTTTTTCACTTTTGCACCCTGAATTTTCCTGTCAGTGATTGAACCTCCTCCAGAATAGTGGCAGTTTGACAGTGCCTTTCTTCTGAGTCAAGGATTTTCTGCAGCTCACGAGAAGTGAAAAAACACACATTACATAGCAACTTGTTAATAGATGCAGCAAAAACAATGCAAGCACTGGTGTATGTGTGCTGAGTGATGGTTGCTTAATTCTTGTGTGGGGATGGGGGGGAACCTAATTTTTCAATGACTTCAATTACGTGTATATGGCACAATGGTGTATGTGTGTTGAGTGATGGTTGCTTAATTCTTTTGTGGGGATGGGGGTGGGTGGAAACCTATTTTTTCAATTACTCAGTATATTACTTCCTATCTATAGATGCAGCATTTGAAAAACTCAGAATGGCAAAACGTAACAGGTATCACCGAATTCCTTCTCCTTGGATTTAGGAATGTTGAAAATGTGAATATACTCCTCTTCTTGTTATTTCTAGTCATCTATATTGTGACTCTGTCTGGTAATCTCCTCATAGTTGCACTTGTCATGGCTGAGCAGCACCTTCACACTCCCATGTATTTCTTTCTGTCAAATTTATCATTTGTGGAAATATGCTACACCTCAAATATCTTACCCAGAATGCTGAACAGTTTTCTTACAGGGGACAAAACCATTTCTATTGTGGGCTGCATCTTACAGATGCATATATTTTCCACCCTGGCAGCTACTGAATGTTACCTCTTGGCAGTGATGTCATATGATCGCTACCTAGCCATATGTAGACCATTGCATTATGTCACGCTTATGGACAACAGAACATGCATCCTGCTGGTTTCAGTCTCCTGGTTAATTGGATCGCTGCTTATAACCATCTTAACATCTTTGTTGACCCAGCTCACTTTCTGCAGTCAATATCAAATTGACCATTTCTTTTGTGATTTTACACCTTTAGTAAGACTGTCTTGCAGTGACACCTGGGTTATTGAAACTGCTGCTTTCATAACATCATCCATCGGAATTCTACCCACATTTCTCATAACTGTAACATCTTACATTTTTATCATCAGTACAATCCTAAAAATCCCATCTATGACTGGGAGGCAAAAGGCCTTTTCCACCTGCTCTTCTCATCTCACCGTTGTTTCGGTTTTCTATGGATCTTTAATGTTTGTCTACATCTTACCAACAACTGGTAAATTCAAAGAACTAAATAAGGTTTTCTCCTTCTTGTACACAATCCTAACTCCAATGGCCAATCCCTTCATATACAGCCTAAGGAACAAAGATGTAAAGGACACCCTTAGAAAAGCATTGTGCCAATTTGGGTTTTTTTCTTGTATTCATTGATATCAGAGAATCCTAGAAATAAGGACTGGTGTAACAGAGATCTGTTATTTACATCTGTGTGTTTAATTACATGAATGGGTTTGAATCCAACTAAGTCATAGATACATTGAAATCCATGGACAAGACTAATTAAATCCATCAATTTTAATAGGTCTGCTATGATTGTGACTAAGGGCCTACCCATATCATATATTTAAGGTACATGTTTTCCCCGAAAGAGCCTTGGGAACTGCATTTTTCCATTTACAGAGATACAATTCTCTGCATTTTTAACAAATACATTTCCCAGAATTTTCTGGCAGAAACCATGTGCTTTAAGTGTACTTTGGATGCGTTTTGAATGTTCGGTGTGGATCTGCTCTTAGATGGATACAAACCATGATGAATATGCCTCTACTCTTATTTTGCTGTTAATGGATACTGTCTATGTGCTGTTACATTTTATATATCTCAAAAACCTTGTATATTGATTTGCTGATTGTGTATATTATATATGATCACAATGTATTGAAAAATTGTATAAAATGCATTATACAATATTGTATGCCTTAAACAAGATAACTATTGACTGAATGGTTTTAAATAATCATATACCCATAAAATCACTATTTGACAGTTATTCCAATACTTAGCAGCAATTTTAGACTGGATGCTGTCCACTTAGGATTACAGTAGTTGTTTTGTTCTAAAACCAAGGGCAACCATGTGATTCGTGTTGGAACAAACTTTGATCACCCAGGTAAGGCCTCAGCATCAACTTAAAATAGACTGAAGCTCACTTTACTCTCCTCAACTGCTGTTAAAGAGCAATGCATTACTTTGGATTTTGTATTGTTTCTTTGTAAATATTTTAAGGCTGTTTCCAGTAAATCTTTGAAACTCATTCTTGTGGTGGAAAGCTATTATTCTTTTATTTACTTATTTATTTATTCCCTGTCTTTTTCCTTGATGGGACTCAAGGCATCTTATTAAAACGAGAACTGCTGAAAGTATAAAAGCATAATTTTGTATGTCTCTTTAAAATGGGTTACTTGAAAACAAAAATCTTTTGATATGTCATTTATATTACCCTATGAATTACAGTGATTTCCGCATCAAATATTCAAGTCTTAATTTTTTCTAGATATCATCTGATTTATTTAGATGCAACTGAAAAGCAATAAGAAACAAGGAAATAAAACAGAGTCCATAGCATTCATCCTCTTGTACTTTAATAATGAAGATATGTGAGTTTTATTTGCTATATTGTTTCTACCTATATAACCACAGCTGGAAACATCCTCATTATTATTCTAGTGATTCTTGATCAGCATCTTCACACACTCATGTATTTCTTCCTGGGAAATCTCTCCTGTCTGGAGACTTGCTATAGCTCAACTCTCATGCCAAAGATACTGATCACTTTTCTGACTGGAGGCAGAACCATTTCTATCAATGGATGCTTTGCACCACTATGTTTATTTGGGCTTCTTGCAACTTCAAAATGCTGCAGAACCCCTCACAGAAGGAGCCGCCTCAGAACAATGGCATTCACCATATAGCAACATTCCATGGGAAAGCATTAGTCATTAGCAACTGTGAGAAGCACCATCATCAGTGCCACTGGGAAGCCAAGCTAGTGTTCTAGAAGCTTATTTCTAATCCCTGAACAAAAAGTCCAAAATGGGTGTGCCATTTTTGCCACGTACAAAGGTGGAAACTAATTGGGTTGGATATGTTTTGGCTCATTCTTAATTAAATTTCTGTGCTCAGAGAATATATCTCTATCTATAGATGGACATTTCTATTAATAATGTTTATATCCCACCCTTCATGAATATAGATAGCAGGTGATATTTGGCTTGAACAGTCATGTGAAGTCACCTGAAGTCTGAGGACACACAGTCCAGAAATAGGTCTACCATGTTATTTTATATTTCTGTGAAAATTAGGCATAGTTAGATTATGATAACATTGGTTCTCCTGACTGGAGGGCTGCCATTTTAAATATGTGAGACAAATAATAAGATGATATCTGTTCATTCTTTCATCCTCAGTGTTTATGCTCTACCTCTCTCTCCTACCTGACCAATAGTCTCCCTTGAATAGAAACTTCATTTGCAATCAACAATGGCTCTTGGGGGCTTTTGTGTTCTGCTTGGCTTTCCCCACTGAGAATAAAAGAATAATGCAATTAACCTGGAATATGAGAGAGAATGTGTCTGTGAGACTGTGCAGATACAAATATAAATACAAATGAATATATTCAGTGTTTCGTAGCCTTCTTCTTAATAGTTTGGACATATCAATGGGTAAGCCAGAAAGACGTCACCTGGACTTACAAACATCATGAAAGAAAGAACCTTCTAGAAATGGATGTGAAAAAGCAGGTACACTCAGATTTTAGGTAAATTGCTTAAAGTAGATTTTTAAAAATTCTACTCCTTCCAGGGATTTTTTTGACTCATTTAGGATCTTATTGAAGATTCCTCAGTGGGAACAATTGTTAATGAGAAGAGCAGCAATGTTTGGCATGTTTTTCTGAAATCCAGCTGTCCCCATTATTACTGCTATTCCCTGCAATGCACCCCATGTTCTCCCATGAATATCATGCTTTCATAATTCTTATTTTGATTCTATTATGTTTTACACTGTTTATGAGAAGGGAACTCAATTATGCATTAAAAAAAAAACAAACAAACAACATTGTTCAAAAGATGGATACAGTATCTGACATGAACATTTATGTTTTGGATTGCTGTTGACTAATTCCGTAAGAGTCCTTGACTCAGTATATTATTTGTTAGTTGTAGAAGACATGACTCCCTTTCTGCAGCCAATATAAAACCATTTATTTTGCAGTTTTGCACCCATGGTGAAACGTCCTTGCCATTACACCTGGGTAATTGAAACTACAGCACCAGCCACAGGAATTCTGTCTATTTTTCTTGAAACTGTGATACCTTTTATTTTCGACAGCAGCACAGACCTGAAAATCCCATCCATGGCAAAAGCTACTATCTACCTGCTCTTTTCAACACACTGCAGGTTAGATTTCTAGTTTAAAGGAACTGAGGCTATGATTATTTTTTTTTTAAAAAAAGGAGGGGATAATAATCAGCAGCCAAAACATTTAGACTAACATTGGCTCAAAACTTCTATCATGAATCTTCCTTACAATGCACACACCTCCTTTTTCTTTTACACCACGCATAGGCAAACTCTGCCCCCCCATATGTTTTGGAACTACAATTTCCATCATCCCGAGCTAACAAGACCAGTGGTCAGGGGTGATGGGAATTGTAGTTCCAAAACATCTGGAGGGCCGGAGTTTGCCTATGCCTGTTTTACACCTTACACCCATCCAACTTATCTATATTTCCTATGAAGTGCACACCTGTTTCCACATGTCTTAAGTTGCTTCTAGATGACTTAGAACCAAGAGTCATCTTGATTGCTTTGCACAAAGTTTGCAGAGAGGATAGACAGCATCAGGGAAGTTACACAATGTTGCAATTGTTATTCCACACATTTAAGAGCAGTTCCCCTTATTGTGGATTTGTGGGGAGCCAGATATGTTGCACAACAGCACAAGCCATTTCTTTCTTTTTTACTTTTGCACCCTGAATTTGCCAGTCAGTGATTGAATCCTACCCCCCAAATAATGGCAGTTTGAAAGTGCCCATCTTCAGAGTCAAGAATTTTCTGCAGATTTTCTGCAGCCCATAAGAAGTGAACAAACATATTACATAGCAACTTGTCAAGAGATGCAGCAAAACCAATGCAAGTGCTGATTTAAAATGGCCCTGCTAAAAAAGATGTGTATATGGCACAATGGTGTATGTGTGTTGAGTGATGGTTGCTTAATTCTTGTGTGGGGGTGGGGGTGGGTGGAAACCTATTTTTTCAGTTACTCAGTATATTACTTCCTATCTATAGATGCAGCATTTGAAAAACTCAGAATGGCAAAACGGAACAGGTATCACCGAAATCATTCTCCTGGGATTTAGGAATGTTGAGAACTTGAATATACTCCTCTTTTTGTTATTTCTAGCCATCTATATTGTGACTCTGTCTGGTAATCTCCTCATAGTTGTACTTGTCATGGCTGAGCAGCACCTTCACACTCCCATGTATTTCTTTCTGTCAAATTTGTCCTTCGTGGAGATATGCTACACCTCGACTATCTTACCAAGAATGCTGAACAGTTTTCTTACAGGGGACAAAACCATTTCTTTTGTGGGCTGCATCCTACAGATGCATATATTTTCCACCTTGGGAGCTACTGAATGTTACCTCTTGGCAGTGATGTCATATGATCGCTACCTAGCCATATGTAGACCATTGCATTATGTCACACTTATGGACAACAGAACATGCATCCTGCTGGTTTCAGTATCCTGGTTAATTGGGTCGCTGCTTATAACCATCTTAACATCTTTGTTGACCCAGCTCACTTTCTGCAGTCAATATCAAATTGACCATTTCTTTTGTGATTTTACACCTGTAGTAAGACTGTCTTGCAGTGATACCCGGGTTATTGAAACTGCAGCATTCATAACATCATCCATCGGAATTCTACCCACATTTCTCATAACTGTAACATCTTACATTTTTATCATCAGTACAATCCTAAAAATCCCATCTGTGACTGGGAGGCAAAAGGCCTTTTCTACTTGCTCTTCTCATCTCACTGTTGTTTCGGTTTTCTATGGATCTTTAACCTTTGTCTACATCTTACCAACAAGTGGTAAATTCAAAGATCTAAATAAGGTTTTCTCCTTCTTGTACACAATTCTAACTCCAATGGCAAATCCCTTCATATACAGCCTAAGGAACAAAGATGTAAAGGATATTCTTAGAAAAGCATTGTGCCAATTTGGGTTTTGTTCCTGTATTCATTGATATCAGAGAATACCAGAAATAAGCACTGGTGCAACTGCTGTTTGGACATTGTGGATTCCAATCCCCTCCCTGCATCACCCTGATTCAATACTGTTGCTTGGATTAGTAAAGTGGCTGTTGACTTGAATTCTCAGAAGATCGTTCAATTGGTTGATCTGTAACCAATCCAAGTCTGAGTTGTTTCTATTTCCTCTCAGTTTTTAGTATGCTACTATATTGTCTTCATTGTAAAAATGGTTTAAGGTGTAATTTAATACGCATAAAATGCATTTTTGTAGGCATTGTGTTTGAAAACATTTTACAAGAAAAGTTTGCATTAGGCACAAGTGGCAAACTCTGATGCTGATGGAAGCAAGTTGCTTAGGATCTATCTGGCACTAGAAAAAGGAAAGTTTTTGGAACTGTATGAAGGACTTAAAAGAAGATGGGACCACATTGCTTGCTGTTAAAGAGCTATGTGTTACTTTGTATTTTGTTATGTTTCTTTGTAAATATTATAAGGCTGTGTCCAGTAAAGCTTTGAAACCCATTCTTGTGGTGGAGAGCTATTCTTATCTATCTATCTATCTATCTATCTATCTATCTATCTATCTATCATCTATCTATCTATCTATCTATCTATCATCTATCTATCTATCTATCATCTATCCATCATCTCCCATCTTTTTCCCTGACAGGAAAAAGTAGTGCTAAAAGTATCAAAGCATATTTTTGTATGTATTTTTAAAATGGGTCATATGCAAACCACAATCATTTGATATGTCCTTGATATTACCTTCCAAAGTGACTTCAACATCATATATTCAAGTCTATTTTTTCTCCTAGATTCTGTATGATTTATTTAGATGCAACTGGAAAGCAATGAGAAAGCGAAATCAATCAAAGCCCATAACTTTCATCCTTATACTTGAATAATGAAGATATTTGGGTTTTGTTTTCTATATTGTTTCTACATATCTAACTTGCAACCATGGCTGGAAACATCTTTATTATTATTCTAGTAATTCTTGATCAGTATTTTCACACACCCATGCATTTCTTCTTAGGAATCATATCCTGGCTGGAGACTTGCTACAGCTCAACCATCATGCCAAGGATGGCAATCAGCTTTCTTTAAGAATCAAGCAGGAGTAATGTGAAACAAAACTGTCCCTCCTACTCTGCCTCTGCACTGTTTTGTGCTGAGCCACTTCTTGATAACTGTTCCATTTGTCTGCCATATGGGTCACTGAGTTTCTCTCACTTTCTGATCTCCCAACTCACTTACTAGCTCTTCCTCATCCAGCCAGTCCCTGACACAAAGATTCAAATGGAACAAAGTTGTATGTTCATATTTAGCCAGCCAATGGCCATGTGACTTTATAATGTAGTATTTCATCTATCCTCCAATTTGGCGGCTTTCTTTTTGCCATGGCAAAGACCAAACTAACTAGTAATCAAGTAAAAAGCATGGAAATAAAATCAATAAGACTACAAAGAAAAATCAACACTACTAGACATAAACTAGTCCTAATGGAGAGAGAATGAAATTTCTAATTGGCATGCTGAATAGTGGTCCTGTATGAACATGGTGCAGCCCTGGAAGTCTCACTATGCTAGCCTAGAAGGATCATTCATTTCATAAAAACCAGTATTCCAATTTATATTATGGAGAATGAAATGGGCAGATATCACTTAGTCAGAATACAGAATCTCGGCTTTGGATAACCCAGAAAGGTTTTTATAAATTATGAGTTCTAACAGATTTTATTTTTTTTTGGTAGTATGCATATTTATGGATTTCTAAACTGTCCTTGAGCTTTAGATATCACAGGGTTCCCTTGAGTTAAACAAATCCATCAGGGATTTGCCAGGAAGGAAGTTATGGATATAGTGTTAGGAGAACCACTAATTTCCCTTATGATTTAGGCATTGACTTTTCTGTGTCGATTTCCCATTGAGATTTTGCAAGCAGATTAATAGGTTTGGATGCTTACATAAACTATGGAATGGTTGCATCTTGCAAGAGCTGACAAATATCAAGAAGAAATCCATCAAAATTTTCAGTGCAGCATCAGATTTTCAAGACTTCAGGGAAATCCTCCAGATTTATACTTGAAACTACTAGATGCAGAACAGTTGCTAACAAGACTTACATTCAAGATCTGACATGTGTTGGTCGTGCAGAAATGATGCTTGTGCAATTTTTCTGTGAGACACATTTTGGTGTGATGCAGAGAGGAAAACCCATAATTCTTCAAGAATCTGGTTTGTTCTGGCTTTAAGGTAAGGAGCACAGTCAACTATTTAAGCGCAATCCTATAATGTGTCTAATCAGTAGTAAATTCAACTAATTTCACTGGTGCTTACTCTCAGTTAAGCCAATATAGGATTTCAGCTTCTCTCCCTTCAAAATAGCTCTGAGAAATGAAAGCAAACAAATACCTGGGCTCTAATATTTGGCCCCTGGGAGGCATAGCTAAAATATTTTAATATTATATATTATTTTAATATTATATCATATTTTAACATACAAGACACATAGAGTTTAAATATATGGTTGGGAAAGGGTGTACCAGAACTGTGCAGGATCAGATCCCCCCACTTACCCGTTTTTAAGCAAGGGAATCTAATTCTGCTCCTTTGTGAGCAGATTCCCTGTATGGAAGGGAAACTGCTCATAAAAGAAAAGCAACCAGTACTGAACAGCTTCCAGATTTCCTGGTTGAGAGTTGTTAAATGGGAAGATCCAATTCTGTGCAGTGCTGCTTCAAGGGTCAGCAAAATGTAGAGGCCTGGCAGGACAAGTTAGAGGTTGGGAAACAAAGGCATCCACCTGCACCCATACCTTGTCCCTTGAAGATGCAGCTGCCCAGTAGGTCCCTCCATTTTATGCTTCCTCCTCCTCCTTTCTCATGCTTGCCTCTCCTTCCTGCCCGAATTCTCACACCCTGCAGTTCAGGTTTTAATTTAAGAAGCCCAGGCAACTCTTTCACCATGAACCTAAATATGTCCAATCAGCTGCAATCTTTGGCTCCCAGATAGAGCCAATTTGCCTTGGGTCAACTTGGAAACTACTTACCCCTGCTGCATTTAACAAAGAGTCAACATACAGCTTAAAAATGCAGTCGGGAATGAAAGCACCAGCACTGTGAAGGATCAGATTCTCCCACTTCCTAGCTATTAAGCAGGAGGAGCCAATCATGTATGGTGCTGTTCCTTCACAAGCAGCTTCCCTACAAGCAAGGCAAGCCTCTCACAAAAAACCTAGTGATCAGCACTGTGCGAGGTTAAAATTTCCTGGTTAAGAGCTCATAACAGAGAGAGTTTGATCCTGTGCTATGCCACTTTAGAGGGCAGGAAGGAGAGGCCAAGCAGGAAGATACTTCACACAGATACATTCTCTGTCAAAAATGTAGCTGCCAAATGGGTTTTTTTTCTCTTTCTCCTTTTTCTACCTCATGACAGTCTCTCTTTCCTGCCTGAAACTCCACTCCCTGACAGCCCAGGACAAAAGGATCCACAGTTTCCCCAACCCAACTCAGCTGAAGCTTGGAGCTCTCCAAATAGGTCATATTTAGCTCAGAATTTAAATCTCAGTCCAATCCTTTACACAGCCCTAGTCATTACCATTGTAATTCAATTTGTGTTTCACTTAATGTGAACCTCTGCTATATACATTGCTATTTGTTCTAGAAAAAGAGGTGCCGGAACTCACCATGAATGTCTCCCTTGCTGTCTTATAATGGCAATGGGGCCCACCATGAATGTCTCCCACCTGCTTATAATGGCAATGGGGCCGGAACTGAGTTCCAGTGACTTCTGGTTGACAAAACCCCCTGGTCATATATACATGTCAATGTTTTTCTCAATATTGTCTGTTCCCCCGCCCCCCAGATGTCAATGAAGAACAATGAGGAAGATGGAAATCAAACAGAGCCCATAACATTCATCCTCTTGGACTTTAATAATGAAGATCTGCAGGTTTTATTTTCTGTGTTGTTTCTACCTATCTACCTTGTGACCATGGCTGGAAACATCCTCATTATTCTATTAGTGGTGAATAATCAGCACCTCCACACACCCATGTATTTCTTCCTAGGAAATCTCTCCTGCCTGGAGACTTGCTATAGCTCAGCCATCATGCCGAGGATGCTGGTCAGTTTTCTGACTGGAGACAGAACCATTTCTGTTCATGGATGCTTTGCACAGCTGTATTTCTTTGGGTGTCTTGCAGGAACAGAATGTTACTTCCTAGCAGTGATGTCATATGATCGGTATTTAGCAATTTGCAAGCCACTGCATTATGTAATGCTCATGAATGGAAGAATTTGCATCATGCTTATTGTTGGATCATGGGTCAGTGGATCATTGGGTATTAGTGTCCTAATATATTTGGTATCTCAGCTAAGATTCTGTGGGCCCAACAAAATCAATCATTTTTTCTGTGATTTCACCCCCATGGTAAGACTTTCCTGCAATGAGACAGATTTGGTTGAACAGACAGCCTTCATTGTCTCCTCTTTAGCCACACTACCTCCTCTTCTAATAACTGTGTCATCTTATGTGTGCATTATCAAAAGCATTTTAAGAATCCCATCCACCATTGGTAAACAAAAGGCATTCTCTACATGTTCCTCTCACCTGACTGTGGTTGCTTGCTTCTATGGTTCGCTGATGATAGTCTATGTCTTACCAAACATGAGTTCCTTAATGGACCTGAAGAAACTATTATCTTTGTTGTACACTATGCTCACCCCTCTGGTCAATCCCCTTGTGTACAGTCTGAGGAACAAAGAAGTAAAAGATGCAGCAAAGAAAACTTTCAAGCTGCTTCAGAGAGCTCACTAAATTTCTGGTAAAAATGTGGAGTAGACCGTTGCCACTATTGGCTTTATGATGTCAATGTTTTACTGGGACAGATTCTGATTAATTAGCATATTTTGCCCCTTACCTCTTTATCAAAGCAGGAGTTCGACCTTGTATGAATTATATAGCTTAGCTTCATATTGGTATTGAGTCCAGCATCAAGAGAAAGGATTATAGAATTAATCCTTTGGTTTATTCTTGTAGTTTATCCTTGTGGTTGTGATTTACAACAAGAGAAACCTCGCATTGCATCATAAAACTATCTAAAAAGAAAAGAGGAATCTGAATCATATGTTGTCAGCCCATTGTTCCACTGTGTTGCCAGTACTGACTGATGGCAGCTCTCCAGAATTTCAGGCAGGACTCTCTGCTTAGCCCAATTCAACATGGAAATAAAAAATCATTTTTCTATTTTTTATCATCCTTCTTAGACAGACCAGACTTGCATATGTGACTGACCGCTACTCCCCATTTCCTGTCTTGAACCAATACACTTATGCTTCCTGTTATAAAAAAACCCCTTCATATTGTATGTTTTAATCAATCTTAAACAAAGCTTAAACAAATTTGATGGGGGGAAAATGAGCTCAAACAAATTTAGCTTAAAGAAGTTGTGTTCACAGCAGTGGTGGAGTGTAAGGTACCACTGCCTGGGGCAGGTGCACAGGGTGCCCCCCCCCACCCAAGGGGACAAGGTGAAGAGGGAGCCTGCTATTCACAAAACAATTTTTTTATGTTTTTATGTTATCCTCATTACTAGAGAACTGGGAGTTTCTTTGATCTCAACAAATCCATCAGTGATTTGCCAGGAAAAAGCTTTGACATTAGAAACACTAATAATTTCCCTCATGAGTCAGGTGTCTCCTCTGTGTTCATTTTCCTTTGAGATTTTACAAGCAGATGGATAGATGTGAATATTAACTTAAGCTATAGATTGATGATATTCAGCAGTAGCTAACCCATATCCACATATCCATAATCCACATTTTCAAAGCAGCACTAGATGGCCACAAAATCTTCCAGATATATATTGAAACATACTGGATGTAGGACTGTTACCAGCAGGACATACATTAAGTTGATGCCTGTGGAAATAATGATACTTGTGCAATTATTTCCATGATCTACAATTTTGGGTAAATCAGAGGAAAACTCAGAATTCATCTGGAATCTGGTGAATTCTGGCTTTAAGGTAAGGAGCACATGAAACTTTTCCAGGCAAAATCCTCTATAAGTTTCTTCAATAGTATGTTTCGCTAACTGCAGTGAGACTTACCCCAAGTTAAGTGAGCATAGGATTTCTGTGTTTTTGTTTTTTTTAAAAAAAAAACCAAAAACCTGTAGTTCTCAGAAACTAAGGAATATACTTCCCCAAAATCTTTATGCAGCCCCTCCCATCCACTTAGTGGCTCAGATGGTTCTGGATTTGTCTTTGGATTAGAAGCTCTACTGACTGTTGCACAAATTGACATTGAATTCAAAGTGATTTGCTTAAGAGTAGATATGTATTGGATTGGATTATGCTGTAAGTGTGTCAGAGATTTGACTATAAAAATAGCAGCGGATAGCTTGTGTCAATGATATCATATTTGGATCGCTGTTGTCAGTGCTGTGATGTAACCCAATACAGAGAGTTTTGTTTGCTTAAATGCAGGTTGAGTACAAGCTACCATCCTTTAGCATGTCATTGATATAATCCTATGAATTAAAGTGAATCCAGAATCAAATGCTCAAGTCGAATTCTTTCCTAATAATGTCTTATTTATTTAGATGCAACTGAAAAACAGTGATAGAGATGGAAATCAAACAGAGACCATAATGTTTATCCTCTTGGACTTTAATAATGAAGATCTGTGGGTTTTATTTTCCATACTGTTTCTGCCTATTTACCTTGTGACCATGGCTGGGAACATCCTCATTGTTATTCTAGTAGTCCTTGATCAGCATCTTCACACACCCATGTATTTCTTCCTGGGAAACCTGTCCTGCCTGGAGACCTGCTACAGCTCAACCATCATGCCAAGGATGCTGGTCAGTTTTCTGTCTGGGGACAGATCCATTTCTGTTCATGATGCTTTGCACAGCTATATTTCTTTGGGTTTCTTGCAGCTACAGAATGTTACTTTCTAGCAGTGATGTCTTATGATCGTTACTTAGCAATTTGCAGGCCACTGCATTATGTGATGCTCATGGA
Source organism: Podarcis liolepis (assembly GCF_965112155.1). Lineage (NCBI taxonomy): Eukaryota > Metazoa > Chordata > Lepidosauria > Squamata > Lacertidae > Podarcis > Podarcis liolepis. Next base: position 26,541,840 of record NC_139573.1, on the reverse strand, counting down.
TGGCAGAATTTGCATCATGCTCATTGCTGGGTCTTGGATCACTGGCTCATTGGGTATCAGCATCATAATATTTTTGGTATCTCAGCTGAGATTCTGTGGTCCCAACAAAATCAATCATTTCTTCTGTGATTTAACCCCTGTGATAAGACTCTCCTGCGATAAGACTGATTTAGTTGAAATGACAGCCTTCATCATCTCCTCTATAGGCACTCTGCCACCTCTTCTAATAACCATATCATCTTATGTTGGCATCATCAAAAACATTCTAAGAATCCCATCGACCACTGGTAAACAAAAGGCATTCTCTACATGCTCCTCTCACCTGACTGTGGTTGCTTGCTTCTATGGTTCGCTGATGATTGTCTATGTCTTACCAAATATGAGTTCACTGAGTTATTTGAAAAAACTTTTTTCTCTGTTCTACACTCTGCTCACCCCACTGGTCAACCCCATTATATACAGTTTGAGGAACAAGGAGGTAAAGGATGCAGCAAAGAAAACTTTCAAGCTGCTTCACAGAACTGATTAGAATTCAGGTCGAAAAGTGTGGAGAGCATTGACTGCATTGGCTTCACAATATGAATGCTTACAAAAACAGGTCATTAATGTAATTAATTAATGTATTTTGCCTCTGCCATGTTTATCAAGGAAGGAATTTGAAAAAATAATTTTGTTTGACATGAATTTTACATTTTGGTTTCATATTGGTTATTGAATGCAGCATTGTTGTGTTTTGCAACGAAAGAAAGAAACAATCTCGCAGCACGTCACAAAATTTCCCAGAAATAAGAAAGGAAGGTTACCAATATAGACTCCAGAGTTTCAGGCACTGTGATAGTTCCCAAGTATGTAACATATAACTCCAGAATTCTAAATGCCTATCATATGTGATGCTATTCAAGCTGGCTTTGGGCAGCTAAGAAACAGGATGTTTAGGGGCATAGATTGCTGTTGAGTTTTTGACTGCAGGAAGGATCAATGTATAATTCCAAGCAAGCAACAAATGCACATCATTTGTTGACAATATGTGTGGTCAGAAAGGGTAAGGTCTGTCAACTGTTAAGTGTAAAACAAAAGAACAGAATTAGTATGAATAAGAACTTTTAAGTGATTCTGAAATAATACAATAATCTTTCATAACAAAATACACAGACACCTGCACATATTAGAGAAGTAACTGAGAAGTCAAATAATGTGAGAGCATGTAAATGGTTGAAAAAATGAAAAATAGGTGGTTCTGAAAATGGAAGGGAAATTGCTAAAGACTTAAAAAAAGAGCTGATGGATAATACCAAACTCCTTGTTGACAATGGGTTCAAGAGTCTGTTCCCTCCATTCTGTTAGGGTAAGGAACACACACACACACACACACACAGAGAGAGAGAGAGACAGACATACACATGCTTTGAACTATTCACAGGCACTTTATGGAAATTCTTAATGGACTTCTAAGATTTGGGGCTTTTAGAGTTAGGAAAGAGGTGGATGAAACCCAAATTTGAAGGGTTGATGCAAGACCTGAATAAATTAATTTCTGGCCCTCAAAAGTCCCACAATTTTAGTGAGAGAATAATTCATTTTGATTCTCATTTCAATGTGAACTTACCAAATTCACCCTTTCTGAAATAATACAAGAACCACAACATTGCCATCTTTAAAAAGCCTCCCTTTCTGTGTAAGAGGCTGTGTATGTGTGGCAAATATTTTCACTCCTGAACACATTTTTGCACCCGTTTTTGCTGGTTTCAGAGACAATGGAAACCAATGAAAACCCTATAGTTGGTCCTACTTAGCCCAATTCAACATGGGAATAAAAAGCATCTGTTTTTTAATATCCTTCATAGACAAGCCAGGCTTGCATATGAGACTGATTCCTACTCTCCATTTCCTGTTTAGAACTAGTACCCTTATGCTTCCTGTTATATATAAATAAACCCTTCACATTGTATGTTTTAATCAATCTTAAACAAAGCATAAACAATTTAGCTTAAACAAATTGTGTTCACAGCAGTGCCAGAGAATAAGGTCCCACTGCCTGGGGCAGGCACATGGGGTAATCCCCCCCAAGGCGGCAAGGCGCAGAGGGAACCTGCTGCAGCTTGCTTTGCAAAGTGATTATGCTGCTCCTCATTACTAGATAACTGGGTGTTTCTTGGATCTCAACAAATCCATCAGTGATTTCCCTGGAAGAAAGCTATTACAGTAGACATAGGAGTGCCACTAATTTCCCTCATGAATCGGGTGTCTCCTCTGTGTTCATTCTCCTTTGAGATTTTACAAACAGATGGATAAACGTGAATGTTAATATAAGTTATATATTGATGGCATTCAGCAATAGTTGACCCATATCCACAAGAGATGTATCCACATTTTCAGAGCAGCACTAGATGGTCACAAAATCTTAGTGATATATATTGAAACATACTGGATGATACTAGCAAGACATATATTAAGTTGATGCCCTTTGGAAATAAATAACGATACTTGTGAAATATTTCCATTCTGGGTGATACAGAGGAAAACTCAGAATTCATCAAGAATCTGGTGAATTCTGGCTTCAAGGTAAGGGGCACATGAAACTCTTCCAGGCAAATCCTCTATAGGTTTTTTTCAATAGTAAATTCTGCTAACAGCATTGAGACTTAGCCCAAGTTAAGTGAACATAGGATTTCAGCTTTTTTATGATTATTATTTAACTCTCAGAAACATAAACCTCCCCGAAAGCTTTATGCAGCCCCTATCATCCACCCAGTGGCTTAGATTGTGCTAGATTTGTTTTTGGATTAGAAGCTCTACCGACTGCGGCACAAATTGACATTGAATTCAAAGTCATTTGCTTAAGAGTAGATAAGTATTGTACAGTATTGGATTACACTGTAAATGTGCCAGAGATTTAATTCTAAAAATAGCAGTGAATAGCATGCATCAATCATATCATAGCTGAATCATTGTCAATGTTGTGATGTATCCCGAAACAGAAATACAGTCATACCTCGTGTTGCGAATGCTGCGGGTTGTGTGTTTTTGGGTTACGGGCACGCCAAACCCGGATGCACCGGAATGGGTTACTTCCAGATTTCGGCAATCACACATGCGCAGATACTCTAAATGTCACTTTTCGCATGTGCAAAAGTGCCGTATCGCGTCACACGTGTGCGCAGACACAGCAATGCGGGTTGCGAGTGCTGTGGGTTGCGAACGTGCCTCCCGCATGGATCACATTCGCAACCAAAGTTCTACTGTAGAGAATTTTGTTTGCTTAAGTGCGGGTTGTGTACAAACCCCCAGCCTTTTGCATGTCATTGATATAATCCTATGAATTAAAGTGAATTCAGCATCAAATACTCAACTCTAATTCTTTCTTGATATTGTCTTATTTATATAGATGCAACTGAAAAACAATGATATAGATGGAAATCAAACAGAGCCCATAATGTTTATCCTCTTGAACTTTAAGAATGAAGATTTGTGGGTTTTATTTTCCATACTGTTTCTGCCTATTTACCTTGCAACCATAGCTGGGAACATCCTCATTGTTATTCTAGTGATTCTTGATCAGCGTCTTCACACACCCATGTATTTCTTCCTGGGAAACCTGTCCTGCCTGGAAACCTGTTACAGCTCAACCATCATGCCAAGGATGCTGGTCAGTTTTCTGACTGGAGACAGAACTATTTCTATTAAAGGGTGCTTTACACAGCTGTATTTCTTTGGTTCTCTTGCAGCTGCAGAATGTTACTTACTAGCAGTGATGTCATATGATCGCTATTTAGCAATATGCAGACCACTGCATTACGTGACGCTCATGGATGGCAGAATTTGCATCATGCTCATTGCTGGGTCTTGGATCAGTGGCTTTTGGGGTATGAACATTGTACTATATTTCGTATCTCAGCTGAGATTCTGTGGGCCCAACAAAATCAATCATTTTTTCTGTGATTTAACCCCCATGGTAAGACTTTCCTGCAATGACACTGATTTGGTTGAAAAGACTGCCTTCATTGTCTCCTTTGTAGCCATACTACCCCCTCTTGTAATAACTGTGTCATCTTATGTTTGCATTATCAAAAAAATTATAAGAATCCCATCTACCACTGGTAAACAAAAGGCATTCTCTACATGCTCCTCTCACCTGACTGTTGTTGCTTGCTTCTATGGTTCACTGACGATAGTCTATGTCTTACCAAATATGAGTTCACTGAGTTATTTGAAAAAACTTTTTTCTCTGTTCTACACTCTGCTCACCCCACTGGTCAACCCCATTATATACAGTTTGAGGAACAAGGAGGTAAAGGATGCAGCAAAGAAAACTTTCAAGCTGCTTCACAGAACTGATTAGAATTCAGGTCGAAAAGTGTGGAGAACATTGACTGCATTGGTTTCACAATATGAATGCTTACAAAAACAGGTCATTAATGTAATTAATTAATGTATTTTGCCTCTGCCTTGTTTATCAAGGAAGGAATTTGAAAAAAATAATAATTTTGTTTGACATGAATTTTACAGTTTGGTTTCATATTGGTTATTGAATGCAGCATTGCTGTGTTTTGCAATGAAAAAAAGAAACAATCTCACAGCACGTCACAAAATTTCCCAGAAATAACAAAGGAAGATGACCAATATAGAGTCCAGAGTTTCAGGCACTATGGTGGTTCCCAAATATGTAACATATAACTCTAGAATTCTAAATGCCTATCATATGTGATGCTATTCAAGCTGGCTTGAATTCACCCTTTCTGAAATAATGCGTGAACCACAACATTGCCATCTTTAAAAATCCTCCCTTTTATGAATTTTCCAATGCACTTCTGACGTCACATAATATATACAAGAAGGCATATAATTAGTGAAAATATGCATTATGTTAGGGGTAATTTATTTGCAAATATGTGTATGTTGGAGATAATTGCATAGAAAAATGTTTGTATTTTGAGTAATTCTCAATAATTTTAAGAAGAGCCTGCTGCGTCAGGCCTTTGGCATCTAGTCCAGCATCCTGTTCTCACGATGGCCAACCAGATGGCTGTAGGAATCCACCAAGCAAGATTCAAGCACAACAGCATTCACCTTACCTATGGTTTCCAGCAAGTGGTATTCAGAAGCATTGCTGCCTCCAACTGTGAAAGGCAGAGCATGAATTTGTCTAATTCTCTTCTAAAGCCATCCATGTTGGTGGGTATCATCACATCCTGTGGAAGCAGGCAACTACGCACTGCATAAAGAAGTGATTTCTTTTATTTCTCCTCAATCTTTAAACAATCAGTTTCATAGCGTGTCCACAAGTTCTATTGTCAATAAGACTTCTTAAAATTAAATTGTAAACTGATGTGGAATTTTGGAAAACTGAAGCTATGATTGGGAAATTGAGAAACTGTGACTGAATGATGTTTATTCCCAGTTATGGTGCTGCGGTAGATAAAACCCACTACTGTGATGGTGGTGGAAATAATTTCCTATCTGATAATCAACTCCCTCTTTCCATGAGCACAAACAGGGCAATAACTTCCTTCCTCGGATTATCTGCATGGATTATCTGAGGGTACGGGTTGTGTGTATGCTATATGTATGTTTGAACAGTAGTGTAGGGTTTTCTTGGGGGGGATATGAAGAGTGGCAAGTAAAATAAATAAAAAGGCAAAGCAAATATCTTAAACACGCAGAATGATCAGTAGCTTCTGCCTGGTTTGAGCAACCTGGCTTGAAAAAAAAAACAACAACAGATCTCACATAGATGGAATCCTGATCTAAATTGGATGATGTGAGTTTTGAACAGATTTCTTCATGGAATTCATTGCAATCGCCCAAGAGAATATGCCAGAAATCAAAGGGGAATCATTGATTTCCCTTGTGCTTTCTATTTTTTCTTCTCCATATTCATATCCCAGTGAGATTTTTCAGATTTATAAATAGAACTGAGAGGTTAATTTATGTTATAGATGTCAGGAAAAAGCAACAATGCAAAAGCCAGCTGCAGGTGGCTGGAAAGCAAAACAAGAACTGTACTGATGGAGAAAGGGGGCAGTCCTTTCTCTGTTCTGAGCACCGGATGTTAGCTCAGAGTGTCATCTGACCTGTACTGGAAGTACAGGGGCGGAGTAGTGACTCTTCTGCTGAAGTCTGGAGGGTGCAGTCACGTTTCTATGTACTGCTGAATGACAGGAATAAAACATGTAAAAGGACTCCTGTCTGTCTCTTCTTCCCCTCCCTGGGGGAATGCAGGGAGGGAGAGGAGGAGGAGGGTGTGTTCTCCTCACGTCTGAGGAGAATCGCTGATTTATGACCTTGCCTGCCGGGAGACGCAGACGAAAGGTCAATAAGGATCCCAGCCGGACGCCTGGAGTGAGGCCAGTCAACCTGTGACCTCGGCTGGAATCCTGACAATAGATTATATTCAGTAATGGATGGCACCTCTGAAGAAGACAGCTATCTACATATTTATTATAACAGAAGATTCCAAAACTTCAAGAAAACCTTTCAGATAGATGGATTTTTTGCAGGATTGTCCCTAGTTGGAGGATTGTCCCTTTCATAAATTTGATATTTGTTATGTGCTAAAGAAGCTGTTTGGGCAATAAAGTCCATTATCCAGATTTTTTTTGTAATAGGAAAAACAACAAGCAATCAAGTTTTGAGGGCATTCTGGCTTTAAGGTAATGACACCTGAAAACTCTTTATCACCTGATTCAGAACCAGGCACATATATTTTCTCATATGTGAAGGTAAAGGACCCCTGACAGTCGCGGATGACTCTGGGGTTGCAGCGCTCATCTCGCTTTACTGGCCGAGGGAGCAGACATTTGTCCGCAGACAGTTTTTCCGGATCATGTGGCCAGCATGACTAAGATACTTCTGGCAAACCAGAGCAGCATATAGAAACACCGTTTACCTTCCTGCCGGAACGGAACGGTACCTATTTATCTACTTGTACTTTGACATGCTTTCAAACTGCTAGGTTGGCAAGAGCTGAGACCGAGCTCCAGCAAAGCGCTCTGATGGATTGTCTTCACTGAGACATAAAGGAAATAAGCCAAGATGCCACTGAAATTTGGAACTCACTTTCTGCTTTATTTTTGCCCCATATTGGGTGGACGATTCTTGCATTGCAGGGAGTTGGACTAGATGGCCCCCATGGTCACAGCTAGAGTCAATTCTATGATTCTATGATTTCTTATGAGTCTGCAACTTATAATTTCCATGCAGAAAGTTAGCTAGTGTGGCCAAGGGTCCTAGTTTACATAGGTCCATCAGGACACTCTGGTTCAAGGCTTAAGAATAAATGACTGTAAGAAGGGAGGATGGGAACTTTGAAGTAGCCCATGAGCACTTAGCTTCCAGAAAGTGGACCGTACAGAGATACTGGCCACCTATTGATTCTTTCTCCATTCCTTTCAAAATTACATAGAAATTAGATTATGCAGTTTTAATGGAAATTTAGCCCCCCTTCTGTTCTCTTCTTTAGTGCTACTTCACTGGCTACCTTAATAGACACCAGTAAAAGAATGCAAAAGCAGCAATGCTACCCTGATTTGGATTCACCTATGCAAAATGCCCTCTGTGCAGCCCATTCTTAAAGTGGACTTTCTTTCCCTCGCTGACCTGCATCATTTCTCATCATTGACTATGCTGGTGGAAGGAGGGGGGAGCTGATAAGAATTAGAGTCCAACAACATCTGAAGAACAGACAATGGTTGCTTCGGATTTAGAACACTAGAAATATCACAGCAGGTTCTTTTCCCCAGGCCAACATGTACACATTGCACTATTTGGATTATTGTTTTCACTACTGTAATATACCTAAAATGTGATTGGCTGAATTACATATCCTAAGCATGATTCCAAAGTGTAATACAGTGGTACCTCGGGTTACATACGCTTCAGGTTACAGACTCCGCTAACCCAGAAATAGTACCTCGGGTTAAGAACTTTGCTTCAGGATGAGAACAGAAATTGTGCTCCGGAGGCACGGCAGCAGCGGGAGGCCCCATTAGCTAAAGTGGTCTTCAGGTTAAGTACAGTTTCAGGTTAAGAACAGACCTCTAGAATGAATTAAGTTCTTAACCCGAGGTAGCACTGTCTAATTCAATAGAGCTTATACCCTAATAAGTGTGTACAGCAATGCAACCATAATTAAATATACACTCATACTTTCATATCTTTGAGCATATGCTGAATTAAAACAACAAATGAATCAAATAGTTCAGCCTAAATATTTCTTAATTTTTATTGCAAGATGAACTTAGATGTTAACTCAGAAGAGGAAAACCAAACAGCTCCTGTGGCATTCATCCTCTTGGACTTTAATAGTGAGGACTTACAGACATTGTTTTCCATACTTTTTCTTCCTATCTACCTTGTGACCATGGCTGGAAACATTCTCATTATTATTCTAGTAGTCCTCAATCAGCATCTTCACACACCCATGTATTTCTTCCTGGGAAACCTGTCATGCCTGGAGACTTGCTACAGCTCAACCATCATGCCAAGGATGCTGGTCAGTTTTCTGACTGGGGACAGAACCATTTCTATTAATGGATGCTTTGCCCAGCTGTATTTCTTTGGTTATCTTGCAACTACAGAATGCTATTTTCTAGCAGTGATGTCTTACGATCTCTATTTAGCAATTTGCAAACCATTGCATTACGCATTGCTGATGAATAGCAGAATCTGCATCATGCTAATCACTGCATCATGGATCAGTGGATCACTGAGTATCAGTCTTATACTATTTTTGGTATCTCAACTAAGATTCTGTGGACCAAATGAAATCAGTCATTTCTGCCTTCCTTTCTAATAACACTTACATCTTATGCTTTCATCATCAACAGCATTTTAAGAATTGCATCCACCACTGGTAAACAAAAGGCATTCTCTACATGCTCCTCTCACTTAACTGTGGTTGCTTGCTTCTATGGCTCCCTGATGATAGTCTATGTCTTACCAAACATGAATTCATTGAGCGACTTGAAGAAACTCTTTTCTCTGTTCTACACTTTGCTCACCCCACTAGTCAACCCCCTTGTATACAGTTTGAGGAACAAAGAAGTGAAGGAGGCCATAAAGAAAACACTCTTTAAAATGTTCAATAGAATTTATTAAAATTCAGAAGAAAAACCAGGATAACTCTTTTACCTCTAAAGGGTGGGAAACAAGGTGGAAACCTCTCCCCCCCCCCCCATGATGTTGATGTTTTAAGCTATTGAATAAAGAAATAAATCGTAATGCATTTTGTCAATGTTTGTTTCAGAGGCAAGGTCCAGAAATCAGTCTGTTTTGCAATCATATATGTAGACTTCCTGTTTGTGTTTAAAGGTAAAGGTACCCCTGCCCGTACAGGCCAGTCGTGTCCAACTCTAGGGTTGTGCGCTCATCTCACTTAAGAGGCTGGGAGCCAGCGCTGTCCGGAGACACTTCTGGGTCACGTGGCCAGCGTGACGAAGCTGCTCTGGAGAGCCAGCACCAGTGCAGCGCACGGAAACGCCATTTACCTTTCCACTATAAAGCGGTCCCTATTTATCTACTTGCACTTAGGGGTGCTTTCGAACTGCTAGGTGGGCAGGAGCTGGGACCGAACGGCGGGAGCTCACCCCGCTGCGGGGATTCGAACCACCGACCATACGATCGGCAAGTCCTAGGCACTGAGGTTTTACCCACAGCGCCACCCGCGTCCTACGTGTTTGTGTTTAAGTTGACAGAAATTCAAATTCTAACACAACTATCAGAAAACTTGTCAGCTACATTATATATTTTTTTTGTTTAGAAGCTTTCTATTCAAATCAGCATTCCACTGCCCACATTCATGGGATTGGTGAGCCTTTCAATTTTAGTTTATTTACTTTTCTCATCACCACTACCACCCCACTCTTATATTCAGGTCTCCACCTCTCCACATTCATTTTTTTAAAAAAATGACAAAATTTTATCTGCATTTTATTAATTTCTCCTAGTACTCCCATTTTGTATGTGATCTGTCCTCTCCCCAGGAATGTTGCTACATCATACACATCTTAAGAAGCCATTCCATCATCTCCTTATAATAATTCTCATAAGGAAATGAAATGGGATTGCTTGCAGAACAGTAATTGGATAGGAAAGGCAACTTCAGAATTGTTTCTATGCCCACCCTTGACAAAAACTGGAGCTAGTTTGTCTTGTTACCAGCACATGGTTATCACTATTCTGATTAGAACATCTAGATCAGACTTTCATAACATAGGACTCCAGATGCTGATGGACATCATCCTTTGCTAGCAGGACCAGACATCAGGGATGACTGGAGTTGTAGTCCAACAACATCTGGGGACCCAAGACTGAGAAAAGCTGATATTGACAGAGTGGTACTCTCCCTGCTGCCAGACATTTGAAACATACAAAAGGACAAAACAAATGAACATATATCAGCTAAAATCCTGAATCCTAGTCCAGATGGTGCAATGATTTCTCCAGGGCTCTTGGTCTGAGGAAATCTACAAAGGATTTCTCAGAATGAGGAAAACTCATTAATCATTGTGGAGTCCTTGGTTTCCCATATGATTTTGATAGGTTTTTTGTTTTTGTTTTTTTACTCTTGCATACTCCTTTCCCAGTGAGACTTTTCAGATGCAGTGATAGATTTAGATGGTTATATAAGGCATAAATTGGTTATATGCAGCAATGGCTGCACAGTTCAAGCAGAGACAATAATCTTTTCATTATTACAGAGGATTGCCAAATTTTCATGAAATACATGATAGAATATACATTCAAAAGATAGAGTGCACTGAAGACCAGCAGAAAGTGCATTTATTTCCGTTCTTTTACAAGTACTTTGCATTCTAAGATGAAGCAAAACCAACTCTTCAGCCATCTAGTGTGTTGTGGCTTTAAGGTAAGAACACCTTGAAAGGAGCACTTTAGCATGAATTCAGTGATCTGGTCCAGAATATGAATGAAGTTGTTGGACATAGTTTCATGCCCATTTAAATTTCTATGTATTTAGCTTCTAGTTTGAGTTAAAAGATGTAAAAATGAAGATTTAAAATGGCATAAGTCAATCTATTCTCTCTTGGACTAGGAGTCAAATGACCAAAAACCAAATGGCTGTTAAGTTTGAAGAGAGACACATCAATGGAATTGCATTCGTGTCTTTTAAGCATGTCAGCTAGGACTTTTGTGTTCTATATCTGATTCCATATACTTAGTGGCCCCTTAAGAAATTGATCTGCCAACTTGGACTCTTTATTTCCCTCCCTTCCTTATGGGAAAATGAAATACTCTGAGGCACACTGATACATTGAACTAGCATTGCCTACTGCATTATGTTCAAACTAGGAGGGGGAAATCACACCTTGAGGTAGTGGGATGGAGCAGTTGATACAGAGGGTGTGATGATAGAGCAACCACTGTGTAAGTGATTTTTATTGTTGCTCAGAAGTGGTGAACTTCTCTCCCTACAGATGCTGCTTGGCTACAAGTCCATGTGGAAGGCGACAGTTTCCCCACCCTTGACTTACATCTGGACAGCCATAGGTTCCCCATTATTGATCACATGGTTCCGGTTGTGGCACTGATGGCCTCCACAGTTGCCTCCCAGTGTCTTAAGGTAAAATGTAACTCAGCTATGTTGTAATAGGCTTTTCAAGTCTGAAACATTATGGAAATGATACAAGACTTTGTTGAATCCTGTGCTTCTTCCATCCTTTCTTTGGTTTTATTTTTGCTGTCCTCTCAGTGAATGGGGTATATTTTGTTGTTGTTGCTTGTTTATCTGATTTTTAATTTATATATTTTATATTGCTTTTCACAAAATGTTTCACAGTAATGTACAACAATGTTAAATAATAAATGCTTAGGCAAACAGGAATGTCTTTGACTACTAGTAAAACACATCTCTGACAGTACCACCACAAGGAACAACCTTTTCCTGATTTACACATGATAAATCAATTGTTCTCCATATGCATTCTTTTTGCTTGGCTCACTGGCTCCAGACATTGTAAGGATCTGATTTTGTGGAGAATTAAGCCCTCTTTATCTGCCACCATCTTCTTGGGTGGCAGTCAGTCTCTTCTCTCTCTTCCATATCCAATAGACTTATGTATGTATTTACAAGGCCCAAGCCTCATAAACTCCCCCTGGCCTGAGATTTAGATAGGGACCCTCTTTATTGACCTTCTGGCATGTGACAAAACACTTTCTTATATCAGCAAGCTTTTTGATGATTTTGAAATGATTCTTCTATTTTATATAGTTTACTTTTTGAAATAGTATGTACTACTTAGCAATATTAATGATAAAGTGGATGAGGGTGGTGCTGTGGTATAAACCACTGAGCCTCTTGGGCTTGCCGATCAGAAAGCAGGCAGTTCAAATCCACACAACGGGGTGAGCTTCTGTTCCTCTGTCCCAGCTCCTGCCTACCTAGCAGTTTGAAAGCATGCCAGTGCAAGTGGATAAATAGGTACCGCTGTGGTGGGAAGGGAAACGGCATTTCCGTCATTCTGGCTTCCATCACAGTGTTCCATTGCACCAGAAGCAGTTTAGTCATGCTGGCCACATGACCTGGAAAGCTGTCTGTGGACAAACTCCAGCTCCCTCGGCCTTAAAGCGAGATGAGCACTGCAACCCCAGATGCCTTTGACTGGACTTAATTATCCTTTACCTTTACCTAAAGTGGTATGAAAATATTTTTCATATTTTTCGCTCTATAAGATGCACCCAACCATAAGACACACCTCATTTTTAGAGGAGGAAAACAAGGAAAAAAAATTCTGAATCATGTTGTACTAAACTATTTAATAAACAACCGAAGGGTTTCATCAGGATACCCTGAACCTTGAAGATATTTATATCAGCGCCCCGCCCCACACTCATCCAAGGAAGCGGCTAGGTAGGAGATCAGGACAGACAAAAGGAAGAACTTTGCACAATGTATGGTTAAAAGACAGAACTTGCTACAAGACTGAGTGACAGCTACTAACTTGGGTGACTTCAAAAGGGGATTAGACAAGGGGCGCTGCACAGCTCTCCCTCTCTGCGCAGCGCCTCTCCAGCAAAGCGAAGTCAGAACAGCAAAGGGATCACTGCTTTCGCTGTGCGGCGATCCCACTTGCTGTTCTGGCTTCAGCGAAAGCTGCACAGCCTACATTCGCTCCATAAGATGCACACACATTTCCCCTTACTTTTTAGGAGGCAAAAAGTGTGTCTTATAGAGCGAAAAATACGGTACCTTAAACAAAGTGTTCATGTTTCTAAAAAAAATATATTAGTAGAGATGTGTGGTGAAATAAATCATTGCAAACATTTTGGGGGGTAAGATGGGCTCAACATAAGGAAATGTGCTTGATTTTTTTTGTTCAACAGAATCTTCCAACATCACTACTAGGGAATAAGTGTGTGAGCTCCTGAGAGACTAAACTGAATGAGCTTTATTGTAACTAAAGCAAAACAAATAGACCAATGAAAACCAGGAATTTGGAATCTGTGGCCATCATGAATAAATGTCGAATCCCAGATGGACAGCCGCAGGATCCCCACATCTGTTGCACCCATTTCTTTCACATACACACATTATTTTATTGTTATACTGAATTTTGCAACATATTCTTGCAAAAGATTTCTTGTTTAATTTTTCCTAGTTAATACTGGATATACTCACAAAACAAAAATAGAACCTTTGAAATAAAGGGGGGAAAGTTGGTCACGAGACACAGAATGTTGTGGTGGTTAGTGTAAGAGTGCAGCTGTACTCCTTGGAGTTAAAGCGATATATTTATATCAGTCTGCTCTAAGTCATAAACTAATCTTCTGAGGATCCTAAAACAAATATTCATGCCTAATTGCTATCTATTATTCCTTAGATGCACTTGACTGTCAATGAGAAAGAAGAAAATCAGACAGCTCCTGTAGCATTTATTCTCTTAGATTTTAACAATGATGACCTACAGATGTTATTTTCCATACTGTTCCTAACTATCTACATTGTAACCATGGCTGGGAACATCCTCATTATTATTTTAGTGGTTACTGATCAACACCTTCACACACCCATGTATTTCTTCCTGGGAAACCTGTCCTGCCTGGAAACCTGCTACAGCTCAACCATCATGCCAAGGATGCTGGTCAGTTTTCTGACTGGAGACAGAACTATTTCTATTAAAGGGTGCTTTACACAGCTTTATTTCTTTGGGTCTCTTGCAGCTGCAGAATGTTACTTACTAGCAGTGATGTCATATGATCGCTATTTAGCAATATGCAGACCACTGCATTACACAATACTTATGAATGACAGAATCTGCATTCTGCTGATTGTTGGGCCATGGATCATTGCGTGTCTGGCAGTGAGTCCAATAATATTCTTCATGTCTCAACTGAATTTCTGTGGACCCAACAAAATCAACCATTTCTTCTGTGATTTCACCCCCATGGTAAGACTCTCCTGTAATGAGACTGATTTGATTGAAACTACAACCTTCATACTTTCCTCCATAGGTACTCTGGCACCCTTTGTCATAACTGTGTCATCTTATGTTTACATTATCAAAAACATTTTAAGAATCCCATCCACCACTGGTAAACAAAAGGCATTCTCTACATGTTCCTCTCACTTGACTGTGGTTGCTTGCTTCTATGGCTCCCTGATGATAGTCTATGTCTTACCAAACATGAGTTCACTGAGTGACTTGAAGAAATTCTTTTCTCTTTTCTACACTTTGCTCACCCCACTAGTCAATCCCCTTGTGTACAGCTTGAGGAACAAAGAGGTAAAGGAAGCAATTAAAAAAACATGCAAGATGCTTCAAAGGCATTATTATTAAGGAAAAACTTTCTGCCTTCAGAATGTGAAAGCTTTATGCTGACTAATAAAGGAAGTGATATTAATGCATGTTGTTAAATCATAATTTTAGAGGCAGGATCCTGGACAATTGTCTGCTTTGTAGCTCTTGTTGACACTCAAGTTGGAAAGACATTAAACACTGACACAACTATCAGGAGGCATTCTTCCAACCACAATATATGCCTTAGACCATTTGGTCAACCCCTTATATGCAGTTTGAAGAACAATAGCATAAAGCACATACCAAGAAAAAAAGTGTTCAAGGTGTTTCATAGAATTCATTGAAATATAGGGAGAAATGGGGGAAACTGCATAATAAGAAATCAAGTAGATACCATTCTATATCCTCAGTATGAATGTTTCTGGTGTCTGGTGTCTAATAAAGAAACTTTTTATATATTTTGTATTGGTCTACACTTTGGACACAGGACTCTGGAAAGTAGTCTCTTTTTAATTGTTATTTAGTTAAGCTTCCTGTTGGCATTCAAACAAAGGGGCAAAAGATTCCTGCACTGCAGGGGGCTGGATTAGATGACCATCCAACATTAGGTCCCCTTCCAACTTTATATTTCTGTGTTTCTATTGTTCTAAGTACCAGCCACATTGGCTATTCATTTTTTAAAACTAAAGCGGGGGGACTTTTTTCATAAATGCCAGATGTTTCTTCATGGGCATCTCTCAAATCCAGCAGGCAAGGGGCTTTATTAGAGTTCAGGGAGACCTTCCAGGAACTGGAGGAGGGTATGAAGCAAGACAAGTGAAGGGTATGACCTGGACGGAAAGTGTGCCTGGAGCTTAGAGAGTAAACATGGCCTGAGGTTCCTCACCCTGCTTTAAAAGAATATATTCTAGCCTGCACTTTCCCCCCTAAAAAAATGTTTTGGGGTACTCTCATTTTGACTCAAGAAAAGCACCATTTTATAGTTCAAATCAAGGGAAATAAATACAGTAAATGGACAAAAGTACAGTGGATCCTTTAGTTACATACTGCTCTGGATACATAACTTTCGGGTTACGAATGCGGCAAACCTGGAAGTGTATACTTAAGGGTTTCGCCGTGCACGCATGCGCAGAAGTGGCGCCTCTGCCTATGGACTTTTCGGGTTGCAGACAGAGCCCCGGAACAAATTTAATTCGTATCCAGAGGGTCCACTCTACAAAGATTCACAAAATGTTTAGGGGTATGCGTACCCCTGCGTACCCCTAGAAAAAAGCACTGATTATAGCACACAGTAAAAGTTCATATATCAGCCATCAAATGATGGTTTAACAAATATTTACAAATAAATTACCTCCCTGTGTATCCATTTCAATGTTAATTAATTTTGCAGAGGCCTGTTTTGCAGGGGCCAGAAAACATTGCAAAGAGTCTTTAGGCACTCAAAAGACAGTTAATGAAGTGAGGATTGACTCATCTCAAAGCTAGGTATGATGAAGAAGTTCGTTAAAAGCAAGCAGAAGAATGAGCAAGGCTCCAGACATGACATGTTTCCCAGGAATTGATAACATGCATTACACTATAATGTGTTAATTTATTGATCAGTGCGTGACATGCTAATTGATCCCATACCCCCTCTGCATCACATTCTGACAATACCTGTGGAACATCCACATACCTCTCAGACTCACACTGTGCGAAACTTACCCACGCACCTGTGGCCTGATACCTTTCAGGTGGAATACCCTTCGTTGTGCGACTGGATCGCCTGGGCACAAACTCAGATGCTTCCCCTGACTCACCATCACCAGCAGGTGTGTCCTCAGCATCACGGGATTCCCCCTCTGACTTAAATCGACTTCGAATCCTCTCCATGACACTCACCGGAGAACTAGGCTCACTCTTGACCTCTCTTTTAACAACTTGTGGAGATGCCCCACCCTGCTCCAGACCTTGGTCAGTGACCTGATCGTCATCAGCAGACTCAGCCTCTCCTTCCTCCTCCTCAGAACCTTCCTGTTCTGAATCAGAAAGACATTCTGAAAGAACATCACGCTTGACAGGAGTCTTTGACCTTTCATCCTGTTCGTAGAACTCAGCGTGTTTGCTGATCAGCAACTTACTCTGATCACCTGATGGGAACGCAAACCTCCATGCACGCGCTGCTGGCTCATACCCACAGAAGATCATTTTCCGGAACTTGGATCCATCTGGCCCTTGCAAAGCCTCAGGCACCGGCACAGATGCATGCGAACCAAACCTGTGCAGAAAATGAATCTGGGGTTTCCTGCCATGCAACAAACCAAACGGTGTGTCACCTACCATTGAATTGTAGGTACGATTCCAGGTGAAGCTCACATACCTGATTGCCTCCAGCCAAAACTTTGGTGGCAACCCAGAATCTTTCAGCAACACCTTTGCAGTTCTGACCAGAGCCTCACACCTGAGCTCTGCCACCCCCCTCTGATTGGGTGAAGTCACTGTGTGACATATCCCTTTCTTGTAAACTGAGCTCCTCTGTCACTAGTGACAGCTTGCACTTTGGTGGAGAACCTTCGTTCCACCTCCTCAATCCAACCTTTGATCAGTTGAGCTGCATCTTCCTTGGATTTAAGACCGTGTGTCCAGGTATTCTGCGTAAAGTTATCCTGCATCGTCAGCAGAAACCTGGCCCCTCCCAGACTTGGTTCCTTTACGGGACCCAACAGATCTATGTGAACCAGTTCAAAAGGTTTTGTGGTTACCCTCTCCACCTTTGGGTAACTGCACCCTTTTACCTTTGCATGTCTGCATGCTTCACAACTTATGGCACATCCACATTCTACAATGTGACAACCTTTGGCGACCTCAGGCAGCGTCTGTAGTTCTTCTAAAGAACCATGAGCTGTCCTAGTATGCCAAACATGGGCACATGACACATGAGCGGGAATTATAGCACGCAGGGCTTGTGCTTTCTCAACCTTCCCCTCACCCTCCAGAGATGTTTTAAGAATGAAGAGATCATTCTGCCCCTTTTTAACTTTGGCAAGCATCCTCCCTCCTTTGGAGATTGTGCAGACATCATCCTCAAAACAAACCTTAAACCC
Organism: Podarcis liolepis; assembly: GCF_965112155.1. Classification (NCBI taxonomy): domain Eukaryota; kingdom Metazoa; phylum Chordata; class Lepidosauria; order Squamata; family Lacertidae; genus Podarcis; species Podarcis liolepis. Next base: position 26,524,004 of record NC_139573.1, on the reverse strand, counting down.
CCTTTTTAACAAATAAGGTACAGACAAAAGACAGTGGTGTATCCCTGGAACGGTACAACACTCCAACTTCTCCTGCAAAATAGAAAAAGAAACATTTACAGCATTAGTCACATTTCTTTTCTGTCCATTTGCAAAAAGTACAGTTTTTCCGTCCGGAACTGCTTTGCAATTCCACATCTCGACAGCAGGGGTCTCTGGAATCATATTGCAATTAGCCGCAGAGTCTATCACAAAACAAAACTCAGAAGCTTTCTCACAGCTGTTCTGAAACAATGCCAGACTGGCCGTTATTTGATAAGTCTCCTCCTGGTGTTTGTCACGTCCACCTGACTCAGTCCCACGCCTGGTTGTTTTTCCAGACTGGTTGCCATGGAAACCCGACTGGTTCCCATGAGAGTTGACCTTGACAACATCCTGCCTTGCCTCTCTGCTCCGGTGAGGGCAATTTCGACGCACGTGGTCAGCTGACTTGCAAATGTAGCAACAACGAACTTCAGTGGAAAAACACTGCCCGGGGCTCCTTTCAGCTGGCTTGGCCCTCCTTCTTCCGGAAAAGCACTCATTGCCAGATCCGCCCCCTCTGAACACCACTCCAGCACGCACAGTGGAAAACTTTTTAAACTTGCCTTTGGAATTCTTCGCCCCCCGACTTGCTCACTAGCACTCCTTGAGGCTAAATCATCAGGAACAGGGGCTCCAGCCATCTCTAGGCTTTCAGCTTTCATCTGCCCTTGGCCCCCTGCTGAGTCTTCACACAGACGTTTCAGCACTCGCCAGGCCTCACACGCAGATTCAACGCTTTCCAGGTGATGCTGCAATTTAGCATGAACACCTGCCCTCAACATGCAGACCTCAGCTCTCACAGCTTTCTCTCTCTGCATTTTCTCCTCCAGAGAAACAGATTGCAGCGTCTCTGCATCTCTGTCATCTCTGTCCACCAGTTCCACTGGTTCTCTCTGGGAAATGTCCCAAATTTCCGTGGCTAAAAACCACGCTCTCACCCTTCTTGCCCAGGTATTCCACGCTTGGGCGGTGAGTTCTTCAAGCTGTTCAAACGGAGCTTGAAACACCTCCTGGCCATCTGCCATGTTCTCCCGTTCTCCCCAGATGCCCCAAGCTGTACTCACAAATCACCAGCTCCTCTGGCGTGGAGAAACGATTCCCTGCTGCTCTCAGCACTGCAGCAGCACAGCACAGCGTCTTTCAGCCAGCTTGCTTGCTTCAGAGACAGGCCTCTGCTTCCTTGAGCCAAACTGCCTCAGAACGCAGACTTCAAAGCTCTCCGACAGCCTTCAACGACAGCTTTACAAGCGGTAATTAAGGCTCCATAACCTGTTAATTTATTGATCAGTGCGTGACATGCTAATTGATTTACAGCAGTCCGGCGCGCTTCCAGTCAGCTGCTCAATCTGCTTCTTCCAGTCACACCTAGCAGAGTAACACACAGCAGTAAAAGCTGTCACGTAGCTTCACGTAGCTTCAGACAAATACACAGAGCACCATAATGTCCATTTACAGCTCTTTATTTCATCATTTCTCAGAAAACTCCAGGACTTCTCGCAGCCATGACAAACTGCGTCCTTCTCTCTCAAAAACCGGGAGGAACAGTCAGCAAAACTCCTCCCAGCTTCCAAAGCTGACGTCAGAATGCTGAGGCATCATGGGAACAACTTAACCTGTTAAGTTCCGACTCCCATATAATGTATTCACTGTCTTGATTGTAACAACCTGGGTTGAGTGGCGATCTCAGTGCTGGTAGATGGATTTGCAACTTGCAAAATAAAGGAAAAGTGGAAAAAATATACAAAATCATATAGAGCTCTGATTTACTGGCAGGGATTATTTTTCTAGTGAATTTCTTCATAGCTCTTGACCTCAGGGGGGGAAAACTACAGAGAATTTGCAATCATTAAGGTAACCCACTGATCAGGGGGGAGTTGGTGATGTCCCAAATGATTTTGAAATGTTTCTTCCATTTATCAGTGAGACTTTTCAGGTGCATTAGATAACATTATATATAAGATATATTTGGCAATGGATGACATTAACCAAGAAGAGACATTCATATTTTCAATATAAACACAGAATTGTCAAACATGCAAGGACATTTTCTAGATGGATGTTTTGAGGGATTGTCAGTAATAGGATGACATTCCCAGAACTTTATGGGATTCATCATCTAATGTGTTCTGATGTTAAGGTAAGGATCCATGGAAATAAAGCTTTTAGCACCAATCTGGAGCTCTGCTACACAATCCAAATAAAGTGCTTAGGATTTTGTAATATCCATTTAGTTCAATGCATTAATGTGTCAGTTTAATGTAAAAGATCTGAAAATGAGTATGAAAATATAATAGGCCAATCCAGTCTCTTGTACACTGGAATCATGTAATGAGGGATCTATCACCCACAACTGCTAAGGCAGAGCTGAAAGAGTTGTCATTGTAGAGGGACATGTTATTTTTTGGCTTGTCAGCAGCCCACTTAGTGGACTTAAGATTTAGGACTTGCCATTTCACACCTGACCCCATTCATAGTGGCCCTAAAAGCAATCTAGCTGTTATTTGTTCTGCAAACCCTAAAATATGCCTGTTGGAGTCCCCTATGTCTCTTCATTGATATAATGCATTTTGTTCTGAACTCATGTATACAAAAGAAAAATCTAATTATGTTATCCAGATATCATCACTTAAATAACTTCTTTTTGGATTCTACATTTTAGATTGATATATCTATGGTAACATGACAGCTTTCAGTCTTTTAAGATTGTAATCCTATAAACACTATGTTTGAAAGCAAGCCACACTAAGTTCAGTAGGATGTACATCTTAGTAGACAGGATTTCTAGTCAAATACTTGTGACTATAAATTTTGTTCCTCCTCTTTGCCATGGAAGGATGAGCTGGCTAGTAACTTCCTGAGTTCCTGAGAGAACTTCAGTATCTGTAAAACAGGCCTAGGAAAATGATCAAGCTACAGATTTTTACTGGAACAACAATTTTTTTGAAAAATAATAATACTGCAACCAGATTTTGGACTCTAGCTCTCACTATACATTGTCATCATGGTCAATAGTCAAGATTAATGGTACTTGTAGTCCAATAACATAAGTAGAGCCATAGTGGCCAATCACTGTTAGAAACTTTAGAAAAGAACTTACATGTAAAGCATTCTTAGTTTCATAACATAGTTAAAAAGAGTTATGGTGGGTTTGCTTAACTTTCATAGACATACACCAGAAACCATTGCTGGATTTTTTAAATCAATGGGGCTTAAGTTAGTCTTGAAATCCAGAATGGAGTAGTGATTAGAACATCATGCTTGGGGAAATCCAGTTTCAAATGGGATCAATGTTAGACTGGAAGAAAGAATGAAAGAAGTCTTTTCAAACAGGTATGTGTCAGAACAAGCAAGCTTCAGCAGTGGAGAAAAATCACAAAAGAAATGATCGATTTCATTGGGCCCACAGAAGGTCAAGCTTATCATCAGCAACACTGTAATTAAGGTTATCAGAAAGCCACTGATCCAAGAGCTAGCAGCCAGCCAAACACACATGTTGCTGTTCATAACAGTTGTGTAGTGGAGAGGGTTGCATATGGCGATATAACGGTCATAAGACATCACTGATAGGAGAAGGCATTCAGTGCCACCCAGTGATCAAAAGTAAGAAATTGGTAGCAAGTGTAACCATGTAGAAGATCAAAAACAAAGCAAACAGGAAGGGCTGCATTTCAGGGGTATCTGAGAATCCGAGTAGCAAAAATTCAGTGACTGAGGTCCCATTCCATGAGGTTAGGTATGCCATGTGGAGTTAATCTAGTGAAGGGGTAGGCGATGGCCACACCTTGCACTTCCATACACCAACAACCTATTCCAATGCCTAACCGCCAAATACCGAGAAAGTTGTGACGATTGCTAGGAGGTAGACGAAAAAAACCAAAAGGCCAGTGCCAATTTGCCAATTGGAAAAAGAAGAGATCGGAAGTGCAATGGTAGGGAGAGCTGGTGCGGCCGCATTTGACCGGCTAAACCACGCCCCCAAGCTGTCACCCGATTGGGTGTTCTTCTGGGAGGCGTGGCGTGCCAGCGATGGAGCAGGGCAGGGGCCAGAACGCCCCCTGCATAACGCGGGAAACTGTTCACGCTCACAATCCCTCCCCTCCTGGAGGAGGAGAGGCTTTATCCTCCTAGTTAATGTTGTCCCCTTTACATGCTCCTTTCTCTCACTCTCTCACACACTTGCCTCAACCATAATTTGTCTAAGCCTAATATCCTTCCTTGGAGTTTTACTCCAATTCAGGTAAGAAATGGGAAACACCTCATTCACAATATCATAATCTCCTTCAGTTGTGGGCAGACAGCTGGATGGGGAGGGGGTGAACAGAAATGGTAAGTGTGGATTAGCCCTTAGACCAGCCTTTCTAAACCTGTGGGTCCCCAGATGTTTTGGACTACAACTCCCATCATCCCTGAGCTCTGGCCTTGCTAGCTAGGGGTGATGGGAGTTGTAGTCCAACAACATCTGGGGACCCACAGGTTGAGAAAGGCTGCCTTAGACTAAAGGCCTGTTGTGACCTGAATTTCTTCCTTTTCTTTTTTAACTTCCAAGTCACACTAACTGATAACATGCCCTTCTTTACACTATGATTCTATCATGATCCAGGCGCTCTTGGAGGAGACAAATTTTCTAGATCAATTTCAATTAGGATGTGGCCTGGCTTTGACACAGAAACCTCCCTGGTTGACCTCTGTCGGGAGACAGGTGCAATGTATCCCTGTTAATCCTTCTTGAATCAGTGGCTTTCAGTACCATCAAACACTGTGTTCCTTTTGAGAGGCTATCCAAATTGGGGGTGGGTGACCATGCTTTCTAATGGTTCTGTTCCTACTTGGATGGTCATCTTCAGCAGGTGATTTAAAAAAAAAATTGCACCAAGGAGCCTTCAATGTTGGGTTCCTCATGGTTCATTGCCGTCGCCCATGTTGCTTAATATCTGCAGCATATGAAGCTGCTGGGTGGAGTCATCCAGAGTTTTGGAGTGTGTTGATGACACGCAGCTCTATTTTTCCTCTACATCTACAGGTGGGGCAGTGGATAGGCTGGACAGGTGTCTGGAAGAGAACCAATAAACTGAAAATCAATCTAGATAAGACAGAGACACTATTAGTGGGTGGTTCTCTAGACAAGATGCATGGGAGGTTGCCTGCTCTTGAGGTGGTTACACTTCCTCTTAGGTAACAGGTACATAGCTTGGGTTTGCTCCTGGATCCTTTACTATCACCTGAGGCTTTGGTGGTATGGAGGTCCTTCTATCAGCTTTAGCTCTATGGACAAGGATAGCCTAACATTTGTGCTTTATGCTCTGTAAACCTCTAGGTTGGATTACTATAATGCGTTATAAATGGGTCTGCCTCTGAATTCAGTTCAGAAACTTCAGCTGGTGTAAAATCTGATGGCCAGGTTGCTCATTAGAACAAGATGGTTTAAGCTTTCCGCCAAATTGCACTGGCTGCCAATTAGTTTCTGGGCCCAGTTAAGAGTGCAATGCTGATGTAGTATATTTTACATGGCTCAGGACTTCAATATCTTTAGGACCTCTTGTCCCCATACAAACTGACCCAGATCCTGTGCTTTTCATCTGAGGCCCTTTCTATGTCCCTGCTCCTCGAGAGGTTTTGAGGATGACAACACAAGAATGGGCCTTTTCTGTGATGGCTCCCCATCTGTGGAATGCTCCCTCAGAGAGAATCACATGGAGCCATCATTACATGTCTTTGGGCACCAGGCAAAAGCATTTCTATTAACCCCCATTCTTTAAATATTCTATGGCCCCTTAAATGGGGGCTGTTATTATGATTATTTTATTATGTTGATGTGTATATTATGCTATATCTTATGTTTTTCTTATTATGTGGCATCCCTAGAAGTGCTGAATCACTGATGCTCCCGGGATTATGCCACCACTGAGAATTATGGAGAAAGCGGTTTTAAAATATTGCCCATCTAATTGAGCTAACTAAAACACTTAGACTTCTCTTACAGTTCCAAGTTTTCATGGGAACAAAATAGTAATCTATGCCTCCTGAAATGTTTCTACTATATCTAGAGCATTGCATACATAAAGATGCTATCCTGTGCTGTTTTAGCGCGTTATTTTTCAAAGATTCATGTAACATGAATCCTTCTTCATATTCCATATTTTTATTTTTTTGAACAGTCAACTGACAACTTGCTCTTTATTGTACACTGGAACGATTTCAGTCTTTCTCATCCGATACACTGAAGGCTTACTAGAATTTCAGTACAGTTTGAAGAGTCCTGCATCTCAGTTTAATACCAAATGCTGACAACGGACATTCAGGAAGTTTGGAAAGACCAAAGCACTGAAAGGTATTAGATTTTTATATACTTTGCCATGTTAGTTTTATTGTCATTACCCCACCTTAACAAATGATTGCAGTTAAAGAAACATTTGGAGAATTTTGATGTCGAACTCTGACTGTTCCTCCAATCTGATCTGGTTCATTTGTATTGCTTAGAAGAATGCATAATGTGTGTGCGGTCGGGGGGAGAAGAAGCACTACAGCTTCTTCTACTTAGCTATATCTTTTGCAGCCCTGTATTTTGCTCAGTGTGCTGAATCAGAAGGATGGCCAAGAAAAAATTGCATTTATTTTGAAATTCAGAAAGGAGAAAATGTCACCCTTGCTTCTCTAAATGGTTTATCCATGAAAATGAGCATGTTTGTTTCACAGTTATTTAAATGTAGGACACAAAATTCTTAAATTATGTGTAATAGTGAAGTTGCTCTATTAGAGAGAGTCTAAGTTTCTGAGTTTTATTTTTGTAATTGATCATGGGGGAAGTTATTCTGATTTCATTGTTTATTTCATTTTTGCTCATCTATTTCTTGCCAAAAGGGATCCTCTAGGCTCACCCCACCCCATGCTCAGTGCAAGAATCTTCAACACAGAAACTGTCAAACTGTTTGAATTTCTCCAAAGCAAGTGTGCAACACCCTTTCCTTAGATTTGCTGATAGCTGATAATGAACCAATAGAAACTAATCAGTAATCTGTTCTCATTATTACAGTATCATACCTTCCCAAACCTTCTAGCAAAATACCATGCAAATATTACAAAATGAGGTCCCTTTCTCTTTCTTTCTTTTTTGTATGTCATTGCAGATAATATTTGAATCTGGATATGAGAGAAGAAAATGAGACTGAATTGACTGAGTTTATCCTCATTGGCTTTTCTGGACGACCAAAGACAAGGATGGGACTCATCGTTTTCCTGATTGTTGTATATGCTATCACTGTAGTGGGAAATTTTATTATAATCTTGGTGACCACAACTGATCCTCGGCTTCACAATCCCATGTATTTTTTCCTCAGTAACCTGTCCTTCCTTGACATTTCCTATGCATCTTCTTCCATCCCACAAGCCATTGCAAATCTTCTGGTGGACAAACCCACCATGTCCTTTGCCATGTGTTACTTCCAAATGAGTAGTGGTTCCTACTTAGCAGTGACTGAATGCTTCCTGTTGGCTGTCATGGCTTATGACAGACTTATAGCCATTTCCAGCCCACTGCATTACATGCTAATCATGAACAAGAGACTGTGCATTCAGTTAGCAGCTGGGACATGGTCAATTGGCTTATTTTTAGGGGCTATTCCCATTTATGCCATTCCAGCTCGCTTTTGTGGGAAAAATTTGGTTAATCATTTCACATGTGAAGTCAAAGCAGTTATGAAGCTGGTTTGCTCAGATACTTCCTTGGGCCAGCTGGTTATGTTCTTCACTGGGAGTGTCACTTTGCTTGGTCCCTTTAGCTTTATCCTTTTCTCGTATTTGCGCATAATTGTGGCAATTCTAAGAATCCACTCAGCAGGGGGCAGGATGAAGGCTTTCTCCACATGTGCTTCCCACTTGATTGTAGTATCCATATTCTATGGCACCTTCATGTTCTCATATCTCCGCCCCCAAACTAAGACCACAAAAGATGTAGACAAGATAATTTCTCTCTTCTATGGAATGGTGACTCCCATGTTAAACCCATTAATCTACACTCTCAGAAATCAGGAAGTTATAGGGGCCTTGAGAAGACTTGTGGGAAAGAAAGTAGATTCATGAAAAAGATACCTTGATCATATTGAGGATTGAAATATTTCTGTGCCTCTTGATGTTATTGCTTCTGTTATTATCACAACCTTAACAGCTACTGAATACATTTGAAACTAGGAAAGCTGAATGTGTTGTGTATAATGGAAATAAAGGCTCCTTGAAAATCTAACTGATATGCTAAAGGTAAATTTCTCCTCTCTTTCAGATGCAGCTAGGTGGAATGATTGTCAGTTGAAACCAAGGAAAGGAGACAGTTGGTTTCAGCTGAATTGCTGGAGTGTACTTTAATGTCTGCCATTTCCCTCAGATGCAGCCAGCTTGTAAAACAGGCTACAATGTAGCTGCTGAACAGGGATAGAAAAACCTCTGTATCTCCTGTTATAATAATGCCAGGTCCTTTCATTTTCCATATGTTCATCTAGTGTAGGGGTAGCCAACATGGTGGCCCCCAGATGTTTTGGACTACACCTACTATCATCGCTGACCAGTGACCATATTGACAGGGGTCAGGGATGGACAAATCTGTAGATGTGGTTGTCATTTTTTTCCTGTCTTAAGTTCAGGTCTCTGCATTTCTACATCACTTTCTGTTGTTTTATTATTTCTAATAAATCCATGAAAATTTATTAGCATTTTATTTTTCTTATAGAATTGTACATATGTAGAATTTTATTCAAAGAGCTTTTTGTATTTGTTTTCTTATTATTCTTATTCTTATTTTGACAAAGAAACAATCATAAATAAATAGGAATAAAAATGTGAACTCCACCACGGAGACCATTCCATTGTAACTATCCAACCTCCAAAAATTTCAACACCTCTTGCAATGGTTTGACCCCTTTCCATTTTAACAGTACATATTCTACAAACATTTCCCATATCTCCTCGAAATCATTTCTCCTGCATATTCCCCATTTTATCTTAATGGCACATATTAATTTATCATTAATAGCTATATCACACACCTCTTTATACCATTCTTTAATTTTATATTCTGCTTGCTACTTCCCAGCTATCATAATTCATACAGCTGTCAATAAATTTGTGAGCAAGTCCTTCATAGCCTGTGAACTTTCCACCCCATCGTAAACTGATAATCATGCTACCTCTGGACTTTTGGTCAGCTTTAACCCAGTTATTTCTCCTAAAACATATGTACAATTTTTCATTAACATTTAGTGCAAATTTCTCCTAATAAATTCATTTGCTATACAATTTTCACTAAGGTACACATTTTTGCAAGCAATTTTGCAAATGTAATGCATTTTGTATTAATATATGCAGTTTTATGCTCAGTTTAATATATGCATTTTGTTTGCATTGAGACCTATGTCACAAAATTCAGATGAATGAGAATTTTGAGAGATACAAAACTGGAATTAGGCAAGTAACACTATGGGGAGCTTATTCACTTTCGGGTAATGACAGGGGGTGGGTCGACTGACTTTTTCTTTTTTGACAAAACACTTATATGATGGGTTAATATGCCTTGTCTTATCAAAATCTTCTTCCATAAACTGTATTTCACCTATCTAAAACTATTGCATCATTAATAGGAGTATTAGTGTCAGCATTATTTATAACCCAGACTTGAAACAAATACAAGTATAGTTCTATGAATATATTTTTTCCCTAAAAAAAATGGATGAGAACCTCAATAACAGTGGCATGAGTTTACTGCTCAAGTATTCCCAATTTGCCTTTTTTGAGATTTGAACATCTGTTAGGTCCCATCATGTACCCTGATATTCTTCCAAGTCAAAGTAAGAAACTATGAAGCAGAGTACGGTTAATTTCCTGCAGAAAGACATTTTCCCACTAGAGCCCAACAGCACTAATTAGGTCTTAACTTTGAATCCCATCAGGGAAAATGTAGCATTCCAAGAAACTTAAGAATTGCTTCATAATGTAGTTGTTGCTTCAGTGGGAAAATATATTAAGGCTATTTTCTTCTTTAAATGTATTCAGGGAAGTGGTCATCAGAAATGGCCTTCTGCAGTTCAGATATCTTTCTCAAGCTGAACCAAAGCCCCCTTCAAAGTCTGACTGAGATTTGATCATTTTCAGCTTTCCCTCTTGCTGATTTCTGCCAGGTCCCATTTATTCAATAGTAGTGGAGAGGCTAGGAGGAAAATTTTAGGAGAGGAGGCAGGTGACAGTGGATAGCAAGCCTCCAAGGTTGTATTGTACCATCATAGACACAGGGATATGTTGTCATTGCTGCTGCTAACATATGATTTAGGCACCAAACTAACAGGTTTTCCAAATGTAACCCCTGTAAGCATGGGACTTCCAGCGACCCATGTTTTTAATTCTGCTTGCAGACACACCCCAATGCACTGCTGTCATAGCAGCCCCAATTCAAAAAGAAGGGGCTGCATATTCCGATGCTGGAAGCCCACAGGCCTGATTAGCCTTTCTCATCACTCTGGTAAACTGGTGCCTAGCTAAATGAGTTCCATCACTGTGATTAAGGAATGGGCCAGCTCCAGGAGCCCTGAGTTGCAGAAACCTCCTGGTTTCCTTGACCAGGCAGAGACCCCTCTGTGCTGTCAAAAGCAAATATTGATTTGCTGAAAAATGAAATAGTGGCAGACTGAATTCTTAATGTCTTGGCTGGCCGCCCCAGGTGGAACAAATGCACGAGATAATGACAAACTTAGATCTGTAGTTGGTGGAAGACCCGAGGCAATGGCCAATGTCTTCACATGAAAGGCTATAAAATCAGTCCAAGCTTTCTTGTAGGACCTGAGTAGAGGGGGCGAAGGAGGCGACTACTCCCTGTGTCAATATATGCTTCCAAGGTTCCAGAGGTGGTCTTCAAAAGGCTTGGGCAGCCATCGTGCTTCTTGTGCCAATAATCTGAAGCAGTATATCTGAAATTGAGACTGTGCAACAGCAATTTCATTAGACATCCCAGGGATAAATTTGGCGGAAAATACAATGCTAAATTTTAAACAATGCAGGACAAAGGCCCGCAGAAGGCATCTAACCCTGTGGGAACACGATGACTGCTTTGCCAATACACTCAAAATGATTGGCCAAGAGGCCTGGGATGATCGTGGTACCACCTTGGTGTGAGGATATTACTCCACCCACACCAGGGTGGGGAGAACTGGGTTGATGGCCTTCCCGCAACCAGGGCCATATTTTAAGATGATCCCACTAACCCCTAAAAATAAGCCACTTGATTATGTCCCAGCTGCTAACTGAATGCACAATCTCTTGTTCATGTTTAACATGTAATGCAGTGAGTCTGGAAAGGGCTATGAGTCTGTCATAAGCCATGACAGGCAACAGGAAGCATTCAGTTGTACATAAGTAGACACCCCTGCTCATTTGCAAGTAATACGTCACAAAGGACATGGTGTCATAAGAATCCACTCAGCAGGGGGCAGGATGAAGGCTTTCTCCACATGTTGCTTCCCACTTGACTGTAGTATCCATATTCTATGGCACCTTCATGCTCTCATATCTCCACCGCCAACCTAAGACCACAATGGATGTAGACAAGATAATTTCTATTTTCTATGGAGTAATGACTCCCATGTTAAACCCATTAATCTACACTCTCAGAAATCAGGAAGTTATGGGGGCCTTGAGAAGACTTGTGTGGAGGAAAGTGGATTCATGAAAAAGATACCTTGATCATATTGAGGACTGAAATATTTTTTGTGCCCCTTGCTCTTACTACTTCTATTTTTATCACAACCTTAACAGCTACTGAATACATTTGAAACTAGGAAAGCTGAATGTGATGTGTTAAGATGGAAATAAAGGCTCCTTGAAAATCTAACTGATATGCTAAATATAAAATTCTCCTCTCTTTCAGATGCAGCTAGGTGGAATGATTGTCAATTGAAACTAAGGATAGGAGGCAAACAGTGATAGTCACACACAAGTTTTCAAGCAAAACAAGCAAATTTTCCCAGTATCATTTGAAAAGATAAAAACGCCATCTAACTACAGTGAAATGATGGAACTGATCCTGAATGAATGCTTCTTTATTAATCAGTATAAGAATTTGCTAATGGATGCGCTGGGAAGAGGCACTAAAAATGAAGGGCAACAATGGATCCTTCTGGATAATGCAGCAAGGATCACACAGTCTAATTAATAATTGGGCCCAATTCAGAGACCAATGCTGAGGTAATATGTCTTACATGGCTCAGGACTTCAGTATCTTAAGGAACTCTTCTCCCCATACAAACTGACCTAGATCCTACACTTGTCATCTGAGGCTCTTCTCTATGTCCCCGCTCGTCGAGAGGTTCTGAGGATGACAACACAAGAATGGGCCTTTTCTGTGGTGGCTCCCCATCTGTGGAATGCTCCCCCAGAGAGACTCACATGGAGCCATCATTACATGTCTTTAGGCACCAGGCAAAAGCATTTCTATTAACCCCCATTCTTTAAATAATCTATGGCCTGTTAAATGGGAAGGCGGCTGTTATTATGATTATTTTATTATTACGATGTGTATATTATGCTATATCTTATGTTTTTCTTATTATGTGGCATCCCCAGGAGTGCTGAATCACTGATGCTCCTGGGATTATGCCGCCACTGGGAATTATGGAGAAAGTGGTTTTAAAATATTGCCCATCTAATTGAGCTAACTAAAACACTTAGACCTCTCTTTCAGTTCCAAGTTTTCATGGGAACAAAATAGCAATCTATGCCTCCTGAAATGTTTCTACGATATCTAGAGCATTGCATACATAAAGATGCTATCCTGTGCTGTTTTAGTGCGTTATTTTTCAGAGATTCATGTAACATGAATCCTTCTTCATATTCCTTTTTTTGTTTTTTTGAATAGTGAACTGACAACTTGCTTTTTATTGTCCACTGGAACGATTTCAGTCTTTCTCATCTCATACACTGAAGGCTTACTAGAATTCCTGTACAGTTTGAAGAATCCTCCATCTCAGTTTAATACCAAATGCTGACAAAGGACATTCAGGAAGTGTGGAAAAACCAAGGCACTGAAAGGTATTAGTTGTTTATATGTTATTTTCATTGTCACTACCCCATCTTATAGCAGTTAAAAAGGCATTTGGGGAGTTTTGATCTGGAACTCTGACTTTTCCTCCAATCTGGATCATTTGTATTGCTTAGAAGAATGCATAATGTGTGTGGGGTCGGGGGGAGAAGAAGCACTACAGCTTCTTCTACTTAGCTATATCTTTTGCAGCCCTGTATTTTGCTCAGTGTGCTGAATCAGAAGGATGGTCAAGAATACAGGAGCTTTCAAGAAACAATTGCATTTATTTTGAAATTCAGAAAGGAGAAAATGTCACCCTTGCTTCTCTAAATGTTTTATCTATGAAAATGAGCATATGTGTTATGCACTAAAAAGCTATGTCAAAAGTGACAAAATAAATAAATTTGTTTGTAATGCAAATATAACTACAAAATATTCAATTTTAAGTCAATATTTCTGCAAAAATATTGGATCTTGAAACATAATTGTAGAAATACAGCAGGATATAATGCTGCTGGATTAAACTTCATAATATTAAAAAGTTGGATTTTTATGTAAATTGTTTCACAGGTATTTCAATGTAGGACACAAATTTCTTAAATTATGTGTGAAATTGAAGTTGCTCAATTAGAGAGATAATTTCAAAGTCTAAGTTTCTGAGTTTTATTTTTGTAATTGATCATAGTGGAAGCTATTCTGATTTCATTGTTTATTTCATTTTTGCTCATCTATTTCTTGCCAAAAGGGATCCTCTAGGCTCACCCCACCCCATGCTCAGTGCAAGAATCTTCAACACAGAAAGGGTTTGAATCGCTCCAAAGCAAGCAGTGTGCAAATCATTTCCTTAGATTTGCTAATAGCTCATAATAAACAAAAGAGAAGCTTTAATAGATTTTTGAAACTAATCATTAATATGTTCTCATTATTACAGTACCATACCTTCCCAAACCTTCTAGCAAAATACCATGCAAATATTACAAAATGAGGTCCCTTTCTCTTTCTTTCTTTTTTGTATATCATTGCAGATAATATTTGAATCAGGATATGAGAGAAGAAAATGAGACTGAATTGACTGAGTTTGTCCTCATTGGCTATTCTGGTCGGCCAAAGACAAGGATGGGACTCATCGTTTTCCTGATTGTTGTATATGCTATCACTGTAGTGGGAAATTTTATTATAATCTTGGTGACCACAACTGATCCTCGGCTTCACAATCCCATGTATTTTTTCCTCAGTAACCTGTCCTTCCTTGACATTTGCTATGCATCTTCTTCCATCCCACAGTCCATTGCAAACCTTCTGGTGGATAAACCCACCACGTCCTTTGCCATGTGTTACTTCCAAATGAGTGGTGGTGCCTACTTAGCAGTGACCGAATGCTTCCTTTTGGCTGTCATGGCTTATGACAGGCTTATAGCCATTTCCAGCCCACTGCATTACATGCTAATCATGAACAAGAGATTGTGCATTCAGTTAGCAGCTGGGACGTGGTCAATTGGCTTATTTTTAGGCGTTATTCCCATTTATGCCATACCAGCTCGCTTTTGTGGGAAAAATATGATTGATTATTTGACATGTGAAGTCAAAGCAGTTATGAAGCTGGTTTGTTCAGATACTTCCTTGAGCCAGCTGGTTATGTTCTTCACTGGGAGTGTCACTTTGCTTGGTCCCTTTAGCTTTATCCTTTTCTCGTATTTGCGCATAATTGTGGCAATTCTAAGAATCCACTCAGCAGGGGGCAGGATGAAGGCTTTCTCCACATGTGCTTCCCACTTGACTGTAGTATCCATATTCTATGGCACCTTCATGTTCTCATATCTCCGCCCCCAAACTAAGACCACAAAGGATGTAGACAAGATAATTTCTATTTTCTATGGAGTTATGACTCCCATGTTAAACCCATTAATCTACACTCTCAGAAATCAGGAAGTTATAGGGGCCTTCAGAAGACTTGTGGGAAAGAAAGTGGATTCATGAAAAAGATACCTTGATCATATTGAGGATTGAAATATTTCCTGTGCATCTTGATGTTATTGCTTCTCTTATTATCACAACCTTAACAGCTACTGAATTCATTTGAAACTGGTAAATCTGAATATTTTGTGTTAAAATGGAAATAAAGGCTCCCTGAAAATATAACTGATATGCTAAAGATAAGTTTATTGTTTTAAAAGTAGCTTCTTTCGTGTCAAAGCAAGTAATTCCTAACAGTGTTTAAATCTACCGTTGGAGATTAAATCTAAGGAAGTCATGTACATGCACAATACAAAAGTTCCTTCCAGTAGCACCTTAAAGACCAACTAAGTTAGTTCTTGGTATGAGCTTTCGTGTGCATGCACACTATTGTATTGTGTATTGTGCATGCACAATACAAACCAACTTAATACAAAATGCACTGTTGTACGATTAGAATTTCTGCATTAGCATATAAACAGTTGAAATGGTGTTGATTAAAGTGACTACAATTTTCTAAATGTTGTAGAGAACGTAAATTACAAAATACCAGGCTGTAGAAATACCAGCCTGTAAAGCCCAAATGTATTTGCTTTCCACTTATTCTCTATTTCCTAGTCCCTTTGTATTTGGTTGTATTTAGTTGTATCCAATGCTAGACCAACTTAGAGAAGACCCATTGAAGTCAATGGACATAATTAACTTAGGCTAATTACTGGTAATTGTAATCATTAAAAAGGTTAATCAAACACAATAGATGAGAGAAAAATGAGCAAATTCAGATACCAAAGGTTAAATTGTATTCACAACTGGTCCTATAGTGACTTACTGTAATTGGCACAGGGGAGATAAATATTGGAGAAAAGGAGCTAAAATGGCAGTTACTGATTCCAGCTAAGCAGATGGACTTCTTTCTCTCTCTTTTTTGTCCTTTCCCCTCCCTCTGGTTTCAACCCGAGGAAAATATCTGCACATAAAAACAGGAAAGGAGGAGTGAAATAGCCCTTGGTCAAAACCAAGCTGTTGGGTGGACCTCTCCTCTCTTTAGGATGCAGCTAGGTGGAATGATTGTCAATTGAAGCCAAGGAAAGGAGGCAAACAGTTGGTTTCAGCTGAATTGCTGGAGTGTACTTTAATGTCTGCCATTTCCCACAAATGCAGCCAGCTTGTAAAACAGGCTACAATGTAGCTGCTGAACAGGGATAGAAAAACCTCTGTATCTCCTGTTATAATAATGCCAGGTCCTTTCATTCTCCATATGTTCATCTAGTGTAGGGGTAGCCAACATGGTGGCCTCCAGATGTTGTGGACTACAACTACTATCATCACTGACCATTGACCATATTGACATGGGTAAGGGATGGACAAATCTGTAGCTGTGATTTTCTCCACTCATTTTTTCCCTAAATTCAGGTCTCTGCATTTCTACATCACCTTCTGTTGTTTTCTTTATTATTTATAATAAGTCAGTTGCCCAGGTTTCCTGCAACATTATCACATCGAAACTCGTTATGTACTCATGAAATGACTCATTCCCTACTTTGTTGGCACAACCCGCTATGTTCCATGAAATAATATTTAGGCTACTCTCGTCATTGGCAATTTGGCTTCATTGTGAAGGGCAGATTGTAGTCAGCTCTTCCTCTGTCTCAGTTATAACACAGCCATTCTTGAGGTGTCTGAAATGTTGTTCTTTCTGGGGTTGTTTTACAGACTTGTCCAGATTGCCAGCCGTCAGCAGTAGCGTCCAGTTGTTTGTGGCTTTCGGGGGATCAGAGTAAAAAATGATTAGATCTGTCTCTGGCAGTCTTGATGTTGTGCTTTCCTTGGGTGCGGCATCATCTGGCAGTGGGTGATCTGTTTTCAGTCCATGAAAATTCATTAGCATTTTTTAAAATAGATGTGTACATATGTAGAATTTTATTCGGTGAGCTTCTTTGTATTTGCTTTCTTTTTATTATTATTATTATTTCATTTTACCAAAGCTACAATCATAAATAAATAAGAATAAAAATGTGAACTCTACCACTGAGACCATTCCATTCCAACTATCCAACCTCCAAAAAATTCAACACTTCTTCTAATGATTTTAGCAGTACAAATTCTACAAACCCTTCCCATATCTCCTCAAAATCATTTCTCCTGCATATTCCTCATCTTACCTTAATGGAACATGTTAATTTATCATTAATAGCTATATCCCACACCTCTTTATACCATTCTTTAATTTTATATTCTGCTTGCTACTTCCCAGCTATCATAATTCATACAGCTGTCAATAAATTTGTGAGCAAGTCCTTCATAGCCTGTGAACCTTCCACCCCATCGTAAACTGATAATCATGCTACCTCTGGACTTTTGGTCAGCTTTAACCTAGTTATTTCTCCTAAAACATATGTACAATTTTTCATTAACATTTAGTGCAAATTTCTCCTAATAAATTCATTTGCTATACAATTTTCACTAAGGTACACATTTTTGCAAGCAATTTTGCAAATGTAATGCATTTTGTATTAATATATGCAGTTTTATGCTCAGTTTAATATATGCATTTTGTTTGCAATGAGCCCTATGTCACAAAATTCAGATGAATGGGAATTTTGAGATACAAAACTGGAATTAGGCAAGTAACACTATGGGGAGCTTATTCACTTTCGGGCAATGACAGGGGGTGGGTCGACTGACTTTTTCTTTTTTGACAAAACACTTATATGGTGAGTTAATATGCCTAGTCTTATCAAAATATCCTTCCACAAACAGTATTTCACCTATCTAAAATTCTTGCATCATTAATAGGAGTATTAGTGTCAGCATTATTTATAACCCAGACTTGAAACAAATACAAGTATAGTTCTATGAATATATTTTTATCCCTCAAAAAATTGGATGAGAACCTCAAGTATTGTGTACTGCTCAAGTATTCCCAATTTGCCTTTTTTTGAGATTTGAACATCTGTTAGGTCCCATCATGTACCCTGATATTCTTCCAAGTCAAAGTAAGAAACTATGAAGCAGAGTACTGTTAATTTCCTGCAGAAAGACGTTTTCCCACTAGAGCCCAACAGCACTAATTAGGTCTTAACTTTGAATCCCATCAGGGAAAATGTAGCATTCCAAGAAACTTAAGAATTGCTTCATAATGTAGTTGTTGCTTGAGTGGGAAAATATATTAAGGTTATTTTCTTCTTTAAATGTATTCAGGGAAGTGGTCATCAGAAATGGCCTTCTGCAGTTCAGATATCTTTCTCAAGCTGAACCAAAGCCCCCTTCAAATTCTGACTGAGATTTGATCATTTTCAGCTTTCCCTCTTGCTGATTTCTGCCAGGTCCCATTTATTCAATAGTTGTGGGGAAGCAAGGAGGAAAACTTTAAGAGAGGAGGTAATTGCACTTTGAGTAGCCCCCCAAAATGAGACACAGTGACACAGGATTTTAGTTTAAGTTTTGGGGCAATTAACTTTATTAAATACAGAATTTGAGTGGTATTGCCTTAGGCATTGGAATCCCAAGACTATATCAGACTCCCGCTCGCATCCCAGGGAGTCTGTTAAGGGTGAAACATAACCAGAGGGAGCCCCGCCAGTGGCAACCAACTTGAGCTCACCCCCAGTGTCCCCATGGGGTCCTGGCATGAACCTAGCCCCTACCACGGAGTTTCGGACAAGATCCAGACCAACTCCTGCATTCCTTTAACGGAATACCCTTGACCTTGGGAGGGTATGTGATGGGCACACCTCCCCTCCCCCACACATTGCTGATCCAATGCCTAACCGCTAAACCTTACAAATTGTGGCGATTACTATGCGGTAGGTGGAAATGAAATGGCCCTGCCAATCTGCCAGATTGAAAAATTCCTACCAGGCCCCCGTTGCAAAACAGACGACCAACAAAGTCCATAGCAAGGCGAGATGCACAAAGGAAAGGGTGGGTGGGTGTTCCACTGTGCAAGGTAAAAGAGGTCCAGCAAACATTGCACAGGGCTTATATTGTTTCACGGTCACCCCCCAAGCCAAGCTTGGCTTTAGGGTCCAAGTGACTGCAAAATGACCAACCAGAGCGGAACAGGCTTACTCTGCCCGCACCAGATAGTGGGGCGTGCTCAGAGATTCGATCACAATGTGTACCCTCAGTGAAGTAGATCTGATTTGACAAAGGATAGCAAGCCTCCAAGCATGTATTGTGCCATCATAGACACAGGGATATGTTGTAATTGCTGCTGCTAGCATATGATTGGAAGGCTTAATCTTTATATACAAATTATATTTGACCTTTCCCACAGTACACCCCCAAATATAGTTATTATCTCACACAGTTCAGATGTTTTCAATATTGAACAGAATTTCAGCAACTCCAAAATCACCACCCCCACCTTTCATCCCCAAACCCACTCGCTTAACTGACCATCCTTGGGGAGAGCCCTGAAACAAGCCAAGGCTATTAGCCTTGCTATTCAGGAGGCTGTTAGCCTAATATGTGTGCCTATCGAAAGAGTGATTCAGCTGTGTTTCTCTGCCTTAATCTGCTGAAAGACAAGTAACTGCTGGACTCCCTACTAGTGTGATGCCAGAATTTAATTAAGTTTGACGAAGGAGGATTGCTTTGGATCAATGGCTAATAAAAAAAGTGGCAGCGGCAGCGAGAGCCCTCCGAGCCAAGTCGCTTAACCAGATCAAAAACAAAATTTAAACAATTAAGCCTGACAGACTTCTTGGACTGGACAATTGCCAAAATTGAACAAGAGGTGCCTGATGGGTTAGAAACAAGGACAAGGGAACCTTTCACACCTTGTATTTAAGTGTTTGAACTAAGAAGCTAACCAGGAGGAAGGATGGACAAATTATAGCTGAAAAAGAATGATCAACTCATGCATCAAGGAGACATTAAACCTACAAAGACCAGTTGCCCCACTTCTAAGTGGCCAAGCATGAAGAGAAATCCACATTACCCCTTATGGCCTCACAAACCCCACACCCTCACTGTCCATGATTTAGAGGAATGTGTGTAAAGGAGATGAGGTGGGGAAGCTTTTTAAGTCTGAGTTCCACATTCTTACTAGAACAGCTTTCGGGGGGGGGGGTGTAGCATATTACTGGTGGTGAGAGCAAAGGTAAAAGCAGTTGGGCTCAGAGGCAAACAGTGCAGGGAGCAACATACAAAATACTTGCTTTTCTCCTAAAAACTGCATTCCTGCCATGAAAAATAATAATCAAAGGCTTATACATGCATAGCTCTTTCTTCCATCAAAGCAAGCAGTTGAAGAATACATTCATGCACTTGAGGAGAAAGATCATTATGGGGTGTGGCATGGTGAGAGTCCCAAACACATGTAGACTCTCCATGGTTAGAGGCTTCGGAATACCAGTTGCTGGAAAATGCAGGAGGAGAGAGTACACTTGTGCCCAGGTTCTGCTTGGGGATTTCCCATGAGCATATGGCTGGCCACTGTGACAGCAGGGTGCTGAGTTATATGGACCCTTGGTCGGAGTTCCTTTCCCTAGTCATAGTCCAAGAGTTGGACACCAGAGGACAGGGACAGCGGCTCAGGGTCTGAAGGCATGACCCTGTTTTCCCCCACAACCAAGTTGCATAAAACCTCCAAAGGGCTACTGTGTCATAGATAATAGTGACAATGTTAAATATGGCCCTTGGTTTACTGGGCATATCTAGGCACAATTGAAAGTGCTAACAGATAAATGTACTCAGGTCTTAAGAATCAGCATAAGAGATCCTGCTCATAGGCCCAAGATCAAGATAAATGAATTTACTAGGATTAAGAGACAGGGCCTGCTTTATTGTCAGCTCATTTTGGAGAAACTTTGACTAAACATGGTATAGTTAAGAGTGTTGAACCTGGGAGACCAATTCACATTGTTGCTCATTTTAACTTGATACAGCCTTACTTTTTAAACTGACTGTGTATGAGTATATGAACTTGCTTGTGGGTTTGTTTTTGTTTTATATTTAAATTTTACTGAAACTCAATAAAAAGATATACAAAAGTTTATACCCAGCACAAAGTATTTTTTTAAAAAAATAAACCAGAACAAAAAACCCTAATCTAAAAAGAAACCATTCCTCAACAAAAGGGAATATATCTTTCCATAACTTGCTTGTTTTCCCCTTGTTGATTCCATTTGTTTGTTTCTTTTAAATAATTCATTTACCTTACCATAAGCTTTTTTAAAGCTCCTTTTACTTCTTGATTTCTGAGTGTGTAGATGAGTGGGTTTAACATAGGAGTCACAGTTCCATAGAAGAGAGAAATTGCCTTATCCAGTTCATTTGTGGTTTTAGTTTGGGGCCGGATATATGAAAATATAGCAGTTCCAAAGAAAATGGTTACCACAGTCAAATGTGATGCACATGTGGAAAAAGCCTTCAGTCTCCCACCTGATGAATGGATTCTCAGAACTGCCACAATAATGCATAAATATGAGAAAAGGATAAAGGCAAAGGGAGCAAGCAATGTGAGGGATCCAATGAAGAACATAAGCAGTTGCCTCATGGAGGTATCTGAGCAAGCAAGCTTCATAACAGCTATAAGTTCACATGTGAAATGATTGATCACATTTCTCCCACAAAAGTGAGCTGGCAGGGCATAATTGGGAATAACTCCTAAAAAAAAGGCACTTGACCACGTCCCAGCTGCTAACTGAATGCACAATCTCTTGTTCATGATTAACATGTAATGTAGTGGGCTGGAAATTGCTATAAGCCTGTCATAAGCCATGACAGCCAACAGGAAGCATTCAGTCGTTCCTAACCAGACACCACTGTTCATTTGCAAATAACACATCGTAAAGGACATGGTGGGTTTGTCCACCAGAAGATTTGCAATGGCCTGTGGGATGGAAGATGTTGAATATCCGATGTCAAGGAAGGACAGATTACCAAGGAAAAAGTACATGGGGTTGTGGAGTCGAGGATCAGCAATGGTGCCCAAAATAATAAGAACATTTCCCGCAATGGTTATGGAGTAGACAGCTGTCAGGAATGCTATTAATCCCATCCTTGTCTTTGGTCGTCCAGAATAGCCGATGAGGACAAATTCAGTCACTGCAGTCTCATTTTCATCTTCCATATCCTGAACCAAGTATTCAGTGACACTGAGAATGGGATTTTCTAAAGAAAGGACATAACCAGCTTGCTAGTCAATAGTATTCAGGTATTTCAGGCATTAACACACTCTAACATGATAAAAAAATCACAATCCCACTAACATCAGAGATCACTAGGACTTGTGAAGGTAAGTTCATATAGGATTGCATCCAACAACATGTCTAATCTTAAGTAAAGACATATTGAATTCAATCAGATATACTCCAAGTTTATTTAGAGTTTATCAAACAAATACGATTTGTGTCACTGCATTTTGTGTGTGCTTACAATGGATCCCCAATCCAATAAATCTGAGTGAATTAATTGTTTTTGAATTTTTCTTTTCTTTTGTTTATGCTTCCCAAAAATTTTAACAAGATGAATACATTATTCAAGTTAATTTTCCCATTTAAAAAGAGATGGCTGCTCATTCAATACACACAGAAATATACTTTTAAAATAGACAGTGAATACCTTCAAATGCCTTTGACCTTCAAAACATTTTTGATGTCCTTCATCAGCATTTGTTACTAAAATTAGAATTGACATTTTTTAACCACTGGTCTTCACCTGGTGGGTCATGATCCACTTATGGGTCACAGCCAAACACAAGATGGTCTTCCAGAGGAGTCTTTCAGATATGGAAGGTAAAAAAAATAAGAAGCTGGTTGAAAAATTAATATTTGAGATAAAGTGGATCCTGAGTCTGAAAAGGTTTTATAACATTATGGGATAAAGGATTGCCTTAATAAAGTATCAATTTCTGATCCTTGGAGAGTTTCAAAATGTTCTAAGTAGAGAGAAGCACAGTGCAGAAGGTAGTGGGTATATGTTTTGTTCATATCTGGGGGGAAAGAGCCCTTATCTCAGGTTTTTTCTTTAGTTAGTTTATATTTTTAAATACACATCCTTATTCTGCATTCCCTTGGGTACATAGTCCCAGGAGCCTCATTGATTCAGCAGCCTCAAAAACACTCTCTTGCAATGCAGAATTGAATCTGTACCTGCTCATATTGTAAAGAAAAAGAAAGGAACCCGGTGCGTTTTATGTGGGGGTGGTCCATAACACAGCAGTTGAGTACATTTTAAATGAAACGTTGCCCAACAACTCCGGGTAGGGTTGTAAATTTCCCTGCCTGAAATCCTGGAAAGCTGACATGGACATACTTATTCCTAAAAATGTTTACCTTTGACATGTCAACTAGATTTGCAAGAATCTTTTATTAGCAATATTAACACAACTGGTGCAGGTAAAACCTTGCTCCCTGCCTAAAATAGATGTTTCAATAGTTGTAGAATCATTCATCCACTTTAAATGTGGTGCCTTTCCCCTTCCCACACGTCTTCTTAGCTCCATTTACTTCCTGATTTCTGAGTGTGTAGATGAGGGGGTTTAACATGGGTGTCAGTACCCCACAGAAAAAAGAAATGGTTTTATCAAGCTCTCGTGTGTCTTTACTTTGAGGTTTGAGGAATGGAAATATAGCAGTGCCAAAAAAAATGCTTACCACAGTCAGGTGGGAAAAGCCAGCTTGAGAAAGCCTTCTACCTGCCACCTGATGAATGAATTATTAGCATGGCCATTATAATGCACAAGTATGAGAAAAGGATAAAGGCAAAGGGGCCAAGAAATGTGAGAATCCCAGTTAAGAACATTAGCAGTTAGTTCAAAGAGGTATCTGGTCAGGTAAGCTTCAGAACTGCTTTCACTTCACATGTCACATGGTTAATTATGTTGTTTCTGCAAAAGTGAGTTGGCATTGCATACATTGGGACTATCCCTAAAAATACACCACTGCTCCATGTTCCAGCAGCTAACTGAATACAACATCTCTTGCTCATGATTTGCATGTAGTGCAGTGGACTGGAAATGGCTATATACTGGTCATAAACCACGATGGCCAAGAGGAAGCATTCAGTCATACCTAACCAGACACCACCATTCATATGCAAGTAACACACTGCAAATGGTGGGTTTGTCCACCAGAAGATACACATTCTTACTTGAACAGCTTTCTGGGGGGTGGATCACATACTACTGGTGGTGAGAGCAAAGGTAAAAGCAGTTGAGCTCAGAGGCAAAAAGTGTGGGGAACAACATACAAAATACAGCCTTTCTCCTATAGGCTGCGTTTCTGCCATGAAAAAATCAAAGGATTATACGTGCATAGCTCTTTCTTCCATCAAAGCTAGCAGTTGAAGAATACATTCATGCACTTGAGGAGAAAGATCATTATGGGGTGTGGCATGGTGAGAGTCCCAAACACATGTACTCTCCATGGTTAGAGGCTTCGGAATACCAGTTGCTGGAAAATGCAGGAGGAGAGAGTACACTTGTGCCCAGGTTCTGCTTGGGAATTTCCCATGAGCATATGGCTGGCCACTGTGACAGCAGCTTGCTGAGTTATATGGACCCTTGGTCGGACCCTAGTCATAGTCCAAGAGTTGGACACTAGAGGGCAGGGACAGCGGCTCAGGGTCTGAAGGCATGACCCTGTTTTCCCCCACAACCAAGTTGCATAAAACCTCCAAAGGGCTACTGTGTCATAGATAATAGTGACAATGTTAAAAATGACGCTTGGTTTACTGGGCGTATCTAGGCACAATTGAAAGTGCTGCTATTGAGGAAGGCCAATATGCCAGCAGATAAATGTACTCAGATAAATGTACTCATAGGCCCAAGATCAAGATAAATGAATTTACTGGGATTACTAGACAAGGCCTTCTTTATTGTCATTTACCAATTTACACTGTTGCTCACTTTAAGTTGTTACATCCTTACTTTTTTAAACTGACTGTGTATGAGTATATGAACTTGCTTCTGGATTTGTTTTTGTTTTCTATTTAAATTTTACTGATACTCATCAAAAGATATGAAAAAGTTTATACCCAGCACAAAGTATCTTTTTAAAATAAACCAGATTAAAGGGGGTGGGGGAATTAGTCTAAAAAGAATCAGGAGCAAAGAGAAGGAAGGAGGATAGGGCGATGGAAGAAAGAAAAAATATAAGGGGTTGTAAAAGGGGGGATTATAAGTAAAAGTTGAAAAGACTTTTGATTCTCTGTAAGCTAAATATAATTAGTTGTTCAAAGTATTCACTCAAATAGACATCAAACTATTTTATTTTCTATAAAACAGTATTTTTCCCCAATCTTCAAATCCAGTTACTAAAAGTTCATCTTCTCTTTCATGCAAAATGTTCATAAGAAGTTTCCAATGCATTATAAAAGTCTATAATGATTTTTCCTGATTAAACATGTTAAGTTTGTTATCTGAGCTAAGTCCAATAACTTTATCAACCATTTCTCAATAGGAAGGACTATATCTTTCCACAACTTCCTTGTTTTTTTCATTGTTGATTCCATTTGTTTGATTCTTTTAAATAATTCCTTTACCTTACCATAAGCCTTCTTAAGGCTCCTTTTACTTCTTGATTTCTGAGTGTGTAGATTAGTGGGTTTAACATGGGAGTCACAGTTCCATAGAAGAGAGAAATCGCCTTATCCAGTTCATGTGTGGTTTTAGTTTGAGGTCGGATATATGAGAATATAGCAGTGCCATAGAAAATGGTTACCACAGTCAAATGGGACGCACATGTGGAAAAAGCCTTTAGTCTCCCACCTGATGAATGCATTCTCAGAACTGCCACAATAATGCGTAAATATGAGAAAAGGATAAAGGCAAAAGGAACAAGCAATGTGAGGGATCCAGAGAAGAACATAAGCAGTTGGCTCATGGAGGTATCTGAGCAAACAAGCTTCATAACAGCTATGAGTTCACATGTGAAATGATTGATCACATTTCTCCCACAAAAGCGAGCTGGCATGGCATAAATGGGAATAACCCCTAAAAAAAAGGCACTTGACCACGTCCCAGCTGCTAACTGAATGCACAATCTCTTGTTCATAATCAGCATGTAATGTAGTGGGCTGGAAATGGCTATAAGCCTGTCATAAGCCATGACAGCCAACAGGAAGCATTCAGTCGTTCCTAACCAGACACCACTGCTCATTTGCAGGTAACACATCACAAAGGACATGGTGGGTTTGTCCACCAGAAGATTTGCAATGGCCTGTGGGATGGAAGATGTTGAATATCCAATGTCAAGGAAGGACAGATTACCAAGGAAAAAGTACATGGGGTTGTGGAGTCGAGGATCAGCAATGGTGCCCAAAATAATAAGAACATTTCCCGCAATGGTTATGGAGTAGACAGCTGTCAGGAATGCTATTAATCCCATCCTTGTCTTTGGTCGACCAGAATAGCCGATGAGGACAAATTCAGTCACTGTAGTCTCATTTTCCTCTTCCATAGCCTGAACCAAGTATTATCTTGAATGACACTGAGAATGGGATTTTCTAAAGAAAGGAAATAACCAACTTGCTAGTCAATAGTATTCAGGTATTTCAGTCATTAACATACTGTAAAATGCAGATTAACATGCAGTTATTTTTAAAATCTTACAAATTGCTCCCTTTTAAAATTGTATAAAAACTAAATTGCAGCCATGCAGGCACTCTTGTAACTTTCCTACATTTTATCCTGTTTAACTGAGAAATAGTTTAGTTATAAAAGAAAAAAAAATTGTATAAATGCATTGCAAACTATGGAAATCCCCTATTGATCTGCCATTTCTTCTTCTGTATCTTGCTGGTTTAATCTCATCATCAAATGGCTGGCTGATCACGCATAATCTTGGCACACATTGGGGTCTGACTTGTTAATAGTATAGCATACATCTCCCAGAGACCATCTGAAATACCGTATTTTTTGCTCTATAAAATTCACTTTTTCCCTCCTAAAAAGTAAGGGGAAATGCGTGTGCGTCTTATGGAGCGAATGCATGCTGCGCAGATATCCCAGAAACCAGAACAGCAAGAGGGATTGCTGCTTACATTGCATAGCGATCCCTCTTGCTGTTCTGGCTTCTGAGATTCAGAATATTTTTTTTCTTGTTTTCTTCCTCAAAAAACTAGGTGTGTCTTCTGGTCTGGTGCGTCTTATAGAGCGAAAAATACAGTACATGTTTTAGAAAAGCTGCATTAATAATTCAGAAATTATGGTCACAAGGAAGTTTTCCAGCAAGACGACGAAATTTACCCAGTATCATTTGAAAAGATAAAAATGTTGCCTAAGTACAGTGAAATGATGGAACTATCCTGAATGAGTGCTATTTTTAAGTAATGAATATAAGAATTTCCTGATGGATGCCTTGGGAAGAGGCACTAAAAATGAAGGGCAACTTTTGATCCTTCTGGTGAATGCAGCAAGGATCACACAGTCCAATTAATAATTAAATCTTGTACTTTGAATTTATGCAGAAGTCTCCATATTGTCTTAATTCAGTTGGACTAATGGGAGAAAGTTAATGCTAACTTACTTAAATTCATTTAACTCAGGATTCAAGTTACACTTTTGTGATTTCCCCTGCCACTGAAGCAATACATTTTTCAGGGAAACTCCCTGACTCTCCAAAAGAGCTGCAGAAAGATGATGGAAAACTCTTCTGCTGCAAACCTCCATAATATTATAATTATACTGCTGCTTCCAATTTCAGTCCCACAAACATCAGAGTTCAAAGGGACTTGTGAAGGTAAGTTCATATAGGATTGTATCCAACACCCTGAGCCCGGCTTCGGCTGGGGAGGGCGGGATATAAATAAATTTTATTATTATTATTAATCATAAGTAAAGACATACTGAATTCATTCAAAATAAAAAAATTCCTTCCAGTAGCACCTTAAAGACCAACTAAGTTAGTTCTTGGTATGAGCTTTTGTGTGCATGCACACTTCTTGGTATGAGCTTTCGTGTGCATGCACACGAAAGCTCATACCAAGAACTAACTTAGTTGGTCTTTAAGGTGCTACTGGAAGGAATTTTTTTATTTTGACTATGGCAGACCAACACGGCTACCTATCTGTAACTGAATTCATTCAGATATACTCTAAGCTTTTCATAAAGTGATCAAACAAATAAGATTTGTGGGACTGCATTTTGTGTGTGCTTACAATGGATGCCCAAACCAGTAAATGCGGATAAATCGATTGCTGTTTGCTCATTTGAATTTTTGTTTTTATTTTTGTTTCATCTTCCCAATAAATTTACAAGCTGAATACATCTTTCAAGTTCGTTTTCTCTTTTAAAAAGAGACGGCTGCTCATTCAATATATATAGAAATATACTTTTAAAATAGACAGTGAATACCTTCAAACGCCTTTGACCCTCAAAGCATTTTGGGTGTCCTCCTTCAGCATTTGTTATTAAACTGAGAGTTGACATTTTTTAACCACTGGTCTTCACCTGGTGCATCATGATCCACTCGGGGTTCACAGCCAGACCCAAGATGGCCCTCCAGAGCAGTCTTTTATGGAAGGTAAAAAATAAATAAATAGAAGCAGGTTGAAAAATTAATATTTGAAGTAAAGGTGGATCCTTAATCTGAAAAGGTTTTATAACATTATGGGTACACAGGATAAAGGGTTGCATTAATAGAGTATCAATTTCTGATCCTTGGAAAGTTCCAAATGTTCCCAGTAGAGAGAAGGACATTGCAGAAGGCAGTAGATATATGTTCTTGGAAAGAAAAGCCCTTCTCTCAGTTTTTTTCCTTAGTTAGTTTACATTCTTATTCTGCATTCCCTTGGGTACATAGTCCCAGGAGCCTCATTGATTCAGCATCCTCAAGAACACTCATGCAATACAGAGTTTAATCTGTACCTGTTCATATTGCAAAGAAAAAGAAAGAAATCTAGTGTGTTATATGTGGGGGTGGTCCATAACACAGCAGTAGAGTACATTGTACACGAAATATTTCCCAACGCCTCCAGGTAGGGTTGCAAATTTCCCTGCCTGAAATCCTGGAAATCTGCTACCAGTCAAGGAAGACAATGCCGAACCACATGGATCAGTGGTCTGAGCTTGTATAAGGTGACTTTCAATGTTCCTGTGTTTCACAGCAGTTCCAAACTCACCCCCCTCACTGTTTCATTTCATGATGAGCTTATTTCCAAATTCCCTTTATCTACATACATTTCCTTAGAATTTGAATAGGTTGGCCACTGAATGACATGGATGGAGATACTTGGATGGTGACACCTGGCTTGAGAGCAGTACATGTGAAAAGGATCTAGGAGTCCGGGTTGACCACAAACTTGACATGAGCCAACAGTGTGACACGGCAGCTAAAAAAGCCAATGCAATTCTGGGCCTCATCAATAGGAGTATAGCATCTAGATCAAGGGAAGTAATAGTGCCACTGTATTCTGCTCTGGTCAGACCTCACCTGGAGTACTGTGTCCAGTTCTGGGCACCACAATTCAAGAAGGACACTGACAAACTGGAACGTGTCCAGAGGAGGGCAACCAAAATGGTCAAAGGCCTGGAAACGATGCCTTATGAGGAACGGCTAAGGGAGCTGGGCATGTTTAGCCTGGAGAAGAGGAGGTTAAGGGGTGATATGATAGCCATGTTCAAATATATAAAAGGATGTCACATAGAGGAGGGAGAAAGGTTGTTTTCTGCTGCTCCAGAGAAGTGGACACGGAGCAATGGAGCCAAACTACAAGAAAGAAGATTCCACCTAAACATTAGGAAGAACTTCCTGACAGTAAGAGCTGTTCGACAGTGGAATTTGCTGCCAAGGAGTGTGGTGGAGTCTCCTACTTTGGAGGTCTTTAAGCAGAGGCTTGACAACCATATGTCAGGAGTGCTCTGATGGTGTTTCCTGCTTGGCAGGGGGTTGGACTCGATGGCCCTTGTGGTCTCTTCCAACTCTATGATTCTATGATTCTATGATTCTATGATTCTATGATTCTACTTCTACCTAAAAATGTTTACCTTTGACAAGTCAACTAGATTTGCAAGAATCTTTTATTAGCAATATGATCAGAACAGGTCCAGTAAAGCATTGTTCCCTTTTTAAATATACTTTTACTGTGGCACCTTTCTGCTTCCCACAAGTCTTCTTAATGCTCCTTTTACTTCCCGATTTCTGAGTGTGTAGATGACGGGCTTTATCATAGCTTGGAATCTGTTATGTTGGCTCTAGGGGTCAAATTTATTTGTCTCATTCACTATTCAATGCAATTTACATAATTTTTTTAACTTCATTTATGTATGTTACAAATTTACATAAATAACATACTTTATTTCCACAGCATTTATTGTCAATGCAAAGGGCGGGGGGGGGGGGGGGAGACCACACAAATTAAACAGCAGGGGATGTCATACATTACATGTCCATTGCACAGTGTCATTAAATAACAACAGTTATTACCGATTTCTAGTCACTGGGTTGATTGATTTCTGTTCTGGACACAGGATGAATATGGGAATATCAGCCATTTCCACATCTTCAACATCCCTAGTAGGCTCCACTGTGATTTAGGACCCTTACAGTCCAGGATTCTAAACTGTGTGGAGAGCAGAGTAATCTCCCCAAAGTATTTCAGCTCCCAGTTCATGAAATGATATATAGTTCCGTGTGTAGGTCCCAAAGCCACCCCTCAAAATAATTCACAAAACACACGTAATTTAAATTTAAGGTTTTTGGGCACTATTTTGGCCACAACTTTATTAAAATACAAAATCTGTGAGTGGTTGCTTAGACATTGGTTATGACTATCTGTCCCCGCGCTTGGGACAGAACTGACATTCCGAACTCCATCGGAAGCCAGTGAAGGGAAAGACAATGTTGGGGATCAGTTGAGCTGAGCGACAGCCCTCACCGCTCACCCAACCAGCTCCCCAAGGCTTGCCGGCCCTTGTCCCATTTCAGGGATTGGACAAAATCATGGCAAGCCCCAGGATTCCTTTAATGGAATTCCCTTCCAGCACCATTGGAGGGGCAGGCACAGCCTATCCTGACCCCTCCACCAGCTTTTTATAACCAATGCCTAACCGCAACCTTACAAGTTGTGACGAATTGCTAAGTAGTAGGCAAAAACCAAGTGGCACCAGCCAATCAGCCAAATGGTAAAATTCCTACTAGGCCCCTGCCCCAAGGCAGACGACCCCATGACAGGCAAAGCAAGGTCAACCAGAACACAGGGCGGGCAGGCGGGCGATCTGATGCACTCTGCTAAAGAGAAAGCAAAAGCCAGAGTGCCCCAATATTTAAAGACTATGATCCCACCCACCAATTTGCTACAAGCAATTTGCCCCAGCAACCTAGTCAGCCAATCATTGCACCAGGCAATAACCATTAACCTCCCTGGCAACAGAGGGCTGGCCTGGCAGCCCACACCGCAACCCGTGCTCTCATTTTAGGGAGAACACGCTTTGCGTGATTAGAATTCAATGAAGGAACAGGGCAGATGGACTTCCCCCCACTCTCCTTCTTGTAAAAATCTAATCACATAGGCATGGACCTCTGAAGAATGCTACTGAGTAACCATATTCTAATTCCAAGCTCTTTTACAAGTTTCAATTACTTCTCCATGAGTTAAAATGGAAGGATTGGGAAATAAGAAGGGGGAGAAGCATGAAAAACAAGCAGCTGACCAACTGAGATATGAGATTTAGAAGTGCAAGAGCCTCAGAAGTATGGTGCCCATAAATATTAGACTTCATTGACTGACATAGAACCAGCCATAGCAAGAAGGCATGTCCTTGAGTCCTGTACCATCTGTTTCTGATTCTTACATTCATATTGAATATATAACACAGGAAAATAAAGGAAAGAAAGAAGCATACTGGTCATAAATGTTTATAATCTCCGACTGCTTTGAGCTATGCCCTAGAAAAGCACCCTGGTTATTTGAGCAACACATTTGACAAATGAAATTACAGGTTTTCTAGAAACTGTGCTCTGAAAGATGAAAAATATTAGCTACAAGAGAAGGAGAGTTCATGAGGAAAAAAGTACATAAGGTTGTGAAGCGAAGAGTTAGTACTCACAACCAACATTATAAGTTCACTTCTAATTAATTTACAGTGCAATTGTGTGCATGCTTATTTAATTAGTAGTAAGGCCCACTATGCTCAGTGGGTCCTACTGCAAGTGAAACGGAACTACAATTACCATGTTTCTTTGAGGGAAGCAATGTGCTTTTAATATATGGTATGGTTGTGACCTCAATCACTGCATGACTGGAACAACTTTTGCAAGTCCCAAACTCTCCTTCCCCTGTGCACCCCAGAAACGTGCTTAGTATCATCCCCAATCCTTCAGAGTCAACTGGGAGGAGTGTGGAGAAAGTATGGGGAGAGAAGAAAGGAAAATTCAATCACACTTGCAGAGATCATTGTACAACATAAGCTTAATTCTACATCCCCAGTAGATTTAACTAGGGGGTAGAAAATAATAGAATATAGTGGTGCCATTGAATTATTTTTTTATCACAATCAAGTAGAACATACCAGTGGATAAAGGCTTGTTCAAAAGTAGTAGCACCTATGAGAACTTAATTTTGTTCACTATATCTCTATGCTCATTTTGTAATTATTATTTCTCTTTTCTTCCCACAAGTCTTTTTAATGCTCCTTTTACTTCCTGATTCCTGAGTGTATATATGAGTGGATTCAACATGGGAGTCACAATTCCATAGAAGGCAGAAATTATCTTGTCTAATTCATGGGTACTTTTAGTTTGTGGTTGGAGATACGAGAATATAGCAGTGCCATAGAATATTGTTACTACTGTCAAGTGGGATGCACATGTGGAGAAAGCCTTCAGTCTCCCACCTGATGAATGAATTCTCAGAATTGCCACAACAATACGCAAATATGAGAAAATGATAAAGGCAAAGGGGGCAAGCAAGGTAAGAACGCCAGTTAAGAACATCACCAGTTGGTTCATGGAAGTATCTGAGCAAACCAACTTCAAAACTGCTTTGAGTTCACATGTCAAATGGTCAATCACATTTTGTTTACAAAAGCGAGCTGGCATGGTATAAATCGGGATCACCCCCAAGAATATGCCACTTGTCCATGTCCCAGCTGCTAACTGAATACAAAACTTCCTGCTCATTATTAGTGTGTAATGTAGTGGACTGGAAATGGCTATATACCGATCATAAGCCATGATGGCCAAAAGGAAGCATTCAGTCACACCCAAGCCAACACTAATGCTCATTTGCAAGTAACACATTGTATAGGACATGGTGGGCTTGTCTACCAGAAGGTTTGCAATGGACTGTGGGACTGAAGATGTTGAATATACAATGTCAAGGAGGGAAAGGTTACTGAGGAAAAAGTACATGGGGTTGTGCAGTCGAGGATCACCTGCAATCACCAAGATGATGAGGCCGTTTCCCACCACTGTTATAGAATACACAACAGTTATGAAAACGAGTAATCCTATCCTTGTCTTTGGTCTACCAGAATAGCCGATAAGGACAAACTCAGTCACTGTCGCCTCATTTTCCTCTTCCATATCCTGAATTCAGTATTATCTGCAAAGACATGGAGAAAGGAATTAATCTAAATCAAGGCCACGGTCAAATTACAAAAACGTTATGCAAGTAAGCCTTTCAGTCAGAGAGGAGGATGGCTTTTTCTTATGATGCTTTATTTATTTTATTTAATCAGAAAGTTAGCATGAAAATATTACTTCTCTTCAAGTATCATAGGAAAAATAATTCACATTGTATAATTTAAATAATTCACATTGTATAATTCTTTGCATGCATTCTTTTTATTCAAGTGAGAGTAGGAGATTCTTGAATAAATTATGAAAAACAATACTTTGAAAGCAATAAAATGTAATCCAAAATGTATTTGTTTAGGACTTTTTAAGTTTATAAATATGCTATATAAAAAACAAAAACAAAAATGCATTTTTGGTAAACAAAAAAACAAGAAAACATACTCAAATTTATAGACAAGATTAATAAAGATGTAAATATAGTTAAAATAAAATTATTATAAAGTATTAATTATTTACCTTTTCTTAAGAAAATAAATAAATGAATGTTGCTTAGCTATGATTTTATTATTCCATTAATTTACAAAAAGAACCATTTTCCAGTAAACTTTTTATCTTTATTTATGATTGTTGTTTTGGTTGTTGGGGCACCTTGGAAATATAGCTTTTTGTTGCAGGTTCGGAATATAAATTATGCTAAATCATTAAGCGATTCAAAGCACATCCCTGGACATATCTACTTAGAAGTAAGCTCCATTCAGTTTGGCTGGAGCTACTCTAAGGTAAGTGGGTATAGGATTGCAGTCTATGTTGAAACATTTGCATGGTGATGAAACAACTGAACTAAAACTCACCTTACAAACAATATATCTTTCTCCACCTATGTTAAATGAGATACATCCAAATGACATTAATAATAATGTTGGAGATGTGAATCTGTTAGGACAGCTTTAACGCATATTTGATAGTTATATCCACTTATTTTGGAAATATGTTTTACATGATTTTTTTAAAAAATGAACCAGTACGTCTAGAGCTGTTAAGAATTTTATTCATGATAACTTAAGTTTGTATTGCTGTGCATTGGAAAACCTCACATTCCACTTTAGGAATAATTGAAAAACAGCAACAACACTTCAATGCCATTAGTGAAGCTGATATATTTCTCAAGAACTTAATTACAGGAAAAGTGAAGGAAAAATTTAGAAATACCAATAACAAAATAAACCACTACCATGAAACCATTAAAATAAATGAACAATTGTATTAGGATGAGTGCACTGGCATAATATCCAATATAGCATTTCAGTGGAAAGACTATTTTATTAGGCAGACGTGAATTTTATAAAGTATAAAATAGGAAGCACAACCAGCAGCATTGAAACGTGCTTATTTTTTGTCATTTAGTTTTGAATACCTTCAAGAAAATCCTTTAAAACTCTGCTGAGAATCTCTCTCACTCTCTGGACACCTGCCACGGCAAAACAAACACACACATCCCTACTAGATCTCTCTCAGAAATATGAACTCAAGTATTTCACTTTATATACCCTAGAAACTGCAATATGTGAATTGCCTAAAAGCAAATCTAGATCCAAGCGATTTCGCTTCATCTGATTGCAGTTTGAATACTAACAGTTTGTCAAAACAGAGCACAGCATCTTTCAGCTGGATAAATTTGGCAAGAGAAATAAAGAATGAAATGAAAACACAACAATACCTTTAAATGCTTTTGCCCTTTAAGGCTCTGTGGATGTCCTGTGTCTGCATTTGTTATTAAATCAAGAAGCAGGATTCTTTAAATTACATGGGAATTGGATCCAATCAGTATGTGGAACAATGAGAAAAATCTAAAGATGTTTGAATGGCAACTAGGAAAACAAATTCAACATAATCTTTTATGAGATTTCAAAATAATAATAATAATAAGAAGAAAATTAAGTAAAACTAGATACCGTATAAAAGGATGCATTTTGCATCTCTTTCATGATGGCATCATAATTGAAAATTTGCAGAATTGTCCCTGTGCAGCCCCACAATAAATACTTACATGAATAAAGTCTTCTTTTGTGTTCCACAGAACAAAAATCCAACTATTTTGTTGTTGTTGTTGTTCTTATGCATCCATATAACAGTAAAAAAAAAGCCCAATGGGACTTTGTTTGACTTTGTTCCTTAGTTGCTTGCTATTTTTAATGAATACTCTCCCTCTTCACTCCCATTGGTGCATAATCCCAGGGGAATGAATCAGCATTCTCAAGTATATTCTTAAACAATACAAACTTTCATGCCACTCTGCAGGAATATAGACCTACATAATGCTTAATCTGAAGGAAAACTTGTGTTGGACAGGTCCTGCTGGTGAGCCTCCCATAGTCTCTTTGGAAAACAAGATGTTGGATTAAATGGGCTTTTTCCTGTCCCAGCAAGAAACTCCTTGTGTTCTTCTTTGCTGTGTAGAGGGTAATTAGAGTCAAAATGAACACACTGAAAAGGAGCTTCTAATATCCATGCATTCACAAGATTGTTTGTTTAAGAGCCTTAATTGCTAAATGTACCCAGAAATATAGAATCATAGAATTATAGAGTTGAAAGCAACCCAGAAGTTCATCTAGTTGAATCCTTTGTGATGCAGGAATCTCAAATAAAGCATCCATAACAAATGACTTAAAAAACATCCATGGAGGGGGCCACCAGGGGGCGCATTGGAAGATGGCCGACAATAACATCTCTCTGATGCACACGAGGTAATTAAGAAGCTGATATGGGAGTATGCAGCCTCCCTTGCCCCCCCAAAGGGAATGGGGGGGACTGCCTTGCCAGCTGTGTCCATAATTCACCCCCGGATTCGAAAGAAGGGGGTGAGGGCACTTGGCACGAAGCCCTCGGGTGAGGTCGGCTCTCCCTGACGCTGTCTCTAATCGCGCACTGGTTAGCATTAGCTCGAAATATATAATTGGAAATATATAATTGGAAAGAAGCTAATGCACATACATCAAGTGAAGATCGGGAGTAAAGACTGCTGATTAATGGGATCTCTGTGAGCGGAGTGACAGGCTGGACAATAAATCAAGTGAAGAATCATCATTAAAAGATTGGTATGTTGGAGTGAAATGGAAAGGGGGGGAGGAAAAAAACTTTTCCTTTTTTTTGGTCTTATGTGAGTACCAATAACCCTCCCCTCCAGAGAGAAGAATCATTGCAAATTACTAATCACAAGCAGGAGATTAATAACTGTGTGGAAATGAATTACTGATCAAAGAGAGGACTGGTGGAAACATCGGGGAATGTAAAGAAAGTTTTATGACGCAGTTACAAATGGAGTTTCGTTAAGACAGGCTTGCCCATAGGAGGTCGAGGGGGAGGAGGACCAGGGTCATTGGAATGTGAATGTATGGTTATCGGAATGTGATCTTGACCTGGCAGGGCCCCCTGAGATATAGATTGGCAAGCCTGTGGAAATCAACGGACAGACTGTGGGAATGTTATTTACAGAGGTGTGGAAATGGCGTCTGTCCTTTATGTGATATGACTCTTGGAGAGTGTAAAACCCACACAGGATATGTTTGTTTTCAATCCACTTGTGAAGATTATCAGAGATAACAAAGAAAGGAATATATGATAACAACAAGAAGATGAGGAAAATAACAAAGAGACTATCTGAACAGAACTGGATAGAACTCTTTAATTAAAGCAGCAGCAAGAGTGATGTTTGGATCCCTTTCGGAGCCTGAAGTATGGGTACCCCCAACAAAATTCTGGCTGTATAATTTGGAACTAATGTGATTTGGAATTAATGTGATTTGATTGGCCTGTTAATAAAAATTATATTTAAAAAAAATCCATGGAAGGAGAGTCAACATCCT
Source organism: Podarcis liolepis (assembly GCF_965112155.1). NCBI lineage: Eukaryota > Metazoa > Chordata > Lepidosauria > Squamata > Lacertidae > Podarcis > Podarcis liolepis. The sequence goes on along the minus strand of NC_139573.1, from coordinate 26,486,604 downwards.
CACAAAGGAGGCCATAGGATGGTCTATGGATATCGCCAGCTTCATTTTTGCCTTTATTTATTTGAAGATCTTCACAGATTAGGGTGTGTGCTAATGTGAACGGGGCTAGTAATCAAACTCATTAAAGTGTTGCATTAATATCTATTGAGGCATAGTGGGTCACTTTTAGAATTTATACTGGAGTGACATGGATCCTAGCATTCACCACCATCTAATTGCAGTCATATAAGAAAAAGTGCACAACAGTGTTTTCTGGTTCCATCGCCTCTGTCTCTTCCCTGTTGCTCACTCTCACTAAATTGCACGTTGGAAGGTCTGGTCTGAACAGTAATAGCAGGCAAGCACCTTCATAGTCTTGTTTTTGGCACCTCTTGAAAACCTCTTTTTCTTTTTTTGTTTTGTTTCCACAAGCCTCCCCAGGCATGTAATTTCCACATGCCATTTTATTGTGAAATATTGTTTTTTAAAACAGTCAGGAAGGCTGATCGATCACCAAATGACTGATATATTGCAACATAGCAAACAGCCTGCTTAATAATTATAAAGAATAACTCAATAATGTGGAAGGTACTGTATTTTTAAATCTCAAAAGGAAGGTTTGGACAACAGCTTGGACTGGAAGGATTAATGATTTGGGAGTTGTCGTGACATTAAACTTCAGAGAGTTGGATAACAGCCCAGACTGGAATGGAGCCAGTTGAAGCTGTGCTAGCAAAAAGACAGTTGGAAAAGTATATTACACAAATAAAGCTATACTTGACAGACGAAAGGATATATGATTTCTGACATGATTGAGAATCGCAGAGACAGAGACAAGAACTTAGAGTGTTATAATTGAGATGTGGAAATATGGAAACAACAACAAGAAACAGAATTGAGATTTGGAGTTATGCTTCAAGGTCCAGACTATAGGAAGCCTGAAAAATTAATAATTAAAATTTTAAGATAATTTGACCTTTTTATTTTAGTTTTTCCCCCTTTTTATTTGATTATGATTTGATATGTTAATTGGATGTTTTTTATTGGGAAATTAATAAAAATGATTTAACAAATAAAAGAACAATAAAACATCAAATATTAAAATTAAATTTAAAAAATTCCTTCCAGTAGCACCTTAGAGACCAGCTAAGATTGTTATTGGTATGAGCTTTTGTGTACATGCACACTTCTTCAGATACATCTGAAGAATTCATAATCTGAAGAAGTGTACATGCACACGAAAGCTCATACGAATAACAAATTTAGTTGGTCTCTAAGGGATTTTTTTTTATTTTGTTTCGACTGCAGCAGACCAACACGGCTACCTACCTGTAATCAAACATCAAAAACTTCCCTAAACAGGGCTGCCTTCAGATGTATTTTAAAAGTAAGATAGTTGTGTATTTCCTTGATATCTGATGGGAGGGCGTTCCACAGGATGGGCACCACTACCAAAAAGGCCCTCTGCATGGTTTCCTGTAACCTCACTTCTCTCAGGGAGGGAACCGCCAGAAGGCCCTCAGAGCTGGATCGCAGTGTCTGGGCTGTACGACAGGGGTGGAGACACTCCTTCAGGTATACTGAACCAAGGTCATTTAGGGCTTTAAAGTCAGTACCAACACTTTTGAATTGTGCTCAGAAACGTACTGGGAGCCAATGTAAGTCTTTCAGGACTGGTGTATAGCCTCCATACCTATCAAGTTAGTGGCTGTATACCCTCTGTGTTAACTTTATGTGAACCATCAAGCCACTCAATATATCTTGGATGGTTCCACCCAAGATTTGAGGATCCCAGTGATGGGTGAGCACAGTTGCCATGAGGCCTCCAACCAGAGTTTATTCAGGGAGCATCCTGACATTGCTGCAGAAAGAGAGAGAGCCACAGAGAGGATTTCTGACCCCTGCATGGACCCACCCCTAGAGGATTTTCAGGTGCATACTTTGGGCCTCATATCCAAAAAGGCTCTGGGCAAGTATTTCACAATCTGTCATATCCTAGGCAGGGGGCGGGTGTGTCTGTGAATGATGTAATCCCACTTAAATTATGCTCAGTGTGGAATGCCTCTGTGTATCATGATGAAGTTGATCAGATTGTGCTGTACCTTTGGCAAAATGTGACACTGAATCTGCTTTCTGCCTGCTTCCCTGTGCATCCAGATGATTTCTGAATGCTGGGTTTCGAATTTAATCACTGCTGGTATATTGATAAAGCCTTGCGCCCATGGGCAGTGCCATTTTTAAATATTTTTTTTTAGAAAAAGAGGTGCCAGAACTCAGCATGAACACCTTCCTGGGTTCTGGTGAGTTCCAGCTGAAAAAAAGCTCTGCCTATGGGCTGTTTCATTTAGGTTCTGTAAGTGCTTTTGCACAGATAAAATTGGCTAGAAGAAATGCTTTACCCATGAGGATATCCTCATGGGTAAAGCATTTTTCTCATCACTATGTATTGGAATGCATTTTTCTTTTTAAAGTCCTCATAGGTTCATATTATGCATTCTCCCCAGAGCTTAATTTGCTATAGAGAATTTGTTCATTATTTGAATATATTCTGCTCTCAGGATTTATAGAACCACTGTATTGAGTAATTGAGTATATACAGTGGATATGTTATATAAATGAAACCTATCTTTTTGTTTTTATTTCTATTATTATCAATATTATTCACTCTGTTTAGAAAAATATTAATGCAGCTCCATTACCCCCTCCCTTTCACCCAAAGAAAACTGAAAATATAAGTGTCATGACAGTTTAAAATAATGTCTAAACACACTAGATTCAATCAACACTATGACTGCAGTTTCTTCTCCACCAGCCTTTTGAGCCCTCCTAACACATCCTGGTTTCTCAGTGTATAGATTAAAGGGTTTAACATGGGTATCAGTGCTGCATTAAAGATATAAATATATCTTTAATATATTTATTAAATAAATATAGCGCCGCCATCCCGCTTTTCCCCGACCTGATCTGGAGGCTGGGGGAGGGAGAAGCAAGCCTGCTTCTCCCCCCCACCAGCCCCACAACCTCCAGATCAGGTCGGAGGAAAGCGGGATGGCGGCGCTCCGCCATCCCGCTTTTCCCCGACCTGATCTGGAGGCTGGGGGAGGGAGAAGCAAGCCTGCTTCTCCCCCCCACCAGCCCCACAACCTCCAGATCAAGTCGGGGAAAAGCGGGATGGCGGCGCTCCGCCATCCCGCTATTCCCCGACCTGATCTGGAGGCTGGGGGAGGGAGAAGCAAGCCTGCTTCTCCCCCCCACCAGCCCCACAACCTCCAGGCTTCAGGAGAGCCCCACCGCCAGCCCCACAAGCTCGGGGGACAGCGGGAGAGGCGCAGCGCGCCCTTCCCGCTGTCCCCCGACTTGTCTAGAAGGCTGGCGGGGGGAGAAGCCTGCTCCTCCCCGTTGCCAGCCCCGCAAACTCGGGGGACAGCGGGAGAGGCGCAGCGCGCCTTTGCCGCTGTCCCCCGACTTGTCTAGAAGGCTGGCGGGGGGAGAAGCCTGCTCCTCCCCGTCGCCAGCCCTGCAAACTCGGGGGACAGCGGTAGAGGCGCAGCGCGCCATCCCGCTGTCTCCCGACATGGTTTGGAGGCTGGCGGAAGGCTTCCTCCTCCCCCAGCCCCGCAAGTTCCCAGAGCGATGCCAAAGTTGCGCGCAGCTTCGGCATGGCTCTGGGTCCCGTTCTGGGGGAGGGGGAAGCTCGGGCTTCCCCGCCCCAGCCCCGCGCCTGGCGGGGGGGGGGGATAAAATTTTTTTTGCCTCTATTTCCCCCCCCCCAAATCTAGGTGCGTCCTATGGACCGGTGCGTCCAATAGTCCGAAAAATACGGTAAATAATTTTATCAATAGTATGACTGTCCTTAGATTGAGGTTTGATATATGTGATTATAGAATTTCCAAAGAACACCAGCACTACAACTAGGTGAGATCCACAAGTAGAGAAAGCTTTCATGGCACTATAGCTCCAAACATCTTCTTCTCAGTCTTGCATTATGTTACCAAAATATTCTTGAATTATCTTACCAAAATTGTGGGGGGAAATCTACCACAATGAGCTGATGTTTAAAAAAGCATACTCTCCTTATATAAGTAGCATAAGTTTAATTCCTAAACAGACAGGTATGTGTATTTGTGTGTGTGCATTGTTACATCCAGCTAAAGATACACAGTGCTATATTAGTTCTTCATTTCTGATTTGCCCTTCCGCATTCCCATATGATACAATCCCCACTGACTACTTTGTTTGAGAGCGTTGAAAATAGATCTACAACTATCCAGCTTATAAATCTGAAGTTATCATCAGAAAACTAGGTTTCACAATGAAACAGTAGACCTCAACAACTTGAGCAAAATTAATCCCACTGAACTTACTTGAACACACTCAAGGGTTATTCTGATCCCCTCCTGCATCCACTGAGTCTGGTCTTAAAAAAGTGTAGGTGGCACTTTAGAACTTTCTACCCTAGGATATTAGGCAGACAACATTATGGCTTTGTTTTGGGTGCCTCCTATTATTTTTTGTGCTCCAGAAGTTGTGTTATGTTGAAAAGTATACACATTTTATACAAGCTAGTTTACACACACACACGTCCACACACACAAACACCTGAAATTAATGTTTATTTTGCATTTTATTGGTATTCTGGAAGAATATAATAGACTTGTAAAATGCTTATAGGTCTTCTGTTCTATTGTATAACACATAAATGTTGTCTATATTATGCTGTATCTCATTTTCCAAAGAAATGACTGGAAATATGGCAAGGTTGTGGATTGGACTAAAAAATCACCTTGCAGTTGTATGCGTTAATTTTTAAAAGTTGCCTATTTATTTTTCTTTTTTTAGTAAATGTTATTGAAATTGGGGGGGTACAAATATGACTATCAGATATCTTTTTATCAAGACTAAAATGCTAATCTAAATAAAAACACAGGGCAGAAATAGGGAAAAGAAGGGAATAAATGAATGGGAAAGGGGGGGGGGGATAAAAATAAAGAGAACTTCTGATTCTTCATCTGCCAGCTATATAGAAAATTATTCAACACACCCACTCCAAGATAACACCCAACAGCAAATCCACCTTCTATAAACCAACATTATTTTCAATTTTCAAAGCTAGATATTAAAAGTTCATTTTCTTTTTCATGCAAAAAGTCTATAAGAAGTTTCCAATCTTTAGTAAATTTTAACAGTGATTATTCTGATTAAGCACATTGATTTCACTAACTCTGCTAAGTCCAGTAATTTTAATAACTATCCTCAACTGTAGGTATCTGTGCATATAAATGTATTGCTGCTATATTGAAACAAATGTATTTCTGTTATATTGAAACATATTGAAATAAAGTTTCAGTCTTTTTCTAATTTTATATCCATTAGTCCCAGTAGGAAGAGTTCTAGTTTCAAATGAAACTTGATCTCCAAAATCCTCTGTATCAGCGTATGTATTTGAATCCAATACTATTTAAAAGCTTTTTTACATGTCCACCAAGCATGATAAAATGTCCCTTCATTTTTCTTGACACTTTCGGCCGGTATTTGGAACATTTTTATACATTCTAAATAACTTCTCAGAATTTAAATTTTTGACATCAGGTGTAGGGTGGAAGGACGTGGCTTGACTTGGCAAACATGACTTTACAGAACAAATTAAGATCTCTGCCGGGCTTATTTAGTTCCAGAAACCAGAGGTGATTCAATGCTAGGTTATAGGAAGATTTCATCTGATAACTGGGCCTTTTGGTTTCCAAATTATTTGCTTTATCATAGGGTTGAGGAACCTGTGGACTTCTAAATATTGCAGGACTAAAGCTTCTATCATCCCTGAGTACTTATTACGGTTGCTCAGGCTGCTGAGAGAAGGAGTCAAAGATCATTTGTAGGACCACCAATTCACCATTTCTGCTTTATCAGTAAAATAATAGCTTATCTTTCTAATATATTGAACAGATTAAATCATTCGGGTAGGATAGCCCATATCTGATTTACAGAACAACTAGATAGCTAGATGATAGATAAAGAGGTCATACATTATGACAACAAAACCTATGCTTTAGTTTCTTATTATTATGTTTTATTTTTTATGTTTTTATTTCCTTTTATTGCACATTTCATAAATATAAAGTTATTTACAAGGATTTTTTTAAAAAAAAGCTTATTAAAAACATGACAGTGATATGATAATTTAAAATGCCATTAAAATTCATAAGATTCATCCAATATTATGACTGCAGTTTCTTCTCCACCAGCCTTTTGAGCCCTCCTAACACATCCTGGTTTCTCAGTGTATAGATTAAAGGGTTTAACATGGGTACCAGTGCTGCATTAAAGATATAAATAATTTTGTCACTAACCTGTTTGTCTTTAGACTGAGGTTTGATGTATAGTGCTATAGCATTTCCAAAGAACACCAGCACCACAGCTAGGTGAGAACCACAAGTAGAGAAAGCTTTCAGTCTGCTTCCAGATGAATGGATTCTCAAAATGGCCACAAGGATACGTGCATATGAAAAAAGGATGAAACAGAAGGGAAAAAGGACTGTGCCGGTGCTGGTGAAGTACATTGACAGTTGTCCCACAGCCATGTTAGAACAAATTAATTTCATGATGGCTGTGAGCTCACATGCAAAATGATCCACCTCATTATGTCCACAGAAGTGGGCAGGGTTTGCAAGACAGGGAACAATAGCAAGTAAGAAGGCCATTGTCCATGATACAATAGCCAAAACAATGCAAACTTTCCAGTTCATGATAAGCATATAACGGAGTGGATTGGAGATGGCAACATACCGGTCATAAGCCATGACTGCCAACAAGAAACATTCTGTTGATGCAAGGTATATACCAGTGTACATCTGAATGTAACATTTAGCAAAAGACACGATGGGTCTGTCCACCAAACAGTTGGCAATAGATTGTGGAACTGAAGATGTACAAAGACAGATATCAATGATGGACAGATTACAAAGGAAGAAGTACATTGGATTATGGAGCCGAGGATCAGCTATGACTACAAACAGAATGAGTCCATTTCCGATTATGTTTCCCAAGTAGATGATGGTCATTAAAGCCGCCAATCCTATCTTTGTTTTGGGATGTCCAGAAAATCCAATGAGGATGAACTCAGTTATTTCAGACTCATTCATTTATACGCTCTGCAGAAAGATTTTTTGGAGTGATCAAGGAAGATATTAAAGATATTCAATATCTGATAAAGCGAGATGATTAACCATATTTAATCAAACTTATATATAAATCTAATTTATATGAATATTGCGAACCAAGATATTGATACCATTAAATTGCATCAACATTTTTTAGGATCTGAACTATAGAACTGATAGCTAAATAGATAATCAAGCGGAGGGGGGTTGGGGATATTGGGTTGTTGCTTTTATTTTGATTACGTATTTTGTGGCTTTATATTTTGATTTTATTCCGTGAACTACCCTGTGAACCACCCTGAGACCTCTGGGTATAGGGCAGAACAACAACAACAACATGCATCACATAACTGATATACAAAAAAAACCCAGTGATATTGTAGGGAAGGAGACTTGGGGGGGAAAGAACATGTACTTCATAACCAGTTTGTCCAATATGCTCACTGAGTAGATCCATTTAACGAAACCTCACATGCTACATGTTACATGCTACATGCTACATGTTATGTATCACTGTGTCCAAATTAATTTGCTGAATCAGCAAAGCTCGAAACAGTAGGAAATATGAAGTGCATGAGACAATACAAGGGCACAGCTACCAACTGCAAGTTTATGTACATGAGGCATGCATTGCAATGCAAACATATTATTTCATGATGATCATATAATGTATGGGACTGGAGATTGCAACATACACCTGGTTAATGGCATGATAGGTTTGTCCACTAAACAGCGTTTTAGCTTATGAGAATGAAGTGGTGGTAAAAGAGTGTCAACCATGGAAAAATGAAAAATGTGCATTCAACTTAGCAACTACTTAAGACCATGAGTCCATTTATAATTATTGACCCCAAGGTTAAGATCAGAAAATTCATGAAGCCCATTCTGGCCTTAATTCCAAAGCAATATAGTTAATTTAATATATCCAATATCCAATGAAAAACAAATATTTCTGTATAATTCTCCTAATTCCAACTATAGAATTGTTCAGTAGAAAGGAAACCAATTGAGTTACATATGGCTCCAGGTTTTGTACTGGGATTTATTAGAAATAATTAAAAATTAAAATATGACTCTAACAATAGCAGTACAATAGATCTGCCAGAATAAACTGAAAAACCCAAAGATGAATAAATATCATCTTGGGACTGCACCAAATACGATGGATTTCTTCCTCCAAATGATGGTCAATCTGCCTCTGCTATTAAGCATCTTTGAAAAAGGTACACTACATAGACACTACACATGTAAACACTGGGTGGTGGGACCTAACGAAGGAGGATTGGTGGCTCTATCATGCCTGCTTGCAAAAGCTCAAGCAGTACCTTACTATGCATCATTTGAAGAACAAAACAAAAAGTTACATGGACCATTGGTCTGACATGGCTAATGCTTCTATGATGTGGCAAAGTTCTATTTGGAATAAGTTAGTAAAAAGTGCTAGAGGCAGTAGACCAAATAAAGGTAAAGGGACCCCTGACTGTTAGGTCCAGTCGCGGACGACTCAGGGGTTGCAGCGCTCATCTTGCTTTACTGACCGTGGGAGCCTGCGTACAGCTTCCCGGTCATGTGTCCAGCATGACTAAGCTGCTTCTGGCGAACCAGAGCAGCGCACGGAAACGCCGTTTACCTTCCCGTTAGAGCGATACCTATTTATCTACTTGCGCTTTGACATGCTTTCGAAATGCTAGGTTGGCAGGAGCAGGAAATGAGCAATGGGAGCTCACCCCTTTGTGTGGATTCGAACTGCCGACCTTCTGACTGACATGCCCTAGGCTCTGTGGTTTAGACCACAGCGCCACCCACGTCCCTTTGGTAGACCAAATACGCAAAACACTATTCAGCCAAAATGATTGATACCAATAGGCATTCATTTTATCTGCATATACCTAATGTCATAATATCTGATAATTTAGGAAGGAGGGCTGCAGCTCAATGGAAGAGCATCTGGTTTGTGTGCAGATGGTTCCTAATTCAATCTCTGGCATTTTCAGATAGGGACAAAAACGCTCCCCGTCTGAAACCCCAAAGAGTCACTGTTGGTCGGTTTAGAAGATAATGAGCTAAATGGCCTAATGGTGTGACTCAGTATAAGGTAACTATGCTATGCTATCTAATTATAATTTATATGTGAAATAGGGGTTTTAAAGCTATTTTCTCTTATTTTGTTATCTTCCATTTTATCTAGAACTATGTGATGGTTTCTACACTTTCAAATGCACACTAATAAAAAACAAAACAACATGTTTTCATTTAAGGCAAATTTTAAAATTCCCCAGCATGTTTCTAAAACATTTTTAACAGTTGCAAGAGGAAGGGGAAAAACTGTTTTCAGTTGGCTGGAAGCATCCCAGATTATTATTTCATTGATTTTCGTCCCTTTCAGATGAAGGTTAAAAATGGGTAAGGCTTTGTCAAAGTTAAATCTTTAAAAATTCCAGGGATTTCAGTTGGACTGATGCATTGTGACACTTTTAATGAAGCTTTATAGAACAGAGGTATATTATTTTCATAATATTATTAAATTTATATATTGTTCTTCATCCAAGGATCACAGAGTTGTTTACAATACAAATCGAAACAGTGGAATCCAAATAATCATGTCAATTAAAGAAGAGCTTACCTTTTGAAAAATCTCTTCAAATGAGGGTGAAAAATCTAAACAGTTGTGACAATTACTGAAGGCCTGGATAATGTAAGAAAAATAATTAAGAAAGTAAAAGTGCTATAGCCAGCTTTCAGACCTTTATTGCTTTCCTTTCTTTTTAATTTGATGAACATAGTGAGTCAAAAGGAATCAGTAACATGGATTCTGAACCTGTGTTGTTAGTAATACACTAGATCTAGAACTGTTTTGAATTTATGGGAGAACTAAATATATTACGTTTTTAATTTGCAAAAAATGGCACTATAGCTCCAAACATCTTCTTCTCAGTCTTGCATTATGTTACCAAAATATTCTTGAATTATCTTACCAAAATTGTGGGGGGAAATCTACCACAATGAGCTGATGTTTAAAAAAGCATACTCTCCTTATATAAGTAGCATAAGTTTAATTCCTAAACATACAGGTATGTGTATTTGTGTGTGTGCATTGTTACATCCAGCTAAAGATACACAGTGCTATTTTAGTTCTTCATTTCTGATTTGCCCTTCCGCATTCCCATATGATACAATCCCCACTGACTACTTTGTTTGAGAGCGTTGAAAATAGATCTACAACTATCCAGCTTATAAATCTGAAGTTATCATCAGAAAACTAGGTTTCACAATGAAACAGTAGACCTCAACAACTTAAGCAAAATTAATCCCACTGAACTTACTTGAACACACTCAAGGGTTATTCTGATCCCCTCCTGCATCCACTGAGTCTGGTCTTAAAAAAGTGTAGGTGGCACTTTAGAACTTTCTACCCTAGGATATTAGGCAGACAACATTATGGCATTGTTTTGGGTGCCTCCTATTATTTTTTGTGCTCCAGAAGTTGTGTTATGTTGAAAAGTAAACACATTTTATACATGCTAGTTTACACACACACACGTCCACACACACAAACGCCTGAAATTAATGTTTATTTTGCATTTTATTGATATTCTGGAAGAATATAATAGACTTGTAAAATGCTTATAGGTCTTCTGTTCTATTGTATAACACATAAATGTTGTCTATATTATGCTGTATCTCATTTTCCAAAGAAATGACTGGAAATATGGCAAGGTTGTGGATTGGACTAAAAAATCACCTTGCAGTTGTATGCGTTCATTTTTAAAAGTTGCCTATTTATTTTTTTATTTTTTTAGTAAATGTTATTAAAATTGGGGGGGGGTACAAATATGACTATCAGATATCTTTTTATCAAGACTAAAATGCTAATCTAAATAAAAACACAGGGCAGAAATAGGGAAAAGAAGGGAATAAATGAATGGGAAAGGGGGGGGATAAAAATAAAGAGAACTTCTGATTCTGCATCTGCCAGCTATATAGAAAATTATTCAACACACCCACTCCAAGATAACACCCAACAGCAAATCCACCTTCTATAAACCAACATTATTTTCAATTTTCAAAGCTAGATATTAAAAGTTCATTTTCTTTTTCATGCAAAAAGTCTATAAGAAGTTTCCAATCTTTAGTAAATATTAACAGTGATTATTCTGATTAAGCACATTAATTTCACTAACTCTGCTAAGTCCAGTAATTTTAATAACTATCCTCAACTGTAGGTATCTGTGCATATAAATGTATTGCTGCTATATTGAAACAAATGTATTTCTGTTATATTGAAACATATTGAAATAAAGTTTCAGTCTTTTTCTAATTTTATATCCATTAGTCCCAGTAGGAAGAGTTCTAGTTTCAAATGAAACTTGATCTCCAAAATCCTCTGTATCAGCGTATGTATTTGAATCCAATACTATTTAAAAGCTTTTTTACATGTCCACCAAGCATGATAAAATGTCCCTTCATTTTTCTTGACACTTTCTTTCTTTTTTTTTTTTTTTACAAATTCTTTTTATTTTTATTCCATACAGACAAAACACACACAAAAATCAACAAAACACAAACTTAAAAAAAAACATTAAAAAAAAAACAAAAATTCTCAATCACAACAAAAAAGCATACAAAACTCTTATTTCCATAGTTTTTTCGTAACGTATTTCTTTCTTTTGGGACTTCCTTCAGCCTGGCCGCAAATCATACAGAATAAATAAGTAAAATCACACGTTTCATCTTTTATATTGTCATTATGTCCAATTTTGTTCTCTATTTTCCTTGTACAATAACCTTAGGCTGTCACAGTACATCTCTAAACCCCCTTAGCGTTATTTGTCGATCACTGATGTTTTCCAGATAGTTTACGTATTTTCCCCAGTCCCTGATGAACACTTGATCTTTTATATATCTAATCTTTCCCGTTAACTTGTCTAGCTCTGCATATTCTGTTAGTTTACATCTCCACTCCTCTACTGTTGGAGTTTCTTCCTGTTTCCATCTTTGAGCTATTAAGATCCTTGCTGCCGTAGCCGCATAGTATACCATTCTGCAATCCTCCTTTCTTATCTCTCGTTGTAATATTCCTAATAGGAAAGTTTCTGGTTTTTTTATAAACGTGTACTTTAATATCTTTTTCAGTTCTGTATATACCTTTTCCCAGAACTGTTTTACCTTTCCGCACTCCCACCACATATGGTAGTAGGTGCCCTCTGCGTCTTTACATCTCCAACACTTACTATTCACCTTATACATTTTTGAAAGTTTTACAGGTGTCAGATGCCACCTATAAAACATCTTCATAACATTTTCTTTTATCGCCGTACACGCTGTAAAATTCGATCCCTCTTTCCATAATCTTTCCCAGTCCTCATATTGTATACTATGGCCTACGTCTTTTGCCCAACGAATCATCACTGATTTCACCTCCTCGTCTCCCAGATTCCAGTCTAACAGCATCCTGTATGCTTTAGATATGTTTTTCACCTTGTTGTTTATTATTTCCGTCTGGAATTTTGAGTCTTTGTCTACATACCCTCTTTCTTTAATGTCTCTACTAAGCATCTGATTAATCTGTTGATGACTAAACCAATCATACACATATTCTCTGATCATCTCGTAGGGTTTGATTCTCCATTTCCCATCCACTTTAGTTACTAGTTGGTTGTATGTTGCCCAGTTACCTCCCATGTTGATAGTTTTTCTATTTATTATTTCAAGTGGTGCTAACCAGTGAGGTGTTTTCGGTTCCAGTATATTTTTGTATCTTTCCCACACTTCTATTATCGGTCCTCTAAAGATGTGATTGCTAAATCCCCTGTGTACTTTCGTTTTATTATTCCACAGGTAGGCATGCCAGCCGAAATGGTTATCGAAACCCTCCAAATCGAGTAGCTCCGTATTTTCTAAGTTGACCCAGTCTTTCAGCCAACTTAAGCATGTCGCCTCATAGTATAACATAAGGTCTGGCAGTGCAAACCCCCCCCTTTCTTTTACATCTGTGAGTAATTTGAATTGGATTCTGGGTTTTTTGCCCTGCCATAAGAACCTCGAAACTACCCTCTGCCATTCTTTTAGAGTCTTACTCCCTTTTATTATAGGTATAGACTGAAACAAAAACATCAATCTTGGTAAAACGTTCATCTTTATCATGTTTATTCTTCCCCATAATGATAGTTTTAATCGTCCCCATTTCTCTAAGTCTTTCTTTATTTCCCTCCATACTGGCTCATAATTATTTTTGTAAAGGTCCATATTTTTAGATGTAATCCAGATACCAAGGTACTTAACTTTCTTTGCCGTCCCTAACTGCCATTGCTGTTGAGTTAATTCTATTGTCTTTGGGTCCACATTCTTATGTATCATTTTTGTTTTCGTCTTGTTTAGTTTAAATCCGGCCACCTTGCCAAATGATTCTATTTCTCTCATTATCTCTCCTATTGATGTTAAAGGATCTTCCGTCATCACCACTAGATCGTCGGCGAAGGCCTTGGTTTTATATACGTTCTGACCTAATGTCACGCCTTTTATATTTCCATTTTTCCTTATAGAGTTTAGGAGGGTTTCTATCACTGTTATGAATAGTAACGGGGAGAGTGGGCATCCTTGCCTTGTACCCTTCCTTATCTTAATCTCTTCCGTTACTGTGCCATTTACAATCAGCTTAGCCTTCTGATCCGTATATATTGCTTTTACCCCGTTATAAAAATCACTGCCTACACCCATGTGCTCTAAATTTCTCAACATAAAATTCCATATTACATTATCAAACGCCTTTTCGGCGTCGATAAACATCATTGTAACTTGTTTATTAAACCTAATAGATAAGAATTCTAACATGTCCACAATATGTCTTATATTATCTCTCATCTGCCGACCTGGCAGAAATCCCGCCTGGTCCTTATGGATAACATCTGCCAGTGCATCTTTTAACCTTCTTGCCAGGATTCCTGCGTATATCTTATAATCTACATTCAACAATGAGATTGGTCTATAATTTCTGACTTGAGTTAGGTCCGAATCTTGTTTGGGTAGGAATGTGATAAACGCCTCTTTCCAGGTTTCCGGGATTTCCCCTTTCTTTAATATTATATTCATTGTTTTTTTCAGAGGTTCCACCAAGACTGATTTCATTTCCTTATAATAGCCAGCCGTGAACCCGTCAGGGCCTGGGGCTTTTCCCCTCTTCAAATTTTTGATTATCTCCTCTATTTCCTTATTTTCAATAGGTATGTTCAATCTTTGTTTTCCTTCCAGTGGGATTTTCCGTCCTCCTTTATCTTTCAAAAATCTTTCTATCTTCCTTTGTCCTATCTTTTCTTGATCATTATATAAGTTGCTGTAAAAACTTATAAACTCGCTCCTTATTCCTTTGGGGTCAGTTCTTTCTTCCCCCTCTACTGTTATTTTATTAACTATCCCTTGTTCTTTCCTTTTTTTAATTTGCCAGGCAAGCCATTTGCCTGGTTTGTTAGCATGTTCAAAGTTTCTTTGTTTGAGTCTTTTTATATTCCATTCCACCTCCCTATTTATTATTGTGGCAAACTGAGTTTGAAGGATTTTTATTCTTTCCTTTGTTTCTAAACAGTTGGGTTTCTGAACTAATTTTCGTTCGTTTATCATTATTTGTCCTAAGATTTCCTCTTTGTTTTTTTCTCTTTTCCTATTTTTAATTGCATTTTGTTGAATAAAAAATCCTCTTATGACCGCCTTGCTGGCATCCCAAACTATATTTTCTTTCGTTCCTTTGCCACAATTGTCCTTAAAGTATTCCGTCAATTTTTTCTTTGCCATTTCCACCACCTCTTGATCATCCAACAAGTAATCTTTTAATCGCCATCTGTAAGATCTTTTCTCATAACTGTCTAATTCCATCTCTAGTGGGTTATGATCTGAGATTACTTTTGGCTTTATTTCTATATGTTTAGTTCTTGGGCATAGTTCTTTTGAAATCCAGATCTGATCCAATCGAGAAAAGGATTGGTTGGGTTCTGAGTGAAAGGTAAATTGCTTTTCTAGCGGGTGTCTCAAGCGCCAAATATCTACTAGACCACAGTTTTCCACCATAGAAAAAAAAGATTTTGGCAACTTCCCTTCTTTATTTGCTCTATCTCTAAGTCTGTCCATCTCAAGTGAGACCACTGCGTTCATATCCCCCATTAATATTATTTTTTGATCGGCATATTCCATTAATTTCTCTTCTAGTTTTTTGAAGAATTCAGTTTTACTGCCATTCGGAGCATATATCCCCACTACCAATATTTTTTCCCCCTGCCAGTTAATGTTGACCGCTATCATCCTCCCCTCCTCATCTTTAAACATTGTTTTAGCTTCTATCTTATTACTGATGTACAATACCACACCCCTTTTTTTGACCCTATCCAAAGCTTCATACTCATTTCCCAACCGCTTATTAATTATCACTTTTCTATGCTTTCTGGCCACATGTGTCTCCTGGAGACAGATAACATCCAAGTTTTTCCTTTTTAAACATTGTTCAATTTTATTTCTCTTTCTTTTGTCATTCATCCCGTTAACATTCCAATTCCAGACTTTTAACCCCATAGCCCGTGTATTATCCTTCTGTTATTTTTGAAGTTTTCTTGTCTATTGTGTATTTTCTAAATCCTCTGTTTCCTCTTCTTTTTCCTCTTCCTCCTCCGACCCCCCCTCTCCCCCCTCCCCCTCCTCCAGCACTCTTAGTTCTCCTGGTGAGGCTCTCTCCTCTCTTCCTATCTCTTGGGTTTCCACTTTAAGTTCCTTGTATTTCCTAAGGAATTTCCCGGTTTCTTCAGAATTTATCAACTTATGTTTTTTACCTCTATATGTAAATGTTATCCCTTCCGGGAATTCCCACCTAAACTCAACCCTATTTTTCCTCAATGTTTGCACCAAAGGTTTATAAGCATCTCTCTTTTTAAGCAATCTTATTGGGACATCTTTAAAAATAATTATATAATTTCCGTCTATATTCAATCTTTTTTCTCTATTCCTTTGGAGGATCCTGTCCCTCATTGCTTTGTTTTCGAATGTAATCAGACAATCGCCCGGAAATTTCTTTGCTCTTGTTGCGTTAACACGCATTCTAAATGCGTTTAATATACTATTGGCCATTTCTTCAGCAGGCAAACCCATCCATTCTGCTAACTCCTTCGTCAACTTTTCTTTAATATTCTCATTCTCTATCTCTGGAATTGCTCTCAACCTCAGGTTTACCTCCCTCTGCCACAATTCGTTCATTGCTATAATGTCCTTTATCTCTTCCTGTGTCTTACATATTTCCATCACATCTGATTTGATCTTTTCCTTATCTCTTCTCACCTCTCTTATCTCTACCTTTGTCTTTTTCAAACCTTCTTCTGTGAGCTGCGTTCTCCTAGATATTTCTTTTATTTGACCCTTAATTTCATTCACAGTTTCCTCCATTTTTTTATCTAATTTCCCAATTCTATTGTCCACCGATTCTAACTTATGTTCGACATTTACTTGACTTTGTTTGATCTCTGCAAACATCTTCAGAATATCTGTCTTAAAATCTGACTCCTGTTTAGAGCCTCTCCTCTCTCCTGGTGTACCCCCATTCGTTCCCTTCTTTCCTGTATGAGACATCTTGTATTTTATGTAGTCCCTCTCCCCGCCGTCCCTTTCCGCCCCCGTTTATCCTTCTTAATCCCTCCCGCAATTTCCTTACATTCACTTTCTTTCCTTATTATAATTTATCTCACACCCCGTATTTGCTTTTTCTAAGACCGGACCTATAGCCTTTAGATCTGTAAACAGTAAATTATAAACAGACAACATTATGGCATTGTTTTGGGTGCCTCCTATTATTTTTTGTGCTCCAGAAGTTGTGTTATGTTGAAAAGTAAACACATTTTATACATGCTAGTTTACACACACACACGTCCACACACACAAACGCCTGAAATTAATGTTTATTTTGCATTTTATTGATATTCTGGAAGAATATAATAGACTTGTAAAATGCTTATAGGTCTTCTGTTCTATTGTATAACACATAAATGTTGTCTATATTATGCTGTATCTCATTTTCCAAAGAAATGACTGGAAATATGGCAAGGTTGTGGATTGGACTAAAAAATCACCTTGCAGTTGTATGCGTTCATTTTTAAAAGTTGCCTATTTATTTTTTTATTTTTTTAGTAAATGTTATTAAAATTGGGGGGGGGGTACAAATATGACTATCAGATATCTTTTTATCAAGACTAAAATGCTAATCTAAATAAAAACACAGGGCAGAAATAGGGAAAAGAAGGGAATAAATGAATGGGAAAGGGGGGGGATAAAAATAAAGAGAACTTCTGATTCTGCATCTGCCAGCTATATAGAAAATTATTCAACACACCCACTCCAAGATAACACCCAACAGCAAATCCACCTTCTATAAACCAACATTATTTTCAATTTTCAAAGCTAGATATTAAAAGTTCATTTTCTTTTTCATGCAAAAAGTCTATAAGAAGTTTCCAATCTTTAGTAAATATTAACAGTGATTATTCTGATTAAGCACATTAATTTCACTAACTCTGCTAAGTCCAGTAATTTTAATAACTATCCTCAACTGTAGGTATCTGTGCATATAAATGTATTGCTGCTATATTGAAACAAATGTATTTCTGTTATATTGAAACATATTGAAATAAAGTTTCAGTCTTTTTCTAATTTTATATCCATTAGTCCCAGTAGGAAGAGTTCTAGTTTCAAATGAAACTTGATCTCCAAAATCCTCTGTATCAACGTATGTATTTGAATCCAATACTATTTAAAAGCTTTTTTACATGTCCACCAAGCATGATAAAATGTCCCTTCATTTTTCTTGACACTTTCGGCCGGTATTTGGAACATTTTTATACATTCTAAATAACTTCTCAGAATTTAAATTTTTGACATCAGGTGTAGGGTGGAAGGACGTGGCTTGACTTGGCAAACATGACTTTACAGAACAAATTAAGATCTCTGCCGGACTTATTTAGTTCCAGAAACCAGAGGTGATTCAATGCTAGGTTATAGGAAGATTTCATCTGATAACTGGGCCTTTTGGTTTCCAAATTATTTGCTTTATCATAGGGTTGAGGAACCTGTGGACTTCTAAATATTGCAGGACTAAAGCTTCTGTCATCCCTGAGTACTTATTATGGTTGCTCAGGCTGCTGAGAGAAGGAGTCAAAGATCATTTGTAGGACCACCAATTCACCATTTCTGCTTTATCAGTAAAATAATAGCTTATCTTTCTAATATATTGAACAGATTAAATCATTCGGGTAGGATAGCCCATATCTGATTTACAGAACAACTAGATAGATAGATGATAGATAAAAAGGTCATACATTATGACAACAAAACCTATGCTTTAGTTTCTTATTATTATGTTTTATTTTTTATGTTTTTATTTCCTTTTATTGCACATTTCAGAAATATAAAGTTCTTTACAAGGAATTTTTTCTAAAAAGCTTATTAAAAACATGACAGTTATATGATAATTTAAAATGTCATTAAAACTCATAAGATTCATCCAATATTATGACTGCAGGTTCTTCCCCACCACCTTTTTAAGTGCTCCTAACACTTCCTGGTTTCTCAGTGTGTAGATTAAAGGGTTTAACATGGGTACCAGTGCTTGATTAAAGATATAAATAATTTTGTCACTAGCCTGTTTGTCTTTAGACTGAGGTTTTATGTATAGTGCTATAGCATTTCCAAAGAACACCAGCACCACAGCTAGGTGAGAACCACAAGTAGAGAAAGCTTTCAGTCTGCTTCCAGATGAATGGATTCTCAAAATGGCCACAAGGATACGTGCATATGAAAAAAGGATGAAACAGAAGGGGAAAAGGATTGTGCCGGAGCTGGTGAAGTACATTGACAGTTGTCCCACAGCCATGTTAGAACAAATTAATTTCATGATGGCTGTGAGCTCACATGCAAAATGATCCACCTCATTATGTCCACAGAAGTGGGCAGGGTTTGCAAGACAGGGAACAATAGCAAGTAAGAAGGCCATTGTCCATGATACAATAGCCAAAACAATGCAAACTTTCCAGTTCATGATAAGCATATAACGGAGTGGATTGGAGATGGCAACATACCGGTCATAAGCCATGACTGCCAACAAGAAACATTCTGTTGATCCAAGGTATATACCAGTGTACATCTGAATGTAACATTTAGCAAAAGACATGACGGGTCTGTCCACCAAACAGTTGGCAATAGATTGTGGAACTGAAGATGTACAAAGACAGATATCAATGATGGACAGATTACAAAGGAAGAAGTACATTGGATTATGGAGCCGAGGATCAGCTATGACTACAAACAGAATGAGTCCATTTCCGATTATGTTTCCCAAGTAGATGATGGTCATTAAAGCTGCCAATCCTATCTTTGTTTTGGGATGTCCAGAAAATCCAATGAGGATGAACTCAGTTATTTCAGACTCATTCATATCCTCTAAGTCCTGTATAAAGATTTGTTTTTGGTGATCAGGGGAGAAATAAAAGTTGCTTAATATTTGAGAAAGTAAAAGAATTTATATATAAACTAGACATTTACAGTATTGAAACTACAGTATCAACCTTGAAATTGATAATGCTATGATTAGATAAAAATGTGTAGGATCAAAATTATAGAAACTCCCTGGATAGACAGCTCAACAAATATGCATCACAGGTAATTTATTGAGAAAGCCTGAGATCTTTTTAGATGTTTCTCTTTTTTTCTTTCCTATGTTCCTGCGTTCTCACACCACATCTGGGGAAACATCACGAACACATTTTAAAAAGATTTCTAAGTGAATTCACTAAAAAATTGTTTAACATAAAAATAGCAGGTCAATAGAATGCAAAATAATTTTGTCTATTTCTTGTGCTATATTAGAGTGAGATTTCAGACATTTGAATATATGTCTCTCATATAATATAATTTTATTTCTTTTAAGTACTTTTTCATTCATGTCAGTGGTAGATATGTAAGTATGCACGTAACTCTTCTAATGAAGCTTTATACAACAGAGGCATAGTATTTAATGTACAAGCTAGCATATCCAAGAATAACTAAGTGGAATACATAAGGTTAATTAAAAATGATAGCTTACCTTTTAAATACAATCTTCAAATCTATTCAGTTTTGACAATAGGCTTTCTCTAAAAACATTCAGTGTATTCTGGTTATTTCCAAATATTTTCCCCATAGTTCTGGTAGGATAACACAACAACAATTTCAAGAGACTTTGGGAAAGAAAGCGGGGCTTTTTGCAGCTATGATGGAGTTCCTTGCAAATTAAAAAGTAATATTTTTAATTATCCCTTAAATTCAAAACTGTTCTGTATCTAGCACATTAATATCAATATGTTTGCAGAATCCTTTTCCTGATTCCTTTTGGCTTAGTAGCTTTATCAACTTAAAAATGAACTAATACAATTAAAATCTCAAAGCTGGCTATATGGCATTTACTTTCTGAGTTCTTTTTCATATGCTCTCTGGTCCTTCAATAGCTATCTGTGTATAGACAACACAGATTTGGTTCTTAATCAGGTGTATTTATGTTTCAATGAAAAAATATACTGAAGCATTGTCACATCTGGATAAAGATACATAACATTATATTACTTCTTGATTTCAGCTATATCCTTCTGCATTCCCATATGAAATAATCCCGACTGACTAATTTACTTGAAAGCATTCAAGGAACTCTTATAACTAGTCATATAAATATATAGTTATTATCACAAAACTATTTACAGTGGTACCTTGGTTGTTGAACTTGATCCATTCTGGGAGTATGTTTGACTCCTGGAACTGTTCGAAAACCAAGGCATGGCTTCTGATTGGCTGCAGGAGCTTCCTGCACTCAATTGGAAACTGCTGAAGCTGTGTCACACGTTCAGCTTCCGAAAAACATTTGCATACCAGAACACTCACTTCAGGGTTTGAAGTGTTCGGGAGCCAATTTGTTCGGGAGCCAAGCCCCTTCGACAACCAAGGTACCACTGTATGTTCAGCAAAGAGTGTTTAGGCCTCAACCATTTAATGAAAAGGAATCACACCAAGTTTACTAGAAAACAGTAGAGTCTTCTAAAGTGCTGGTGGCACTTTGCAATTTCCTGCCCAGAAATATTAGGCCAGTACTATCATCCTGGAGGAACTTTAGCCAAACCAATACATAAGCTTTGGAAGCTTTTGTGAGACTGACATGATGATGGGGAGCCAATATGCAGGAGGGCTAGAGTTGGGCTAGAGAAATGCAAAAGACTCTGCCTGGGGCTATAACCTGGCAAGTGAAGTTCAGGTGACTGAGACGGGATTGCACCTGCCTTGAAGTGGCCTTCTTTTGCTGTAGCAACTGAGCAATCAGACCTTACAGACTAACTTTTCAGTCTGGGCCACTGAATCTTATTATATCCCTAATAGTGGCTGGACCGCCGGTCTTATCTGCGGCCAGTGGAATGCACAGTTCCCCTGTCAAAGTGGTGAACTCCATGAGTTGCCAACAAGCCTGCAATGAAGCTGGCCCCATTAATACATAATCATCTAGATAGTGTCCACTTCCCTGAAGGCCAGACCTGTAACCCTAACCAGTAGAAATCATCTAGGCAGCAGGATTCAGTATTACATTTTGCCATTAATGTGTCCATGCTGCATTTTCTAACTAGCCTTACAGCCTGTAATGAAGGCTAACAGGGAAGTGCCAGGCCCCCGCAGGTCAATAAGAAAGAGGCCAGAGACTTGGAATGCACTTGACTTTTTATTCACAGAAAGTAACATAGTGAGTTCTCCCGGGCTTAACTCCTTCAGCTTGAGACGTTAAAGGAAACTTGAGCTCTGGCCCTGCCATTCCCCTCTAGCCTCTCACTCTGGAGCCGTCCCCAACAGACAAGAGACTGCGACGTGGGGATGAGCTCCTACTCTGGGTCTTTCTGGCTCATTGCTAGGCAACATGTAGGACTCTACTAAAGGGGTGTGTGAGAGGAGGAGAGCCAGCAGGACTGAGACTACCCTGCTATGGTATGGCAGGTGTACTCTCTGATTCCTCCCTGTTTGTGTCTGCATTCACACCAAGATGCTCAACCTCCAGCCCTGTCCTGGAAAGGCCTTCTAACCCCCCTTGATCACTCCACCCTCATGCTTCCACCACCACCCAGCTCAACCCTCCCCATTGTCCCACCACCAGGACCAGGGGTCTAAGTCTTCATCTTCCCTGGGGAGCTCCTGGATGGAAGGATCCTCAGACTCCTCATCCAGACAGTACTTGACACAGCCTGATTAAAGGATGCATACTAACTGAAGAGAACTCATGTTATATAGAGTAGTTAACCAACTCACCTCTTGGATTTATTTATTTATTTATAATAATGTTTATTATTTTATTTTCTGACTAGGTTCACACTCCTGTCTCAGTGACATCTATGCTGGCTTGCCCATGTCCACAGTATGGAATATGTCAGGGTCTCCAAGGATGTGCTCTATGTGGAGATGGCTTCTGGCACCAGGCCTGTTGGCAGACTAACTCTGTGTTACAAAGATGTCTGCATACATGACCTGAAGGCAGGGAACATCAACCCTTGTATACAACCACAGTGCCTAGAGACAGACAGGCAAGTTGTGTATCCATAGCAGTGACCAAAAGAGGAATCCCTACAGGGAGGAGCACAACGAGAAGAAGAGCTATGGTGCATCCTTTGCAGCACAACTTGATGCCTTCATCTGCCACAGCTAAGGTACTTATATACAGCAGATACATTATGTGAAGAAAAACTGCACATTTCCTTTATTTTCATTATTTGTTCCTTTCAGAAAAAAATAGACATCTCCATATTCTTAATTAACAAAACTAACAACCTATTAAAAGGGTTACATTAAAAGAGAGCACTGTATAAATATATATGTGGCCCCTTCACATCTCTTTGGCCTAAGGAAAATGCAAAGTTTAAAGCATCATTTCAGTTTAACATACAGTGGTAACTTGGGTTACATATGCTTCAGGTTACATATTCTTCAGGTTACAGACTCCGCTAACCCAGAAATAGTACCTCGGGTTAAGAACTTTGCTTCAGGATGAGAACAGAAATCGCGCGGCAGCAGCAGGAGGCCCCATTAGCTAAAGTGGTGCTTCAGGTTAAGTACAGTTTCAGATTAAGAATGGACCTCCGGAACGAATTAAGTATGTAAACAGAGGTACCACTGTACTCTCAAGTATTAAGAGAAACCCTAAAGTTCAGTCAACAATATGATTACAGTTTCTTCCGTATCAGTCTTTTAAGTGCCCCCAGCACATCTTGGTTTCTCAGTGTATAGATTAAAGGGTTTAACATGGGTATTATTGCTGCATTGAAGACAAAAATAAATTTATCACTATCCTGATTGTCCTTAGATTGAGGCTTGATGTATTGGACTATAGCATTTCCAAAGAAAACTACCACCACAGCTAGGTGAGATCCACAAGTAGAGAAAGCTTTCTTTCTGCCACCAGATGAATCTATTTTCAAAATGGTCACAATTATACATGAATAGGAAAAAAGGATCAAGCAGAAGGGGAAAAGTACTGTGAAGGTGCTGGTAAAGTACATGATCAGTTGGCTCACTGCCATGTCTGAACACATCAACTTCATGAGGGCTGTGAGCTCACAGGCAAAATGATCCACCTCATTGTGTCCACAGAAGTGGGCTGGTTTTGCAAGACAGGGAACAATAGCTAGCAAAAAGGCCATTGTCCATGATGCAATAGCCAAAACAACACAAACTCTCCAGTTCATGATAATCATATAACGCAGTGGACTGGAGATGGCAACATACCGGTCATAAGCCATGACTGCTAACAGGAAACATTCCGTTCCTCCTAGGTATATGCCAGCATACATTTGAATGTAACATGAAGCAAAAGGCATGACAGGTCTGTCCACCAAACAGTTGGCAATAGATTGTGGAACTGAAAAAGTACAAAGACCAATATCAATGATGGACAGATTGCAAAGAAAAAAATACATTGGATTGTGAAGCCGACGATCAGCTGTGACCACGAAGACAATGAGTCCATTTCCAACAACATTTCCTAAGTAGATGATGCTCATTAAAGCCGCTAATCCTGTTCTTATTTTGGGATGTCCGGAAAATGCAATGAGGACAAATTCAGTGATGTCAGTCTCATTCATGTCTCCTAGATTTTGCATGAGGAATTTGCTTTTGGTGATCAAGGGAAGAAACAGAAAATGCACAATATTTGAGAAAGTATTGGCTACATATAATATAGGCATTTATAAAAAGAATAGTAGAAACATGATATTGAAATTGATAATTTTATAACTAGAATAAAATGTTCGTAATCTGAATCATAGACACACACAAACAGGTTATATACGGTAGGTCAAATTAAATCAATTTTTAGTTTTACAGCCAATGATCGTACAGAATAAAAGGAAAACAAGTGGGGAAAATATGTACATTATTCAATGAGAACTAGGTCAAGACTTATTTCTATGCATTGCATATATTACAGGCAAAAAGCCTATATATTTTTTTTTTTTTTAAAAAAAGAAATGTTATACGAAATTCAACAAAATACAGTATTATCAAACAGGATTTGGCAACAATAAACATAGTCCATATACAATTATAGATCACTGTCAAATGAAATCAGAAATAAAATAAAACCAAATAAAATATGTTCTTCCTTGCTTACAAATGAAATAAAGTCAGACTAAACAGGTACGGAATCATCCTTTCTTTCTTTGGCCTCTAAGGATTCTAAGCTCATTAATTTGTGCGCCCCCCCCCCCGGCAATAACCCACATGTAATTTATGGTCAGTTTTGCTTTTATTTTTATTTTTTAACTTTCTAAAAGAGACTCATATTTGGGGAAAGATCTCAAACTTAAAAATAAATTAATAAATGGCAGTGTGTCGATTAAGTTGTTTAACATACAAATCACTGGTCAGTAAAATGCAATTTTGAGGCCTATCTTGTGTGATATTAGACTGGGTTTTTAGATATTTGAATGGGCAAGTTTCACAGAGATGCAAACTACAACTAAGTGGGGTTCAAGTGGGAGAGAGCTTCCCACCTGCCATGTGATGGAAAGTGTTGCAGAATGGCCACAATATTGCCTGTTAAGGGGAAAGAGCAGTAAATGTATTTCATAACCAAGTGACCCATAGCACCAGCTGAGCAGACCCATTTAATGCAAGCTTTGACATCACAAGCTGCATGATACATTCTATTGTTTTCAATTCCCTGCTGGCTTAGGCAAGGCTGGGAAAAGGGAACATAGGAAATCCATGAAACAACCAACAAACCATGGAACAAACACCAATGCAATGCAACTTTACCAGTTCATGATAATCAAATTACGTAGGTGCTGGAGATTTATTTTACTTAAAGCCCCTTTTAAATTTGTTACATTCTCACATTTCTAAGACATCTTTAACAGTAGATGAGCAATATTTTGAGGGGGTCCCCTTGCGATAGGAGTCTTTGTTTGAGTAGATCCAATCTATCTAGAATAGCCTGCTGTTCTTCTGAAGGGAGTTTTCGATAAGAGAAGATAAGATTTCTCTCTTCAGGGATATTCCAATCTCCGCTTGCAATTGAATCATTCCTCAACGTAGCTAGATGGGCACTTGAGAACGCAGATGGAACAGGGGGTACCCGGCTAGGTGTTTTTCCCTTTAATATAGGAACAGAAGGAGGAAACGAGGGTTCATTGCCGGTTAAGATGTTGGCAAAAAGAGGTTTAACACTCGTGTCCTTAAAGACTCTTGTTGTTACAATCTCCCAGGGTGCCAGCCGATCTTTCTGTCTTGCAAGAAGATGTGGGATCCTTGCAGACTGGAAGGAGAGCATAAATTTCCTTGGCCAGGGCGTGGCATTTAGGGGTACTACAGATATAAGATCTATCTGGAAAAAAGGAATATTTAACAAATCACGTAGGTACCCTTTAGCCATCCTCAGGTTATTCCACCTAAGTCTGGGGGCATCACGGGAAAAAATGGATAGACATATTTTATTAGGTTGAAAAATCAAGGATTGCTTATTCCTTTGGGGCAGTGGCGGCCAGCATCTTGAGCTCTTAAGATGAGATTTCTGATCAGGTTGTCTCTTTAAGGCACTTACAAGCTGCACAGGAGATTGATGCAAATTAGATAGCTCAGTTGAGGAAGGTAAATGGGCCAGAAGGGCCCGTGAAAGTTTATCCAATGACAAAGAAATCCCCTCCAATTCCTTGAAAATGAAGCTTAAAGTCCTGATTACCAGTTGTATTTGATCAGGTACTAATTCATGGGCAGTTTGCCCTAATGCGTCCCGTTTCAATGGCGGAGATGTAATTAGGGTGTCAGGGAGGAGGGCTTCCCTATGGCTTCCATCCCCCGCTGGATCAGCTGGCTTTTCCAACTCTCCTTGATCATACAGAGGCCAAAAGCGGTTGCATATTTCAACCGCAGAAACAATTACTTGCTCTGTTTTGCTGTTATTGTTAGTAGATGGTGGGGGAGATTCAAGCTTTGACTGCTTTACTCTTGGAGGTGAGCAACCTTTCTCAGCAGATCTTGGTCGCTTGCCATGACCCATTTGTCGCTGTCTCACTAACTACAGAGGTTCAAAGTAGAGATAAACAGAGATAAAAGAGAACTTATCTTTTATGGGCGCAACTTCTCTACTCCTCCTCCTCCACTGCTCAACATAACCTTGTCTTCAAGGCGGCGTTACTAATCAGCTGCGGGCTTTCTCAGCAGAAGGTTTGAATATCCTTGTTGATATGTATATTGGCCCCAACAAGCCAGCCATGGAAGTAAAACGATTAAAACTTCTAACAGAGGTAAAATAATTAAAAGTCTAATAAAAACAGCTATGAAGACGGCTGTAAAAGGCTATAAAAGGCTATAGAAGGTTTGTAATCCGGAGGGTTCACGAAGGAGAAGTTGTTACAGCCGCCATCTTAGGGAGTTCCACCAATATTTTGTTTTGAATTGACTGGTATTCTATTTTAGTATCCCTATTTATTTTTTTGTTGATTATCATCCTTTTCAGGTGCAGGTTGTTGATTCCTTATCCTCTTCTGCAAAATTACAAGCTAAATGACACTGCAGATTGCACAAGCACACATATACAGAAAAATGACACAATATTATGTTATTTCAAAATCATTTCACTGGGTAAGACTTTGTATAAGTTAAAAACTTAAAAGTCCACTTGATTTCAGCGAGAGAGATGTAATTAGGCATATTATTATTATTATTATTATTATTATTATTATTATTATTATTATTATCATTAACTTACCTTCATCCAAAATTAATGAGATTTGCAACATAAAAACACAAAATGTATAAAATAAATATGAAAAATAATAACAATAAAACACTTCTAATGAAGTTTTATTGAACTGAGGTTCAGCGCCTAATGTAAAATGCTGCACCAAGTTATAAGTAAGTGGAATACAAGTAATAAGCTCAATTAAAAGAGAAAGTTACCTCTTCCAAATAGTGAGAATAATCTGCTCAGTTGTGACAGTATGCTTAAAAAATATTGGTGCAATGTGGTAGTTCCCCTTTCTTCAGAGTTACAGCAGGATGATGCAAAAATAATTTCAAGAGACTTGGGAAAGGTGAGAGAAAGAGCTTTTGAAGCTAAATTGGAGTTCTTTACAGATTAAAAATAAATATTTTAAATTCTTCCTTAAAGTTATTCCAAATCTAGTGCACTCACACCAATACATTTTAAGAATCCATTTTATTGATCCTTTTTGATCCACTATTAGCAAATTAAAAAGAAAGTTATACAATGAAGGTATCAAACTAGCTACAACGTATTCACTTTACAAATTCTTTTTCTTATGTAATCTGGGCATCCAATAACCATAGCTATGTAGGAAACATATCTTCCATTCTTGAACAGCTGGATCTATCTATATCTGAGTGAAAATGCATCTTGAAGCATTGTTACTTTCAGGTAAACAGGAGTAACCTTATATTAGTTCTTGATTTCTGCTTTAACCTTCTGCATTCCCACATGACCTAATCTCTACTGATTAATTTGCTCGAGAGCACTCAAGAACCACTGATAACTATTCAACATATAAATCTGAAGTAATGATCACAAGACCATCTATGTTTCAAACAGAGAGAATAGCCCTCACCCATTTAATCAAAAGGAATTCCACTGAGTTCACTAGAAAGAAATCAAGATTTGCTTTGATTTCACCTCATGAATCCAGTTAAATAAAGTATAGGTGGCAGCATCTACACTTATTTTTAGTGTGAAAATGCTTTTGTTCTAAATAGCCTGTGCAGCCCTGTGATTTTAGTAGGTGTAAGAGTTTTAAAAATTCTTTTTTTATTTGAAATTATGTTTTGTTTAACAGAACCCGTTTTTCAATATTTGGCTTTTCATTGGCATTTTAACCTATTTTTAAAGATTTTCTTGAAAACTACTTTTTCTTTTCCCTAGTAAAGGGTTTACAGATGTTTGTCAAATAAATAAATAAATAAATAAATAAATAAATAAATAAATGCAAATCATTGTGATCTATTTAAATTTCCAAACATTCAGTTTGCACTCAACTTGCTTTTTTTCTTTTTTTAAGGATCCATTTGCATGCCCAGTCGCTGTCCCCCATCCCAGCGTGCCTAATAGCTGAGTGGTAAATGAATGGACACAACTGTCTGGGATTTAAACAGCCACAACTTTATTGATTTCAGATGTAGGAAGCTTTGGCATAGGCCAGGGTTCCACAAACTTTTTCAGGAGTCCCTCAGACCCTCTCCTGAAAGGACCCCCTGCCGCCACTCACACCGCCACCACTGCCGCCTTCTCTTTGGCAGTGTTGTCGTCCTCTGCCTTGGCCAGGGGTCCGCAGGGCGCAGAGCCCAGGCCACTGGCCTGGGTGGTGGAGGCAGCCTGCCCGCCACTGCTGCTTCCTTCCGCTTGGCTCTTGGCCATACATGGCTGCCTCAGCAGGAAGGGGCATCGTCCAGAGGCTCCCGCAGCTTCAGATTGGCTGCAGGAACTTCCTGCAGCCATTCCGAAGCCGTGCCAGCGTAGTGGAAATCTGTCCCCATGTGGCGAGGCCCCTATGCCGTGCTAGTTTAGTGTGGGGACTGACCGCGTAGGCAGCAGGGTCCACAGGGTCTGAGGGCCAGATTTACAATCCCGGTGGGCTGCATCCGGCCTCCGGGCCTTAGTTTGCTGACCCCTGGCATAGGCATTGGGTGTGTATCCCTCTCAGCCCCCCCCCCCTTCTGGGGCAACTGAGGCACGACAGAGTCTATTCAGGGGTGGATTCATCGCAAAACACAGGTTTTACCCAATGCTCATTTCCCAAGGGGGAGAAATGGACACCATCAGGATGAAACAATTTGGGCATATTGGGCTTAATGTCTGGGTATTGAATTATGCGACGCTGAAGATGCTGCATTACTTGTCGCAAGGCCCTATTGATTTTTACAAGGGCATAGTTTAGGTGGCTGATCTCATTGTGCCACGCCACTGACAATGTGGGAGGAGCTACGACCAAAAGATGCAGACTGCAGTTGTTCCAGGTCAGCGATTGCTGCCAAAATCAAGTCCGTACTTTTTCAAATGACAAGGTTGTTCTCGCCCAGTTGGAGGATCGGGGCATCAGGTGGGCCGTGACTGGTGATGGCTATCTGGAGTGTAGGCATAAACACATTCCAATGCAATGTGAGAGAGAGTGAGAGCGAGCACAAAGGCTTTGGAGAGTCACTCAGGGTGCAAGTTAATGCTTTTGTGCATGCAAGTGTGAGTCAGTAACTATATATTACAGTTATGGACTGCTTCATTATCTCTAACCACTGGTTAAGACACATTTCACTTTAATCAATTACTAGTTCTTAGATTGCTGTCCCCCAACCCAAAGTGTAAATATGACTATGATAAACTCATTTCAACAAAGTTACTTTTGATAACTTATAATTTTATTATTGGCTCATTACATACGCAGATATATACCTGCACCTGGAAAGTATATATATAATAATGGGGGGGTGTTAATGCTCCTTACAGTTTGTTTCTTCCTTACATTTTGGTGTATCAAGACAGAGAAAAATTATATTTCTATCGGCTTATTCTAGCTTGAAACCTTTGGGTAAGATAGCCCAAGACCCAATATACATATAGTAAAACACTTACAGTAGATATATACAGAAAAACATGTTTAAATGAGTTTTCCTAATTTTACACTAGTGATGCTGATGATGCTGATATATTTTGGGGAAAATAATAAGTATTATTTTGAGGACAAAATTATCATGTGAAATAGGGCAAATGCAGATAGAAGAAGAGTGAATTTGTACATGTCTGCCTCATTATCATATAAAGTGAAGGCAAGGTGAGGCTGTTTAAAACCTATTGAATGGAAGTATGGAACTGAGCCTTCTCATCTCACACACATCCTATTCTTCCACCAGTAAATTGCTGATGTACTGGAAGTGAGATGTGTAGGAAGCAACAGAATTGGGTGAGGAAGGTTCAGCTCTATAAAACCAAGCACAACTCTTGACATAAAAGAAACTTCACACACACACACCCCACCTTGTTTGGTAATATGACAGACACATGAACCATAAATATGACCAACCCCATCTGGTCTATATTGGCCCTAAGGAAATACAAAAGACAGGCATTTTCATGACCTTTAGGCTGAAATCCCAAATAGTCTTTCTAAAGTGGAAACCACATTGGACACAATATATACATACAGTGCTTTTTTCTGGGTGGATGCGGGGATATGCATATCCCTAAACATTTTGTGAATCTAGGTTTGGCCTCAGTGAGGGGCAGTATTTCAATATGAGTAGGAAAATGAGAGTACCCCCTTTTTTAAAGAAAAAAGCAATATATATATATATATATATATATGCTTTCGTAGATTTTCACATATATATATGAATTCATAAATAAATAAATACAGATTCAATGCTGAGATCTCTGTTTCTTCCCAGTCAGCCTTTTAAGTGCACCTTTCACTTCTTGGTTTCGCAGTGTGTAGATTAGCGGGTTTAACAGAGGAACAACGGTTCCATAAATCACAGTTATAACTTTGTCTTTTTCTTCCATCACCTTAGACTGAGGTTTTAGATAGGTGAATATGCATGTTCCATAGTAGATGCACACCACAGTCAAGTGGGAACCACAGGTGGAGAAAGCTTTCCACCTCCCACCTGACGAATGAATCCTTAGGATGGCCACAATAATACGTAAATAGGAAAAGAGGATGAAAGAGAAGGGGAAGAGGAGAGTGAAGCTGCTTGTAAAATACATAACAAGCTGGCCCACAGTGTTATCTGAGCAAATTAATTTCATGAGGGCTGTGAGCTCACATGTTATCTGATCCACTTCATTGTGTCCACAAAAACGTGCTGGGTTAGCAAGACAAGGAACTATAGAGAGCATGAAGGCACCTACCCAGGAGATAGCTGCCAAAGCAATGCAAACTTTCCAGTTCATGATGACCATATAACGTAAGGGATTGGAGATGGCAATATATCGGTCATAAGCCATGACAGCAAGCAGGAAGCATTCTGTTGATCCAAGGTATAAGCCAGTGTACATTTGAAGGTAGCACATGTTAAAGGACATGACCGGTCTGTCCACCAAGCAGTTGGCAATAGCTTGAGGGACTGACGTTGTGGTGTAACAGACATCAAGTATGGACAAATTGCAAAGAAAAAAATACATTGGATTATGAAGCCGGGGCTCAGCTACGTATACAAAAAGAATGAGTCCATTTCCGATTATTGTCACCAAGTAGGCTAAGATAAGAAAGCTCATTAAACCCATCCTTGTCTTGGGTTTCCCTGAGAATCCAATGAGGACAAATTCAGTTATCTCAGTATTATTCAGTTCTCCTAGTTGTGGCATCAGGATGTTACCTGAAGCAAAAGAAATCAAATGCCATTTGGATTTCTATAGCCATTATAAAATCATTAAAACCTGGTCAGGTCTAATATGCTAGTAGTACTTGGGTTTCATTGAATTCAGTGTGAAAAATTAGCCATCAGTCCCATGAATTTCAACAAAACCTAAATGTGACTAACTCTATGATTCTATGATCTTAGGTTTGATTTAGTCTAATTCTACTAATCTAATGCCATCATACTGATATTATAACAGAAGCTGCAAAGTTCCCTTACACTGCATGTGTAAATTCTTAAACTGAAAATTAGTAGAAATTGCAACAAATGTGTAGCTCTAGACAACCATACAGAATGAAACAAATTTTAAATAAATGTTCCCTTAATCCTATTAAAATAATTTCCAAGAGGAAAAGAAAGATGTCATTCACCAGAAGTACCATATGAAATTTCTAAGACATTTCTACACTACTCATTTTTCTAATATAAAGAGAGTTGAGGTAGTAGGTGACTTCCTTTACAAGCACTGAGTCTACAGAGAAATAGTCATAATGAAATTCATTTGTACAAGGCTGTCTCTACTATGCTTGTAATGGTCAAAGTGTGTAATGTTCAAACATCTTACTTCAAAGATGGAACAAAGAAGAATAGGTGGTGTATTCATGTTATGCTTGTGAAAAGCTCATGTAACACCAGCTTTGACAGTGAGAGGCGCTGACTAGAAGCACTGAACTGACAATGCATGACAAAGCATGACAAAACTTATGCTCCTATGAGAAATATGAGACCTCCATTTGGAAGAAATAGTACCTTTACAAGTGGACTTTTTTATCTGACTGCAATACTATATCAACTTTTCTACAAGTAAGCATTGATTTTAATGGGACCTCTGAGTAGCAAAATATAGAATTGCATTCATTTATTTCATTATTATATCTGGATGCTTCCACACAATTATTTAGTGGATTTATTCCCTTCCGCCAACAGATTTCCAAGGTATGTAGAATGAAATGTTTGCAATTGATTGAAAGTATTTCTGGTTGCTGTTTAATTGATTCCCCCTCATTTTGAATTTAGATCATTCAACTGGATTCCCTGAAATGGTGGTCTTAAGAGAAAATGTATAAATGTGTAAGATGTAATTTGGAATACTTCATGGCACAAATATGCTAGTCCATACAAGAACAGTGAGAAACCTATTAAGCCAAGCCTCATGAAGTGACCACAAATATTTAAAAAATGTGTAACGAATAAACAAAATAGCTTACCATTTATTGTTGGGGTTTTTTTACTCACTGAAGATTGGAGGGGGAATCGTGGAAAAAATCCTTCAGAGCATTGAGCATTTCTCGCCCTCCCCCTGCAAAAAAAAACCCCCACGTTAAGGATGCTGTTCCATTTAGCATAAATCTGCAAAATGACCCAAAGGTAATTCAAGAGGATTCGGAAGGCAGAACATAGATAGTAAAGTTCTTGTCATGTTAAAAGCTAGTACTTTACATATGTCCCTAAAATTCTGAGCAGTTCTTATCTTAGCTCATCTATCAATACATTTAAAAATCCTCTTCAAATAAAGGTCTCACAATGAATGCCTGAGATTAGCTACAGCATTTATGGTTCCTGACTTCCCTTGGTCTGATGTTTCTATAGTTTTACGTGACTCCTTTTATTTATAGAATATAGATTCAGGTTTACGTGTGAGTAAATAAATACAAGTAAATCACAGTCATTTCTACAAATAGGTAAAGGTGAAGATGACTTTATTATTTCTGACTTGTATTTCTTCTTTGTAGGTTCCCACATGAACGAATCTCCATTGACTAATTTGTTTTACATTTAAAAAAGAAAACTTTAAGCATTCAACATGTAAATCCCAAGGTTTTGATCACCACCACATGCTAAGTGTCATGAACAGGCTCCTACAGGGCCTCCTACTGTCACCTCATGGGACCCCACCAGCTCATCTTAGAACTTTGGGTCTTCCCTTGATAGCAGCCATAATTGATCTAGCCTAAATGATGTAGACCTTTGAAGACCATATTCTTACCATGCTCTGCTGGTTGGAGCAACTAAGGACAGGAAGTTCGGCACAGAAGTGTCAAGACAATGTTAGGCTTTATAATCTCCAAATGAATAAATATTTATCACTTAGTTTACGTGAACTTGGAACTTCAGTTATGGTGCTAACCAATTTTTAAAATCCATTTTTTTCTGCCTGTTACTCTATTTGATACCCTCAAATTAAAAACAACCATTCAAGGCCTTACTACCTTGAAAGGCTGACTTTTTCACAATTATATAGAGCCTTTGTTGAACTTAGGTTTCAGCAGATGCCTTCAGCATATTTAGAGGCGAAATACATTGAAATAGCTCATATGGAAAGGAAATGCATTTATGGATGTAAGCAGGTTGACAATATAATGTACTGTTAATTGTTTTTATAAATTTATAAATAGTGCTCAGAGATTTTTTTAGTCTCCTATTCTTTATTGATTTTCAGGTCAATCTAACCCCCCCCCCCCCAGTGATAGTTGAACTCTTAGCCAATAAATATCTACAAACTGGTAGCCAAATTTGGACTGGAAGATAAGAAGCTTTGCTCCAGTTATGTTAGTGCATTGTAGTTCTAATTTTTTATGCTGTAAATGTTTATGCTGTAGGCTTTTACACCATAGACTTTAAAGGTTATGGTGTGATTTTAGAGAAATACCTTGCTGTTGCCCCCTGTTGTTCATTGTGAAGGCCTTTGGCTATATACAATAAATTGACTGACTGAGCATGACACTGAAGAAAAATAAGGCAGTCAACATTACATTTCCAAAAGTATGTAATAGGGATAAAGAATAGAAACCATGTCAGAACAATTTTTGTCACTCTGAGAAAGTATCCATA
Organism: Podarcis liolepis; assembly: GCF_965112155.1. Classification (NCBI taxonomy): domain Eukaryota; kingdom Metazoa; phylum Chordata; class Lepidosauria; order Squamata; family Lacertidae; genus Podarcis; species Podarcis liolepis. Next base: position 26,451,703 of record NC_139573.1, on the reverse strand, counting down.
TAACTAGGCTTACAGAAAGATTTGAATTCATATCCTACATGGTCAATCTCATTTTTCCCAAGCAATTTATCTGTCTTATCAAGACATGGGATTACAATAATTATGAAAGTCCAAGTAACAGTGACCAACATGATGCAAACCACCTCTTAATGATCTGTGTAGTACTCATGGATTGGTGACAACAATGTTTCAGTCACGAGCCATGAATGATGCAAAATCTTTTTGTGACAATTGTAATTCCCCCTCCTTCTCCCTTGAAAATCATATTTCTCCTCCTCTTTTATTTCACTTGGTGGATTCAGGCAAAATGTCTGCTCCCCACCCAAACTGATAGAACACATCAACTAAAATGAAAGGAAGCCCGTCTTAGGAGCGAACCAAAAGCAGGTAACAGCCTGTCAGTCTGCTGCTGAGATGCAAACACTATTTTCACCAAAAGTATATTTTTGAGTTTCAGTTCTTGAACTAGCAAGTGTTTATACCATTATATCCAACTTGTGAAGCACCCAAGATGGAATATGTGTTCTTATTGAAGGACCATTAATTGAGATTCCTGGGCAAATTCTATATACAAGAAGGGGCCACCAATATTGAGACTCTGCTGAGCTAGAGATCAAGCTGTTGATAGGTTTATAAGACAGGGAGAATAAAAATAACACCACAGCTAAGTTCACATTTTGTAGGTAATTATATTTTTGGATAAGATATGCCATAACATGAACGTTAACTTTACATTCCTGTTACATTTGTAGTGTATTTCCATTTCATTGCCAAAAACAGTAAAAAGAAGTGACACTATGGGACAATCAAGGAAATGTTGCTTCACATTATGAAGGAACATTGCAACTAAAACAGCTGCATAAACAAGTTTAGTATGTGATGCCTGGCTTTTTGTTACCTAAAAGTCTCTTCAGTGCTCCTAAAACTTCCTGGTTTCTGAGTGTGTAAACTAAAGGGTTAAACACAGGTGTAAGCACTGCACTGAATGCTGCAAGTACTTTTTCCATCTCATGAGTCTTCTCATTCTGAGGGAAAAGGTAGACAAATATGGCTGTGCCATAGTACATAGTCACTACCGCCAGGTGAGACCCACATGTAGAGAAAGCCTTCATTCTGCCTCCTTCTGAGTGCATTCTTACAATGGCTGCTAGAATGCGCATATAGGAGAAAAGAATAAAACTAAGGGGAATAATTAGTGACAAAGTGCTGGTGAAGTATACACTTATTTGGCTCATAGAGGTATCTGTACAAATGAGCTTAAACATAGATTTGAATTCACATCCTATATGGTCCACCTCATTGTTTCCACAAAACCTAGCTGGCTTAGCAAGACAAGGTGCTACTGTTATAAGAAAGGCTGCTATCCATGTGGAAGTGGCCAACATGATGCATACTGTCCTGTTAATGATGAGTGTGTAGCGCAGTGGATTGGAGATGGCAATGTATCTGTCATAAGCCATAACAGCCAGGAAGAAACATTCAGTTGTACCAAATAAGAGAATAGAATACATTTGTGTATAGCATGCAGCAAGAGACATTACAGGCCTATCCACTAAGCAGTTGGCTATAGATTGTGGGAGTGACGTTGTTGTGAGGCAGAGGTCAATAATGGACAAATTGCAGAGGAAAAAATACATGGGGTTGTGGAGCCGTGGGTCACATATCACTACCACAACAATAAGTCCATTCCCAAGAACTGTTATGAAGTAGGAAATTATAAAAACTGTCATTAAAACCATCCTTGACTTGGGTCGACCTGACCAGCCGATGAGGATAAATTCAGTCACAGCTGTCTCATTTTCGCCTACTTCCTGCATAAAGGCTGGCCTGGAACATAGCAAAAGAAATACAATGTGAATAATTTGAAAATAGCTATACTTAAGCAAATTTAAAATAACAGCGCTCTATGCTGTGAACTGTTGTGAACTGCCTTCCACAACAACATACTATGCCACCCTTTATCTGTAGATAAAGGGTAAGATACTATGATGTTGTTGTTGTACTTTTGGTCTCCTTTGGTGTCTGGGTTCACATAAACAGCTGATGAGGTTGTAAAATGTTTCCACGACTATATCACTTCAGAGAACATGGCTGGATATAGAAAAAACACCTTGCATTTAGAAATTGTGGTGTCAGAGAGGAGAGTTCTACCTGAACCTCAAATTTTAAATACAATAAATTTCAGACAATACTACAGTCATACCTCGGGTTACAGATGCTTCGGGTTGTGTGATTTCGGGTTGCGCACTGCACCGAACCTGGAACTGGAACAGGTTTCGGTGCTTGCGCATGCGCAGAAGCACTAAATGGTGCTTTGGGCATGCACAGAAGCACCTAATCGCTACCCGCCCGGGCACAGATGCAGCGCTGCAGGTTGCGGATGTGCTTCCCGCATGGATCACGTTCGCAACCCGAGCATCCACTATATTAAGATTGTAATCTCACATGCCTTTATTAACACACAAACACACCCCAAATATAAATATAGGTGCATTGGGCTTTTAATAGATGATTATAGTAAAGAAGCAGGTAGGATCTAAATATTTTGCTTCCCTTTGGAAGGTATGGAAGTTTGCAAAACATTTGGGTAACAGACTCTTACACAACCAAAATGGAACATATGCTAAACTTTCTAAAATGGCACCAGAGTGCAAATGTGAAATATTTCTTGCATCAAGTAAGCATGAACTGCTCATTATTTACCGTGTGTGTCATATGAACATTAGAAGAGCCTGACTGAAGCAGTTCAAAGTTTCTCATCTTTCCCCCCCAGTCAGCTCTAGGAATTCGCAATGAAGGTCCTCACAAAAACTCATCAGCAATTTGGTATGCAATCTCCTATAATACACATTGAATGCACATTTGCCAAATGTGCAAATATGCTATTTCCCCCAATGAGTCCATTTTCAGGCATACTTTCCCCCAATATAAGCATTTTTTGTAGACAGTTTTTGGTTGTACACTGAGTTTTTCATTGCAAAATTCAGATAGGTGCAAATAGAATAATAGAATAACAAGTGATGGGGACAGAAGAAAATGAATCCTCTCTTTATGCTATGCCTCTGCTCCCCACAAACATTATGAGCTAGCACATAGCTAATCAGAAGTAAATCCTATTGTTTTCATTGTAGCTTGCTTACTCACTGGTAAAAATGCATAGGATTTCAGCACTGGAAAACAGTTTCTGCGAGTTCTTCGATTAAATATTTAAGCATTTCAATAAATAGCTTTTGTTGACTCAAACAACATTTATATGCCCCCCATCTGAATGCATTGCCCCACCCACTCTGGGCAGTTTCTAATAAAACATTAAAAACAAAAAAACCCAAGAAACACTCAAAACCTCCCAGTACAGGGTAGCCTTAATATGTCTCCTAAAAGTCAAATAGATGTTTATTTCCTTGACATCTGATGGGAGGGCATTCCACAGGGAAGGCATAACTAATAAGAAGGGTGTCAAGAGGAAATCTATGTAATATTTATCTTTGTGGACCAAAGTTAGATTGCACTTATTCTAGCATGAGAACAACATCAACCAAGCATTTTCTGCAAAATGCCCATTAAAAACAAATAAACTACTGTCGGATAAATTAAGAAAATTACTTTTGCTAGTGGAACAGGGAAGAAGGCTGGGTTTTGGGGAGCAACTGACACACCCCTAGCAGCCCCCTGCTCCACCTTCTGTTATATCTCAAAAGTTTCTCAACCCTCTGTATCAGATTTTAAAATGAAAACTGGTGCTGTACTGAACAGGCTAACCATATAGGGTTTTTAATGTAGAACTGGGAGGAGGGAAAATAGATGTTTGCATAAATCATACAAGGGGAATTAATGGAAATTTATGAATTCAAACATATCTTCATTAAAAAAAATAAAGATAATCACAATGAGGTCAGTAATGAATAAGAAAATTCACTACTTGCCTTTTTAAGCCCTTTGCATAGCAGAAATCACCATCCTTTAGGCTGACAATATCCAATTGTCTTTTGAATTCTTATCTTAATTGGTATAACTCTTATCTCTAAGCTGAATTGTAGCAAGTTGATTTAAAAAAACATGAAAAATGTCCTCTAAGCCAATATAAATGTGCTTCAAATGTCGGAAGCCTTGTTTTGAAATAGTTTACTACTTAATAAAAATGCACTTTAATCAGATGTTAATTTAAATACAGAATTGTGTACTAATGGCTAAGGATACAACACATGCATTTATAAGTTGAAAAAAGTGCAAGTAAGACGCTGCAGTGTAATTCCCTTACTAACATCAATACAAATGGTTGGAGAAAAACTTTGTCTCGTATGTGATTTTTAAAAAGAAAAAAAGAAAAACTATTTGCTTTCTTATTCCCTTTAGGCATGCTCCCAAATGTCTCATTACTTCACAAAGTTATTCTTACCTAAAACTTTCAAGTCATAGTGAATATCAGTAGTGTGGTTAACTTGAAAGTAAATTGAATTTGAGAAAGCTTTGAAATTCTGTGTGATGGCCTGGGACTTGGGCTCAGACTCGGAACCAGAGGAGTCTCAATCTGCACCGGATCGTTTGTCTCAGGCATCATCTGAACCAAGTCTGGGGCCTGACCCTGAAGAGTTCCAGTCTGCACAGGTTCCCCTGCAACAAACACCAGCTGGGCTGAAATTTGGGATGACTTCCTGTTTCTGGCGGTGGAAAATGGCTGATCCCACACAATCGGACCTCAGCCGTTCTGATAATTCAGGGCTGATATGGGGGTAATTAGCCCTGGCAGCCTCCCCAGGGCAGGGGAGGACTGTCTCGACGACCCGCGGCCTGCCCCAGATTGCTGATGTGGCAGATGGCAGGGGCACTGGGTCACGGAGCTAGGGACGGCTGACACTCCTGCGACGCCATCCCATAGCCGGACGCATCTGTTTGGGAAAATATAAAGATTTGGAAAACAAACAGACACGCTCTGAATTGAAGAAGCTGGAAAAAACCTGCAGTATGTACAGTCTCTGGTGCAAAAGATCGAACTTCAAAGAGATACTCATCATGACGTTTGGAATGTGGAGGGGCTTGGTATTGTAAAAAAACACATTCTTTTATCCTTAACATCAACAATCCGTAATGCATGCCAAGCCTCATTAAGAACTTAAATTGCTCTTCAAAAAGTGAGTTCAGATGGAATTTCATATATAATTGGGATCTACTCGCAGCCACTTCTCTTCTAAGACCGGAAATGTCTGTTAAAGACAAAAACAAAGGAGGACAAAATGGCTTCTACCCACTACGTCGTTACTGAATATCTGAAATACTTCCCTGATTAAGAGAAACAGGAGCCAACGGATGGTTGGTTATAAAGACTGGAAACAATATTACATATACAACTGTTTGCAAAAAGATGTTTTTTTTTTTATTACGAGCGAGAGAGAGGGCTAAATGGATGTCTGGCAGCCCCCCTCCAGGGCCCGGAGGGGGGACTGGGAGGATTCGAAAGGCCAATTGCTAACTGTCTGATATATGGCTACACTGCAAACAGTCTGTTTAAGATAAATCAACAAGGAGGTTACAGAAGGAAATTTCTCTCTGTTTCTTTGATAACACCTGGACGGGAAAGATTAATGATCTGGGAGCTGCCAAAATAACAACTCTCAAAGAGCTGGACTGAACTTTGAAACCGGATGCAATTAAATGAAGTGGTGCAATGAAAAAACAGCTGAAGGAATACAATATACGGACAAATCTGCACTCCATAGGAAAAAAAGTATCTGTTTTCTGACATGAATGAGGATCGTAGAACCAGAGTCAAAATGTGGAAGGGAAAAATCGGACATGGAATTATGAACAACATTGAGGATGATGAGAGGCAGGACTATGCGCTTCGAAATTCAGACCGTGGGAAGTCAAAACAAAATTATTACAATTTGGAAGACAATTGGACCTTTTTTTTAGTTTTTTAGTTTTATTTTATTTGATTTGATATGTTAATTGGATGTTTTTATTGGAAAATTAATAAACGCTTTAAATAATATTTTATTTTATTTTTTAAAATGATTATACTTTTCAAGTTTATACATTTCACTAATTTTACAATCATTTCAACATTTCAAAACTTGACTTCCTTCCCCCTCTTTCTGCAGTTCCTTAAATTTATTTTAAATATCTTCTGCATATCCAAATTAATGTGCTCATTTATTCATCTTCTTTAAATATATACTCTTGTGAAACCACAGGTTATTACAATAATCCTGCCAATGTTCTTATCTGTTTACAATTTATCTTTAAATATTCAATAAACCATTTCCATTTTTTAATAAAAAGTTTGTTATCTTGATTTCTTATTCTTCCAGTAAGTTTCGCCATTTCTGCATATTCCATAAGTTTTTGTATCCATTCTTCCTTTGCTGGGACTTTTGCTTCTTTCCATTTTGGGGCAAGTAACATTCTTGCTGCAGCATGAATAAATTTCTATACAGTTTAGGTCACTATAATTCCCAAAAGAAAAGCTTCTAGTTTTTGTTACAAAAGTTATTTTAAATATCCTTTTCATTTCATTATATATAATTCCTCAGAAATGAAAATATAGATGTTTCTAAAATGATGCATGGGATAGAGAAAATGGATGTGGAAGAGTTCTCTCTCTCTCTACACTAGAACTCTTGGACATCCATTTAAATAGAATGTTGGCAAATTCAGAACAGAAAAAGGAAAGTACTTCTATATACAGCACATAGTTAAACTCTGGAACTCGCTCCCACAGGAGGCAGCCAATAGCCACCAACATGGGTAGCTTTAAAAGAGGATTAGACAAATTCACAGAGGAAATTTCAGAAGACTTCTACAAACTCTTGCTTGTTTGCACTGTTTTGCACAGGGAGTTCTCCAAACTCAGCATGAAAACTAGTTGTAGACAACCCATTAAAACTTCTACTAATTAAAACTACTGTAATAATTTCAAACAGTAATGAGGCAATAGAGAATCTGCTCAGAGGGAATAAAAAACAGTAAGTAAATAAGTATGCAAATAAAATGCTATGCCATAGTTTCTTAAATAATATCTCCCACTGAAAGCCAGATAGCTGTTTCTCCATTCATTTGCACAGATGATATGGGGAGTCTTATTCAATCAGTTTGTCTGCATTTTTCTTTCTTTTTATGAATCTGTAATTGCTGACTTCTTAAACACACTAGGCAATCCAAAAACAGTGGATTATCTTCTTCTGAGTTCAATGAGATTTAAGAAGGCAAGTATAATTTTTGCCTACTTTTCGTTGTCCTCATTGTAAGAATTATCATTCAGTCTGTTTGGTAGTAGTGCCATTGCTTATGCAGAGACATTTATTTTTCATTGTTTATTTCTTTTTCTTTTTTCTTTAATCCTAAAATACTCCTATCCCACTTTTGGAATGAAGAAAGGGAAATTTATCAGAAGGCTTGTGGCGGGGGGTGAGAACCAAAGGTTTAGCATTTGTCCACCATTTTCTTTTTAGGACAAAGTTTTGCAGATGTACACGATTTTGTTTTGGATAAAAACCCCAAGTGGGTAACCCCTGAAGTAGCTCAATGGGGAATAAACTTCATGCTCAGTGGCCAGTGGAATGCTGACTCACTATTGGAGGAGGGTAGAGAGATATGCAAAACTCAGATGGAAAAGAAATGGAATAGATGTATCCTGGGTGATGGCTTAGCTGACTGACTATTGTTGGAATTGGAGTGGTTTTCTCTCAGTTATATGTCAGGCTCTATTATCAGACTCTTCATTGAATTATTAAACTCAACATAATTAAACAGTAGTTAATGTATGGGTGTATTTTAATATGCATGCAAATAAAGCTGCTGTCTTATGAATACCTCCCCGAAACTAAGCCTCACAGAACATAGCAGCAATGATGAGTAAATATGCATAACATTGTGTTTCAAAAAGTGCAATATAACTTACTATTTGGGTTAATTGAAAATATCGTGACCATAATATGCTTTTCAATCTATTGTTGTTTCTGATTCTCTTCATTTCATCTTCCTACAGTATGATATAGAAAATATACATATATGTGTTGTTCTAGTTACAGGTAGGTAGCCGTGTTAGTCTGCCGTAGTCGAAACAAAATTAAAAAAAATCCTTCCAGTAGCACCTTAGAGACCAACTAAGTTTGCTATTGGTATGAGCTTTCGTGTGCATGTGTTGTGTTATAAGACTGATCAGTTGTCAAAATCCTGGGATATCTTTCTTGAAAGGTTTTATAGGCTCAATGAAAAGAATGAGTGTTAGACACAGTTCCAACTTTCAGCCTTGCATATCAGTAGAAGGTTAGCCTAGAATCTTCTCCCAGTTTATTGTTTTTATGTGGGGATTTGAGAGGCAACCTATCATACAATCTCATATGATGCAGTGCAGGAAATCTTCTACAGCAGCATCTGCTGCTTGTGCATGAACTATGATTCCAAAATAGACCAACCATGGTACACAATAGTTTGTTCTAATTAAATGTAATTTAAATTAAATGTATTTAAATGTGCTAATATATAATATATAACATACTGTAAACTTTCAGATCCATCTTCATGCAGCAAGCGGGAGAAAATGAGACAGAAGTGACTGAATTTATTCTCACTGGGTGGTCAGATCGACCCAAATCAAGAATGGCTTTAATGACCTTTTTGATCATTTCCTATTCAATAATAGTTATTGGAAATGGACTTATTATCTTGGTAGTCATACATGATCCAAAGCTTCATAATCCCATGTATTTCTTCCTCTGCAATTTGGCCATCCTTGACCTCTGTCTCACAACAACAGCAATCCCGCAATCAATAGCTAATTGCTTAGTGGACAGACCTGTAATGCTTCTTCCTTTGTGCTATGCACAGATGTATTCTCTTCTTCTGTTTGGTACAACAGAATGTTTCCTTCTGGCTGTCATGGCTTATGATCGTTATGTTGCCATTTCCAATCCACTGCGCTACACCATGATTATGAACAGAACAGTGTGCATCCTCCTCGCCACTGCAACATGGACTGCTTCCTTTATGATTACTGTGATTCCATCTATTACTAATCCCATTCGATTCTGTGGAAACAATGAGGTTGACCATATAGGGTGTGAAGTTAAATCTATTATTAAGCTCATTTGTGCAGAGTCCTCTTCAAGCCAGATAAGCATGTACTTCACTAGCACTTTGACACTGGTTCTCCCTCTGGGCTTCATCCTTTTTTCCTACATGCGCATTCTTGTGACCATCCTTAGGATCCACTCAGAAGGAGGTAGGACAAAGGCTTTCTCCACCTGTGGTTCCCATCTGACTGTAGTGATCATGTACTATGGCACAGCTATATTCACTTACCTCCTTCCACAAAATGCAGGGACACATGAGATAGATAAAATAATATCGCCATTCAATTCAGTGCTGACTCCCATGTTTAATCCTTTAATTTATACACTCAGAAACCAAGAAGTCTTGGGAGCATTGAAAAAACTGATAGGTAAGAAAAAACCAGACATGACACATTAAATAGATACATAGCTTTTTTATTTGGATGTTTCCCCTGTAAATCACCTAATTTTGTATGTTTTATTTTCACAAGATTTCATTTAAGGTTCAGTAAACTTCAGATTAATATTGCAGGCCCTTTAAATGAATGTTCACCATCCAGAATTCTTCAAAAATGTATTTCCCTGCAATTATGTTCGTTGTAATGTTAGCAGTGATGCAATTTATTCTCGTCTGTTTTGTAAGTATACTATCAGTTGTGATTGCAGCTTGGCATTGTTAATATATTTGCAGTGTACACCACCACTTCTACTATAGTATTTGCTCTATAGTATTTGCCCTGCATTCCCTGTTATTGTTTCTGCATATGTTCTAATAGTCACTCCCTGTATAAAGCAACACTAGGTCAATAGTATACCTTTCTGGAAGAAAAAAAACAGGTTATCGTTCAGCAACTTATTTCATTTAAAGGGCCTATAAGATTGACGCTTGGTTTCTTGTAGATCTCTCTTTCCTGTGTGAAGGAGATGCAAGAGTTGTGGAGTTGAGGGTTGTGTTTTGCTTCATCTTAACTCCCTGCCTATTAATATCAAGCAGGGCCCTTTAGGAGCCTACTAAAAACATTCTTGATTAGACAAGCCCACCCAGGTGTTTGGAAATGCTGCTGTGAATTTTACTCTGTTTTTGCATTTTAACTTCTTGTAGAAGTCAAGTGTGTTTATATATAAATAAACCCAGTTCTATTCTTTCCTAAAACCGTTTACTAAAAGTCAGTCCCTTGGACCGTAACTCTTGTTTACACTGCCTGTTTTATTTTTCTACTTTGAGTGTTAGTTAGATAATGAGGTAACACTGTGCTTTATGCTGCCACCAACTCATTCTTGCATACCCTCCAACATTTATCTGATGAAAATAGGGACCTCCCATTCCATAATGATAATTTTAATATTTATACCCCACACATCTTACTGGGCTGCCCCAGCTACTCTCGGCAGCTTCCAACATTCATAAAAACATCATAAAACATTAAACATTAAAAAAGCTTCCTTATACAGTATTGCCTTCAGATGGCTTAGGGGTCGGATAACTCCATACCCTCCAACATTTCTCCAATGTAAATAGGGACATCCTAAGGAAAAGTAGGACATTTTGGGATAAAATCAGGAACCAGGATAGCTTTTCTAAATCAGGGATGCTACTGGAAAATAGGGACACTTAGAGGGTCTGTCCTTGTCCTCCTTCAATTTGATTTAAGCTTATTGTTAAATATTTTTAGGTCTCTGGGGGAAAAGTGTCATATCTGTCTGGCTCTGGATCAGCGATCTTTCTTGTGCATGTGTGCCATGTGTGTGAATGAGTTGCACACACACACATTGGCAAGCACTTTCAAATTTCAATCAAGTCTCATTCTGTCCATCAAGGATGAAACAGGTGTATGGAAAACCATGTGGTGCCCTCAGGAACTAAGCAGTCTGACCAGCTATAGGAGCTTAACATGAATCTTTGGTACTTTTGATCAGAATATAATATGCCTTGTATCTTTCATCATGCGTAATAAATTGTACTATAAACACACACACACACAATAGTCTATCAGAAACAGGTAGGTAGCCATGTTGGTCTGCAGTAGTCAAAACAAAATAAAAAAAATCCTTCCAGTAGCACCTTAGAGACCAACTAAGTTTGTTATTAGTTTGAGCTTTCATGTGCATGCACACTTCTTCAGATACACTGAAACAGAAGCCACCAGACCCTTATGTATAGTGAGAGAGAGGGGAGGGGTATTACTCATAAGGGTGGTGGGAATGGGTTATTGGCTGATAGGTGTGGTAAACCTGTTGACGACTGTTAATGACATAAATGGACATAAATTAGACATCAGGAATCACAAGACAGAGAAACCAGTAAGAGAACACTTCACTCTCCCAGGACATTCTAGACTGGAAAGAGAAGTTGCTGAATTGCAACTGATTAGTAAAGGTAAAGGGACCCCTGACCATTAGGTCCAGTCGTGGCCGACTCTGGGGTTGCGGCGCTCATCTCGGTTTATTGGCCGAGGGAGCCTGCGTACAGCTTCCAGCCAGCATGTGGCCAGCATGACTAAGCCGCTTCTGGCGAACCAGAGCAGCGCACAGAAACGCCGTTTACCTTCCTGCCGGAGCGGTACCTATTTATCTACTTGCACTTTGACGTGCTTTCAAACTGCTAGGTTGGCAGGAGCAGGGACTGAGCAACGGGAGCTCACCCCATAGTGGGGATTCGAACCGCCGACCTTCTGATTGGCAAGTCCTAGGCTTTGTGGTTTAACCCACAGTGCCACCCGCCTCCCTGCAACTTATTACCAAACCTAAAACCATGGAGAGACCTCATTATACATGATAAAGCTATCTTTAGCCATCTCACCCCTTGCTTTTTCCTGTAAGACCAATTGCAGTTGTTAACAGTTGTCAACAGGTTTACCACACCTATCAGCCAATCACCCATTCCCACCACCCTTCTGAGTAATACCCCTCACCTCCCTCTCACTATATATAAGGGTCTGGTGACTTCTGTTTCAGTGTATCTGAAGAAGTGTGCATGCACACAAAAGTTCACACTAATAACAAACTTAGTTGGTCTCTAAGTTGCTACTGGAAGGAATTTGTTTATTCTATCAGAAAATTAATGATTATGTTTAGGGCTGTAATCTTTAATTAATTTCATAGCTCAATTGTTGAATCATTCTGCCACATTGTCTTTAGGCCATGATCTCCCCTCATCGCAAAGAGAATATGGCATTTTGCCTGGAATCCCTGTGGGCAAATGACAATAATTTGTGCATGAAGGAAAGACCCTTAGCACAAGTGCTAGTAGTGTTCTTAATTATTGCCACACATAATCCTGGGCTAGACCTAATAATAATAATAATAATAGGGCTAACACATTTTTTTTGCCCATCATGTGATAGCAGAGCAATGAAAAGGCAGAAAAGTGAAAACAAGCAGTTAGCAATAGCTTGTGGGAATGAAGATGCAATAAAAATAGATATCAAGTATGGGCCAGTAGCAAAGGAAATGGTACATTAGGCAACAAGTCCATTTGCAGTCATAGTTATTAAGCAGAAAGAGTCAAATGGAAAATAAGAAAATACATTTACTATGCCTACTGGATTTGCAAAATTATGTATAAAATGTTTGCCAGGGAGATTGCTAAAACTTATTTGGTATTTCCATGTAGATCATCCAATCTAATAGTGGCTGTAGCATTATTTTATAGTAAAAATGAAAGATCCATGTGTGTCTTACAGCACAAACCAGACCCAAGATCCACCAGGGCAAAGGAATTTGGATTTGGCTGATCTTGTACTTTCTTGGGTAGGTCAGGGCTTAGCCACGGATAGCTCAGCGTAAGTTCCTTACCTCCCAGGTGAACCAGAGGGACATGAGAGTACATGTCTCACTTCAGGGCTCCCCTGGTATAACTCACACCAGTGTAAGTCCCTAAAGAGGGTATTTGGGAAAGGGGGACTGGATGGGTCAAGGAGACACTTACTCCTATTATTGTTTATTATTGTTTATTGTTGTTTGCATTGTATTTCCACCACCATTCATCTAAGAATAAAACTGATACATATCACAGAAATTATCAGTCTTCTCAGCCTGATGCAGAGCCCTATTACTGTGATACAGAAGGTCTTTAACAGGTGCAATCCCAGTCAGTTCTGGAGGACTATTTAGTCCCATATCTGATGATCATGATGATTGTGATGATGGTGAGGTAGAATGTATTTATGATTAGCTACATTAAAGCATTAAGGTTTGAGTGTAAATTTAGCTTCTCTTCAATTCTAATGCGTTAAAAAAATATAGAGATTTCTTCCCACTCTTTCTTTTTCTCAGTTCTGTCAGGCTGATGCTTTGGCTTTCCACATTACACTCTTATTCAGCCCAGTCCAGAGCTCTGCCATATACATAGATACAGGCTTTTACTTCTGTGACTCCTACCTATTTTAGAAATCTGCTCATCATTCAAAGAGCTGAGTCACCATAAAGATGAGGATGACAGAAAGTTTCTTAGTATACACATGGGGAAATGTATTTAAATCTGTAACTGTTCTGATTTCAATGAGAGTCTTCTTTGCTTAACTCTCCAACTAGTAATATATTCTTCTTAACAACATGAGACCATTGCAGAATTTCTATGTAGTGCTGTGCCAAAGCCTATTCTCCACTTTTCTCAGTTTTCTTCCCCTGTAAAAGGGACTTCCGTTTTCCTATCTCTTTCTTGGGACACTGGATTCCAGTGGATTCTGGTGTGGTTTTGAGCTTCCTTTATCACTGTGAAGTGGCTGGGGCGGGGGGGACGGGACGGGACTGTGTGTTTCATATTTCTTTCCATTAAACATTTCTTCAGAGTTCTACAGCCTTCCTTGCTACCTGGGTTTCCTGCTGTGAAAAAGCTGCATTGGGAGGAATTATCCAATCTTTTCACTGAAGTGTTGGAAACTGGGAAAGGTAGCTATGAATTGCTGATAGCCTGACCTCAGTGCATATGGTTCTTAACGGAAGTCCTCCTCCTCCTCCTTTCTCTGCATTTATTTATATCCACATTGACTTCTTTAAGATGAAACCATCTACTTTCAAAAAATAAAAATAATAACAATGGAGAGCAACCAGACACATACAAGAAAGCTTGGAAAATACAATCTTTTCTGAGGAAAAATTCAATTCTGAGGAAAATACAATCTTTAAATAATCTTCCCAACAATACTATACTAGCTACTATGGATGTGGAATCTCTATATACCAACATCCCACACAACGATGGTTTACAAGCTATAAGGAACACAATTTCAGATAAAACCACAGCGGACCTTGCCACCAAACTCTGCAAATTTGTCCTTACCCACAACAACTTCAAATTCGGTGATGACCTGTTCCTTCAGATCAGCGGCACAGCAATGGGCACCCGCATGGCCCCACAGTATGCCAACATCTTCATGGCAGATTTAGAACAACGTTTCCTGAACTCCTACCCACTCAAACCTCTCTTGTACCTGCGATACATTGACGATATTTTTATCATCTGGACACATGGTCAACAGACCCTGGACACCTTTCACCAGAAATTTAATGATTTTCACCCCACAATCAACCTTACAATGAATCAATCTATGCAAGAAATACATTTTTTGGACACTACTATAAAAATACAGGATGGGCGCATAGACACCACCTTATACCGCAAACCAACTGACCGACAAACATATCTACATGCCTCCAGCTACCATCCCAAACATACCAAACAGTCCATTGTATACAGCCAGGCACTACGTTACAGCCGCATCTGTTCCAACTCTACAGACAGAGACTCTCACCTAAGAGATCTACAGCAAACCTTCTCAGAACTAAAATACCCAGCAGATGAAGTTAAACAACAGATCAACAGAGCCAGACTGATACCCAGAGAGAACTTGCTGCAAGACAGACCCAAAAAAGAAAATAACAGAACACCTCTAGTCATCACATACAGCTCCCAAGTTAAAACAGTACAACGCATCATCAGAGATCTACAACCTCTCCTGGACAATGACAGTTCTCTTTCTCAAGCTCTGGGAGGAAGACCTTTCATTGCCTACAGACAGCCACCCAATCTTAAACAACTCCTAACCCACAATAATACTACAACCAGACTTAACACAGACACTGGCACCAGAGCCTGCAATAAACCCAGATGCCAACTTTGCTGCCACATACACCCGGACAACACCATTACTGGCCCCAACAACATCACACATACCATCTCGGGACTATTTAATTGCTCATCGTCTAACATTGTGTATGCCATCAAATGCCAACAGTGTCCTTCAGCTCTCTATATTGGACAAACAGGCCAAACCTTACGCCAAAGAATAAACGGACATAAATCTGACATCAAGAATCACAAAACAGAGAAACCAGTAGGAGAACACTTCAATCTCCCAGGACATTCTATACAAGATCTCAAAGTAGCTGTTTTACTACAAAGGAATTTCAGAAACAGACTGGAAAGAGAAGCTGCTGAATTACAACTCATTACCAAACTTAAAACAATGGAAAAACCTGGGCTGAACAAAGACATTGGATTCTTATCTCACTATACATGACTAAGCCATTCTTCACCTTCTCACCCCTTGCCTTTTCCTGTAAGACCTATTGCAGTCGTTAAGAGTCGTCAACAGGCTCTCCCAGCTATCTGCCTATCTCCCATTCCCACCACCCTTCTGAGTAACACCCCTCCCCACCTTCTCACTATATAGAAGGATCTGGCAACTTCTGTTTCAGTGTATCTGAAGAAGTGTGCATGCACACGAAAGCTCATACCAAGAACTAACTTAGTTGGTCTTTAAGGTGCTACTGGAAGGAATTTTTTTTTATTTTGACTATGGCAGACCAACACGGCTACCTATCTACTACAAGAAAGCTTGGCTAGTTTTTCAGGAGGCAGGAGCTCCTGGGAGGTTGCAGGTGTTGATGCTGATTAAATTGCCTTCCACATAAGTCTCAAGTATATTCTGGCTGGGACAGCTTGTTGAAATGCTCTCCACTTGTCTCCAGAACTACAAAAACATAAAAATTGGTCTCATATCCTAACAGTGATGCTTTTCTACAAAACAGAATCCAGACAACTGTGAAATTGATTTGTAGGAAGGACACTCACTACTCCCCTTGGGCCTCTTTGAAAATAATTGAACACAACCAACCCCCGTCCCCTGCACTGCCCATGATAATTTCACTGGAATTTGCTTTCGCCTTTGATAGTTTTTGAATACCCCCCCCCCATCAGTTGATGATGAATGGTTTTTAAATGGTTTTTAAGATACTGGAGAAAATTTTGGCACAGCACTAATTTTATATGTTCTTAGTCAATTCATCTTTATCATAATGAATAGCCAGAAAGGTGAAGCCAGAATAGCTAGAAAGTAAAAGGTAGGGCATTTTAGGCTATTGGGGTGTGTGTGTGTAATTTGAAAGAGGCTTATACAGATAGAAGACTATTTGCAAACACTGGGGGAGGAAAATTCTTAGGTTATTGATAGAAATATTGTCATGATCCTTTCCATTAGAATAAACCCACTAGTATACAAGGAGGAGAAGTCCTAAGTTAAAAGCCTCTCTCTGTTGCTACAATGCAACTTCGGTTTCAAGAGGTGCATTTCTGACAACCCCATTTTTGAAGCAAGGAAAGGCTATGAACTTCCTGTACTACTTCTGTAATGCTCTGAAACCATATATTTTATAATATTGTTATAATAGAATTTTGGGGAATGACATCTATTGTCAGGAGTGGTGCACCAGCTTGGTAAAATGAAAATATTGTTGCACACAGTTTCAGTCAGATGGCTGCATATAATATAATTATTATTTCTATACCAATTAATATATTCAACATCTCTAAGCGGAGCAGAGCAAATTAAAACACACCGAATCACATATTACAAATATATGTTATAAACCAATCAATGCAAATTATTGAAGTGACTGAATATTCAGGGGTTCTAATAACCAGTTCAGTTCTAATAACCAGTTTCAGCATCTTAAAAAGCAGAGACATCACCTTACCAACAAAGGTCTGCATAGTTAAAGCCATGGTTTTCCCAGTAGTGATGTATGGAAGTGAGAGCTGGACCATAAAGAAGGCTGATCGCCGAAGAATTGATGCTTTTGAATTATGGTGCTGGAGGAGACTCTTGAGAGTCCCATGGACTGCAAGAAGATCAAACGTATCCATTCTTAAGGAAATCGGCCCTGAGTGCTCACTGGAAGGACAGATTGTGAAGCTGAGGCTCCAATACTTTGGCCACCTCATGAGAAGAGAAGACTCCCTGGAAAAGACCCTGATGCTGGGAAAGATGGAAGGCACAAGGAGAAGGGGACGGCAGAGGACGAGATGGTTGGACAGTGTTCTCGAAGCTACAAACATGAGTCTGACCAAACTGTGGGAGGCAGTGGAAGACAGGAGTGCCTGGCGTGCTCTGGTCCATGGGGTCACGAAGAGTCGGACACGACTAAACGACTAAACAACAACAACAATAACCAGTTCACACATTTAACAGGTTTAACTGGCACTTCACCACTTCCAGCTGCAAATGTTGTGGAAGATTTGCATGTTTAAGAGTTGCCTCAGCCCCAAATGACAATGTGAGTAGAAATTAAGATGAACATTTCATTTCCTACCACAGTTAGTGTTCTACATAGAGATACTATTTAAAAGAACCATTTTAAATTTCTAGTTTGGAAATTGGGATGGGTATGTACAACAGACACAACAGTTTTCAGATAACAGATTTCAGTTACAGATAAGACATCTACACACAAAATAAGTTATTTTAAAAGTGTAATTAGTTACCTATAAGCTTTTTGTAAACAGAAGCTTCTTCAATGCTCCCAACACTTCCTGGTTTCTGAGTGTATAAATTAAAGGATTAAACATGGGCGTCAGCACTCCATAAAATGCAGAAATTATTTTGTCAACTAAACGCGTGTTCTTATTTTGAGGGAGGAGGTATGTAAATATGCATGTGCCATAGAACATGCAAACCACAGCCAGGTGGGACCCACAGGTGGAAAATGCCTTTATCCTGCCTCCTGATTTCATCCTCAGGATAGCTGCAAGGATACGCATGTAAGAAAAAAGGATGAAGCCAAGGGGCAGAACCAGTGTCACAGTGCTAGTGAAGAATATGCTTATTTGGCTCATAGAGGTATCTGTACAAATGAGTTTGAAAACAGCTTTAAATTCACATGATAAATGGTCCACCTCATTGTTTCCACAGAATCTAGCTGGCTTTGCAAGGCAGGGGACTACTGTTAGCATAAAGGCACTAAACCAAGTCACAGAAGCCAAGACGGTGCAAACTGTATTGTTCATTATGAGCATGTAGCGCAGTGGGTTGGAGATGGCAATGAATCGATCATAAGCCATGACAGCAAGAAGGAAGCATTCGGTTGAACCAAAGAAAAGGCCAGTGTAGAGTTGGGTGAGGCATAAAGGAAAAGATATGACAGGTCTGTCCACCATGCAGTTGGCTATAGACTGGGGGACTCCAGATGATGACATGCACAGATCAAGGATGGACAAATTGCACAGGAAAAAATACATGGGGTTGTGGAGCCGGGGATCAGCTATGACCACCACCACAATGAGTCCATTTCCAACAACTGTAATCAAATATGCAATTATCATGAATGCCATTAAACCCATCCTTGCCTTAGGGCGGCCCGACCATCCAATGAGAACAAATTCAGTCACTGCGGTCTCATTTTCTCCTACTTCCTGCATAAAGGCTGATAAGACGGGGACAGGGAGAGATAAATAATGATGTTTAAATAGTTTTGAAATAGATTAGAATACAGTTGAACAAATTTATTTGTTATTTACTGGGCATATCCATTTTTTCAGATGCCTAGTTTATGTAACAGAAGATGAAGCAATAAAGCATCAGACTGTGAGATTAAATGTGACCATATAGGAAAATTTGTGAGCATAAAAAACATCTAAATCTCAGATGAGTGTATTAATGTGGGCTGACACAAAATGCCTGAGATGTGGAGATCCCAGGGAATATTTACAATGTTATTTTGTGTCTAGAATTGTTATGGTTGAGTTAATTATTTTATTCATTTATTTACCATCATTTCTAAGCAACTTAATTTTGTTTAATCCCTAAGTGTTAAAAAGGATAACATAAAAACAGTAAAACAGAATGATAAAAACATATAAAAAGAGCAAAAATATAAAAGCACTGATGTATTTATATATTACTTTTTATTTTATTGAGGGAAAGGAAGGTAGTGCCTTCTCCAATGGAATTTTCCATTAATTTCTCCTATTTTGCATCTTTAGAAACAGAGTAATCCTTCTACATAATACTATAAATATGACTTTGGTCCATAACTTTCAAGGGCCAGAATTCTCTGTAATAGTGAATTCAGGTAGATGAGTGACTATCAGTTTGGAAACTAAACAATGTCATTCACAAATTAAGGAGTTGATTACTAGACTCTTGGCATGAAGAAACATAGAAGAGTATGGAAAGAAATATATTTCCTTCTTTGCACACCCCCTTCTATGGCAGGGTTGAGGACCCTCAGATCCAGGAGTTGAATGCAACCCTCTGGGTCTCTCCCCCCCCCCCGGCCTTTCTTTTCTTTCAAGGTTGCAACACTCAGCAACTCTGTTTTGAACCCTTAAGTACATTTGCATGGCTGAAATATGCATTTGAAGTCTGATCATGTCTCTTGCTTGCCTAGACAGATGATAGAGAGGAGTGTGAGTGTGAGTGCAGGAACTAGTCTATGGACGTACCCCTCCCCTGACACAGCAAGGGTCTGCACACTCAAAAGAGTTTGCCACCAAGCTCATCTAGCCCGACCTGTTGTGACAACTCGGTTGCTTCTTTTCAGTTCTGAACTCTTTGCCCTGATCTTGGACTCTGCAGGGCTGAACTATTCTTTCTAGGTTACCTACTCTCGCCTTTCCTGTCACCTGGCAAGAGTGCAAAGGCTTCTGTGACTCACTGCCTATTGCTGAGCCTATACCTCTACTTTGCCTCAGTAAACGTCTCTTATACTCAAGTAAGAGACTCCAACCACTGAACTTTCTTAAATTATCATACCCTCCATTTCTCTGATTAAAATAGGGCTGTCCTAGTCAAGAAGAAGAAGAAGAAGAAGAAGAAGAAGAAGAAGAAGAAGAAGAAGAAGAATTCTACTCTGCACACCTGATTGTGTTGACCAAGCCACTCTGGGCAACTTCCAGTATATATGTAAACTTAATAAAACTTTAAGCGTTAAAAAAACTTCCCTACACAAGGCTGCCTTCAGATTTCTCCTAAAGTCTGTACAGTTACTTATTGCATTGGCTCAGGGGTCCCATAACTCCATACCCTCCAACATTTCTCCAATGAAATAGGGATGCCCTAAGGAAAAGTGGGACATTCTGGGACCAAATTAAAAACTAGGATGCCTTCTGTAAATCCAGGACTGTCCTTGGAAAATATAGAGATTTGGAGGGTCTGATTATTATTATTAGATTATTATTATTATTATTATTATTATTATTATTATTATTATTATTATTTCCTGGGTGGCCATTTAGAGGGTAAAAGGACACATGTTTCCTTTCCACAATGTAAACTTTTAAGGAAAATTTATGATGCAAATATATGTCTTGCGAAACAGAACAAGAAAATAACATGGTGAACATTTTATCCACAACATTTTCATTTCTCCCTTCCCCATACAGTCAGAAAAACAGAAATGAGAAAACCTTGCATAGCCATTTCTATTAATTTTAACTGGTCTTTTAGTACTTAGACTGTGACTACCAGTGGTTGCAGCCTCCTAGTAAGAAAATTACACAGCCAATGGAAACATCAATAATTTTATTATAATACTAATGACTAGTTACTGTTGTTTCTAGGAGAGTGAGGGAGAGAATAGTATTTTGCACATTATATATGGAAAAAAATTGATATAAATGCATAAAACATGTATTATGATGTATAATTATTATAAAGAATAAAATGTGTAAGAAAATTCATTACCTTCTTAAAACTCCTTGAAATCAAAAGCCATTGAAGAAATTCTACTTCTTTATATTATCTATTTTAATAGTACTATCCATACTTTATGTATTAGCTAGTTGCATCAAATTGGTTAAAACTGTGGTGGTGGTGTTTTAAAAAAGAAAACATAGGTAGAATTTAACTGTAAGCAAAACTAGAAAAGAAATAACTTGGTAGAAATCCTGGTTTGAAATAGTCCTATTCATTAATACAAATACAATTTACATTACCTTTTAATGCACTAATAGTTCGAGCACTCTTAGAAGAATTAGCACTGGAGAATCAGGATTATTATTATTTTTTAAGTGCCAAGCAAACCACACAGATGGCGCCTGAGTAAATTAATAGAGATGTAACTACTTTTCAATGGGAGTTTTTATATAGGAAACAATGGGCTAGATTTTATTTTAGTACTCTGCTTTTTGTCTTCCCATTGGGTGCATTCCCAAATGTCTCATTACTTTCTGAAGTTACTCCATAACTAAAACTTATGACCGCAGTAAATAACATTGCAAAAACCAACTTGAAGGTAAAATAATTGTTAAATATCAGTCAATGTGAAATGCCATGTTGATTTCGGATCATTCCTCCAGCGGAATTTATGTAGCATCCTTGCCAGTATTATTATTTAGTATATTTATACATCAACATTATTTAGTACATTGGTTTAGCATTTTTGTGTCCCAGCTTTCTTCAACCATGGATCTTTATGGGTTTTCAAGGCTGTCTTCCATTTGGGCAGTGATCAGTCCTAAGCTTGCTTACCATTGGCAATTTGGCATTATCATTTATCCCCAAACCATTTATTTCCACATGAGAGATGTGGAGCTATCACAAAAGGTCCATGACCAAAAAAGTCACAACTCTGTTGCCATCTGCCCCCTTGTTTAAAGAGGGGAGAGGCTGCTTCAGATTTATCTGTAGTTTCAAGACATAGAGACTGTCTTGAAGTTCTTGGCAAAAGCACCTTTTGAAGGAGCCTCCCCCTCCCTTTCTGAAATATCCTTTTTGAGGCTCTTCCCCATATCTCCCTCACTCTCAGATGTGCACCAGGTGGGCACAGAACATACGCCTCCTTTGGTATCCAAAATCTGAAATAAGTCTCTTGACAAGTACATCAGACCCCATTGATGCTCTCAGTTAGATGGCTATAGTAATACAATAGATTGGCCCATTTAAATGTCACAGAGTTGTGATCAAGATTTCACAACTGAGAGAGTAAGCTGGGGTAGAGGAGAGAGAGGGAGTCAGGAATTACCTAAAAGGCCCAGAGTCTGTAGTCTGCAACAGTTTGCTTCAAGAGGAACTGCAGTAAGAATTATATAAACTTTGTCCATGTAACAATATGTCCCTGGAAAATAGGGACACTTGGAAAGTATGCAGAATTATGGTCTCCACATTTCTGCAGTACTGTACTTTGCATGGGGAAAAAACTTTCCTCATTAAAATTCATCACATTACTTCACATTTCTCCAAAGATACACATTTTGTGTGCAGTTTTGATTAATATTGCAAGCAATTTTCTGAGTTGCAATGCATTTTGTGTGTGTTGCTTTCATGAACATAGGCGTTTTTAGTTACGCTTTCACCTAATTCTACCAGTCCTAGATGGAGTAACGTTCCCTCTGAAGATAGAAGTTCGCAGCCTAAATGCCCAGGTCTCTTCAGCAGCCAGGAGTGCTTTCGGACAGCTTTTGGAAGTAATGAACCTGTTGCCAGCTTCACCCATTCCTTTATATATCTGATTTGGCAGCTGTGATATATTCCTTAGTTACATCCTGTTCGGATGTAATGCATGATGTGGGGCTGTCTTTGAAAACGACTTAGAAACTTCATCTGGGTCAAAGACCTGCAGCCAGATGGTTGACTGGGGCTGGTAATAGGTAGCATACAACTCTCTTGGTAAAACAATAGAGGCTGGCTTCCAGCCTGTTTCCTGCACAATTCAAAGTGCAAGTTTTATGATGTATAAATCCCTATGTGGTTTAGGTCCAAGCTATCTGAAAGGCCTTCTCACATACAAACCTGCTTGGGTTTTGAGATCTTCAGGGGACATAAGGAGCTTTTAATGGGGTATGCCAATAGTTTCTGTCCTATCTGCCACAGAGGCTAGACTAGGAATAGCCTGGCATCAGGAACTGGGCACTTGAGTGTCTGTCTAATTCCAGAGCCAGACTGTGCGGGCAGTATAGCTCCTGAACAACCAATTTATTTTATTTTGTGATGATCAATGCATATGGACAGAAGTAGTCTGAAATCTTACATTTTAATTTTTAAATAAACACCTTATGTACATGAGCACACATATACATATACACAATTTGTTGAGAATCAGAGATAAATTCAGACATATTCCTATTTATTTTAAATAAACTACCAAATCAAGTTTATTTTTTATTTTTAAAAAAAGATTGGATTGGGGTATGAATATAACAGTTTATATATAGGAAAACACCAATATATATCAGTGGACTAAAAGCATCTAATAACATACTGCTGTATTACTTTTTTCCACTCACCAATCTCTTCAATGACCCCATTACTTCCTGATTCCGGAGTGTATAAATCAGAGGATTAAACATGGGGGTGGCTATTGCGTAAAATACAAAAATTATTTTGTCACCTAAATGGCTTTCTTTACTCTGAGGGGTGAGGTAGGAGGCCATGCATGAGCCATAGTACATGACCACCACAGCCAAATGAGACCCACATGTAGAAAAAGCCTTCATCCTACCCCCTTCAGAATCTGAATGCATTCTCATGATGGCAATAAGAATGCGCATATAAGAAAAAACAATGAAAATCAGAGGGAAAACAAGCGTGAATGTGCTTGTAAAAAACATGCCCAATGTATCAGCAGAGGTATCAGTGCAGAGTAACTTAAAGACAGCTTTGAATTCACATACTAAATGGTCCACCTCATTGTTCCCACAGAATCGTGCTGGCTTCGCAAGACAGGGAACTATTGTAACCATGAAGGCAGTAGTCCATGTCATAGCAGCAAAGGTGATGCAAATGTTCCTGTTCATGATGAGCGTATATCGCAGTGGGTTGGAAATGGCCACATAGCGGTCATAAGCCATGACAGCCAGCAGCAAACATTCACACGTTCCAAAAAGGAGACCCAAAAGAATTTGAGAATAGCACAGTGGAAGGGACATAACAGGTCTATCCACTAAACAGTTGACTATGGATTGTGGGATGCCAGTCGATGAGAAACAAAGGTCAATGATGGACAAATTACAGAGGAAAAAGTACATAGGACTGTGCAATCGGGAGTCATTTATTACCACCACAATAATGAGTCCATTTCCAACAAGGATGACTGCATAGGATACAATGAAGAGGACCATCAATCCCATTCTTGCCTTGGGTCGATCTGACCACCCCACAAGGATAAATTCTGTTACTTCCGTCTCATTTTCCCCTACGTCTTGCATGGGTGTAGACCTGAAACAGAAGAAAGGGAAATGCATTATCTCCTGATCTCCTTTCTCTTTGTTACCATTTATTTATTGTCCTGTGAGTTTTCATTATCACACATAGTATTGTGCCTATATGTAAAGGTATACATTAAGAAGTGATTGTCAATGTTTGGTTTTATTGTTAGAGACCATGAGGGAGATACAAAATTAAAAAAAAAAAGTTTTTTTTAAAATGTAACCCAGTAATTGTTCCTCAATCTATTACGTACCATCCCAGAGCAGGGTAGCCTTCAATAATGTTAGAGGAAGCAAATAGATTAATAATTTTAGAAAATGGACAAAAATACAATGCTTCTGTCAGTTTTTAATCAAAGTGGAAACAATTCATTTAATTCCTTTCTTTTCACTTTAGGTATGTCCGTGGGCAACATTTTATCAAATGAATACATGTTGATTATATTGGAAATCATTCCAAATAAAACTTTTTAAAAATAGATCCATTTTTGAATAATTCAGGGAATATCAATGTAGTGACCTCCAGATGATATTTGACTACAGCTCCCATTATCTTTGAGCATTTGACATGCTGACTATGGATGATGGGGGCTGTAGTCCAACAGCACCAATCTTTCAGTAACCACTTTGATGTCTTCTATGATCAAGCAGTATATAAATTTTATGAAATAAGTAAAATGAATAGATATATGGAAGACACCATGTTAGCTATTGCTAGTATAGAAGATGGACTTCAATGAGGGAATGAAAAATTCCAATCCTTTCAGTCACAGTGCTTAAGGATAAACTAAACGTGGCATCATTCACACAACTGATAATTGTTTGATTTTTTTAAATGTGTTAATTCATGTGAAGGCTATACTTTGGAGGCAGTAGGAAAATCTTTTGTTAGTCTCCTGCTGCAATCTCAATCTGGATTCTACCTGCCACATGCATACCACACCTGCTCTTTACACTGGGTGTTGAGTACCATTCTCACCAGTGGAAGCTTTACTTCCAGTATAAATAACAGATGCAAGGGACTAGTCTGGACTGAAACCACAACAAAAGGCAAAGTATTTAAACACCCACCATCTCCCACTGATCTAGGTTCCCTCCCCTCCATATGTATCTTCTACTTGCAAACCACTGAAAAAATTGTTAAGCCCATAAAATGTATTATATTCAGCTCTCTGTAGGCCAATTTCTTGACTTAACATTATTTACAAGGTTGTTGGAAGGATAGTGTGTAGGTGGCTACCATATATTCCACCCTAAGCTCATTGGAAGAATGTGATGGATAAAAAATTTAAAATTAAAAAAGCTTTTAAATGATGTTTGTGACTCCATTTTGACTGTGATGATATAGAGGCTGAGAGATTCAATTAGACACAACAGGCACAATCCATTGAATGATACGTTGAAGTCCTTTTAAAATCATTCAAGAATTTAGCAACGGAATTGATTTCTACACATTGGGAATATGGCTCTCTTGACTGTACACATATATTTTGGATTTCAATTATTAAATGTAGGCATCAATATTATATAGTATTTAAACATAAAGATTGCCATAAATGTACAAATAAGTTAATTAGTATTATTTCCTTTTTTAAAAAATGTGAATAATATATCAATATAGCAATAAGAAAATTAAACAAAGGACTTGCCTCTTTGTATTCCTTGAAAAGAAGAAGTATAAGTTTTTCAAAGTGAATCGTCCCCCAGTTAGTGATTTATCTTCCAGATTGCACTGATATCACAAGTAGGTATGTGAGTAGGGTGATGAAGACAGAATAAAATCTAGCAACATGAATAGTAATAAATTCTAAATAGTTCCTCTCCGTCTTCTTCTCTCTCCCCTTTGATTCAAATTTCTGTACTGAAATGCAGCATCTAATCAAGTGGAAGGATTTATTAACTGTGCCGATTTATTAAAAGGGTGTGGGAAATCATTTTGGAAAGTTCCTAGGAAATAATTCAAATAGTGTTGGGTGTAGATCTCAAGTCTAGAAGAGAATTATTAATCTGAATTTTTTTTTAACACTTACAATTTCTTCATAATTCCCAACGGCCATAATCCCAAATGCCTCATTTGTTTTAGAATCAGGGACTGAATTTTGTTCTGTTAATTTGCCTATACTTTAATACATGACTATACACAGTGCTTTCCCCCCTAATATATATATATATATATAGGGGTGCTCTCATTTTGACTCAAGAGAACCACAATTTTGTAGTTCAAACTGGGAAAAATAAATACAGTAAATGGAAAAAATCCACAAAATGTTTAGGGGTATGCGTACCCCTGCATCCTGCCAGAAAAAAAGTACCGAGTATACATGAATCCAATGCACATATTGGAAGCTCCTTTATATTTAAAAATGACCTAATGAAAGATTGTCTGCATTTTTTATGTTTATTTATCCTAATATGCACATTTTTGCAAGTGATTTCCCCCAATATATTTTTGTGTGTTATTTTTGTGTGTATATACACTTCCCCAATATATATGCTTTCTTGTGGACATTTTTTTTTTTTTTTTTTTTTTTGCTGCAGAACTGCAGTTCAAAATTTGGAGAAGTGCAAATTTGGAAAGATCGCTATAAAACATGAGTGTGACTACCGTGTAACATATATAAACAATATAGCACCTAAATAGCTTCTTCAGTTTGAGGGATAAGGCATGCAGACTTTCTTGAGCCATAGTGCATGACCACCAAAGGCAAATGAGAACCACAGGTAGAAAAAGCCTTCATCCTACCCACTTCAGAAGGATAAAAGTGTTCCAGTTTGCATATTGTTTCAGAAAATATGAACTCGGTTCCCATTACAGTGAGAAAAGTATAGAATTTCACCCTATCTCTATACCACTTATTATGGTACTTTTGTTTTATGATTAATCTTAATGGATGTTGTGCCCTTTTTTGTAATCTTTATGTATACCACTTAGAAACATTGTTGGTTAAGCAGTGTATAAATAGCAGAATTGCATTCACCTGGTGTGTTATATATGTTAGGATACAGAGAAGCGTCGATTTGCTTCTTCTTTCAAATTGATATAAATGATTTTTTTCTGTAAGTGCAATGCCATAGTTGCAAACCAATGTTCTCTTTCTATTTGTGTGATTCTACAATTAAGCAATGCAATACAATTGCAAAACTGCAGCACAGCCATATATTCCCCCCAACTCCCCTTTCATCAGATGGCACCACACATCTCATAACATACTACATAATGTGCCATGCAGCTTCTCCCTGTCATTTCTACAAACCTTAAATAGTCCAGCTGATCTTGCCACCTCAGACAGGCACAAAATAGTGATTCAGCTCAAACAATGGGGTTTATATATTCAAAGAATATATAAGTGAGAAAAGATGCTATAAATCAGTGAGGGCGCAGAAACCAACAGGGCCTATTGTGGGATGAACAATGGAAGCTTTTGGGAAGGTAGACATCGAATTGGCCATGCTGGATGGGAGTTGTTTGTAATTCACCACATTGTGTATCACTGGGTTCTTGTACTGATTCTTGGGAACACTTTAAATGACCTTTTCCCACTCCTTCATCACCTCATGGCTAGGGGTTTGCTTTTCAACTCTTGGTGGCTTCATGTATCCCCTACATGCAAAACCCATGGTCATTTTATTTCCCAGCTCCCTCAGAGAATAGGCTAGGAACACGGTGCTCTGTAAGGACACAGTTCTCACTTGGCATCAGTTGTTGGACACACGAGTCCTTCTCTAGTGGCATGTTCAGAATGTTCAGGCAGTACAATTCCCAAATAACCAATATATTTTATTTTCTGATCATCAACTCTATTGAATACAACAGTTTCACAGATTAGTTTTCAAATATCCAAAACTTATATTTAGTTTTGGAAAAGGCACAATTATCCTAATCTGAATTATCCTAATCTGAAAATAAATACCTCCATTCTAATAAAAAAATTCCTTCCAGTAGCACCTTAAAGACCAACTAAGTTAGTTCTTGGTATGAGCTTTCGTGTGCATGCACACTTCTTCAGATACACAGATACACTTCTTCAGATACTGTGTATCTGAAGAAGTGTGCATGCACACGAAAGCTCATACCAAGAACTAACTTAGTTGGTCTTTAAGGTGCTATTGGAAGGAATTTTTTTATTTTGACTATGGCAGACCAACACGGCTACCTATCTGTAACTACCTCCATTCTATTTATTGGAAGATGTTGGTTGCATGTTGGAGTTCCCATTCTTTTAAAATTCTACTACAATGAGTGCCCCTTACTACTGCTTGAACATAATTGATATAAAAATACAAAAAAGCAGCGCAGTATATATGGAAGAGATTTAAAGTAATTAAGACCATTAAGGAAGCCCAATTTCACATTGTACCATGGAGAGGGAGTCCTATATGTTTGCATTTGTTGCTTATATAATAAAATCCCACCAAACAGTATACTTTTTCATGATACTCCAAGCACTTGGCAACACATAATTTATTAGCGCCCCCCCCCAGCTGATGCTAAATTTAATACATTTTAATTCCGAAATGAAAGTTGCAAGTCCTGTCTATTTGGGGGCAATTGAGATTCTGGCAGCTGCCAGCTGTGTTCCAATGAATTCAGGCTGAAAAAAAGCCCTGGCAAAAAATCTTTCAGTTGATTGTTCCATTGATTTGGTAAACAAAGCTACAGTGAAGTTGCAATGGGATATTCGGGTATTTTGGTCATTTCTTAACTAACCATTGTCCTGAATTTGAATACTTGTGAGCTGTACCACCATAAGTGAAAAAAGGTGCCTCTTTTTCAACATCCCTTCCAACACTTATGAGAAAATTGTGGTGCCATATGGGCAATTTGCACTTGTGCACATTTCTATCTACATAAGATTTTCATAGAACACTCCCTTACATAAGCTGAGACTGCAGTTGAAAAATCAACAGAATGTTAGATTTGAAACATCTAATAACATAATTTTGCATTATTTCTTCCCGCTCATTAGTCTCTTTAGTGCTCCCATCACTTCCTGATTCCTGAGTGCATAAATCATAGGGTTAAACATAGGTGTAACTACTGTGTAAAATATATAAACAATCTTGTCACCTAAATGAGTTTCTTTAGTTTGAGGGATAAGGTATGCAGACATACCTGAGCCATAGTACATGACCACCACAACCAGATGAGACCCACATGTGGAAAAAGCCTTCATCCTACCCCCTTCAGAATCTGAGTGCATTCTCATGATGGCAATAAGAATGCGCATATAAGAAAAAGAAATGAAAGCTAGGGGTAAAATCAGTGTGAAAATGCTTGTAAAATACATGCCCAGCGTGCTCGCAGACGTATCAGTGCAGAGTAACTTAAAGACAGCTTTGAATTCACATACTAAATGGTCCACCTCATTGTTCCCACAGAATCGTGCTGGCTTCGCAAGACAGGGAACTATTGTAACCATGAAGGCAGTCGTCCATGTCATAGCAGCAAAGGTGATGCAAATGTTCCTGTTCATGATGAGTGTATATCGCAGTGGGTTGGAAATGGCCACATAGCGATCATAAGCCATGACAGCCAGCAGCAAACATTCACACGTTCCAAAAAGGAGACCCAGAAGAATTTGAGAATAGCACAGTGGAAGCGACATAACAGGTCTATCCACTAAACAGTTTACTATGGATTGTGGGATGCCAGTCGATGAGAAACAAAGGTCAATGATGGACAAATTACAGAGGAAAAAGTACATAGGACTGTGCAACCGGGAGTCATTTATTACCACCACAATAATGAGTCCATTTCCAACAAGGATGACTGCATAGGATACAATGAAGAGGACCATCAATCCCATTCTTGCCTTGGGTCGACCTGACCATCCCACGAGAACAAATTCAGTTACTTCTGTCTCATTTCCCCCTATGTCCTGCATGAGGGCAGATCTGAAATTGAAAAAGGGAAATGCATTGTCTCTTGATCTCATTTTTCTTTATTACCTGTTATTTCTTGTCCTTTGGGCTCATTATTCCACAGATTATTTCATTTGTGGGTAGGCATGTTTGCATCTTTCACAGCCAGACATACAGAATAGCAAAACACAATAAATTTAAGCATGACCATCACATCTCAATGTTTTAGAAAGCATTAAGCCAATATTATGAAAAGTGACTTCAAAACACTGTTTTTGAGAATAATAGTTTTATGACATTGAAGTTCTTTTACGTGTCACATCACATTCATTTGTAAAAAATACAATACAGTTAACCTCTGTTCACCTATTACCAACTTTCCTAGAGTGGGGTAGCTTACAATGTTAGAAAAAGCAAATAGATGAATGATTTTATATGTAAAACTATACAGGTAAAAGTATAGGTCTCCTGTGAAGTGAACCTAGAAATCAGCAATTGAATTAATTTCTACATTAAATATCCTTTATCTAATTGGGTTCCATATATTGGACCGGAGCTATCAAAGAGAGAAATTGATATTAAAGTACAAATTGGTTAATATTATTTTCAACTGTTTTTAAAATAGCCTCCCCAGTAGGGAATTAAACAAAACAATGCCTCTTTGTATTCCTTGAAAAGTAGAAGAAAAGTTGATGATAGTGGATCATCTCCCAGTTATTGATTTATTATAATGATACCTAGGGTTGCCATATTTCAAAAAGTAAAAACCAGGACAACCTGAAAGTTGTTGAGCTTTTCTTTACAAAAATGCCAAAAAATATGCTTAAAATTGACTTGCTGAAGATCCAGAACAAAGCACCACCTTTTGGAAATTTCCAGTAATGTCTGGGAGATTCTGTACGTATATCAACCCTATGATACAACATAAATGTTTATAAAATCAAAATACTCCCCTCCCCCTCTTTCTCTCTACCCCTTGACTAAAATACCTGTTATATAGGCTGATGTTCAACAACTGATCAAGTAGAAGGATTTGCTAATGCTGTTGATCAAACACTGCTCATTAAAACAGGATGTAAGATCATTTTGGAAATTTCCTAGCAAACAATCCTAATAGACTGGGGTGGGGGTTTAAATCTGATTAACTGATGAGTTACGCCTAACTTTAGTCTAGAAGGGAGCTTTTAATCTGATATTTTCATTTTTTAATGCTCACTATTTCTTCAAAATCCCCACTGGCCATAATCCCAACATGCTTAATTTATTTTAGAACACCAAAGAAGGGATGCTATTCTGCTAATTAGGATATTTTTGCCCATGTGACTCATGAGCGCAGCAAAAGAACCAGATTGTACAATGGTGATGGGATAAAATCAGGCCAATTCATTTTTCACAGGCAGGGCAAAGGTTGGCATGGCATCGGGTCCCAGGATCAGTTCATCGTTTCACAAGCCTCAGGTTGCTGGAATGGATCCTCTGGGTTTGGATCGTTCCAAACCTGTATGACGGAGGTCAGCCAGTGTTGAACCTTGCCGTGGTGTAAGTCAAGCAAGCAAATTCTCACGGGGGGACCAGGGTGCAGATTTCAACCAGGCAAATATCGAACCCACGCTTTGGTTTGCCATGGTCAATCCTCCTCTTAGGCCCATTATGTCCCCATAGTATGTTGATCCTGACCAATGCCATTTCTACCACAAGGGAGGACCTACCACGGTCTGACTCCTGTCAATCCAAACCTGCCCCCACGGCCAATCCAAAGGCCCAAATAA
Source organism: Podarcis liolepis (assembly GCF_965112155.1). Taxonomy (NCBI): domain Eukaryota; kingdom Metazoa; phylum Chordata; class Lepidosauria; order Squamata; family Lacertidae; genus Podarcis; species Podarcis liolepis. Next base: position 26,419,598 of record NC_139573.1, on the reverse strand, counting down.
AGATCTTCCAAACAAATGTTAATTGCTGCTTTCTGACAGGTGCACCCCACCTAGGCGAAAGAAGTCCGAAAACTCAAACCTGATCAAGGCGTGACAGATTTTCCAGGCCACCCTAGAGCATTACAGCACGCACCACGTGCCACTGCCATTGCACCCTATCCACCTGCAGAGGCTGATCTCCCCTCCAAGAGCATTGTTGCACCAAGATGACCGGGTGATGCACATTTTCAGATCTCCATCAGGCAACGAGGCAATGTCTTTTAAAATGGTCCACTCCAAGTAAACAGCCTTTTGTGTCCATAGGTTGCCTTCAGCCAGATAAACGACCAGCAATTCTAGTGAGCAGAAGTACTGAGTGCATTTGGAAAGCACTAGGGTAGCATAACTCGGCTCCTGAGCCCCACAGGGGTGCCACAGAAAGAATGCAGTTGGTCAACGGAGCTGTGGACTCAACAAAGCTGGAAACCTCTGTTATAATAATATAACATTGTGCTATGGAATTAGGCTGCAACATTTGGGACTTTATACAGTTATGTATGACATGGAGAAAGTAGATAGAGAAAAGTTTTTCTCCTTCTCTTAGGATTCTAGAACTTGTGGATATCCAATGAAGCTAGATATTAGAAAATTCACAATATACATAAGCAAGTCCTTCTTCACACAGCATGTAATTGAACAAGAGAGCTCTCTCCCACAGATGGCAGTGATGGCCACCAACTTGGGTTGTTTTAAGAGAGGATTGGATAAATTCATGGTGGGTACGTTTATCAGTGGTTACTTGTCATGATGGTTATGCTCCATCTCCACAGTCAGAGGCAGTATGCTTCCGAAAATCAGTTACAGAAAATTGTAGAAGGGGAGAGGGCCCTTGCGTTCAGGTCCTGTTTCTGGATTTCTTACAAGCATCTGGTTGGCTACTGTGAGAAAACATGCTGGACTATGTGGGTCATTGGTCCTATCCAGCAGGTTGTTTTTATGTTAGCAGAAGCAATAATAATAATAATAATAATAATAATAATAATAATAATAATAATAATAATAATAATTTATTTGTACCCCGCCCATCTGGCTGGGTTTCCCCAGCCACTCTGGGCAGCTTCCACAAAGACCAAAAATACACTAATATGTCATACATTAAAAAACTCATTGCAATCATTGTAGTAGCAGCAGTAGTACTCAAATGGAAGACTGCATGGTTACTTTTCAGTGGATCTAGACTTGGCTATGCTTAATGTAGTTCCCCTGAAATCAATGGGACCATATAGGCTTGGTTAACTTGTTCTGTTGGTTTAAACGGGTCAACTCTAAGTATGAATATATTGGGATCCATCCAATTAATTGTAAAAAAAATAATTATATTGCCCTTCTCAGGTATTGTTTTACATTATACAAATGCATACATCCCTGTCATTTAATAAAGCAGCAGCAATTTTTAAAATCATGACACTTTCCAATACAGCATTCCACAAGTGGGGAGGCACTGCAGAAAAGGCCCGTTCTTGTGTTGCCACCCTCCTGAACTCTTGTGGAGGGTGCACATAAAGAAGGGCCTCAGAAGGTGATTGCAGGGTTCAGGTCAGTTCATATGGGGAGTTGTATAAAGGAGAGCTCATTCACAAAAGCAATTGTCTATAACTTAGCCATACTGAGGTCGTTGAATTAAAGTAACTATATAAATATGTAATAAACATTCAACATGCAATTAATTAACATGACGGAATTTTTATGGGGGGAGGGGTATTCTGGAAGTAGCTTCTCAAGTCAAGGTAAGAACACTCCCCCCCCAAAAAAAAATTGATTCCCCCCCCATGATTGCTGGAGTAATTAGAAACCATAGATGGGATATTTGATGTTACAGCATTATTAGCAAAATAAACAAAAGGCAGCTAGGGTCTAATAAAACTTCTACCTGATTAACATATGTGGAAATGAGACAAATTACATAAGAAATTTATTTTATTGTTAAGAAATAAATAGACAATGGAACTATTTCCACTTCTGTATTTCCAAAAGGCATAATCCCCAAAGCCTTGTTTACTTAGGAACACTCACCAACTTTCTAAAGTTTTATATATATATATATATATGTTAAAGACCATTGTGAATAGCATTTCCCATATTAACTTAGGACTTCCCAAGTCAGTTAAGGCAGACCTAGAGGTTTGGTTGACATTTTTGGACCACTACAATGGAGTATCCCTATGGCAGGATGTTCTTAACTTGTCCTCAGATTTCCAGGTCCAATCAGATGCGGCAGGGTCCCTGGGCTTCGGCTTGTACTTCAGGGGACGATGGTGCACACAACAATGGCCAACAGGGTGGCAGGGTGAGGCCATCACGCGGGATCTCACTTTTCTTGAGTTTTTTCCAATAGTAGTGGCCGTACATAGCTGGATGGAGGAGTTTCCAGATCGCCGGGTGTGCTTCCGAACCGACAACCAGGCAGTGGTGAAAATATTGGCTAGGCAGTCATCTCGATCTGCGAGGGTCTCCTCCCTTCTGCAGTCGTTCGTTCTCCGGTGCCTTAAGCATAACATAATTTTTTCAGCCAAATTCATACCGGGGATCAATAATGATATAGCCGATGCCTTGTCTCGCTTTCAGATGTCTCGCTTTCGGTTGCTAGCACCTGGAGCGCAACTGTTGCCCGAACCCTTTCTGGAGCACCTGTGGAACATTGGAGATGCAAAGTGATTAAGGGAGTATTATCGTCTGTTGCACCCTCCACTCTCAGGTCTTACAAGAAGGCCTGGTGCGATTTCTTGGGCTTCAGGTCTGGGATATCTGGGCTTTCGCCTAGCGTGCCACCCACCACTGACGATGTTCTGCAATACCTTTCCCATCTCGATGATTTGGGACATGCCCCCAAAACCTTAAAGATACATGTAGCCGCCATCAGCTTCTTTGCTAAAGCCACGTTTTCCTCCGATCCGTGCAGTGACTTTCTGATCCACAGAGCTATTGAGGGTTGGGGCAGGCTACAACCCCCTAGGGCTGAAAGCCAATTTCTTATGGGTTGCTCTCTCAGATGCGCACAAAGCTGAGGTCAATCTGCTGGACCAAGTTTGAGGCCTGCCTCTTTTCCGCAGCATATGCTATCGCCTTTTTTGGCGCCCTGAGAGTTGGCGAAGTTGTAGTTGAGGTTAGCGCAAATGGCTCAACGCGCGGCCTCCTCATGGAGGATGTGCAGTTGTCCGAAACTAGCATGACGGTGCGGATACGTCAATCGAAAATTGATCAGGCTGGTAGGGGTGTTCTTGTTTAACTTACAGCGTCAGCACGGCAGGGCCCATGCCCGGTCAAGGACACTAGGCGGTACCTTTACCTCAGACCGCCCGGCCCGGGTCCACTTCTGGTTCACGAAGATGGGTCACCTTTATTGAGACACCAATTCACAAGGGTACTCCGCAAAGCTATTGATGCTTGTGGTTTATCTTCCCAGGATTATGCGGCACACTCATTCAGGATTGGCGCCGCCACAACAGCTGCGCGCTTGGGTCTGCCTGCGGATAAGATTAAGGAAATGGGCCGATGGAAATCCGATGCTTATAAAGGTTATATTCACTAGAATACGCTCTGCTACATTGCCCCTATTTCCCCATTTCCCCCCCTTTCCTTTCATTCTGGGGAGGCCCAGCCAGATGGGCGGGGTATAAATAATAAATTATTATTATTATTATTATTCTCAGCTGCTTTCAGGAGAAGTGTGTGGATTTGCGGTCACAGTATTGTCCATTGGGCCCGCATACGGGTGGTCAGCTGTGGCCTCACTCCTAATCTTGGTTTGCCACCTGGAGTTCGAGTTTCCTGGTTTTCGAGATGAGGCATGCGTTGGGAAGAGCTTATGCCATTGCTGAGGGAGAAAGTAGCCACGTTCGGCCTTCCCGACATCCTTATCATTCAATTAGGGGAGAATGACCTTTTTTAATAGAAGTAGTGTGGACTTGTCGTGGAACATAAAAAGAGATTTGGATGTGACTGCTGCCTTGTGCCCCAGAACAACGGTGTTCTGGTCCTCCTTCCTGAAGAGAATTGTTTGGTGCGGTGCGCAGAACTGTATGGCCATTGAAAAAACCAAGAAACTCTTAAATTGGGCAATAGCCCGTTTGGTGCGCTTTATGAATGGCCGAGTCATTTCTCATGACCGTATCCGGATTGGCGACCAGGCCTTGTATCGGAATGACAGGGTTCATCTCTCAGACCAGGGGAATGACATTTGGTTAGATAGCGTCATCAGCAGCATTAGGGATTGGTAACACCCGTGAGGGTATTGGCGGCAAGCCTTTTTGGGCTCGGGTGGCGGTTAGGCATTGGAATAATGTGTTGTGGTGTCGAAGGGCTAGGTGTGGCCATCGCCTATGCCTTCAATTTTTGGGTATTCCGTTAAAGGAATCTGGCGGCCGTGTATTCTGTCCGATGCCTGCTTGGTGGGAGGCCATGGCACGACCCTCGGTGACATCAGGGGAGAGCCTATAGTTGGATTAGCATCAACAGGCTCCACCTACTGGTGAATAACCCCCCCTTGTTTCAGACTCACCCCTCTCTGAGGGGGTGGAGTCAGCTGATGTAATCCAATGCCTAAGCCAATACCTTTTCACTTGCTGTAATCAATAAAGTTGTGGCCTTTTCTTGCCCATTAACCATATATCACGTGTCCTTGTGTATTCATTCCACTTTGGGGGGATCGGGTCCTCGAACCACAAAGACTCTCCTCCTGGAAGAGAGGGGGGTGTTGTGGGCGTGAGCCTGAGCTCCGCCTCTAGCAGGGGGCGTTAGCCCCCTGCCTCCCACTCACCTGGCTGGCGCCCACACCCATCGGCAGGCACCCAACCAGGTGCCTCTGAGGGGGTGTGTACAGCAGCCTAAATGCTGCGGCGCCAGCCCCTCCTTGGCCTCACTCTTCGTCGTCCCGTCGCGATTCACCCACCCTCCATTCCCTTTGAGCTCAGGGTCTTAGTTTTCCTTGGCCTTGCTATGGACCTTAGGTTGGTCTCCCTGGTTGTCTGGGGGGCCTGGTAGGAATTTTTTCCATTTGGCATTAGGCTTTTTGGTTTTTTCACCTACCTCGTAGCAATCGTCACAACTTTCATGGTATTGGTGGGTAGGTTAGGCATTGGAATAATGTGTTGTGGTGTCGAAGGGTTAGGTGTGGCCATCGCCTATGCCTTCAATTTTTGGGTATTACGTTAAAGGAATCTGGCGGCCGTGTATTCTGTCCGATGCCTGCTTGGTGGGAGGCCATGACACGACCCTCGGTGACATCAGGGGAGAGCCTATAGTTGGATTAGCATCAATAGGCTCCACCTACTGGTGAATAAACCCCCCTTGTTTCAGACTCACCCCTCTCTGAGGGGGTGGAGTCAGCTGACGTAATCCAATGCCTAAGCCAATACCTTTTCACTTGCTGTAATCAATAAAGTTGTGGCCTTTTCTTGCCCATTAACCTTATATCACATGTCCTTGTGTATTCATTCCACTTTGGGGGGGATCGGGTCCTCGAATCACAAACTAATTTTCTGAACAAAAGTAAAATCTGAGTGCCTTGCTTCGCCCACTTTTTCAGTTGCCCCTGTGCACTGCTGCCATGTGCCCCTCTGAAGGTTGCAAACAAGAAAGGAAAAACAAGTATTTCACATTTTGTGACATCAGGGAGATGTTTATCCACTATGTAATTATGAAAAACACTATTATTGTTTTTCCTTAATCTGTAACCAAAAAAGAGACGGAGAGATTAAAAACAAGTGCTTCAAATTTTGAGCTCACTTAAGTACTGGTTACAATGTGCTGCATAGGTTGGAGGGTGTGTGTTTGTTGTGACACATGCAGAAGGGATAAATTGACCTCTTACAGTTGCTGCTTTTTGTGTGGCAAAGCATGCCGTTGTGCAGTTGTGGTATGGGCAGGCATGCATTTGAATTAAGGTGCTTGCTGTTGCTGCTGCTATTGCAGCTACAGCTCCCTCCCTTTGCTTGCAAGAAAACATCAGAAAAATGCACAAACACCCAATACCATTTCTATAGGCCTGGAGAAGTGATCATCGGTGGGATTCTTTCTCTTATACAACATGGGGTATATTTCCTCAATTTTACATTCGTTCCATACAGAATTCATGATTTTCCTCTGTAAGTTTTGCATATATATTTTTTACTACTAATCATTTTTACTACTTAATATTACATATGCCAACAATTGCACAACAGATGTGTGTGGAATGCTACAAAGTTCTGCTTTTCATATGATGTTAATCTGCAAGATGTATAATTCCAATTTCTACTTGTAATACATTTATTAAAGACCTACCCACTGTGGGTGGCACAATAGTGTAGGATGTTGACCCCATCCCCAATTTTCCTAGGAAAAGCCCTTCAAAACAGCACACTTTAATGGGAGGGAGGGAGGAAGAGAAATTAGTGCATGACACCCTTCCTGCCCAAAATAGGGTATCCTGCCCACCATGCTTTAAAAATAGGCAATTCCACTGGCAATAACCAGACAATTGTTAAGTCCAGCTGATCCAAAGGCAGCAAGCTAATCATTAGGACAAAGTGCTTAATTCTGGCTGGATCTGTCCCAGGTTTACAAGAAAATATTTTCCTTAATCCCCATTTGTCTGACTCAGTTCAACAACTCTGCCTGAAGATGCTGAATCAAAATTCACATTTCTTTTCTGAAGGTAACCTGCCTTTCTCAAGCTATCAGGGAGTTGTCTAATAGCTTTTCTGTAATTAAAAACACCACCAAGCTGGAAGGTAAATGAAACAGGGGACTTGTGTTCATTTGGGGGCATGTGTGTGTGGACACGGAAGAGGCTGAAACAGATGGTGAGTACTCTGAGGCATGTTTGAGATGAATAATGATCCCAGAGACTTACACATTGGGATTTGTGGCCCATGGAGCAGGATATGGATCACTTTGGGGGATAGCCTGCATCACTCTATGGGAGTTTTGTATCCTCTTCTTAAGAGTGCCAAAAGGTGAAAGTTAGAATTCAGAACCAACTCGGCATATGGTAGGCTCACTCAGTCAATATGATAAGGAGCCTGATAGAATTGGGTTTCACATAGTTTTCATTGCCCACTATGAAATTTTATGACTTCATTATGTTCTTATGTTATTTTAATAAAGGGGCCCTAATTTTATCCCATTCTCTGTGTGTGTGTTCCTTGACTATTTGCAGTCTGCTAATGCACAATATCTAATTGACCTTTGTAAATCTCAGTGTGAACCTCATTGCAGCATAAAGTTTAAACATTATCAACATGTCCTCGCCATGATTTTTGCCATTAATGAGATCAACAATAACCCACGGCTGTTGCCCAATATCACACTGGGGTTCCATATCTTTGACAACCTATATAACTCAAGAAGAACGTACGAGGCCACCCTGGAACTACTTTTCAAGCAGAAAAATAATATACCAAATTACAAGTGTGGTAGGAAAGATGTATTTTCTGTTACTGGAGGACTCACTTCAGAATACTCCATGCAGATGGCCTCCATCTTAAGTAACTTCAAAATTCCACAGGTATGTGCATGCTTGCTGTTCAGTTATACCCTCTCAATTTTTCATTCTTTTAAAAAAAAGATATAGGAAAAATGTAATTGGTTCACATAAGTGCTGATTATTAATAGTTTGGGAAGCTCAATGTGTTTGTGAAAAATGTGAAGAATGTGAAGAAACTGCATTTTCTTCTTTAGGAACAACGTGAAGATAAATAAAGAATGCAAAATATATACCAATTACTGTAAAAGTTACCATATATACCAATTACTGTAAAAGTTTGTAGAATAGTTTATATTTTCTTTCTAATTGACATATATATAATCATAATTTCAAAAGTAAACATCATTTTAAAAGGTACACATCAATTTTTGAGCCATGCACATGGTACATCTGCTGAAATCCTGTACCTTCTTATACCAAAAATATTCTGGATTGTTCTATCTCACTTTGATGGCAATAATGTAATTACATTGGATATATCACAGAAAAAGTAATTAAGCAGAATTAATCTACTACCAACACACTGTTTTTGTTTCAAGTCCACATTGCAGATTACACCCACAAGAAAACACTGGTTTGCAAGAGCCCTAGGCTTACTTTCATATACTAGGTACAAGTTTAGCAGAGACAGGTGTTGTAAATCTTTATTTAGCAAAGCTATTGATCAACTTTTGAAATGAAGTATGTAGAACATTAAAAGAAAGATTTTTTTTTTCATTCAGCATTTCCGGGGGAACTAAAAAAAGGGGGGATCCTTGCACATTTGTGAAAACTGGTGTATTAATGTTGGAGACATTTCCTATTCTTACAGATACAGTGGTGCCGCACAAGACGAATGCCCCACAAGACGAATGCCTCGCAAGATGAAAAACTCGCTAGACGAAAGGGTTTTGCGGTTTTTGAGCTGCTTCGCAAGACGAATTTCCCTATGGGCTTGCTTCGCAAGATGAAAACGTCTTGTGTTTTTTGCAAGTTTGTTTCCTTTTTCTTAACACCGTTAATACAGTTGCGACTTGACATCGAGGAGCAACTCACAGAACGTGGTGTGGTAGCCTTTTTTGAGGTTTTGGGTGATTTTTGAAGCTTTTCCAAAACTTTTCCGACACCGAGCTTCGCAAGATGAAAAATTCGCTAGACGAAAAAACTCACGGAACGAATTAATTTCGTCTTGCGAGGCACCACTGTATCATTGTTTTGTTCACAGATTGTACACACACTGAAAATTAAATGTGAATAACAGTAAGTGTATAGCTCAACTATTGTGTAAACAAATTCACAAATTGTATACTTTTTGAATGTCATGTGTGAATATAGTCATCACCTGGATGGGGTCCTTTGGTTGCAGATGCTTATAAAAGCAGTTTTTTTTAAAAAAAAATTTGAGTTTTAAAAGAAAACATATGTTTGCTCATTTGTTAGATCACCTTTGACTCATTTGAAGCTACAGTGAATGATAAAAGTGATTTCCCTTTTTCATACTGGACAGCACCAAGAGAAACCATACATCATGTTGGTATCATCCAGCTACTCCTGCATTTTAGATGGACATGGGTTGGCCTCATTATATCTGATGATGATGCAGGGGAAAGCTTTGCACAGAAGCTGTCTTCTTTGTTTATCCACAACAACATATGCATTGCCTTCTTGATAAGGGAAATAGTAACTCATTTTCTTCATAATAATTACTGGAAACCTGAATGCACTGAAAGAATCATGGAATTAATGCAAATACTTATTTCAAGCAATGCCAGTGTGATTATTCTCAAGGCGGATGCTCTGTTGTCGAATAGCTTAACACACTTGATGGAAATAAATGAATTCAAGATGAACACCAATGTAGGGAAGGTTTGGATCATGCCACTTCAGTGGTATTTCAGCACCTTCTTAAAGGGAGAATTGATCGGCAGAAACATTTTCTTTGGTGCATTTTCCTTCTCTGTCCACACAGATACAGTTCCAGGTTTCCATGATTTCCTTCTGAATGTAAAGTTTGATAAAACACTAAGTATGTTCCTCTGTTTCTTCTGGCGATTAGCACTGCTACGGTGTGGAAACTGTAGAGAGGAATATTTAGAAGATCTTCCTTCCAAGGTTTTTGAGATGGATATGTCTGGTGAGAGCTACAGTATCTACAATGGTGTCTATGCTGTGGCACATGCTTTGCATGGTATATACTTCTCCAGACCAAAAGCTATGTTGCATAAAGTCAATGTGGAGCCTGTGAATGTTCACCCATGGCAGGTACATTAATCACTTTAAGGCTGGGAGTACCTATTTGTAATCCACAGTTTTGAGAACATGTTGTGGGCACCAGTTACAAAATGGCTACCATGGTTATTAGGCAATAGCACAGCATGGCTAACACATCAAAATACTGGGAAAAGAAAATGAACACAAAACTGTATGGGTATATCCATGGGGGAAAAGGATCTATATCAGCATTCACTGTGCTTGCTGAGAAAGAAAGAAAAACCTCTGCCTGTTTTCTCTGTTTAGAACAAAAGGTAGGCTAGGTACCGAATCCTGGTCTTTACTTGGAGAGAATTAAATCATAAAACTGCTACCCATAATGTGTGGAAATAAGGTAACAGACAGCTTTTGAACTTTTCTCTGTACTTCACTTCAGCTATAATTTAAAATGCTTGTAAATGACCTCATGGCATATTGAGGGCATGCAGAAACTATGGCTACCATCTTATAAAACTCGTTTTATTTTCTTCCAATCCAGCTCCATGCTTTCCTGGAAAACATCCGCTTTAACAATGGAGCTGCCCAGGAATTCTTTTTTGAGAAGAAGGATTTGTCCATTGGATATGATATCATCAACTGGGTCACTTTCCCCAATGAGACCTACCTAAAAGTCTTGGTTGGAAGGGTTTCATCAAGTCAGAACTTCAGCATTATCAAAGATGCCATTGTGTGGAATACAAGATTGAAGCAGGTAGGAATCAACTGTGGATGGAGCTGCTATCCGCACTCTTGCTGTAGAACCTTAAGTCCTCTTATTTGTCTTTAATAATCTCTGAGCCCCACAGAGGTAGACTGGTGCAATGAAACTAGGCTTCTTTTATACAGGGTGAGTCTTTTAAAAGAGGCTCCATGGAACATGTGTACTCTGTATCCACAGAGCCTCTTTTAAAGGACTCATCCTATACATATTCAGGTTCAGTGTTTCTCCATAGCAGACAGAGTTGCTCATTTATTGCAGTAAGCAGCTGGAAACCGGGCTCCTTCCTGGCTGGCAGGGCTTGGGCCTCTGCTTGTTCTGGGAGCCAATCAGCTCCTAGGAGTACATCCAGGGAACAGAACAGAGGGTAAATTGTGCTCCCTTGGTCTGCGTCCAAGCTATAAAAGGAGACCGGAGCTGTAGGAATACTGGATTCCTGAGGTAAGTATGGTTGGACTCATACATTTTTTTATGAATAGGTGCCACCACATTCCATATGTGTTGAAAGCTGCCATATTGGACAGAGCAAGATAGTTCAAGAAGGCAAACCACTCTGTTGTTATGACTGCACTGCATGCTCAGAAAACATGATTTCCAACGAGAAGGGTATGTGGCAGTACACAGCTATGCAAAGAGGGGGGGGGGGTCAAATATGTGTTTCATGTTTTTATATACTTTGTCAGGACCAGGAAAGGGGAAAAAGCTCCTTCTTGTGTTGTATATTCCTAAACCTATGCAGGCCCCCAAGGAATTACAATTTGCAATTTTTAAAGATTCACATACTGCAAGACAGAGTTTATATAGGCTGACACCAGGTTATCCAGAGAACTGAGGATTTCTCAACATAGAGAGAAATATATACATATAGAACCAAGGAGTCCCGAATACCTATCCATCCCCTGTCCCCCAGAAAGATAATCTAGGAGTCTCTAACCAGGGCAACCAACCCTGAGCTAAACCAGAGGTTAACCTGGACCTATTCTGAACTAGTTTGTAGGTAGGTCTTACTTTAATTAGCATACATCCACCAGAAGAAAGAGATGTTGTTCCGCTCAGTAAGCCACGCCCCCACCAAACTTCCCTATTGGGTGCCCAACCTGGGAGGGGCATGGCGCGCCAGCCCTGGAGTTGAAACAGGGTGGAGCGCCCCCTGCATGACGCGGGAATCATCTCCCACTCACAACCCCTCTCCTCCTTGGAAGGAGGAAAGGCTTTAGCATACATCCACCAGAAGAAAGAGATGTTGCTCCGCTCTCCCTTCTCCCTCTCAGAGAGGTGGCTTGGAAAGGAGCAGCTGTGCAGATAAAATCAGTGGCTCTGCTTCTGCCCCTTAACAACAAACAAGAAGATGAATCATGTGATGGGCTGCTATCTTCTTCCAGTGGTCAGGGTAGAATCCAGCCTTTTCATTCAGCCCCCCCCCCAATACATGCTGGTCCTTCCTGCTCGGTACCCCATCCCCCAATAGCTGCAGACTGCTCTGAGTGATCCTATCCAACCTGATAGATAAGGATATGGAAGTATAAGCATCTCATAATAATAACTTGATTTGTGATACATATGTCAAGAAAGGATAACAACCACATTTCGGACCACCAAATATTTTAAACCAGGCTGTAGGATGACTAGGCTGACGGCTAGGCTGCGGAATGTACCTAGCCTATCCCTCATATTTTTGTTCCCTTATTACCTTGTTAAATTTATTTCTTTAGTGTATGTATGTATGTATGTATGTATGTATGTATGTATGTATTCACTATCCATTCTTGCAGGTCAACTTCAGCTTCTTTGCTGAAGAGAGAAATTGGGCAAATAATCGTACCCACCCTTTCTTAAAATGAAAGATCAGAGAAGGGGATTGCTTAATTAAACTTTGCTTTTATGCTTCGTATAAAAATGTGGATTGAGCCATTTTTGTCCAGTATTAATTATGCATTATGCCATTTCTTCCCTTCTGCATAAAAGCTGTCATTTATATGATATATCCTATTCATTCCTTTCAGATGCAACTCATTGTGTCAAGTGCCCAGGAGATCACTATCCAAATGAGAACCATGACCAGTGTATCCCTAAGGTTATATCTTTCCTGTCCTATCAAGAGCCCTTGGGGATTGTTTTGGTTAGTGTTGCTCTTTCCTTTACTGTGATCACTTGTTTTGTGATACAAACCTTCCTAAAGCATTGGAACACGCCCATTGTCAAAGCCAATAACCAGAACCTCAGTTGTGTTCTTCTCATTGCCATCCTGTTGTGCTATCTTTCTTGTTTGGTCTTCATTGGCAAACCTGGGAAGCTGTCCTGCCTTCTTCGACAAATGACTTTTGGCATCATTTTCTCTGTGGCAGTTTCTTGTGTGTTGGCAAAAACAATCCTTGTGGTCCTGGCCTTCTTGGCCACAAAGCCAGGCAACAGGATCAGGACATGGCTGGGCCAAAAAGTGGCTACTTCCATTGTTTTTTTCTGCTCCCTCCAACAAGTTTATATTTGTATTGCATGGTTGTTGTTCTCTCCACCATTCCCAGATGTTGACATGTACTCACAGGCTGGGAAGATCATACTGGAATGCAATGAAGGTTCCATCACCATGTTCTATTGTGTCTTGAGCTACATGGGGTTTCTAGCCATGATCAGCTTCACTGTTGCTTTCTTAGCCAGAAAATTGCCTGACACTTTCAATGAAGCAAAGTTTATCACCTTCAGCATGCTGGTGTTTTGCAGTGTTTGGATCTCCTTTATCCCAGGTTACCTAAGCACCAAGGGAAAATATATCGTGGCTGTGGAGCTTTTTGCCATCTTGGCCTCAAATACTGGGCTATTGGCTTGCATCTTCCTCCCCAAATGTTACATCATTATTTTCAGGGCTGATTTCAATACTAAGATGGTGCTAACAAAAAAAGGAAATGACTGATTAGTTTTTGTTTGTTACATGTCTCTCCCCCCCCCCCCGGAGGGGAGGGTTCCAATAAATACTTTTTTACTAAACTTAGTAAACTGTGTAACTGCATGTTGGCTAATAACTTTCAACTGTTAAGCCATTGAGACAAGGAAACCATATCATAGTTTAGGTGTCAGGTTAACCAATGAATTCATACTAGAATGAAATGAAGCCTGTGTTACCATGTACTATAATTAGAATTATCCATTCTCACTGTTCAAAGATACAGCTATATTGTACCTGAAAATTGCTTGGCACATTCACTGAAGTCAAGTTCATAAACCTTGACATGCTGTTATTTTGTTCTGTGTGGATTTCTTTCCAACCTGCTTACCTGAACACCAAAAAGGTGGATATATAGTGGCAGTTCTGGTCATTTTCACTTCCACCAGAGGCCAATTTTCTTACATCTTTCAAAATACACACCAGACTTCCCAGCCTCTTTTATCCCCATCAATCACCTCAGGTTAAAAGCCAACCCTTCTTCCCTTCCACGAATGTGCAACATGAACAGATATTTATATAAGTGTTGATGGTGTCAGAAGTTCCCTTGAAAGTCTCATATGTGTGCTCCACTCCTCCTTCCCTGTTTGCTCACTCAACTACCAACTGGCCTGCTGGCCCCTGGTGGTCTCCTCTAATGATGGGGGGCCCTTCCTGGCCACCTGCAGAGTTGAGCTGCTGCCCACCTTGTGAGGACGGAGCCACATTTTCTTAATTGTGCCCCCCCACTTCCCCACTCAGGTCTCCCAGAGTACAGGTGAGCTTGGCTGACTTGTGGTAGGAAAAGAGCCTCCATTGCACCCCATGCCTGCCTTTTCATGGTCTGGGCAATGAGGCAAGCCGTTCTAACTGCCATGGTTGGTCACAACCATCCAAAGAATAATTGCTTTCTTTTTTAGTTTGGTATATATGAATGTTATTATTTGCATCTTTTGGATATATAGATGATATGTATTGATCTTCCACAAGAAGTAGAGACTCCTCAGTGCAAACAGTTTACCTGTATGAATTGTAAAGTGACAGAATCAGCTCTGTATAGGATGGAGGTGATGTGCTTATCCTTGTCCCCACCCCCAATATTCTCAGTTAATGTCTGGGGGGGGGGTATAATTATGATGGCCTGCAAAAGAAGTTTGAAAAAGAGAGGAGCTTTTTTATCACCACCAACACCCACAGTTTAATGAAAAACCTTTTCCAATTATATTCATTGGAGCAATATTGGACTTGAGACATACCATCATCACTTTTGCACAGCTTCACTCTTTTGCCAATAAAGTACAATAAAAAACGCCTGTTGCTTCAAACTCCTAACTGCTCAGTTCTCATCAGAGAAAATTCCAAAAGACTGCAGTGGAGTCCCGTGAGGTTTGGCTCTGCTCAATTCCAGTCTGGTTAAAATTACTGATGTGTGAAATTGCAGACTCTGTGTTGGCATCTCCTGGATGTAAATTCCATTACTGTTCCTGCATGATATTCCCATTTATTTGGGATAAGGTAATCTTTTCTTATGGTCAGTAAATAATTAATGTAAGGCAATGATCTTATGCCCAAGAAACTGGTGTAAAGCAAGCACAGCATAAGGTAACCTGCATACAGTACACTAGATGCAAAGGGGCTTGCCAGGAAAGGGTACTACTGTTGGATGAGCCAGCCTGAGCATTGCAGAGGGAAAACAAACCTTCAAGATAATATTTGAGTTACGCCACCCTTTTTGCTGACTTAACAGACAGCAGGTTGCCAGGTCACTTGACTGACCTGAATCCAAATAGAATCCAGTCTAAATCCTACCCCCAAAGCCCTTAGAGGGACATAAGTATTGGGCAGTGGGATTGGATACAAGATCCCAGTGGATCTTGCTATAGGAATGCTTTCTATATCAGCGATGGACAATCTCCTGTACTGCAGATGTTGTGGGACTGCAACACCCATCCACCCCAGCCAGCATGACTATTAGTCAGGGATGATGGTAGTTGTAGGTGAACAGCATCTGGAACACCACAAACTCCTCATCCCTGAACTCAATATTGTAAGGAGAACCAACCGTGTTCAGACAGCCTCACAGTGAAGCAGGTGGTACCTTGGCTGTGTCTGTGATTTTTTTTCGCTATTTCCCACAAGCAGAGAATGCACCAATTTGGGGAGGTATTTACCTGCTCTGTAATTATGCAAAACACTATTATTCATATGTAACCAAAAAATACAACAAAGAATTAAATAAAAGAAACCAAGGGCGGGTAAAGGCTGAATTCCTTTGAGTGCTAGTTACACTGTGCCTCTTAGAGCTGGACGTATGGTGATAGATGCACGAAAGATAAAATCACCACCTACTGTTCTCACTGTGTGTATGGTGAAGCATTCATGTTGTTATGGGAAGGCATGTACATAAATGCTGGTGTTTGCTGTTGCTGTTGTTGTGGCAGCTACAGACCCCTCCTTTTGCCTGTAAGGAAATGACAGGAGAATGCAGAAACACCCAAGAACATTTGTATAAGCCTGGAGAAGTAATCATTGGTGGGGTTGTTTCTCTAAAACAACAGTGGGTTGATTTACTTGATTTTAAAGATGTTCCAGACAGAAATCACGATATTGGTTTGTAAGTTTTGTACAGTTTTGTCTACTTCTAATCCTGGTTGACAATGTTAGATTTGCCAACAACTGCATGGCAGAAATTCCTCTGGAATGCCACAAAGTGTTCCTTTTCATAACTAACGTGTCCCTTAGAAAATGTGGGTTATTGGTCAAAATCCTGTCACCTGTATGGAGCAATGTCCAAAAGATTCCCTGTAATGGGGTAGGATTTTGAGCTCCCCACCCCCCAGGTTTTTTCTAGGGAAAGCACTTCAAAACAGCCCACTTTATAATGTTGTGTCCCATTATATATGCCCCTACCTAAAAGGAAAGGAAAGAATGAAAGCGGAGACAATTCACTGCCTTCTCACTGCATGTTATGCATAGTGTATGCATGAATCACCAGGGAAATATACCAGGCAGGAAGACAAAGAGGTACAAGGGAGTACCCTGCATAGCTTTCCCCACTCAAAACCGGCTGCTCCACTGGCAAGAACTATCTAATGTTAATATATTCTGTCCCACTGATCCAAAGGCAAACAGCTAATCAATGGGATAAAATCTGGCTGCATCTGCCTTGGATTTACAATGACTTACTCTACCTGTTCCCTCTCTGTCTGACTTAACTGAACAATTATGATCTCAGATACTGAACCAAAATACATTCATCTTAACCTCCCTTACTCCAGCTAGTAGAAAGTTACCCAGCAGCAATTTTAAAAACCAAACAAACCTGTGCTGCTAATAGCAAATTGAACAATCCCAAACTCACCTTTATAAATCTCAATGTGAACCTCATTGCAGCACAAACTTCAAATATTATCAACATGTTTTCGCCTTGATTTTTGCCATTGGTGAGATCAATGACAACCCACAGCTCTTGCCCAATATCACCCTGGGGTTCCATATCTTCAACAATTTATATAATTTAAAAAGAACCTTCCAATCCGTTCTGGATCTACTTTTCAAGCAGAGAAATAGTATGCCCAATTACAAGTGTGACAGGAAAAATGTATTATCTGTTATTGGGGGACTCACTTCAGAATATTCCAAGCAGATGTCTACCGTTTTAAGCAACTACAGGATCCCACAGGTATGCACACTCAAGCTTCATATGGATGATGTCCACTTGCTTTTCAATTATGCTCTATCAATCTTCCTTTTTCATAAAAAGAGTATGAAAAAAATGAGAAGTTGTTTCTCAAAAGTGGAAGTAATTAATGGTTAATGACACTGTGTTGGAATGCTGATTAAAAACTAAACTTCTACACATAAATTAACACCTAAATATGGTTATATTTGCTCTTCGTTACATTCATACTAGAGCCATTTAAAACCATAGACTTAGATTACCTAAATTAATGAGCTACTACAACAAATAACTTTGGGCTATCTGTGTTGCACAATGACTAAAGGTAACAGAAAAATATTTAGCTGCTAACAAGCTCTACATGGTCAACTCAGCAGTGCTATGTTTTGGACTAATTAATTAATAATGAACAGATCTATACAAATATGAATATGAAGAGACTATTCTTATTCTATTATACAGGGCTGTAACACAAGCACATTAGAGAGCTCTCCAGACTTTTTTATTATGCACTCATGATGATTTGTGCTCATGAAGCAATTGGAGGGATCATACAACATCCCTTTCAGTACCATTTGTGCCTGTAAAAGTTTTGGTGTGGTCATATTGCTTCATTTTCAATCAGTGCACATGCTGTAATGTCCTGAAATCCTGTAAATTTCAAGGCCACAGATATTCTGTGTTGTTGTAGCTTTTATCCCACTTTAGCTGTCCTATTATACCTACAGATAGCAATAATGTGGTCCTATAGGAAGTATAACAGGACAACTAATAAGGCAGCATAACCCCACCCCCAGAACACTATATTTGCATCAAGAACCTGCTGCAGAAGACACCTTCAGTAAAACACGGCTCTGTGGGAGACCTGGGTTTTCCTTTATCTACACATTCTAGTGACTAATTGTAGCAGAGAAAAGTCATTTAACAGACGTGTTGAAACACTTTTGAGTTGAGGTATCTAAAATATTTCTTGCTGAATAAATACATTGTCAATCAAAAAGAAATCCTACGTTTAGGTGCATGTACATGAAAATAAACATATTCATGGGGCACTTGTTCTATTCTTACAGATATTATTTATAGTTTGTAAATTTAATGTGATTAATAGTATAAGTGTATAGCTTAACTAAGGTATTTCAGTATACACATTCACAGACTAGCGTTGTTGAATGTAATGTGTTACCAGAGTGACCACATGAAATGTGTCCTTGGGTGCAGTTGCTTATTAAGGCAGAGTTCTTTTGTTTTTTGTTTGTTTGTTAGCTCACTTTTGGTTCATTTGAAGCTGCAGTTAGTGGGAAAAGCAATTTCCCTTTTTTGTACCAGATGGCACCAAGGGAAACTACGTACCATATGGGGATCATTCAGCTTCTTCTGCATTTCAGATGGACATGGATTGGCCTGGTTGTATCTGATGATGATGCCGGGGAAATCTTTGTGCAGAAACTGACTCCTTTGCTTGCCCAGAACAAAATATGTGTTGCCTTCTTGAGAACAGTAACTAACTATATTCTTAACAGTTACGTGCAGTTGGATTACATTGTAAGAATCAAAGAGTTAATGCAAACATCTGTTACAGGTGATGCCAATGTGATTGTTCTCAAGATGGATACATTTTTGCTTAATTTTTTAGCACAGTTCATGGAAACAATTGAAATCAATGTGATGAGCAACATAGGAAAGGTTTGGATAATGCCTCTTCAGTGGGATCTTGTCAGTAAACTAAGTGGAGAAATGATTGGCAGAAACATTTTCTTTGGTGCCTTTTCTTTCTCAGTCCACACAATTGCAATGCCAAAATTCAAGGAATTTCTTCAGAATGTAAAGCTTGATGATACTTTAGAGAAGTTTCTCTGTTTGCCATGGAAAACTGCATTTAAACTGTGTGAAAGCTGTAGAGGAGAGGAGAATTTGGAGGAACTTCCTATAAAGATTTTTGAAATGGAAATGTCTGGTGAGAGCTACAGTATCTATAATGCTGTCTATGCTGTGGCACATGCTTTACATGCCATATGCTTTTCCAGACAAAGAATTTTGTTGCATAAAGGCAAACTTGAGCATGAAGAAGTCCAACCATGGCAGGTAAAGTGTAATCACTTTAAGGCTGGGCAATGCTTTTTCTTTCTAGAAAGAAAGGGCATATTCACATTAAAAGATGGGGGTAGTGGCACACATGGGGAAGGGGCCAGTGCATGGGGGAGGAGTGTGGCCTGATGCCAAGGCTGAGCAGTTAGTTGTTTTGATGCTCTGTATCTCACACACAAACCTACTGGGGAGCTGCCACCCAGGTGAAGACACCTACCACAGCCATTGCCACCCGGAAAAAAATAGTTCCTGGAATTGTGTTCCGGTGTACTCCACTGGAAAAAAAGCACTGAGGCTGGTGTTGTCTATTTGAAAATTTGAGATCATGCCTTGGACACCAGTCACAAAGTGGCTACCATGGTTAACATGGCATAACACAACATTGCAACTTATCAAAACACCAGAAAAATAGACATGGATGCGAAACTGAATGGACATATCTCCACCACCACTGCCTGAGATTCAGCAAAAGAATCTATATCACCATTCACTGCACATGCTTAGAAAAATATATTCCTTGCCCACCCTTTTTTGTTCAAAATAGAAGGCAGACTAGTTCTCAAATTTTGACACCAATGAAGTGCGAGCACGTCTAAACAGGGGTTTTCAATGTAGAGATTGAGCCCTTTCAAACAGGAACTCATCAGGAAGAACAAACTAACTGTCATTCACTGTAGATTTTTGAGAATATATTTACTGAGATCTTTTACAGCTGTCGGGACGTGGGTGGCGCAGTGGGTTAAACCACAGAGCCTAGGACTTGCCAATCAGAAGGTCGGCAATTTGAATCCCCACAACGGGGTGAGCTCCTGTGGCTCGGTCCCTGCTCCTGCCAACCTTGCAGTTCGAAAGCACGTCAAAGCACAAGTAGATAAATAGGTACCGCTCCGGCAGGAAGGTAAACAGCATTTCTGTGTGCTGCTCTGGTTTGCCAGAAGCGGCTTAGTCATGCTGGCCACATGACCTGGAAGCTGTACGCCGGCTCCCTCGGCCATTAAAGCGAGATGAGTGCCGCAACCCCAGAGTTGGTCATGACTGGACCTAATGTTCAGGGGTCCCTTTACCTTTACCTTTTACAGCTGTCCCAGGATGTATTGGTGTATACACTGGCACTCACCCACTCTTACACACTCCCCTGGAGAATATTAATGTTTGCTAACTATTTTGTGGCACCTTTGTTGCCCTAAGTACTGATAAACTGATGAGGAACCGAGGACAGTCTGCTGTACAGTTCATTTTAACAGTGGTATGTTTGTAGAAAGCATGCTGGGAAAGCATACTGAGAGAATGGATTCAATTTTTATATTTATTGTAGTTTCTCCCAATTGAACTCCATGATCAGTTCACCTTCACTGCTATCTTACTATGTGGAGATAAAGTGACAGAAATCTTATGAATTTGAATCCTCTGTGCTTCTCTTCAGGTCCAATTTTAAAATATTTGTAAATGACCAAATGGAAGATAGACACAGTAGAATAGACACAGTAACTATGCATGCCATTTCATAAAAGGTGTTGTGCTGCCTCCCAATCTAGCTCCACCTTTTCTTGGAAAACATCCATTTTAACAATGGAGCTGCCCAAGAAGTCCTGTTTAAGAACAAGGAATTATCCATCGGGTATGATATCATCAACTGGGTCATTTTCCCCAATGAGTCCTACATCAAAGTCTTAGTTGGAAAGGTTTTGCCAAGCCAAATGTTCAGCGTTATGGAAGATGTCATTGTGTGGAATCAGAGATTAAAGCAGGTAGGAAGAAATTGTGTATCTTAATGGAATGGAGCTGCTGTCTGTGCCATTTTGAACTCCCGCTGCAGTCCATTCAGTTTATAATTTCTCTTTACTAATTTCCGAGCCTTCCAGAGCTTGACCTGGGTAATAAAATATCACACAAATCCAAGTTCACGGTTTTTTTAGCAGCAGACTGGGTTGCACTCCCACTGCTGCATGCAGCTAGGAGCCTGTCAGCTTTCCAGCTGACAGGACTTTGGCCTCTTGCTTGCTCAGGGAAGTTGGATCCTCTTAACAGAGGGTCCATATTGCTCTGGGACTCCCCCCCCCAAATGGCTTGGCCAATCAGCGATGTGACAAGGGTTGGGGGTATTTAATTGGCAGCACGATGTGGGGACCTCCTCTTGCTTTTTTGCTGCCGAACACCCGCCCTCCCACCTGTTAGTTAGGTCATGTCTGGCCTTGCTTTGGACTTCAGTTGGTCACGTGTTTTGGAACAGGGGCCAGGTAGCAATTTTTCCCAGTGTGGCAGATTGGCTGTGGCCACTTGGTTTTTGCCGACCTCTTAGCAATCGTCACAACTGCCATCACCTGCCCCGCCATTTTGATAGGGTATTCCGTTAAAGGAATCCGGGGTGGATCTTGTCCAAAGCCCGGGGAGGGGCTAGGGCCATGCCAGGACCCCCGGGAACCCCAGGGGTGAGCTCCGGTCAATATACATTGATGGAGTTCCCTCTGCTGGTAGTTTACCCCTGCGGGTTCCCTGCTGGGTTAGCAGGAGCCTGTTATAGTCATTAGATACCAATGTCTAAGCCAATACCAGTCACACTTGTGTATTCAATAAAGTTGTGGCCTAAATTTGCTCATTAACCTTTAAACTAAATTCTGTCTTCACTGTGTCTTTATTTCCATGGGGTGGGTTTCAGGGCATGCAACCAAATAGCAAACTTGATTAGCTCCTAGTGTTAGAGCTGTAGTGCAGAACAGGTGGTATATAGTGCTTCTTGTCAGAGAAATAGTAAAAAAAGCTGTGTATGGCAATTAATAAAAGAGTCAAAGTGTGGGGCTATATGCACTTTCTAGGAAGTCATAGCTCCCAGCAGAATATTTAAAAATCACAAAATGTGCAGCACAGTGGAGCATTAGGAATAGAGGCTGCTACATATCTTTAAACACCCCTTATAGTTTGCTTTCATCGTTTCCCCATTTCTGCCCCTTTCACAAATCTGCATATTTACAAAATTCCAAAACAGGCATAACACCTTAATAAGTCTAAATAAAAAGCAGGAAATAAATAAAACACCAGGTTAAAACTTTATATAATAAAAGAAAGAAGAAATTTCATCACCTCAGCACCACCACTAAAAAGACCCTAACCACATCAGATTTCATGCAAGGACAGAAGTGATGGGCTGTCCTATGTTTGAGGACAAGGTTCATGCATTCTATCCCCCCCCTTTTTTTAATGAATAGGTGCCACCACGTTCCATATGCGTTGAAAGCTGCCATATTGGACACAGTAAGATAGTTCAAGAAGGAAAACCAGCCTGTTGCTATGACTGCACTCCATGCTCAGAAAACATGATTTCTAACAAGAAGGGTATGTGACAGTGTACAATAAATTTTAGAAACATGAGTTTTGTGTTCTATACTTTATCAGGACCACAGCACAGCAGGAAAAAGTAAAAAACACTCTTCCATCTGCAGTGCATTCCTAATTCTATTCAGGTCCCTGAGAAATTACAATTTGCAAGTCTGTGTTTATGCAGACTGGCACTACTGAGGATTTATCAACATAGCAAAATAATTATCAGTATAGTTCTGCAGTGTGCAGGGCTATGCACTGACATACAATACTAAACCTCAATTCAGGGCTCTTGAATCAGGGTTAACCACCTGCTCTACCTTTAACCTGGTTCTGAAGTATTTTAGGGAGGAACTTATTTTTAATGAACATGTAACCGGGAAGGGGAAGCAGGAAGGAGCTATTGCTTTCCCTCTCCTCCCACTTCCAAACTAGGAGCAGGAGTTCAATTCTCTGACAAGCTTCTTGCACAGCAGCACCCTGTCACATGTAGGATCAGGGCCTCCACTGAACGGTTGCTCAGCAGAGGTGCCAATCCTGCTCCTTTACATGTGGCTTGACAGCAGGGAAGCTGCTTGCAAAGAAGCAAGCATACACCCCACAAGATTCACATCTCAGTTTGTCAGAGGTGTCAATCCTTCTTTGTGCATAATGCACTTTTGCAAGCTGCTTCTCTACAGAAAAGCCACCAACAATTGAGTGCTTTTCACTGGGCATGTTTTACATCTCAACTGAAAAACTGTTCAAGAAAGGCACTGCTTCTGCTTCACAGAGCTACTTTGCAGTTCAGTGGTCAACAATGTCCAGGGCGGGATCTACACTGACGTGTTTAATGTTATTTCCTGTTATTAGGACGATGGTAGATATGTTGTTTTAAAACGTCACAGGGCATACTTATTAATTAACATGTTTTATACCTTGGTTTTTGCATCTAATTTAAATAATACCCGGCCACAACATTTTCCTAAATGTTGTTTCTTTCCCTGCTCCTGGTCACTGGTTGCTCTGCTTTGTCCTCTGGTGTTACATTTTAATTCTTCCTCCCTCCCATCTTTCCCTCCCTCCATTGTCTTTGATTTCTGTGCCCCTCAAATACCACTGGAGGGGGATGGGAGTTTCAATGACATAAAAAAAGAAGGTAAAATGCTACATAGGGACATATGAGCAGTGTTTTACCAATATCGCAGCGTAAAATGATTATTCATTAAGTGATAAAAAGACAAGGTGATAACACATTATGAATGAAAAAGGAGGGCATCATGTGTTCATCTACATTATCGAAACCATTTCTTAACCCTTCCTTAACATTAAAAATGATGAGCATAGCTCCACCCTGGGACTACTGTCCTGAATCAGCCTTCAGTGTTTTGAATCATGATTGCAAGGGAATATATTGGAACTGTATTGGTGAATCAGTTTTCAGGATATTTTTGTCAATGGACACACTTAAGTTAAAACGGTTGTGTTTTGCAACCAGACCCAGAAATAAAGAAGCAAGACACAAGTGATGATTTGAACATTTTATTCATAAAATCTGCCCCTTGCTGCCACCTCTGCTGCTTCCTGAGAAATCAGCCCCAGCATGCTGAAGAAGGTGGGAGAGAGAAAAAAAAGAGATGGAAAGGAACAGGCTGTGGCAGCAGTGGCCCCACTCTTCCCAGCCAGTGGTGGAGGGACCTTTTCCCTAGAGGGCAACATGGGTGGTAGTGGTGGGAGGGACATTCTGCCCCCCTCCCAGCTGTGCCCTGTCTGCTGCCTGAGGCAACTGGCTCAGTGTGACTCAGGGACATGGTGGACTGACTCTGCTTGGCAAAGCCAAACACTTCCCATTCCAAAGGGCATGACAAGATATAGCCCCAAAGCCTGGGCCCCACCTTACGGCAAGTAGTGAGGTCTTATTGCCCCACCAAAAAGATTATTATTATTTTAATGATCATTTCTTCAAGTCACCCTGAGGTACCTTGCTGAATGTAACCCTCCTGTCTTTCGGCTTTGTTCCGTGCTTAGTATATATTTGGAATTGAGACGCCTTCATTAAAACATTTGGATTGAATCATTTTTGTCCGGCATTCACAAGGCATTATGACATTTAATCCTTCCTGCTTAAAGCAAAGAGTGCTATTTCAATAATATATTCTCTTTATACCTTTCAGATGCAGTTCATTGTACCATGTGCCCAGAAGATCACTATCCAAATGAGATCCACGACCACTGTATCCCTAAGGTTATATCTTTCCTATCCTATCAAGAGCCCTTGGGGATTGTTTTGGCTAGTTTTACTCTTTCCTTTGCTGTGATCACTTGTTTTGTGTTACAAACCTTCCTAAAGCATTGGAACACGCCTATTGTCAAAGCCAACAACCAGAACCTCAGCTGTGTTCTTCTCATTGCCATCCTGTTGTGCTATCTTTCTTGTTTGGTCTTCATTGGCAAACCTGGGAAGGTGTCCTGCCGTCTTCGACAAATGACCTTTGGCATCATTTTCTCTGTGGCAGTTTCTTGCATATTGGCAAAAACAATCCTTGTGATCCTGGCCTTCTGGGCCACAAAGCCAGGCAACAGGATCAGGACACGGCTGGGCCAAAAAGTGGCTATTACCATTGTTCTTTCCTGCTCCCTCCAACAAGTGTGTATTTGTATTGCATGGTCGTTGTCCTCTCCACCATTCCCAGATGTTGACATGTACTCACAGACTGGGAAGATCATACTGGAATGCAATGAAGGTTCCATCAACATGTTCTACTGTGTCTTGGGCTATATTGGCTTATTGGCCCTCTTCAGCTTCATTGTCGCTTTTTTAGCCAGAAGCTTGCCTGACACTTTCAATGAAGCCAAGTTTATCACCTTCAGCATGTTGGTGTTTTGCAGTGTTTGGATCTCCTTTATTCCTGGTTATCTGAGCACCAAGGGGAAACACATTGTGGCTGTGGAGCTTTTTGCCATTTTGGCCTCCAATACTGGGCTGTTGGCTTGCATCTTCTTCCCCAAGTGTTACATCATTATTTTCAGGGCTGATCTCAACAAAAAGAACCTGCTAACTGGAAAAAGGATGGGCTGATTTTGCCTGTTAAATCTCCATTCTTTCATCCAAATATGTAATTCCTGCAATCTGTTCACTTTGGTGATATATTGCTTTTTTATTGCTGGAATGTAATGAAGGTTCTATTATCATGTTGTATTGCATTTTGGGCTACATGGATTTTCCAGCCATGATCAGCTTCACTGTAGCTTTCTTAGTTAGAATATTGCCTGACACTTTCAGTGAAGCCAAATTTATCCCCTTCAGCATGTTGGTGTTTTGCAGTGTTTCGATCTCATTTATTCCAAGTTACCTAAGCATCAAGGGGAAATATATAATGGCTGTGGAGGTTTTTGCCATCTTGGCCTCCAACACTGCGCTATTGGCTTGCATCTCCCACATGAAATGTTGCATCGTTTCCCCCAAGGCTGATTTGAATACCAAGGTGCTGCTAACCAAAAAAGGAAATGATTGATCAGTTTTTGTTTGCTACATGTTTTTTGGGGGTGGGGGTCCCATTTAAAAGTTCTTTCCTGAACTTAGTAAACTGTGCATTAGCTTGTATCTTTCTCCCCAAATGTTACATGATTGTTTTCAGGGCCAATCTCAATACTAGGATGAATTTGGTGTAAAATCTGAAATAGAAATCCTACAAAATAAATTTATGAGGCAGATTTTGGGGCTTCCCTGCAGGACACCAGTAGCCCACCTCAGAACTGAGTTGGGCCTCCCTTGCTAGTAGCCAGAATTGATCTAGTCTATCTGAGATACTGGCACAGACTAAATGCCTTTGAGGATCATAACCTTACTAAGCTTTGGTTAGAGCAACTAAGGACAGGGGGCTGGGCACAAAAGTGCCAAGATAAGCTTAGGTCTTATAAGCTTCAGATGGTAGCCCTTTGCCCACATGACCTTAGAAATTGGATTTTTGATCAGGATGCCAACCAGGACCAGGATGCCATCCATCGCTGCAGGTCGTTACTCTACTTGGTACCTTCAAATTAAAGCAAATCACTCAAGGCCCAATTCTGACATTCCCAAAACTATGCAGGTTCTTTGTATAACTCGGATTCCAACAGATGCCCTCAGCAAATTTAGAGGGGAGATACTGGAGAATTCCCCATATGGATTGCAAATGTATATATGGATGCCATCAGGTAGAGGACATCACACACTATCTGCTGATTTGTCCTCTGTATACAACGCCCACAGGAAAATTTATATCGCCAATTCTTAATTGGCTTGCAGGGTAATCCACACAGGAAGACACAGTTGAACTCCTAGCAGATAAACATTTATACATTACACACCAGGTAGCCAATTTTGTGTTAGCAGCCAAGAAACTCCATTCCAGCTATGTGAATGCACTCCAATTTTAATTTTTAATGTTGTAATTTTTTTAGGTTGTAAACTGCTACAGGTTGAATTGTATGATTTTAGATGAAAGTTTCCCTTTTATTCTTTGCTGTCCATTATAAAGGCATTTGGCTATATACAATAAAATTTACTGAGCAATACTAAGATGCTGATAACTCAAACAGCAAATGATTGACCAGTTTTTGTTTCCTATTGTATTGTATTGTATTCTATTGTATTACCATTAAGCACTTTTTTACTGGACTTAGTAAACTGCTAACCCCATGAAAGTAATGACTGAATGCAAATTTATTTCTTATGTGTCTTTTTTTGTACTAGTACACTTTTTGCGCTTCTCGTAACAGACAGCTTAAATTGCCTGAATCTTAATTGCCATTAGATGAGCCAGCTTTTTTTTGTAGGGCCCCATTTTATTCTTTGAAAGGGAATGCAGGGATATGAAGAAGAAGAAGAAGAACAACTAGTCAGGCTTACTCATAGTGGCAAAATGACAAGATCGTGTGGCTTAAATAGGATACTGGACAAGAAACAAGTACTACATAAGGCATTATTTAAACGGGGGAAAGGCTTCACTCATTAGACAAAGGTGGATGGAGTTGAGTGTGGGTACAAGATGAAAGAACGTCTGTCACAGTGTCCCATTGCACCAGAAGTGGTTCAGTCATGCTCGCCACATGACTGGAAAAATGGACAAACGTTGTCTTCCTAGGCTTGAAAGTGAGATGAGCACTGCACCCCATAGTCAAATTTGACTGGACTTAACTGTCCAGGGGTCCTTCACCTTTGCCTCGGAAAAGCTTGGAACTTCATCCACTTCTTTTACCAAAACCATCAAACATTGTAACTTCACTGAAGCAGGTGGAAACCTGGTTGAGTCTGGGATAAAAATTATTTGGTTCTCACAAACAGCATAGGTGACATCAGGGAGAAATTAATTTACTCTGTAATTATGTGAAGCACTATTATTAGCTTTACTTCATCTGTGACAAAAATTAAAACAGAAATGTTGACCTCACACAAGTGCTGGATGCAATGTGCCACTTACAGACGAGAACGCAGAGATAAATGCAGGAAGGACAAACTGACCATCTTCTATCCCTGCTGTGTGTGTGGCAAAGCATGCTATGGTTCAATTGCAGCATGGTAGGCTTGTCTTTAAACCAAGATGCTGGTTCTTGATGCTATTGTTACAGCTTCAGCTTCCTCCTTTTGCCTGTAGTGAAATGACAGGAGCATGCATTAACACCCAAGACCATTTGTATAAGCCTGGAGAAGTAGTGATTGGTGGGGTTCTTTCTTTAAGTCAACCTGGGGTATATTTGCTCAATTTTAAAGTTGCTCCAGATGGAAGTCATGATGCTCCTTTGTAAGTTTTGTACAGTCTTTTTTTTAATAACTCATATTCATATTTGCCAACATTGCATTTGACAACAGTCACATTGCAGGTGTGTTTGTGGAATGTCCAAAACAGCTAATTTTTCAAAGGGTTTAACTGAAGTTAATGAGGAAAATGTATCATTCAAATTTCTGCTTTTAATAAACACCCAGAAACTACATTTGGTGCCTAGGTAGATTTGCCTTAAAGGAGTGGCGAGCATTCAAATCCCTGAATTCCTAAAATCCAATCTGGATAAGCTTTTCTGACTTTGAATAAGTGCATAGCAGCCAACTCCTAGGAGCTCCTCCCCCCAAGTTGATAGGCATTCCCATTCAAATGGTGTGTGTGCACTGCATCATGTGAGCAGTTATGCAGGGTGGGGCTTACCTGGGCCCCCACAATATTTTATTTAAGTTGGCACCCCTGAATAAGTGACCCTGGAAAGAACTAGAGTTGGGACCATAAGTTCACACTCTGCATGAAACCTTTTTATCAGAATGGCTTTTTGTTAAACTTCACTTTTGTCTTTTCCACTCCCAGATTTCCCAGTGAGAAATCTTCATAGCAGTTCCTTAATATCTTTGAAGAAATCTAGGCTGTAAAACACAGGTTTGGGGTCAAAATGCAACCCCCTAGTGGGGGAAACTGTTACCCCAAAGAGCCTCCATAATAGGAAGGATTTTGACCCCACCCTATTCTCCTAGGTGTAGCCCTTTAAAACAGCCTGTTGTACAAAGCTGAGTCAATTCACTGTATCTCTCTTACATGACAAGCAGAGCCAGGAGAGCATGAAAGGGAAGTAGAGAAAGGAATGGAGAATCCCCACTACTATTACTGAAGAAAGGCAGCTCCATCCGATGTTTCAAATATTAAGTCCAGTCGATCCAAAGGCCAGTGATTTACAAAGAAATATTCTCCCTATTCCCCATTGGTCTAACTCTCCTCTCACATTCTGAATCATAATACATTCCTCTGTTCCACATTTATTTTCTTATCTTAACCTCCCTTTCTCATACCCGCAGTGAGTTGTCCATGATTTAAAGTATTTAAATGTGGCTTCGTCTGCCCCAGATTTACCATCAAATATTATCCTTCCTCCTCACCCCGCTTCAGTTGAGCAACTCTGTTCATACATGATGATTCAAAATACATTCCCTTGATTCAGTTTTTTCTGATCTTAACCTGCATTTCTCAGTCTTGTTTGGATGTGTGTGGCATCTCTTTTAAAGAGATATCTCTGCTGCTGATAGCAATTTATGTTCTCTCTAATTGATGTCTCTAAGTTTCACTGTCAACCTCATTACAGAACAAAGTTGAAATACTATCAACATGTCTTTGCCTTGATTTTTGCCATTAATGAGATCAATGACAACACACGGCTCCTGCCCAACATCACACTGGGGTTCGATATCTATGACAACCTGTTTAACTCCAGAAGAACATATGAGGTCATCCTGGATCTACTCTTTAAGCAGAAAAAGAATATGCCCAATTACAGGTGTGAGAGGAAAAATGCATTGTCTGTAATTGGGGGATTCAGTTCAGAACACTCTATGCAGATGGCCATCCTCTTAAGTAACTATAAGTTTCCACAGGTTTGTGCATATCAATATATGTATAAAGGATGTTGTTTACATGCAGGCTACATGATTGTTGTTTATTTCTTGGGCAAGGTGATTGAGTGAGTGGTTGCTGAACAACGCCAGGCATGCCTGGAAGATGCGGACCATTTGGATCCCTTCCAGTTGGGATTCAGGCCTCATCGTGGGCCTGAAACTGCATTGGTTGCATTGGTCAATGATTTCCAGTGGTCCCCGGGTCCTGAATGGGGTAACTGTGCCCCTGAAGGACCAGGTGCCCAGCCTTGGAGTCATTTTGGACTCAAAGCTCTCCATGGAGGCGCAGGTCAATTCTGTGTCCAGGACAGCTGTTTACCATCTCCATCTGGTACGCAGGCTGAAACTCTATCTGCCCGCCGACTGTCTTGCCAGAGTGGTGCATGCTCTGGTTATCTCTTGCTTGGACTACTGCAATGCGCTCTATGTGGGGCTACCTTTGAAGGTGACCCAGAAACTACAACTAATCCAGAATGTGACAGCTAGACTGGTGATTGGAAGCGGCCGCTGAGACCACATAACACTGGTTTTGAAAGACCTACATTGGCTCCCAGTACGTTTCCGAGCACAATTCAAAGTGTTAGTGCTGACCTTTAAAGCCCTAAACAGCCTCGGTACAGTATACCTGAAGGAGCGTCTCCACCCCCTATCGTTCTGTCCGGACACTGAGGTCCAATGCCAAGGGCCTTCTGGCAGTTTCCTTGCTGTGACAAGCCAAGTTACAGGGAACCAGGCAGAGGGCCTTCTCTGTAGTGGCGCCTGCCCTGTGGAACGCCCTCCCACCAGATGTCAAAGAGAAGAACAACTACCAGACTTTTAGAAGACATCTGAAGGCAGCCTAGTTTAGGGAAGCTTTTAATGTTTGATGGACTACTGTATTTTAATATTTTGTTGGAAGCCACCCAGAGTGGCTGGGGAAACCCTGCCAGATGGGAGGGATATAAATAATAAATTATTATTATTACTATTCACTGAATTTTCTGCCAGGGCAACCCAAAATGCCTTACAAACAGGCCAACAGGAAGAACCCCCTCTACCCACCACACACGAAGATACATTAAAGCCAAGAGTGAAAAAGAAATATATTATAAACATCCCTCTCACTTCTAAAAGGCTAAAAATAGTTAAAGGCCAAAGGCCTGGTTGAAGATGAATGTTTTTGCTTGGTGCCTGAAGATGTCTAATGAAGGTGCCAGGCAAACCTTTCCAGGGAGACCATTCCACATATGGGAAGCCACTGCAGAAAATTCCTTTTCTTGTGTTGCCACCCTCCAGTCCTCTCGTGGAGGGGACACACAGAGAAGGGCCTCATGCACCCATACTGGAAGTATCATAGAACAACTAATAAAGCATAATAAATCTTATAACTAAGGTTATAAAAAGTTGGTCTGTATGTTTACCTTTAGCTACATATACAAGGTGCTGGCTATAACAGAGAGACATGATCTGTATCAACACATGTAGTGACTATATTTCAGTTGAATTATCCAAAACATTTTCCTCTGAATAATTTTTTTCAGTTTTTCTTTAAATCAAAAAGAAAACATTCTATCATTATTTGCACATTCATGAAAATTAGTGCATTAGTGGGACACCTATTCTATTCTTACATATATTATTGTATTGTTCACAGACCATACACTCATTGAAAATTGCATGTGAATAAGGGTATGAGTTTATAGCTTAACACACAAATACACAGACTGTACCCTTGTTGAATGTAATGTGTGACCACAATGATCACATGGATGGTTTCCATTGGGTGCAGTTGCTTATAATAAAGGCTTATTTATTTTCTTTGATGGGACGCGGGTGGCGCTGTGGGTAAAACCTCAGTGCCTAGGACTTGCCGATCATATGGTCGGCGGTTCGAATCCCCGTGGCGGGGTGAGCTCCCGTTCTTCGGTCCCAGCTCCTGCCCACCTAGCAGTTTGAAAGCACCCCTAAGTGCAAGTAGATAAATTGGTACCACTTTATAGCGGGAAGGTAAACGGCGTTTCCATGTGCTGCGCTGGTGCTGGCTCACCAGAGCAGCTTCGTCACGCTGGCCACGTGACCCGGAAGTGTCTTCGGACAGCGCTGGCTCCCGGCCTCTTAAGTGAGATGAGTGCACAACCCTAGAGTCGGACACGACTGGCCCGTACAGGCAGGGGTACCTTTACCTTTACCCTTGTTGAATGTAATGTGTGACCACAATGATCACATGGATGG
Source organism: Podarcis liolepis (assembly GCF_965112155.1). Lineage (NCBI taxonomy): Eukaryota > Metazoa > Chordata > Lepidosauria > Squamata > Lacertidae > Podarcis > Podarcis liolepis. The sequence goes on along the minus strand of NC_139573.1, from coordinate 26,387,550 downwards.
TTTCCATTGGGTGCAGTTGCTTATAATAAAGGCAGGTTTATTTTTCTTATAGTTTTAATATATACTTTGTCTGTCTGTTCATTAGCTCACTTTTGGTTCATTTGAAGCTACAGAAAGAGGCAAAAGTGATTTCCCTTTTTTGTATCGGATGGCACCAAGGGAAACTACCTACCATATGGGGATCATTCAGCTTCTTCTGCATTTCAGATGGACATGGATTGGCCTTATTGTATCTGATGATGATGCTGGGGAAAGTTTTGTGAAGAAACTAACACCCTTGTTTGCCCAGAACAGTATATGCATGGCCTTTTTGAAAAGGGAAAGAATAATTAACTTTATTCTTAATAATGACGTGCAATTGAATTACATTGTAAGAATCAAGGACTTAATACAAACACTTGTTTCAGCTGATGCCAATGTGATTGTTCTCAAGGTGGATGCATTCCTGCTTAATACTCTAGCACAGTTGATGGAAGCAAATGAAATCAATGTGATGAGCAAAATAGGAAAGGTTTGGATCATGCCCCTTGGGTGGTATTTCAGCACATTACCCAATGGAGAACTGATTGGCAGAAACATTTTCTTTGGTGCCTTTTCTTTCTCAGTCCATGCAGATACAGTGCCAGGATTCAGGGAATTTCTTCATAATGTAAAGCTTCATAAGACACTAATGATGTTCCTCTGTTTGTTCTGGCAATTAGCACTGCTACGGTGTGAAAGCTGTAGAGAGGGGGATTTAGAGGATCTTCCTGCCAAGGTTTTTGAGATGGATATGTCTGGTGAGAGCTTTGGTATCTACAATGCTGTCTATGCTGTGGCACATGCTTTGCATGCCAGATACCTTTCCAAACCAAGAACTATGTTGCATAAAAGCAAACTGGAGCATGTGGATGTCCAGCCATGGCAGGTAAAGAATCACTTTAAGGCTTGGAATTTGGAAAAGCATCAGTCACCCAATGGCTACCAAGCTTAGCATGGTTCAACACAGGATGGCTACTGCATCAGATTACCAGAAGAAAAGACAGGACCAAAGTCCTCTATGGGAACATTCCACACACCTCCACCCCAAAAAACACTATCTAACAAAGAGCTCTGGAGAATATGGAAGTTTGCTCACTATCTAGCAACATTTTGGTTGTCCTAAGTATTGGTAAACCTATGAGGAACTGGTGGGAGTCTGCTGTGCAGTTCATGTCAACAGTGGTAGAGCTGTAGATTGCTGAGAGAGCATACTGAGAAAATGGATTTCATTTTAAATATTTGTTGCAGTTTCTCTCAGTAAAGATCCAAAATTAATCCACTCTTCTACTATTTTATTGTGTGGAGATAAAGGGACAGAAAGCTTCTGAATTTGATTCCTCTGAACTTTATTTCAGGTCCAATGCTTCTACATGATCAAATGCCAGACTGAGCACACAGAAACTATGGATGGCACTTTATAAACTTTATTCTGTTTTATCCCAATCTAGCTCCATCCTTTCCTGGAAAACATCCATTTTAACAATGGAGCTGCCCAAGAAGTTTTGTTTGAGAACAAGGAAATGTCAGTTGGATATGATATCATCAACTGGGTCACTTTCCCTAACCAGTCCTACCTAAAAGTCTTGGTTGGAAGTGTTTCGTCAAGTCAGAACTTCAGCATTATCCAAGATGCCGTTGTGTGGAATCAAAGATTAAGAATGGTAGAAATAAATTGTTTATCTTAATGGAATGGAGATGCTTCCTGGGCCATATTCAGTTTGTCTTGAGTACTCTCTGATACCCATAGTGTTAGACTAGTGTAATAAAACTAGGCTTGTCTCCCATAAATGCAGGTTTACTGTCCCTCCACAGCAGGCTAGGTTGCACTCTCACTGCAGCAAGCAGCTAGAAGTCAGGTTGCTTTCTGGCTAGCAAGGTTTGGTCCTTTGCATGCTATGAGAGCCAATCTGGTCCCTTGAGAAGCTCTCAGGGGCAGAGCAAGACCCAGTTGGGAAAGTGTGCTCCCTTAGTCTGTTTCTGGGCTGGAAAAGGAGACCTGGGCTGTTGCTGCTTTTGTTTTTCAGTTGCTAATTGAGCTACTCACCCTCCCTCATTTAAGCTCATTTTGATCTGGACAGATGTTGGTCACTGGTTAACAGAGCTGGGAACGTGTTTTATTCACTATGTAAATTGGACTAGGTTTCTGTGGTTTTTGCCATTCACATAGCAAGGCTGCAATTTGTCAGCCAGTCTCACCTATGTCACAAATCAGTGGAACAAAACGGTTGGCACTTAACTTTTCTTGTTGAAGTTGTTGAATGGGTTGCAACTGCTTGAGTGTTTTCCATGACATCTTTAGTTTAGAATTTTAATTTGGTAGTCTTCAGTTATAATAATTGTAACTACATTTTAAAAAATGGATTTGAAATTTGGTATGCTACTGAAAATATCAAATGTTGATGCAGAGTGAATTTTTACTTGAACTCCACTTTTAACTGCTCCAGCACATCACAATTCAGAGTTCTTTCTCTTGGGGTTAGGACTGATTTATTTAACATAAGACCCCCAGTGTTTATCACATTAATTATTTCACACATTTATCACCATAATCATCGACTGCCTTTTTGTTTCAAAGCCAGGCAGCTTACAGATGTGAATAAAACAGGTATGAATTCCTACAGGAAAAATATAAAACAGCAGGTTAAAATGTTAAACATTAAAAGCAGTTTGAAATTGCTACCCCTTTCAGAAATAATACTAGAAAAGTATCAGATACAGGAATTGTGTGGATCCCATTTTTTAGGGGAGAGGATATTCCATTACATCAGCATCACTGCTGAAAATGCCCTGTCTTGCTCACCATTCTATGTTTTCATACAAGGGCAGGACATAAGGTTGGGCCTTTGAAGATGAATGTAAGTGGTAGACTGTTTCATGTGGAAGGGCAGGGTTCCTGAGGTAAGTATGGTCATGTATTTTTTTTTTCTGAATAGATGCCACCTCCTTCCATATGTGTTGAAAGCTGCAATATTGGGCACAGCAAGGTAATTCAAGAAGGGAAATCAGCCTGTTGCTATGACTGCTCTCCGTGCCCAGAATACATGATTTCTAATGAGAAAGGTATGTGGCAGTACACAAATATGTACAGGGAAATTTTCAAAAGAGTTCCATGTTTTATATCTTGTCAAGACCAAAGTAAAGTAGGAAAACTTCTCTTTGTGTGGTGTATTGCGTGTCAAGACCCCAAAGCCACTCTCTCATTGAGAAATAACACACACAAGGACACGGTTAATGTTATTGGGCAAATTTGGCCAAAACTTTATTGATTACAGCATGTGAGCGGTATTGGCTTAGGCATTGTGTGGCCCCGACTATATCTGATTTCTGCCCAATGTGCAGGAAGTCCGGTAAGGGTAAACCACCGGAAGGAGGAGCCCTGTCGATGCATACCAACTCGAGCTCCCCCTGGTGTTCCCATCGGGGTTGTGTCATGGCCCTAGCCCCCAACCCGGGCTTCGGACAAGATCAACACCCCTAGATTCCTTTAACGGAATACCCTTAAGCTTGGAGGGGCAGGTGATGGCCACTGTTGCCGCCGGAAGGACCCCAAGGGGCAACCGTTGCCGCTGGAAGGACCCCAAGGCAAGGGGAAAACAAACACAGCACGTGGTTGCTGGAAAGCCTTGTGCATTCAATGCAAAGCTGGCTGAGATGAGCAGGAGGACTCCAGGTAGGTGCCGCTAACAAAACAGAGCCGACTGGGGCTCCGCGGGCAAGACGTTCCCAACCCAATTAGCAAGGCAAAGAAGAAACAATCCGCCCCCCCCGACCTAGTCCGACTTACCCAATCACCAACTTGGGCACTGGAGCACGGGCAGGCAGCAGGGAGCCCAAAAAACCAATCCGCACCCCTCTGCACCGCTCCTGAGTAATTTGGCAGCCGGCTGTTGATCTGTAGAGGAGAAGCAGCACACATGGCTCAGCAGCAGCAGGCAAGCAGCAAAAATCCCAAAGCGCTCTCAGCGGGCAGCCAAAGCCCAAGAGAACAATGGAGGAGCGGAGACAGCGACATCCGACTGGATTGAGGAAGCAAGCCAAAGAGGAAGCCCTCTGGCTCGCGCCTCTGCTTAAACAGACCCGGCCACGCCCCCCTGGCCAACAGATTGGCTGGCCGGGCTCTGACGTGGCCAGGATCCCCCGGCCACAGGGGACAAAGTCCCACGCTCCCGGTGGGGAGTGGGTGGCCACGCGGTCCATTGCAACTCCTCCCACTAGGAAGTGGAGCAGATTTCTTAATCCTAATCAGGTCCTCAAGAAACTGCGGTATGCAGTTTTTTTCCAAGTCAGCGTTTATGTATTTTATGTAGTCATGCAGAGAACTGCAGATTTCCCAATATAGTGAAAATATTCTTAATATTGATCTATAGCAGTGTTTCCCAACCGGTGTTCCGCGGCACAGTAGTGTGCCGTGAGACACCGGCTGGTGTGCCGTGGGAGGGAGGCGGGCGAGTCGGGCGGCGAGTGGCGGCGGCGGCGAGGATCCGCGTCGAGCCGGGGGCGGCTCCGCGGTGCTGGTGCTGAGCGGCGGGGCAGCGCGCGCAAAAGGGAGGAGCGCGAGAAAGCGGAGGAGGAGGAGGCCGGCATGTCCGGGCAGCAGCAGCAACAGCAGCAGCAGCAACTCCCGGCGACGGCTCCTCCTCCGCCCGCTATCGCCGCCACCACCACAACAGCCGCCGCCGCCTCAGCTGCTGCCGTCCCTCAATCCCTCGCTCTGCTGCCTCCTCCCACCCCGGCAAGGGGAAGGGAAAAAACTTTTACTTTTGTGCGTCCCTCCCGGCGTGACGCTGCGCGCTGACGTCACGGGGCGGGGCTTTAATGGTGGTGTGCCGCGAGATTTTTTCCCGGTAAACAGGTGTGCCGTTGCCCAAAAACGTTTGGGAAACACTGATCTATAGTATGTAAGGCTACCCAGTGGCAGCAAAACTAGGGTTCCAATTCAGGGCAATCCACCCTGGACCAATATGGGGACCACCAAACCCATCCTTCATTCAGTTACTCAAAGGTTCAGGGAGGGTTATGTTTAATTAACATGCAGCTGGGAGGATTTTTTCTTTATTAATAAATTTATTTTTTACTGACCATTGCTTTGGGTCACCCTGAGGTACTTTGCTGAATATAGCCCTCCTTCAAATAGTAGTAGTAGTATAAATAATAAATAATTCTATCCCAGGTTTGAAGAGAAGAGAATTTCATTAAAAATTGTTTTATATTCAATATATATCCAAAATATCTCCATTTAAATAAGTGGATTGAGATGTTTTCATTACCATTAATTATGTATTACAATATTTCAACACTTTCACATAAACAAGAAGTGTATTTTATATGATATATCTTCTTTATCACTTTCAGATGCAGTTCATTGTATCATGTGCCCAGAATATCACTATCCAAATGAGAACCATGACCAGTGTATTCCTAAGGTTATATCTTTCCTGTCCTATCAAGAGCCCTTGGGGATTGTTTTGGTTAGTGTTGCTCTTTCCTTTGCTGTGATCACTTGTTTTGTGTTACAAACCTTCGTAAAGAATTGGAACACGCCCATTGTCAAAGCCAACAACCAGAACCTCAGTTGTGTTCTTCTCATTTCCATCCTGTTATGCTATCTTTCTTGTTTGCTCTTCATTGGCAAACCTGGGAAGGTGTCCTGCCTTCTCCGACAAATAACTTTTGGCATCATTTTCTCTGTGGCTGTTTCTTGCGTGTTGGCAAAAACAATTCTTGTGATCCTGGCCTTCTTGGCCACAAAGCCAGGCAACAGGATGAGGACATGGCTGGGCCAAAAAGTGGCTATTTCCATTGTTCTTTCTTGCTCCCTCCAACAAGTGTGTATTTGTATTGCATGGTTGTTGACCTCTCCACCATTCCCAGATGTTGACATGTACTCACAGACTGGGAAGATCATACTGGAATGCAATGAAGGTTCCATCACCATGTTCTACTGTGTCTTGAGCTACATTGGCTTCCTGGCCCTCTTCAGCTTCATTGTAGCTTTCTTAGCCAGAAGCTTGCCTGACACCTTCAATGAAGCCAAGTTTATCACCTTCAGCATGTTGGTGTTTTGCAGTGTTTGGATCTCCTTTATTCCTGGTTATTTGAGCACAAAGGGAAAACACATTGTGGCTGTGGAGCTTTTTGCTATCTTGGCCTCCAATACCGGGCTGTTGGCTTGCATTTTCTTCCCCAAGTGTTACGTCATTGTTTTCAGGGCTGATCTCAATACCAAGAAGCTGCTAACTAAGAAAAGGAATAATTGAACATGGGGTGTTTCTTTATTCTATTTTGTTACATGTACATTTCATATACCTTTATACTATTGTTTACTGCAGGAAATTAACTTTGTGGCTTAATATTGGCTACTAATTTATGTTTAAGCCAGTTGGACCAGTAAACCATGTCAGAACTGGCTTTTGGCTGTTAGATTTACTGATCACATTATTCTGGAATCAGATCAAGACTCCACTACCATGTTCTGTCCATTCTCAATGTACCAAGTTGTACTTTTACAGCAGCTGTCATAGTTAGATGGCTAGATTCTGGTGTTTTATAGTGTTTGTATGTCTTTTCTAACCAAATTCATGATCACCAAAAAAGGGAATATACTGAGATAGTGGAAGTGTTGACCATTTTTGCTTCTGACACTGGCCAGTTTTCTTATACCATTCTCATCAAAAATTACATTAGTCTTCTGTGAAGTAAACTGAATTCCAAATAACCAATGTATAAGAGAGAGAGAAAAGCTTTATTCTACAAGGTTAGGAGGGCTTGTGCATACAAATAAATGTAGATCAGTCACAAGAGGCCTGAAACTCTAAAGGGAGAAACTCTGCTGGGTGATTGAAGATCATAATTGTTGGGGAAAATAAATTAAGTAATTGACATTCAACTGTGTGAGAGTTTTCTTCTTCTTACCATCTTCTCAGGTATGTTTGACACTGCTTGTAATATTCCGAATGATGGAAGAAAATGTTGAGGATCATTAGGATGAACTTAAATTGAACTGTGAACTGAACTAGTGGGTAAATATAGGTAAATATGTCCGGACAGTAGTTTTGACATACACCACCTCCCTTCATCCAAGTAGGAAGGAACTATTATCCCACTCCAAAGGCATATTCCAAGCTTGCAAATGTACTAGAGAAGGGTGTGGACCAGGGCTCTCTCTCTCTCCTCATTTTGAAATTATACAAAGGTTCATTATGGATTTATCTCTTATATGCCTCTTTTTACCCTTCTTCCCAGCATCCTTTGTGTTAGGTACTTGGAAAGAGAAAGGCATTTACAGTAAATTGGATGTAAAAGATGTTGACATTCCATCTTTTTAATTGATTGGCTGAAGCCAAAGAAGTAGAAGGATTACTAACATGACCGTGCAGTGGCAGTGTGCCTGAAAAGTTGTGCTAATTAAATGAAGGAAGCAAACTGAACTGGGAAGTTACGAATATAAGAGTTCCAAAAGGTGCACCAAGAAATTCATTTTTTTTAAAAAAAAAAATAATTTTTATTAACTGGCCAATCACATCAAATCAAACCACATCACATAAATTCCGAATTACAAAGCCGAATTTTAAATTTTGTTGAGGGAACCCATATTTCAAGGTCCGAAGGGGGATTCTGATCATCTGCTTGCTACTGTGTTAATGTCCAAATCAGTCCAAACAAAGTTCATAATTCTATCCAGACTTATCTTGCTGTTTCCACATCACATCTTGTTCATATATTTTCTCTTTTTTCTTTATGATCTCTTCTGATAGTCCCCTTAAGCCGATAAACACCAATAATAATCCTGTGTGGGTTTTTCCATTCTTCCAGTCCTCAAATCGAGATGGTTTCCATATATCATCGCCTTCATAGATAACAGCGCTCTTTCCATCATTAATTACAGAACTGTCGTTCTTAAGTCCCACTGAGGAGTTTCATCCACAATATAAAAACAGCTCTATTTCTCTATTTCTCCTCTCAGACTTAAGTCCTCTGACAGAACTTCCCAATATGGCGACGGTATTTTTAACTGCATTATTCCAAAGCCCTTATACATTCCACGCTCTTCTTAAAACATGCTCTGGTTCAAAAGTTTATCTCCACACAGCCTTAAATCCACAGCTTAAGTCCTTAAAACGACATTTCTGACTTGTGGGTGGGGGTGGGGATTCTTGTTTAATCACATAAAGGAAAGAAATGAATTTTTCCCCTCCCCCATCAGTCCCTTTGCCATACCGAGTCTTGGTGTATCTTCTCATGATCTATACTTGTTCCTCCGACTCGTCTTGTTTTATCAGAGATCTCTTCTGTTAGCAGTCTTTACTCCCCCTTCTTCCTTGAAATATGTGCATTAGCTTCATCCAAATTATTTCTTTTGAAGTTCTTGCAGCTAGTGGCGCAGATCAGTTATGGCGTCCAGGAGTGCCGAAATCCCACTGGAGGGCATTGTGCCTAGTGCCCCCATCCCCACAAATTCAGGGATGGTATAGGGCACAGCAGGCAAGGGCAGTCCCCCACCATAATCCTGGGGAGGTAGGGAGGCTATTTACTCCCATCACAGCCTCCAATTTACCTCGTGTGGGTCGGAGAGATGTTATTGTCAGCCATCTTCTGATGCGCCCCTAGTGGTCCCTCAGTGCACCAAGAAATTCAATACAATTCATGCTAATTGAATTATCAAGGACTATTAAAGAAATGACCGCTCTGTTGGGTATGATTTACCCATTGGTGACAAATTAGTTATAATTGGCCACATCTCTCCTTCATATCCTGCAGTCTTTTTCTTGACCTCTTTTAGAATTTCTATATTGAGAGATCTAGATAAAGATAAGAACAAATAAAACATCAAGAGAACAGAACAACAACAACAACAAAATAACTAAGTGACCTTTGGTACTTTCCCCCAATCCTAGAAAGCCAAGGTGAAATCTCAAGGTGGCTTTTAATGAGATAAATATTCATTATTCACCTATCTAGATCTCTGATCCCATGGTGTTGTCATGGCCCTCTGTTTTATTCTCTGTAGTGAAGGATCTGTGGGAGCCTAGCAATATAAATCCATAGGGATAATAAAATACAAAAAGTTTTAAGTGACTTCAGGGATTCCCCCCCCCTCCTGGTTTAGTTGTGTAAGAACTGCTAGAAAACATTTTCAGAATTGAGAAGAAATCTCAAAGGAATCTTGTTGGGGTTTTTTAATATCAATTTTAATTATTCAGCTACCTGCATTTCAGTTATAAGCATGTGTTTAAGAGGACACACCTATCCAAGTTTTCCACTGTGTAAGTAGAATGAATAAGAGAAGAAATCCATATATATACCTGTGTATAGTAATTGAAAAAGGTAAGTGGTAAAAGTGGGAGAAGAGTATATATGGATGGGTGGATGGAAATCTTTGTGTATTCAAAGTGGTACTTTGGGCATATTGATACAAACAAATGAAATGGCAAATAGTAAATAACTCTGCTTTTTAAACAGTTGTTTTAAATACTGTTTAAATGGCTTAAATTGGTTCTTTTATTGTTGATTTATTGCTCTTTTAATATGAATACTGGAAGTCACCATGTGATCTTGGAAAGATGAAATGTGGTTTAGAGGAGGAAATGTAAATAAGTAACAAACAAACAAACAAACAAACAAATCAGTTGGGCAAGTATCCTATTTGCACCACAACCAAGAAGAGCCTTTTCACAGCAGCAACCCACTTTACTTTAGATGATAAGATCATCCAGATGAGGGTTTCTGCATCTGACCAAAGTGTAGGAAGAGACATATATTGCAATAGGTGTTCCTTCAGAAGGTCTCAAGTCATGTAGATCTTTTCTGTCTGCATACTCCTCATCACCTCCTTGGTGAATTATCAATGTGTTAATTGGGTGATTTCCCCCCTCCCCAACAGTTAAACTTATGGAAGAGAAGAATAAAGAAAGAAATGGAACAAATGTGATGGAATTCATTCTTCTTGGCTTCCCGGGATCTCAGTATTTACAGATGTCCATCTTCATGCTCTTTCTTATCATGTATGTGATGGCACTGCTGGGAAATATGGCCATCATCATTCTGGTAATAGCAAATCGTCGTCTCCATACTCCCATGTACTTCTTTCTATGTAATCTCTCCTTCCTAGAAATATGGTACACAACAGCTTCTATCCCTAAGAGTCTTGCCATCTTTCTGGGGAGGAGCAGAAGCATCTCTTTCACAAACTGCATTATTCAGTTTTACTTTGTGTTTGCCTTAGGGTCCACAGAATACTTCCTCTTGTCTGTCATGGCTTATGACCGATATTTGGCCATATGTTACCCTTTGCGTTACAGCAGTATCATGGATAGCCAGCTTTCTTTGCAGCTGGCAGCTGGCTCTTGGCTGTGTGCATTCCTCATTATTCTTATACCAGCCATCTTGATCACAAGGTTAACTTTCTGTGGTCCCAATGTGATCAATCACTTCTATTGCAACATTGATTCATGGATAGCTATTTCATGCACCAGCACCTTTGAGTTTGAGATAGTAGCTTTTGTTATATCCATTGTTGTCATTGTGTGTCCCTGTGTGATCACCTTTCTTTCCTATATATTCATTATCAATACCATCCTGCACATTCCTTCTGCACAAAGAAAGCAAAAGGCTTTCTCCACCTGTTCCTCCCATCTTGCTGTAGTGCTCATTTGGTATGGATCCACTATCTTTCTTTATGTCAAACTATCTAATATGTCTTCAGATATGAACAAAATAGTCAACATCTTGAACACAGTTGTGACTCCATTGCTGAATCCTTTCATCTATACACTAAGAAATAAAGAGGTGAAGGACACAATTAGAAGTTCATTGCACTGGGGTTGAACCCCACCCCAAATGAGTCATGCAATTCAAAAAGGGCATAAAAAGTATATCACAAACGTGTGTAGACCAGTGGTGAGGATCTTTCAAGGGCCACATTAGAACAATGGTACCTTCCAATCTGGCCCATGGTCTCCAAACTTCTGCCCCACCCCACATGAAAATTTGGCTGTAAAATGTGAGTAATTTTCTTAAGTGTTGCAGCTGGGAAGTAAAGGGCTAACTAGGGTGCACTGATATTAGGGGAGATAGTCCAATTCATGTAAATGAGACTTTATTATAAGTTTACTTGCTGAAAAGGGGGGGGGGTACCCCTCACCTCAACAAATACCACCATGTGCAGCAAATGGGCTTTGGAAATTGTCTGATTCATGATGCTGCTGTGGAGGGAAGTTTGGGGTGGGGAAGGTTATTAACCTTTTGCTTTTCAACAGTGCCACTTTCCTGAAAATGATCCTATGGCTATTAGGCTTGCAGAAAATAGTTAAATTACCCAATTGTGCAGATTAGGGGAGGGAATAGGGTATGGAAGAAGATGAAGGGATGAGAGAGAGAAGGGTCAAGTCTGTGTAAAAGATAGTGGTTTAATTGACATGGAAATGAGAATGCCAAAATATGTATTGGTGAAAAAGTTTAAGATGGGGATTTTTTATAGGGCTATATTAAAGCCAAGGAGGGCACCCTGAGCTCTTGCTGAGTTAATGATTGCTGTTTTCTGGAAACTAATATGTGAGTGTTGTAACCTTAGATAATGTGATGAAGGTATTGGGTTGCAAATCTTCATTTTGAATGGAGTTGCTTTTGTGTCTTTTGTCTCAAGGCTTTGTGAAGTCAGGGCATGCAAAAGACCCTCTCTGACTGAGAGAGGGAGAAAACATACCTAGGCTAAAATGGATGTTTTGGGAAGAGACAGACCTTTGTTCCTAGGTCTTCTGGAATTATTTCATATTTCAAAAACTGCTGAGCCTGTGCTGGAAGCACAAGACATTGTAAGGGTGTTTTGGATGTATAATTTACTGTACTCTGTTTTGTTTCTGAAGAGTTCTGCTAGTAAAATTTGAATAAGATTTTCATGGGTCTGGACAATGTTTCATTTCCAAAAGGAGTCAGTTTTCATGCATCCAGTCTCTTCAAGCTGTGCAATAGTAATATTTTAACAGTCTGTTTCTGCCAGCCAAGCAACTCCATGTCTGGGTTGTTGTGGCCAGCTTAGGATGGGGCACATGCCTTTATAGGTATTGTCTGTGCCTCTCAGCATAGCATCAAAGCAAACCAAAAATGATATATCAAAGCAAGCAGATAAATATATGCATGTCTAGGAGAAGATAGCTCCAGCAGTATAGCACGAGATTCTTAATGTCAGGGTTGTGGGTTTGAGCCCCATGTTGGGCAAAAGATTCCTGCATTGCAGGGGGGTTGAACTAGATGACCCTTATGGTCCCTTCCATCTCTACAATTCTATGATTCCCACAGCAGATACCAATTAGTCCCTGGCTTATATTGAGTATAAAAGTGGTGTTTACAGGCCTTCCAGGACATTTTCAACATTTGGTTCTACACAGCTGGAAAGGGTGCAGTAACAACTTTCCTGACTATACACAAAGGGACGTTTGGTCTCGAAGAAGGCTGTCATAAGCTTTTATGAGCACCTCTTCCTTCTTATGTATTTTACCCTTGCCATTCACCCACTATGATTTCTCCCACTGGTTTATCTTTATGGGCATGGGAATTAAAGGAAACCCCTGGTTTTGATGGCATGCCATATATGTACAAAAACAATGGTTAATTTCTTTCCAAATGTGAGGAAATTTTCTAGACATTTAGAAGAAACCATTCTGTTCCCAGCCTGCATAAATGGGGTGATCTACCCAGGATTTCTCCCTAAATAAGGGATAGACAATAATTTCTCCTGCAGAATAACATTTTCTCCTCCCAACAACCACAGCCAGCATGGCTAGTAACCAGGGATGGTGGTAGGCAGGCAGCTGTAGGAGAACAATATCTGGAAGGTCACAGGCTCCCTATCCCTGGTCTAAATATTGTAAATGAAAGCAATTGTGCTCAGGCAACCTCACTGTGAAGCAGGTGACATTTTCTCTATTTCCAACGAACAGAGGATATATGACATCAGGGAGGTATTTATCTACTCAGCAATTATGAAAAGCACTATTATTCATTTCCTTAGTCTGCAACAACAAGAATAATAAGATTTTTTATAATAAGGAGTCTAAATTTTGAGCTCAAATGAGAACTGGTTCCAGTGTGGTCTGTGCAAGAAGGATAGGGATAAATGTACTATCTACTGCTACTGCTGTGAGTGTGGTGAAACAATATGTTATGCAAGCGTAGCATGGGTAGGCATGTTTTTACATGCAGGCACTTGCTGTTGCTATTATTGTTGCAGCTGCAGCTCCCTCCTTTTGCCTGTACGGAAATGACAGGAAAATGCAGAAATATCCAAGAGCATTTGTATAAGCCTGGAGAAGTAATCATTGGTGGCGTTCTTTCTCTAATACAACCTTTGGAGTATTCATTCAATTTTACAGCTGTTCCTGATAGCAATCATGATGGTGCTGTGTAAGATTTGTACAGTAGTTACTAGTAATCAATTTTGCCAGATGGTATTAGATTTGTTATCAATTTAAACTGCTGAACTTCAAGAAGTGCTTTTCACATTGTATTACTGAAGTTAATGGGAAAGCTGTAGCATTAAAATTTGTTCTTGTAATAGATTTATTAAAGGTCCAGAACCTACCAAAGATCTTTGAAGAGCTACTCACTCAAACGCATTAAACTATAGATCAAAAGCCCACCCCTTGTTTTCCTAAAGAAATGGAAGAGGAGCCTGATCAGTGTAATCCTACTACAGTGGACGCTTGGGTTGTGAACATGATCCATGCAGGAAGCACGTCCGCAACCCACAGCGCTGCACGGGTTGCGATTTGCCACTTCTGTGCATGCGCAAAGCGCGATTTGGTGCTTCTGTACATGTGCCAAAACCCAGAAGTAACTCGTTCTGGTACTTCCGGGTTTGGCGCGGTGCGCAACCCAAAGCGTCTGTAACCCGAAGTATGACTTTATATGATAAACGTAATAAGCATGGGACTGGGGTGGGAGAGAGAAAGCAGTGCAGGGTTCATGAAGAAAGTATCCTGACCAGCCCCACTCCCCCCCCCCCATCTCAGTGTGAGAGTTCCACATCTACTGTTACAAATCTTCTGTTACAAATTTTAACTCCAGCTGATCCCAAGGACAGAGTGCTGAATTTTGGTTGCATCTGGCCCAGTTTTAGAATGAAATATTCTCCCCCTTCCCCTCCATTGAACAACTCTACTGACACATGCTGATTCAAAATACATTCCCCTGACTCACACTTATTTTCTGATCTTAACCCTCATTTATCAAGCTAGAGTGTTTTGTTTGGCTTTGCTTTTTGGAGCAGGAGGTCTGACAGCTCTTATTTTATACCTGTGCTACTAACTGCAATTTATGTTCTCTCTAATTGATGTTTCTAAGTCTCACTCTCAACCTCATTGCAGTGTAAAGTTAAAACATTACCAACATGTCTTTGCCTTGATTTTTGCCATCCATGAGATCAATGACAACCCAGGGCTCCTGCCCAACATCACACTGGGGTTCGATATCTATGACAACCTATTTAACTCCATAAGAACATACAAGGTCATCCTGGATCTACTTTTCAAGCAGAGAAAGAATATGCCCAATTACAAGTGTGACAGAAAAGATGTATTGTCTGTTATTGGGGGATTCAGTTCAGAACACTCTATGCAGATGGCCATTATCTTAAGTAACTACAAGCTTCCACAGGTATATGCATATCAATATATATATGAATGAATTCAGCAGTGTTTAGTTTGCTTTTCATTGTTAGTATGTTAGTGTTGTAAATATTGTTTTGTCGATTACAAGTGCTGTAATGCTTTCTGAATGTTATAATATGACTTTTCTTGTGGTTGTTTTATCTGTTCAATCTATTTTTAAAGTGGTTCTGTTAATAGTGTTTTATAGAAGTGCTTATTTTATTTATAATTTGTCAATTGTTTTATATCATTTATGTTGCAATTGTGATGTTCTACTATGTTATTATTTATTGTATGTAAACTGCTTTGTGACTCATATGAGTGAAAAGCAGCATAGAAATATAATAAATGAAAATGAAATGAATGGTGTCCATTTGCTGTTCAATTATATTCTTTCAATTTTCCCTTTATTATAAATAAAATTGAAGAAAGGAGTAGTTGGTTCTCAAAAGTGCCAATTATTAATACTTATTGAAGCTGAATGTCTTTGAGAACTGCAGTTTCTTCTTCAGGAGCAATCTAGAGATAAATAAAGTAAAAATCAACTATTGACATACGTACAAAATACAAATTTTGTAGAATATTCAATGCTTAGATTTATTAAATAGAGAAATGCTACCTTTATTTATTTATTTATTTATTTAAAATGCAGTCTTTATTTGGGATCAGTATATAGCACTCACCCTGTGGAATGCCCTCCCATCAGATGTCAGGGAGATTAAGAATCACACAACTTTTAGAAGAAATCTTAAGGCAGCCGTGTATTGGGAATTTTTTTAATGTTTGATGTTTTATTAAGGTTGTGTGTGTGTGTGTGTGTGTGTTGGAAGCCACCCAGAGTGGCTGGCACAACCCAGCCAGATTTTTTTGGGGGGGGAGTATAAAGAAAATTATTCTTACATTTATATATGTTTATATTGGTTAGAGTAGAGCCATTTAACCAATGGACTTTCATTATTTCATTTATTTCAATAGATCTACTCTGAGTATGGCTAAAACCCATTCGTTTTACACATGAAGAATAAAAAAATAAATACCTTCGGCTATTTGTCAAGAAGCATAAGAAATACTAAATATAAGAGATAATCTCCAGATTGTTAGCTTTTGGTGCAGTTTCCTATAATGGCAGAGTGGATTTATTATTATTATTATTCTTTAGAGTTTTAAAATCATATACCTCTGTTTCTTAGCTCACTTTTGGTTCATTTGAGGCTGCAGTAAGTGGGAAAAGTGATTTCCCTTTTTTGTACTGGATGGCACCAAGGGAAACTACGTACCATATGGGGATCATCCAGCTACTCTGGCATTTCAAATGGACATGGATTGGCCTGGTTGTATCTGATGATGATGCTGGGGAAAACTTTGTGCAGAAACTGACTCCTTTGTTTGCCCAGAACAAAATATGTGTTGCCTTCTTGCAAAAGGGTACAGCAAATGACCTTGCTCTTAAACATAACATTAAAAGAATTATAGTGATGGCACAAACACTTATTTTAACTCATGCCAATGTGATTATTCTTGCAATGGACTCTCTCTTATTCCATATATTAGTGTTGTCCTTAGAAGGCATTGAATTAAAGAAGAAAGTCCTAATAGGGAAGGTCTGGATCATGCCACCGCGGTGGTATTTCAGTACCTCTCCCAATGGACAATTGATTGGCAGGGACATTTTATTTGGTGCCTTTTCTTTCTCAGTCCACACAAATGTGGTGTCAGGATTCCAGGAATTTCTTCTGAACATAAAGTTTGATAAAACACTAAGGACATTCCTCTGTTTAGTCTGGCAATTTCTAATAAATCAATGTGAAAGCTGTAGAGGAGTGGAGAATCTGGAGGATCTTCATTCAAATGTTTTTGAGATGGATATGTCTGGTGAGAGCCACGGTATCTACAATGCTGTCTATGCTGTGGCACATGCTTTGCATGCTGCATATTTTTCCAGACAAAGAATAATGTTGGATAAAAGCAAAGTGGAACATGTGAATTTTCACCCATGGAAGGTAAATAAATCACTCTGAGGATGGAATTTGGCTATACATCATGGGATAATGGGCATATTTTGAATTTTGAGAATGAGTCTTGGCCACCAGTCACAAAATGATTTCCATGGGTATTATAGGACATACTTTTGGGTTCAATTGCATCCACAGGTGCAATTTTGGCTCCCTACTCCAGGGAATGTCCTTGTGTGGTTGTCTGAAGCTGCTGAGGGGTATGTGTCTATTTTTTTTCTGTTTAGCAAATTGCTGTGGGGAAATTCTCTTAAGATGTTAAGTAAAGTATTGGGGGGGGGGGTAGAATATATTTTTCTCCCTCCTCAACCCAATGAAAGATAAATGGAGAATATGGAATTTGCTAACTATTTTGTGACATTTTAGGTGCCCTTCTATCAATTTTGGATTTGCTTTTGTAGGCCAAGGTGACTACCTTACTTTTATAAATAAAATAAAACCAAATAACTGACACCAATGAATTCAAACTGAGAGGTTGTAAGTTGATAGGGAACTGAGGAAAATATTATTTCCATGTTTATGTTAACAGTAGTTTGTAGATGTCTGAATGGATGAGAGTAAGAAGATTCACTCCAGTTGATAATAATTGTTGTAGTTTCTCCCAATCAAGTTACACAACTAATTCACATTGCTATTCCCCTTTTTTGTGGAGGCAAAATGATAGAAATCTTCTGAATTTGTACTTTGGGTCCAGTTTTAGAATGCTTGTACATTGCAGAATTGAACAGGCAGAAACAATGGGTTCCATTTTATAAAATTTATTGCATTGTCTCCAAAACTAGCTCCATCCTTTCCTGGAAAACATCCACTTTAACAATGGAGCTGCCCAAGAAGTCTTGTTTGAGAACAATGAATTGAGCATTGGATATGATATCATCAGCTGGGTCACTTTCCCCAATCAGTCCTACCAAAAAGTCAGGGTTGGAAGAGTTTCATCAGGTCAAATGTTCAGCATTATCAATGATGCCATTGTGTGGAATAGAAGATTAAAGGAGGTAGGGACACGTTCCATATCTTAATAGAATGGTGCTACTCTTGGTTATCTGCATTGCTGATGTGAAACCTTCAGTCCATCATTTGTCTTGAATGATCATAGACTGGTGCACTATATCTAGATAAGTTCAGATAAGGTGTTTCTCCGCAACAGACCATGTTGAATTCTATGCAAGGCAGGTGGCAGGGAATTGTTTTGGACCCTGGCCAGTGGTGCTGGCAGTATTTGAGTCTCTGATGACCCCGGGAGACAGTCAGCACCCATGACTGACTCCTAGGGGCAGAGCTGGGGCATAGGCCTGATGGAACACTGTACTTCCTTAGTGTGTACCATGACTGTAAAAGAAGAAGCCTAGACTATGACAGCTTAAGTCCTGCTGTCATTGACTGATATTCTCTCTCTCTCTCTCTCTCTCTCTCTCACACACACACACACACACACACACACACTCCTTTGTCACAGCAAGGCTTTAATTCATAAGCCTGACTCACATATGTCACAACTCAGCCAGGGAGGAAATTGGGCAGAGTCTCCCAAACTGGTATTGTTTGAGGCATAGAGCTGGAAAACAAATGTCACACACTTAAGTTCCTGTGGGATCCAGGGAAGGTCAGTGGTTCAAATCTGTGCAACGGTGGTGACCTCAGCTTCTGCCAATCTAGTAGTTACAAAACATACCAGTGCAAGTAGATTAATAGGTACCACTGCAGTGGGAAGGTAAACAGCATTTGCGAGCACTCTGGCACTCATCATAGTGCCCTGTTGCACCAGAAGCGGTATAGTCATGCTGGCCACATGGCCCAGAAAGCTGTCTGTGGACAAACAGCGGCCCCCTCAGCCTGAAAAGTGAGATGAGCACCGCACCCCATAATCGCCTTTGACTGGACTTAACTGTCCAGAGGTCCTTTGCCTTTTTACTTTTTTACCCTTTTGATAGGGTAAAAGCTGCTTTTCGTCCAAGCTGCTTTCGTCACGTCCTGGCTTACTTCCCTTGTAAGCGCCTCCTCTCAGCCTCGAGACACAGGTTAACCCTTCACTATACCCAACACACACCTTCTTCCTTTCTCAATGAACTGCAGGGTAAATCAGTACAGGTATGCATTTCTTAATGCTTGTTTAACCTGGAGGTAGGCTGTCTGAATTGTGCATTGCTTTGTAACGATTTGTTGGGTCTCTGGACCTTAATAAAGATTGATAATGATATATTTTTATGAACAGATACCACCACGGTCTACATGTGTCAAAAGCTGCCATACTGGACACAGCAAAATAGTTCAAGAAGGAAAACCAGCCTGTTGCTATGACTGCACTCCGTGCTCAGAAAGCATGATTTCTAACAAGAAGGGTATGTAGCAATATAAAGATATGCACAGGGAAATGTGTTGCAGATTGCTGCATACTTTGTATGGAGCACAGCACAGCAACAAAAGGATTAAAAACTGCTCCTTGTACAGTGTAATCCTAATCCTGATCAGGAGGATCCCAAGAAATTCATGATTTTAAAGGATTGAGGGGTTAGAGCAGACTGCCTCAACCTTGGCTCTCCAGATGTTTTTGGCCTACAACTCCCATGATCCCTAGCTAGCAGGACCAGTGATCAGGGATGATTGGAATTGTAGTCTCAAAACATCTGGAGGGCTGAGGTTGAGGAAGCCTGGGTTAGATTCATTGCTTTCAAAATAGGCATTGTTCCATCCTGAGACTTCTCTCAATCTGGATATTATAAACAAAACTCCACAAACCTCTAGAGCAGGCATTTTACTGAAGTTCACAAGGCACACGTAGAGATATTTACTCACATTCGAGTGTATGATGTTCTTTTGCTTTGAATGAATGAAGTTAGGAAACTCTCCATGAAGTTCTTTATGGTGTTTTCTATGGAGTTTTTAATGGAGTTTTTTAAGAACAAGCGAATTTGCCTCTCTTCCTGGGCTTGCAAGAACTAAACTGAACTAGGTTGTAAAGGACAGAAGGAGGTTTTCTCTGCTCTGGGCAGAGTGAATAGAAAATAAAATACTCCTGTGCCTTCATTTTCCAGCCTACTTTGGGGAAAGGCACTACCTTTCCTTAAAGGGGCAACATTATTCCTTTTACTGATACTAATATACTGATATGCTATCACTAAATAATTGAAACGGGGGCGGGGGGGAGGGGCAGAACAGATATTTCTGGGAATAAATGGACTAACGGGAAATAAATGTGTTGAGACAATTTTGGCCAACACTAATTGCGTGCATATATTGTATATATATTATATTGCAGATGCAGCTTATTGTATCAAGTGCCCAGAAGATCACTATCCAAATGAGAACCATGACCAGTGTATCCCTAAGGTTATATCTTTCCTATCTTATCAAGAGCCCTTGGGTTTTGTTCTGGTTAGTGTTGCTCTTTCCTTTGCTCTGATCACTTGTTTTGTGTTACAAACATTCGTGAAGAATTGGAACACACCCATTGTCAAAGCCAACAACCAGAACCTCAGCTGTGTTCTGCTCATTTCCATCCTGTTGTGCTATCTTTCTTGTTTGCTCTTCATTGGCAAACCTGAGAAGGTGTCCTGCCTTCTCCGACAAATGACTTTTGGTATCATTTTCTCTGTGGCAGTTTCTTGCGTGTTGGCAAAAACAATCCTTGTGATCCTGGCCTTCTTGGCCACAAAGCCAGGCAATAGGATGAGGACATGGCTGGGCCAAAAAGTGGCTATTTCCATTGTTCTTTCCTGCTCCCTCCAACAAGTGTGTTTTTGTATTGCATGGTTGTTGACCTCTCCACCATTCCCAGATGTTGACATGTACTCACAGACTGGGAAGATCATACTGGAATGCAATGAAGGTTCCATCACCATGTTCTACTGTGTCTTGGGCTATATTGGCTTCCTGGCCCTATTCAGCTTCATTGTAGCTTTCTTAGCCAGAAGCTTGCCTGACACCTTCAATGAAGCCAAGTTTATCACCTTCAGCATGCTGGTGTTTTGCAGTGTTTGGATCTCCTTTATTCCTGGTTATCTGAGCACCAAGGGAAAACACATTGTGGCTGTGGAGCTTTTTGCCATCTTGGCCTCCAATACCGGGCTGTTGGCTTGCATCTTCTTCCCCAAGTGTTACACCATTGTTTTCAGGGCTGATCTCAACACAAAGAACCTGTTAACTGGAAAAAGGATTGGCTGATTTTGCATGTTAATATCTCCATTCATTCATCCAAATATGTAATTCCTGCAATTTGCTCACTTTTGTGGAATGTTGCTTTTAATCAGTTTTCTAGTGACACAAGTGTTAATGAAGTATTAATAAAGTAGGGCTGGTAAAATAGTTGACTTTGGGATGTCAGGTTGAATGATGGAACCACACTGGAATAAAATGAAGACTCCATCATCACGTCCTACAGTTAGGTTTCTGGTCATCTGCAGCTTCACTTTTGCTTTTCTAGCTGGGACATCACTTGACATGTTCATTCACACTGAGCCCCTCGTTTTAGGCATGCTGGCTTTTTCTAGTGTTTGGATTTATTTCATACCTGCTCATCTGAGCACGATAATAATATACTAATGCTATTTAAATGAGTCCGTGGGAGAGGGTAATTAGTAATTGTAGAGTAGGGTGAACTGTACTAAAGATTGGAAGGATGAGACACACAAGGAAATAAAAATAGAGAGGTTTGTTCTTTCCTTCTCCCATGTAATGGATTATAGGATTGCCACCTTAATTAGTCATATTTAGCTTGAAAAGCCTCACTTATTTAAATGGAAACTGAATGCAACATAATGATTGACCTAACACCACACACTAGGAATGATTGATATAGCCATGTTTCTGAAATATAATTTCAGCACACTGTCCCTTACTCATATTAGCTCTCAAACCTCATCATTAAACTAGTTACAGACTATATTCTCTAGTGCCTTGTTATTAATATTTCTGTCTGTCTCTACAGAAATAATCTCTGGTGAATCTTGCTTTTTTAAAAAAAACCAGAGAATAAAATATGTGCAAACTGAATGACAGAATCTAAAAGAATTAAAGGTGTTTAGATAAAACCACCCAGACAATAGGAACAAATATCAGGAGTGTAGGTAGGGTATGAAGGAAGATTCTTAAAAGCCATTTCTGAGATGAAAAGTCATGGCTTGAGTCATATTTGAGTGAGATGGACAAATATGACAAAAGTGTGACTTAGGAATCCCTCACTCCCCCCTCCCAAAATCCAGAAGATACCCAGATATAATCATTTGAATGAGACACATCAGAAGAAAAGCCCAAATGTGCAGAAGCCGATTGAGAAAACTAGACAGAAAAGGTAAGGTTTGTTACATATCCCTTATCCACTCTCTTCATTTCAGATGTAATTGTTTCAGTCACAACCCATAATAAAATTTCATACATCATTTCATACAAGGAAACAAGGGAAAATGAATACTTAACAGCAAACACAAAAATGAATTCACACCCCACAATTCAGCAAACTATCTTTTGGAGGTTTTTTAAATGGCTGTTTCCAAAAGCATAGCTGTATTAGTCCCTTGCAGCAAAACTGGCAGTCTTCTGGCATCTTAAATGCCAACAGATTTTAAAAACTTATTCCATAATAAATTTATTGGTATTGGGTAAGGTGCCACAAAACTGTCATATTTGCATTTTTCACAATGGTGAACAGTCTACTTTGACACATAATTTTGTGATTAAACATTTCTGCATTATTGTTTAAAATACTTATTCCTCCCATAATTAGGATTACCTGATGGAAATTTTTATGCAGCAAAATAGAACAACAATGAATCTATTAATTCTCCATGGATTTGGGGACCTCCAGGAACTTCAGTTTTTTGTTTTTCCACTGTTTTTAGGAATTTATGGAATAACAATGGTCGGGAATTTTCTTATTTTAATATCTGTATCAGTTGATAAGAAACTTCACACTCCCATGTATTTCTTTATTGGCAATTTATCATTCTTGGAACTCTGGTATACCTCAAACATTACCCCCAAAATGTTGGTGGATTTACTGAGAAAGGACAAGACCATTTCATTGACAGGCTGCATCATACAGCTATACATTTTCTGTGCCCTGGGAACTGTTGAATGCTTTCTCCTGTTGCTCATGTCATATGATCGTTATCTTGCCATCTGTATTCCACTGCACTATGCCAAATCAATGAATTGGAATTGTTGCCTTAAATTAACTGCTGGAACATGGTTATGGGGCTTCCTGTTAGCTGCTGGGCTGAACATCATTGTACCCACGTCTTTAACACTTTGTGGCCCCAATCAGGTTGATCATTTCTTTTGTGACTTGACACCCTTGTTGAAGTTGTCCTGTTCTGATATCCACCTAGCAGAAGTGGCCATCTTTGTAGCATGCTTTGCTGTGTCATTAGTTCCTTTTCTTCTAACCATCACATCATACGTCTCTATCATACTGACCATTTTCAAAATTCCATCATCATCTGGAAAGAAGAAAGCCTTTTCCACTTGTAGCTCTCATCTAATTGTAGTAAGCTCCTTCTATGGGACTCTGGGCATCACATATGCAGTCTCTATAGGGACACAGTCAGTAGAATTAAACAAAATACTTTCCTTGTTGTATACTGTTCTGACTCCTATGTTTAATCCCATTGTATATAGTCTGAGGAATAAGGAGGTTAAAGAAACACTAAGAATGTTGTTGAGTAAAGCTTTGGCTTTCATAAACTGGTCAAATGCTATGCAGCAATATTGATAATATTTCCCCCAAAAAATGTTGAGGTTGGATTTGCTATAAGTAAACTGCAGCAAAAGGCAGCAATATAGGGCTTGAGACACTGTATGCCAGCACCACAGGACACATTATACTACAGATGTGGTAAAATCTTCCAATTCCTTCTAGTCTACCTAAATACTTTAGCCTTCCTTAAACATTCTTGAGACACACTTTCTGAGAAGGGAACTTGCAAATCTGCTTTGAAAATCCCATTACCTGCAATCTTGTGACCCAAGTCTGGAAGCTCCCTGATAAATTCTCATAGTCCTATTAAAATTCTGCGCTTGTATTTTCATTATTTCAAATTATAATGCACTCATCATGATAAATATTTCTAGGTCAATTTACAAGGTGTTGGCGCAACACTAGCTTTTCAACAGTGGTGCTGCTGCTGCTGCTGCTGACCAGCAGGGTGGAGAGTGAGGTGACAAGGTCTGCAGGGTATGGTTGAAGTGATGTGAGCACAGGGTTGGCCCCACCTGTGTACCAGCACCATGCTAACCTCTTTGCACCCCTTTTGCTCCTGGTAAGTGGCAGCTACAACACTGCTGGAAAGCTAGCATTACAGCTCCACCCTTCTGACTCTTCCTTTCTTTCTCACACGATGTATCTAAAATAGCAAGTTTGAATTTTTATGTATAAACTTTGTAATTTATTTTGACATACCAAGAGAAATGAATAACAAGCTTATCTTCCCAATGGATGTGTTTGGGATATGGTATACATTGCAGAGCTCTTGATTTACTGGTTTTTGTTTTAAGTAATTACCACCTTTTGTTTCTTTGACATATACACTATTGTTTTGACAGCAATAAGATTCTATTTCTTTTTATGTGTTTTAAAATTTAATAAAGCTCCCCTCCTCTCTTCTCCCCCAACCTTATACTGTACACAACATAAATGTCTCACATCAAATGTAACTGATTTGTAGAAAAGACTCTATGACCTGAAAATAGAGACAATACAGTACTTTTGTAACCCAGGAAAATCTTTAATAAAGCTTAAATGAATAAATACAAAGAATAAAGGTTAATTTGAGACACAGGAGCCTTTGCATTTAACTCAAAACATCTGTAGGCAGGATAATGTATTGAAAGCCACAGAGAGGTCAGTGACACGCTCCTTCCATTGGCTTGAATAAGCTTCTTCCTTTCCATAACTGTAATTATCATAGGTTTGCAGCCATCATGAGAAGATAAAAGCTGTTTCCATGCATTTGTCCGAACACACAAAGGGTTAAAATAGAGATGGGGCAGGGGTGCACATACAAGGTCTGTAAAGTATAATTAATTAATTGACACTGGAATAAGAATGGCTCTATGTATTGCCGAAAGGTTTAACATTGGAAAATTCCACTGGAGTATAGCCAGCAAGAAGAGCTCTCTAAGCTGCCTAAATGGGTTGATAATTCGGCATTGTTATTCTTCTCTGGTAGCTCTGTTGTGGTGGTTTTAACCTTAGATCATATGAGAGGTATTGAATTGTAAATTGGAAGGGTGGTGGCTGAATCTTTGATCTCAGGTTCTGTGGAAGTAAGGGTGTATAAATAACCCCTCCAGTGCGTGCATACAGCTCCGGGAAAAATGGAGACTGTAAGGAGAGACAGACCTCTGATTTTAAATCTGTTTGAAGTATTTCATATTTTATTTCTAAGGTGCTGAGCCTGTGCTGGACTTGCACAATATATTCTATGGAAATATTTGGATGCATCTTTGATGTTTTTGTTGTTTTGAGGCAAGTTCTGCAAGTAAAGCTTTAATTAAACTCATGAACCTTGCCAATGTTTTATTTTCAAAAGGAGTGAGTTTTTATGCACCCTGTCACTTCAAACTGTTCAATATTAATATTTGAAATAAAGCCACCACCCAGAGTACCCTGACTGCTCTTTGGCCCATCAATACTTTATATTGATCTGATATATGCTCAGCTTGTTAATTCCCCCAGGTTTGAAAGCTCTTCACACTGTTCTGCAGCTGTCCCATATGTTGCTTGCAAGAATCTGAAATTGCCAGATGCACAGAATATTCAAATAAAGAATTACCCCACTGGAGGGATCATGAACAGTTTTCTTTGACTTTTCCATGGATCTGTAAGCAGGGGCAGTCTCCTTCCATCTCCTCCATTTCTTTCCATGTCTCTCCCCACCAATGGTAAGTTTTTTGTACTTTCAGTTTCCAACTGCTTAAGAGCAGACATGGTTCCATGCTGTCTGAGACCCAATATTTCCTGAGATGTGGAACAATATTCACTTAGGAATATCCTCATCCAGAGATCCATAATGAATGCACGAGAAAGCACAAAAATCCATGGAATGGACAAAAAGATGCACAATTTCAGGGCTGGGATGTGGGCTGTGTCCACTCTCCACATATTGGCTATCAATGGGAATGACTAAACTCTGAATACAGCTGATAACACATTCACATCACACTGAAAGTATATGACGCTTCAATGTTTATACCTTATTCACAGATTGGATGTGTGTGTGTGTGTGTGTGTGTGTGTGTGTGTGTAGGTGGTACATATGCACATAAGTATGTTTCAGAAGAATCTGTACATTTTTTATAAAAAAACCAATATCAGATATGGAAACAATAATTTTTAAATACAAATTTACAGTGATCTGTGCTTCTCCACATTCACATGGTATGCCAACATTCTCTTCACTCAAGTGGCAATATAGGCTTTCTAGTCAAAAGCTTCCTCAATGCATTCTGGACATCCTTGTTCCTCAGACTGTATATAATAGGATTAATCATTGGTGTCCCCACTGTATAAAGCATAGAAAAGACTTTGCTTAAGTTGGGATACCAAGTTGTTGTAGGTACACCATACACCACCATCAGTGTCCCATAGAACACTGTAACCACAATGAGATGTGAGGAGCAGGTGGAAAAGGCTTTCTGTTTGCTTTTGGCAGATGGGATCTTGAGGATGGTGGAGACGATTTTATAGTATGATATAATAGTGAGAAGGAAAGGAGAGAAGGTTACAAGGATGGAGATAAGAAAAGAGGGGAACCTCACTTTTTGTGTGTCTCCACAGGCAAGTTTGATGACAGGGGCCAAATCACAGAAAAAATGATTGATCTCATTAGAAGCACAGAAAGGCAACATAGAAACCATTATTATGGTGAGCACTGGGGTCAGAAACCCACCAACCCACGACCCTATTGCTAGCTGAATGCACACTCTGAAGTTCATTAAGTTTCCATAATGCAGTGGTTGGCATATGGCTACATAGCGATCATAGGACATTGCTGCTAGAAGAAAACACTCAGTAACTGCCAAAGAGCCAAAGGTGTAAAACTGGAGGAGACAAGCTGAGAAGGAAATGGCCTCATGGGCAGTCAGTAATGTTTTCAGCATCTTTGGAACCACACTGGTGGTGTACCATATTTCTAAGAAAGAGAGGTTTCCTAGGAAGAAGTACATAGCTGTATGAAGGCTGTGGTCAGTCAACACAACTGCCATGATAATTATATTCCCTGTTAATATTACTATATAGACTGCAAGGAATACCACAAACATAGGGATCCTTAGCTCATGAAGGTTTCCTAGTCCCAGCAGAATGAATTCTGTGATCAGTGTATGATTAGGGCTTCCATTTCCATCTGGAAAGAGAAACACACGGGGTATGAAGGAAAGGAAGACCAACAGAACAAGAAATTAGTTCAGCATAATTTGAATAATCTGATTTGCTATAAATCATATAGTGTCTTAGCAAATCCCTTAGATTGTCAGATCACATGCAGCCATGGGAAAACTCCTTGCTAGGTGCCAGACTACATCAGCCATGCACATAAATACACACATAGGAAACTCACAACTTCCACCCCATACTGGGCTACCTCCAAATGCAATGCTTTAATTATCTCTTATGAGTGTATGACACTCATTCATTTTCATGGTGACCAGAGCTGAAGGAACATCCATGGTGTGAGGCAAGTGTCTAGGGCTGTCACCTCTGAACTATGTACTGAATTCCCAATCATTAATGATGCTTTTTGGCATAATATAAGCAGCCTTCTAGGTGTGTCAGAAAGGAGAATCAGGGAAATTAGACTAGATGAGCTTCAGCAGGACTTTTTTCAAGGTCTGTCATTTGGTTCACACAGAGTTTTAGCCAATTAAATTCTACAGAGTGGACTCACTGATATACAGTGGTACCTCAGGTTAAGTACTTAATTCGTTCCGGAGGTCCGTTCTTAACCTGAAACTGTTCTTAACCTGAAGCACCACTTTAGCTAATGGAGCCTCTTGCTGCTGCCGGGCCGCCAGAGCACGATTTCTGTTCTCATCCTGAAGCAAAGTTCTTAACCTGAAGCACTATGACATGTTACAGACTCCGCTAACCCAGAAATAGTACCTCGGGTTAAGAACTTCACTTCAGGATGAGAACAGAAATCGTGCTCCGGCGGTGCGGCAGCAGCAGGAGGGCCCATTAGCTAAAGTGGTGCTTCAGGTTAAGAACAGTTTCAGGTTAAGAACGCACCTCCGGAACGAATTAAGTACATAACCAGAGGTACCACTGTACCATGCTCCCTCATTCAAAGAGGAACTGGACCCTGTGATGGAAATATGGGGAACCTGTAGTTCTGCATAGATTTCTGGACTCCAACTCACATTAACCCAGCCAGCATGGCCAGAGTTCAGGGATGATCAGAGTTGCAGTCCAGCAAAATCTGGATGGCTAAATTGTCATTAATTCTACTTAATATTGATCTAGAATATATTCCAATGTATAGTTAGCAGAGTAAAAACTTAAACACGTTGCAGGATTCCACCAAAAATAGACCAGATTAATTAATTAATATTTCATCCAGCAGAGCTTTACTGCTACTGAAGGTAAATGAGCATAATGTTAACAAATCCAATACATTCAGAAATTTGGGCACTGCCCATAAGAAATCCAGTTGCAGCAGACTTAACTTAAACTTACAATAACTTACAAGTGTAAACTTTAATACTAAGCATACTATGTACAGAACACCACACCAGAATGAAAAGCGATAGAAAGAGAAAGTGAAACCCAGGCTTCTTCTGGCCTATTTTTATAGTCAGCATGAGATAACAGAATCAGTTTAAGCCAGCTGTACTCAGCTTCTCTAAAGGAATAACCCAAACATCTTGAACCTTCTGCTTGTTTCTTTCACACAGAGAAGCTTCCAGAACCCTTCAGATCTCTACATATCAGATCAATACTTTGAGTAAATCCATTGAAGGAATGGGGACATAAGTTAGATTTCAGTAGGTCTACTTTAAGCTTAGGTCTGGATGCAATTCAGAGTTACTGTTTAAATGTGCTTTCAAGGAAGGAAGGAAGGAAGAATAAATTTTGTTTTACCTTTCAAAATATTGCCTCCAAAATGCATCTTGAATCTCCGTCTTGACAATTATCACAGAGTATTTTATTTCTCTCTCTTCCTGATACTTAGAATATAGTCTTTAGAATATAACCGAAAACCTGTTTTGATGTAAGAAGCGGGAAAATTAGTTCGCTCAGTATTTTATGTGGAGGAAATGGGAGGAGTGATGTGACATCCTGGCAAACCAATAAATGAGGTGCATGCATCACCAATTAAAAGCAAATTATATTTGGCAGTGCTGTACTGACCTGATTGCAGCAACAATAGGGACTACTTTGAATCACCAGTATATATATACACTTGGGAATATTTAATTATGAGTCAGCTCAAAGCCTAAGTTACTGAAAAACAAGGGAGGATATAATCAATATTTGATATTGGGGAAACCCAGCCAAATGGGTGGGGTATAAAAAATTATTATTATTATTATTATTATTATTATTATTATTATTATTATTATTATTATTATTATTCTTCAGGATATTTTGCCCACTTCTTGGGTTGGATCAGTAAAAAAATAAGTTAATTACTTAAACTTAAGTAATTAAGTAAACATCCAACCATCTGTAGCCACTTGGGAAGAAAAAAATGGCCCTTTGAGCTTCCCCCTCTGTAATAAATTCTGTGTAAACATGTGGTGAAATACATTAAAAATAATACAGATACAACATGGTGAATGCCACAATGGTTTTAAACCCCTAATTATGAAATTTTAATGTATTCAATTTGTCAAAAAGATTGGTGCTTATTTTAACTTTTTATGTGGTTTGTTTCTATGGAGCAGATTCTCAGTGCAGGCTGGCATGGTTTAATATTGAAATTGCCCTATAACCCTAGTACCTTTTCTATCTTGTCCAGGACATAAGAGAACAACTGGCATCCTCTACCTACTTAACACTTAACCAGTTTGCCCTGGCAAATATGAAGGTTATCGACTCCCTTAAGGAGGAACTCAACTTCAAACAATGAAGCTAATTTTGGGGTAAATTTCTGATTTGGGAGTAATAAATAAAAACATAAGAAAAGCCCGTTCTCAGAACTACAGAGATAAGAACTTCTCCCCCCCCCCAACAGTAGTGTCTCAGGAAAGCATGACAGAGTAAGGTGTATGGAACAATTTTGCACCTTCATTTATTATACAGGAATAAGTGAGGCCCCAAAAATATATTTAAATTATAGTTTCTTACAATGGCAAATTAGCAACACACATTTGCTCCAACTCTTTCCTCAGCACTCTCAGTTTCTGTAGATTTATAATGCTAGATAGATCCACTCCTTCTGCATATCTCTAAGAAAATTAAGATTTCTTTAGAATAGAATATTTGAATGTAACAATGACTGGGCTCTGCCTACATACAATTAATTTGTAACTGGCTAGACAGGTTGTGCATTTAGTTGTGTTTTTCTTTTCCTTGCAATAAATCAAAATTGCTGCTTGTGTGGAAGTATATGAATGTGGAGAACTCCATACTTCGGATTCCCATCTTCAGGTATCCCTACTGAATGAATGGCAATCAAGGTGACAGGAAGACCCAGACAGCTGCCCATTCTGCCTCAGTACTGGCCAGTGGGGTGTATCCTCAGCCTGCTCAGACTTAGGGAGACAGCATATCTGCTGCTTCTGCATCAATCATACACTTGTGGGTGAGGTGGTGGTGGGTCGTCCTTTTAAGGGTTGGGGGGGATGCCTCCGTCCCGCCTCTTTTCCCAGCAGCACCACCCTCCCCCCCATCTCTCAATGTGGCTTATTCGTCGCTTCAGGGCCATGTAGGAATCTTTGGCAGATCCACCTCTGGGTGGGTTGGTTTTTTCACCTACTGCATATTGAATAGCTGGGTCTGTTAGGATTTTTATCTCACCAGCTACTCAGCGAGCAGCACAATGGTTGTTTATATCATGTGAGTGTCTGGGAGTGTGAGACAGGAAGTCTCAGCACAGTCTCAGTACTGTGAAAAAAAGTTACTTTCACTTCTGAGTGAAGTGTTCTCTTCCGTACTGCTGCTCAGAGAGAGGAGACACGCTGATGGGTTCTCTGTATATATGGACTGTGAAATAAAGTAGTTTATAGCTACTGATTGTCTTTTTCTTCTGCAATGAGATGCCAGAAGACGAGTGTGCTCCTCTCAGGAGGGAGGGGTCGCTTATTACCGGTGTCTCTGGACTGAGGAAGATTTACAGCCAGAGGGTGACCACTGGAGAGACGCCTCAGTGTCTTGGGAAGGTGGCAGCCTTCCCGGGCATTTTTCCAACAGGGTCGTGGGCATTAGATGGTCTGCTGGCCTGTTAATTAAGTTAATCTGCTATTTTATTCATTTGTTTTTGGCAGGAAGGGGAGTTGTTGTATCCTCAGCCTGCTCAGACTTAGGGAGACAGCATGTCTGCTGCTTCTGCATCAATCATACACTTGTGGGTGAGGTGGTGGCGGGTCGTCCTTTTAAGGGCTGGGGGGGGGGGAGAAGCCTCCGTCCCGCTTCTTTTCCTAGCAGCACCACCCTCCCCCCATCTCTCAGTGTGACTTATTTGTCGCTTCAGGGCCATGTAGGAATCTTTGGCAGATCCACCTCCGGGTGGGTTGGTTTTTTCACCTACTACTTATTGAATAGTTGGGTCATGGGCATTAGATGGTCTGCTGTACTGTAAATTAAGTTAACCTGGTATTTTATTCATTCGTTTTTGGCAGGAAGGGGAGTCGTTGTGTTTCAGCCTGGTCACCCCCTTAAGGCAGGTGCCACAGAAAGAATGTAGTTGGTCAAGGGGGCCTTGGAGTCAAAAAGGTTGAAAACTTCTCCCCTAGTGGTTACAATTTGTTCAAGTTTGCTCCTGCTCCTGTGTTTTCCCTCTGCAATGATTTTTAATAGTGCACCAGGGAATTATATGCAATTCAAACAAATTGGGTGTTCAAGATGCATTAAAAAGTCCACTTCAATGGGATTGAATAATACCTTAAGTGACAGATTGCTTAGAATTGGTCCCAGATGCTCGGTCTGTCCTTCAAATCCCTTGGTGTATTCCTACACTCTCTATGTTGAAGGGCCTGTGGGAACACAGCACAGCTTAAGTTATCTAAGGGATTTCTTTTTTCTCCATAGTTGTTTAAGACTTGATAGGGCTATATTTTCAAAGCTGAGGTGAAATCTTAAAGGAGACGTGGCTTTTAATAAGATAAATATTTCTTATTCAACTAAATTAATTTGAGTTACAAACAGCTGTGCAGGACAGCATCCTTACCTGAATTTTTAACTGGGTGAGTAGAAAGAATAAGACAGTCAATTAGTTGTTGAAAATAGTAAAAGTGGAAGAATAGTATATATTATACGTTAATTGATACAAAGAGAGCAGTAAATAGGTGGTAAGTGGCTCTATTTTTGAGTGTGTTTCGGAATATAAACTTTGAGAGAATTCAACTTTTTGTATTCTCCTGAAGCAGTTCCAGCTTCCTGATAAGGCAATGGGCCATGAAAGGGAACAAAGGATGTGGATCTGTACAAGACAGAAAATGGGGTACCTTCTCCATTTAGAAAGACAAAGTATTTGATTAGAAGTGGTGTGAGCTAGAAGTGATTTGAATGTGAATGTGAATGGCATGAACCCCTCCATTGTAATCTCAAGTAGTGTGTGTGTGTGTGTGAGAGAGAGAGAGACTACTGCATTAAAAATAAATTAGTGAAATTGAACATATCATTTTGTAATGGATAAGTAAAGAGTACATTATGAAAGTCAGTTTGTATATACTGCATAAGCGTTCAACTTCATCATATTATGGCAGGAACACATTTTCCCCTCCCTCCAATACTACTTTACAGTAATTTAAACAACGGGAAATTTTTTATTCTAGAATATAATTCACATGCTTTCTTTACTTTTCAAGACCTTTTAAGATTTTGTTTTTAAGTTCCTGTGGCATGGTTGGTGGTTTTATTGTACACATTTTGGTTCTGTGCTGCATGTAGTGTTTTGTAGTGTGTTTGTTTGTGTGTCTGGAGGGGCAGTGATCTCACTTTCATGATACTTTGTGTTTTAAAGTGTATAGGTTTTATTTATTATTCTATACAATAAAGTTTTATTGTTTTACTTTGTGGACAACATCATATATGTGATGATGTACCTCATAAAGTGAATGAAAAATGATATTTTTTCCTTCTTTTTAGAGGCATATGCATAATGTTGAAATCATTATTGACAGAGGCTTTAAAAAAATCAAATTCTAATTAATTTAATCTACTTAATTTAATTCTAATTCTAATTAATTTAATCGACTTAATTTAATCTATCAATTGGAAGGAGAAGGCATGTAACCTGATTTACTCTATGCAGCTCAGGTGGCTTCAGTGGGTTGGCATGCCTATTGGCATGTGCAGCTGGTTTGCTGGCTGCCACCATTCCTAGATTGGAATAATCTAGGATCAATAATCCCTGCCGTAGTAACCTCCCAAGTAGAGTATTGTGACTCACTACATATGGGACTGCCCTTGTAGATAGTCCAGAAGATGCAACTAGTAGAGCAAGCAGCCACTAGTGTCCTAAGCAACATGAGACCCAAGCACCTCAAAAGTACCTTGCCCCTGTATCAGCCTTCCAGTGACTAAGGTCCAATGGGAAGGCTATCCTTGTCCCACCAATAGTTTAGGTTCACAATATACAGTAGTAACATGGAACAAAACCTTATCTATAGGGATAGCCCACTTAGGGAACACACACACTATTGGGTTGTTTGATGATACCGACGGAAAAAGGTAGATAAAGTGAGGTTTAAACAGAAGTCAAAAGCAAGTAATAAATAAATCAGTGAGGGTACTGGGTGAGCCTCCATTTGGAAAGTATTTTGTTAGCAGATAGCCACAATGAAGAAGGGTCTTTTCACTTTACAAGATAGTGAGAGTCAGTGATATTTTTCTAGAAAAAGAGGTGCTGGAATTCACTATGAATGCCTCCCTTCATCTTTTAGAATGGCTATGGTGATCTTAATACTATTATGTATATAGTACATTAATTGATTTACCCTGTACCATGAAAACTATGCAGTATACAATCATTAGTTTAGAGAAATGGGCAAATCTGTCTCTATATACATATCTCCCAAGGGAAGAACAGAAAGAGGCCCTACAGCGTTCTATTTGCAAATAGAGTTGATATTGCCTCTATCAAATACACAAGTTATTATAAAGAAAAAGACTACTTTGGGAATTTATATGTTTGCTTGTTTATATTCCTCATTATGAAGCAGTTGCCTTTGGTGATATATTTCTGTATGACTTTGCATCTTGCTATTATATCACTACCCTTTCGATTCGTTTGCTAAGGAACTCAGTTCGGGCAAGTTCCAGCTTTTAAAAAGCCCCAGTCAGAGTATTTGGGAGGGAGGGGGGAGTCCTGACAGATAACAGGTTGATGGGAAAGGTGCAGGTGCAGGTTCATGTTGGATACACACAAACACACACACACACACACACACACCATCACATAATATAATATTGTATCATTTCCTGGTGGATAATGAATCCGTTAATTTGGCTATTTGTTTGAACAGTTAAAAGAAGATTGATGGGAAATACAAATGAAAGATCGCAAAATGGAACAAAAGTGATGGAATTCATCCTTCTTGGCTTCCCAGGATCTCAGTATTTACAGATGTCCATCTTCATGCTCTTTCTTATCATGTATGTGATGTCAATGCTGGGAAATGTGGCCATCATCATTCTGGTAATAGCAAATCGTCGTCTCCATACTCCCATGTACTTCTTCCTATGTAATCTCTCCTTCCTAGAAATATGGTACACTACAGCTTCTATCCCTAAGACTCTTGCCATCTTTCTGGGGAGGAGCAGAAGCATCTCTTTCACTGGCTGCATCCTTCAGATGTACTTTGTGTTTGCCTTTGGATGCACAGAATACTTCCTGCTGTCTGTCATGGCGTATGACCGATATTTGGCCATATGTGATCCCCTGCACTATAGCACCATCATGGACAACGAGCTCTCCAGGAAGCTGGCAGCTGGCTCCTGGCTATGTGGTTTCCTCATTATTTTTATACCAGCCTTTCTAATCACAAGATTGTCTTTCTGTGGCCCCAGTGTGATCAATCACTTTTACTGCAACATTGATTCCTGGATAGTTCTTTCCTGTACCAATACCTATGACATTGAGATGGCAGCTTTTGTAATATCTATCATTGTCATATTGGGCTCATGTCTGATCACCTTTCTTTCCTACATATGCATTATCACCACTATCCTACGCATCCCTTCTGTACAAGGTCAACAAAAAGCCTTCTCCACATGCTCGTCCCATCTTGCTGTAGTGCTCATTTGGTATGGCTCCACCATCTTTCTTTTTGTCAAACCTTCTAAGCGGACATCCCTAGAAATGACCAAAATTGTCAACATATTGAACACAATTGTTACTCCATTGCTGAATCCATTCATCTACACACTACGAAATAAAGAAGTGAAGGATGCAATCAGAAGTTCATTGCATTAGGCTTATGGTCCCAACTGCCTTAATGGAGGGATTCCCCCACAACAGCTTGTGATCGTCGGTGAACGAAAAACAAGGATGACAGAGGGTAAATCATCCTTGCAAACTCCCCAGAGGGACAGGGGAAATGGGCTTCACTCACAGCTCATCTTGGTACCTGGCTTTTGCTTGGAATATGGGAGGCAGGGAGTCACCGAGTGCAAAAGCACTTCACCTGGCGAAACCCCTCCTATGACTCCATTAAGAAGCAGAGGTTCTCCATTTAATTGGATCTTTAATTGGCTTTAAAGTACAGGCGCGTGATGCAAAAGGGTTGCAAAAACATACGGTCAAATATACCAGCTACATGGATCAAAGGTCTGAATTGAGATAAGATTTTCTTCGGCATAAGAGTCAAATGGGGAGAAGGAAGCCACAGTTTGTTTATTCTAAGTTTCTTTTATATATTCATGATTCGGCAATCTGGAATATAAGATAAAAATATATTTACAAGTGAGGAAGGGACATTGGAGTAATGTTGATATTAAAAAGCAAAAATAGAAATTGTGTGTGATTTGAATTGAAGATAGGAAGGGAGGGGTAGCTCAAGTATGACTATTGGAAAGACAGAGTAATTCTCCTCACCTCTGCTTAAAAGCAACAGACAAGGAAAAAGAGACTGAGATTTATGTGTGCTACTGATGGAATGTAATCTAAGATAAAAGTTTAATTGGGCCATAAATCTCTTGGTGGAAGGAAAAGAATCTGGAGGCTGTGAAAAGAATGCTGCAGAGATTCTGGGAGTTGGAAAGGAGTATTAAATCTTCAGCTTGTTAAAAATTGCTCACCTTTTCCTAGGCTGAGGGAAAAATGGTGACATGTTTTACTAGTGAGACAGAATGTGTTTTAGCAGACTCAGGGCCATCTTTACTCAGGGTTGCAAGGGGTGTGGGGCACCTGGCCACCAAATTCTGGGGTTTACCTACTGTATATGGTCCCTCTCAATTGGTGACAGTGAAAAGCAATGGAGCGATAGTCCCCCCCCCCCTTTTCGCTCTGTTACTCCATAGCACAAAATACTCCCAAAGAGTCAGGAAACAAAAGCAATTATTTCCGCTGCGTCGTTACAGGTGAGCTATCCCCCCCCCCAACTTTGAGTTCACCTCTCCCCGAAAAGGTCAACAACTTTGGCTCTCCCCTCCCCAAAAAAGCTCAATAAATGTTAATTTGGGGGTGGCTAAACTAAATTTGGGGCCGCTGGACAGATTTTTGCACCCCGGCGGCACATATGCTAAAGACGGCCCTGAGCAGACTGTTCCCTGTTCTGAGACATCAAAGCAAGGGATGGAGAGATAAGACCTCTGAGAAACTTCAAGATTCAGTTCTGCCCCAAGCCATGATGGGAGAAAACAACAGCTGGGAAGTGAAAGAGACAACATACTATATGGACAGAAGGAATCTCCATGGATATAACAGTTTTCACATGCAGAGCAGAATAAAGATAATAGTTTGAGTTCCTCACTTGAAGCTTTATAAATGTATATATTGTAACATCACAAATGTAAATCATTAATTATGTAGCTGTTGACTAAGGGATTATTATTGTAACTGAAATGTAGCTGACATTAATTAAGATTATGAAACACAGTGATATAAGATCGGAAATGCACCCAAACTATCACGTGGGGAGCCACTTTAACTGGAGATTGATTGGGACTTTGATAAGTGTATAATTGGGGAATTAATTGTTATTAATTTGGCTATTATTGAGAGTGTATTGGAAAACTAATAAAAATAATTTTTTTAAGAAAGAAGTTCATTGCATTGAGGTTCAAGAGAAACATTTATTATATGATAATAAAGGGTATAGAAATAATGCCACAAATAAACTCATGGTGAAGAACCTCTGGACAGAGGGGCATATGAGGCCTTCAGTAGCTTGGATCTGGTTGTATGGAAAGGATATTCCCCCTCCTAGACCTAGTTTCTGCAATGGTCATAGGGTTAGTTGCCATACGTCCAGGAAATCCCAGACATGTCCTTTTGGGCGCCTACATGCTCATCTGGGCGATTTTTTTTACAATTTTAAGCAAATGTCCGGGTTGGGGGAGGGTAAAAAAAAAAAAGTGTGTGCACGGCTGGCTCTGGCTCTGTTTCGAACTCTGTTTTGGGTGCCTCAAGCTCTGTTTTGGGCTCTGGCACATGTGGCTCTGGGTCTGTTTTGGATTCTGGCATGGGCGGGTGAGCTAGAATAGGCTCAAGTACAGTACAGGTGTTGATGACTTATTGATTAAGCACTGGAGCAGCCTTTGAGTACTTTAGAGACAGAAACATAAGGGAATGGGAAGCTGAGTGTGTTGAGTTGTATGTGATGGAGTGGGCCACCTAACGCAGCATTAGTTACTATGGCTAGGATTTGAAACTGAGGCTCCATGACTTCATTTTGACTAGAGGTCCTGGAGGGCAAAACAAGGATTTTCCCAATACAAAAACATGCTTTGTACTCTACTTTTTCTTAATTTGTGAGTTGAGTAACAATGCAAGAAGCATTATCAGAATGTTGACTGTGTGAAGGAGAGAAGACCATTGTGTGGAGAGGGACCATATACTATTTCTGGTGGATGATTGGTTTGTTGGTTTCCCTTGTCTTGGGTAATTCCAAAATCTACTCTCCCTTGCTGAGCTGTAGAACAGCAGATTTGTCATCATCTCCCAGGGCACAAGATGCTCCTTGCTTTTGGAAGTAGATGAAGCAGTAACTAAGCTTCCAAATTTTACTGTTGTTTGATATTAGAATAGCGGAATTCAACAAAGCGTACTCCCAAGTAAGTATTGTGCATAGATTGTAGTCATGACACATGGCTGATCAGGGATATAGATCCAGGTCTCCTCCAACAATTTCCAAGATGCTAACTACACCACACTACATTTTGGAGTCCCAGTTGGCTACAGGGTTTGTTATGATGAGCTCCTAATTTCAAAATTCACCACTACACCACTGGTCCCTTATTATCTAACCAAAGGGAATTAAAAAGTGACAGTTCTGAATATGTGACAAACACATTTTCTCCAGCATTTCCACTGGGAATACCTAGCACTTAATGAATAACTACTTTCCTGTTTGATTATTAAGATCCTTGTAGATCTTAATAATCTCAAAAATCCTTGTGGATGTTCAGTGATAACTGTCAAAGGATACTATAAATCAAATCAGAATAGATAGAGTCTGGGATCCAGAAGTCTGAGTTTGGATATGCCCAAATTGAAGCCTCCGAGGAAACTAAATTATCATTCAAAGTAGACAATTTTCATCTTGGAGATGCTGCTCATAGGATTGCCAGAAAAATAGTGGTCTCTGTGTAGAATGAAGATTGTATTGTATTAAGGATGGTTATTTTAGTAATCTTTCTGCTGGAACTATTTCCTTTCATGGTATGTCAGGCTCACATAGCAAAATGCAGGCTCCAAGGTCCTCATCATCCACTTCACACCTATCATCAGCCAGGAGATTTCATCATCGGTGGCATTGTTTCCCATGGTGGCTTCTTATCCACTTCAGCAACATTCATGGAGGAACCTCCACCAGTACTGCCTGAAGAACTTGTGTAAGAACTCAGCCTCTCATGATCAATCCCAGAGCAGCAGCTTCAGAACAATGGCTGATGCTGCAAATGTCAACTCAGTAATCTTTGATTTAAATATAACATACTGATCTGAAAACTCACATGAATCAGCTGTGAATAAAGGGAGTAACACAAACTCCAATTTATGGGATATATACTAAGAAATATTGAATACAGTGAAAATATACTGATCCCACAATGGAAAGTAAGCTCCATTGTGCTCTTTTAGGTTTAGTTGTGGGTTGGGATGTATAGATTAACAGTCTAGTAACTTAGCAGTAAACCCAGCTGAACTCAATATGATTAACTTCTGAATAGATATTTAAATGTCCCAAGTGTTGAAGGTGCTTCTGAAACAATCTGCAACTCTCATTCTAGGGTGGTGCCGAAGGCTTACCAGCACATCCTGGCATTGGCATTTGCAGTCAAGGAGATTAATGGATGCTCCCACATTTTACCCAATATCACCTTGGGCTTCCATATCTATGACAGCTATATTAATGCAAGAAAGACGTATCTTGCCACACTGATACTTTTATCCAAACTGGAGAAATGTGTCCCCAACTATGTATGTGATACTGAAAATAATCTAACAGGGGTTATTGGGGGACTCGACTCTGAAATCTCCTTTTATGTGGCAACCATTTTGGATATCTATAAGATTCCACAGGTATGGCACTTATGGGCAATACCTCTTTACAATCTAAGTATCCACCCCTTCATTTCTACTATGCACTTTAATGACAACATTGCTTTGCAGTAAATTTGCATGGGAGGGGAGAATAATTCATTCTCTATTTCAACCCCCTCCCCTTTCCAGGAGACTGATATCCCAAGGTCCACTGGTGGGATAATGGACCAGCTATGTTTGGGTATGCAGCATTTTCTACTTAGTGAAGAAGGAATGTGCATTCAGTGGGAGGGGGGAAGCTGGCACTAAAATCCTTCTCCCTCCTCACCACACCCCCCCAAAAAAGTAATGGGTTTAGGGAAGATTAAACACATAATGAAGTTATAATAAAAAATTCCTTCCAGTAGCACCTTAAAGACCAACTAAGTTAGTTCTTGGTATGAGCTTTCGTGTGCATGCACACTTCTTCAGATACCTGCACACGAAAGCTCATACCAAGAACTAACTTAGTTGGTCTTTAAGGTGCTACTGGAAGGAATTTTTTATTTTGACTATGGCAGACCAACACGGCTACCTATCTATAATGAAGTTAAGTAGCAGAAACAATCAAGCTTTGCTGGAAAGGAGTAATATTAGTGAACAGCTGGTTCACAATTGAAATGTGGTTTCACAAAAGAAGTGCGAGGAATCGTGTAAAAAGGAGGCGGAAATCTCAGTTTTGCTCTGGGCTGGGTTCTGCATCATGAATAAAAAAGAAGAAGCTCTAGAAAAATAAATTCGGAACTTACAATTCTGACAAAGCTAAATAATATCTAATGTACAGGTAGCTAATCCTCTTATTGGGGCGAGATATGCCCCTCCCATCAATTTTATTCAACCTACAAGACCTACCAAAGTCAGCAATGACACACACAAAATCTAAATAAATAAATAAATGACACAGTGCCTGCCCCCACTCATCAGATCAAATGTTTAACAAGCAGGAATGGGAAATTATCCCAGTTTTCAGCTCATATGAATGTGTCTATTTTGAATAAATGAAAGACAGCATGCGGCCAACAGAATTCATCATATAATATACATAAATAGTTTGAAATAACTCTGGAAATCATATTTTGTCTCGTCCCTTCCTCCATTCCCTCTTTAGCTCATTTATGGCTCAGCCCCAGTGATGAATGATAAAACCCCAGGGCTTTCCTTCTACCAATTGACAGCCCAGGAAGACCTTCAATATGAGGGAATTATCTCTTTGCTTCTGCATTTCAAGTGGACATGGATTGGGGTCACTGCAATGGACAATGGCAATGGGGAAAGATTTGTGCATACAGTACTTCAATTGTTTTCTCAAAATGGCATCTGTTTTGCCTTCGTAGAAAGAATTCCCGATTTTAGTTTCATCTCTGAAATTAAAGATATGCTACAACAGGGGGCAAAAATACATGATAAAATAATGAGCAGCAAGGCTAATGTAGTGGTGGCCAATGGAGACTTTTATTCTATGGCACTTTTTAAATGGCTTCCATACATATCAGAACACGATATGACAAATAATGTAAAAAGTAAAGTTTGGATAACAACAGCTGAGATTGAATTCACTTCATTTGTCTACCAAAGAAACTGGGATTCGGGTCTATTCAATGGTGCTATAGCCTTTGAAATTCACTTCAGTGACCCACCAGGATTTCATCAGTATGTTGAGCACAGAAACCCTTCCAACACAGATGGGGATGGTTTTATCAGGGACTTCTGGCAACAGGCTTTTGATTGTGTATTCCCAAATATCACTGCAGACCAGGTGGATGGGAACATTTGCACAGGAGAAGAGAAGCTAGAGAACCTTCCAGAATCATTTTTTGAAATGAGTATGACAGGGCACAGTTACAGTATCCACAGTGCTGTCTATGCCATCGCCCATGCATTACATGCTATGTCCACATCCAGACCCAGACACATAGGAATGGCATATGGAGGGAGAGTGAAGAATCAGAATCAACTGTTTTGGCAGGTAACGGGTTGAACATCCTCAACATGGAAGAGCACTTTTATTCCTTCACAATGTATGGGTTTCCAAAATACTGTCAACTTGCTCTTTCCTCTCAGGGTTCAGGCATATGGAATATGAGGAGGAACTGAATCTATAATTTTGTGGACAGATGATGGCTGTGTCTTTGTTTCTCTGAGGAAAGAGCAATGATGGCTGTCTCCTTGTTTGAACACAAACCCCCCAGTACATGATAAAGCATTTGCTTGGAAATGTTTTGTGGCCCATTGAGACACCATTTCACTAACAGTCAGGAAGCAGTGGTAACAGTCCATAGAGATGAGCAGCATTCTTGCTATTCCAATTGTTACAGCAAACCTGTGAATAGCTGTGTAGCTGCTATATATGTATAGGCATCCAGAGGAGTAGAAGCAAATGTGATATTCTTGACAATAAATAATTATCTGTCATGTGCATTCCTTTGGCTGTGAAACACCCTTGACAGCCTGCAAATTTTTCGTCAGAGCAGGGGGTCACACACCACTGTTCTTCCTGAGGGATGTAACAGGGAGAGAGAGGCCTGACAGAAAGAATGAGAGAAAAACATTTATGTGGGAGAAAATGGGTTGGCTCTCTACATGCTTGTCCCTGACTCCACTCACTGTAGGTTCTGGCCTCAGAGGAAAAAGGATTGCTCAGCCCTGTATTAGAGTGCAGCCTTTTCTAAACACTTGTCTTTTCTGTTTACAATTTAGCTCCACCACATTCTGAGACGTATCTCATTTAATAACACTGCAGGAGATGTGGTATCCTTCAACAAGAATGGGGAGGTAGCATCTAGCTTGGATATTATCAATTGGATTATATTCTCCAATCAATCCCTTCATAGAGTCAGAGTCGGAAGGATAGATCCTGGAGCACCTTCAGATCAAGCATTCACCATTGATAAAGAAGTAATAACTTGGCACAGCTGGTTTAACCAGGTAGAATCCAAGTCACAGGCATTTAGCAAAAAGTCTAATAATAAAGGAGCCCTATTGTTCTATCCTGATCTTTAAAACTGATTTCATTTGATGATGAACACTTGTGAAATACTTGTTTTATTTTGAAAGGAGGATATAGTGTGGACCAAAAAAGGATAAAAAATGAAGATAGGATAAAATGTGACTGAAAGGCGGGGGGGGGGGGAGGACATGGGTGAATGGGTGGAGGTGTGTCCTGAACCACCCACATAACTGGAAGTACATTGCACTGGTGCAAACAGTCCCCAACATGCCTAGATGCAGAATTGAGGGATGTATTGTTTGTTGAAGAACTAGAATTTTCTTTATTGTCAATTTCATGCCTTACCAATGTTGGTTTCGAATTTATGTTTGAAGGTGATGAATGTTTTATTAAGAAGCAGGGCAAGGTAATTGCTTCTACTAAAATGGTGGATGGCTTATACGCTTTACAGCATTCTCCGCCAAGTGATGGGGTCACAGAGAGACCTAAAGCTGGAAAAAATGATGTGTTATTCTTTTATTCTTTAAAACTCTGCATTATTAATTTACGCTGCACGTCAGTTTTGTATTAGAATATTGAGAGACTGAATTCATCAAATGTCCCCAAATGCTTTCCTCCACCTCACATAGTAGCTGTTGAGACTAGGGTTGGTAATTGCTTCTACAGTGTCCGGTGCCCTCAAGGGAGCCAATTCATACCCTACTGAAATGCTGTGTCATTTTAGTAACACAAAGCTGGGTCTAGCACCTGAGGGATTCCAAACACCTTATTTTCTGTTCATCATTCTGCTCTTTAATTTATGAATTAGGCCTGTCCTCTTTCGGCCTGCACTGAAAGTTGCCAACCAGGATCTAGCAAGAAAGTGAAAGAAGGGAAGCCATTTTGCTGTTATGACTGCATCCTATGTCCAGAGGGCAAGATT
The DNA here is from genome assembly GCF_965112155.1 of Podarcis liolepis. Lineage (NCBI taxonomy): Eukaryota > Metazoa > Chordata > Lepidosauria > Squamata > Lacertidae > Podarcis > Podarcis liolepis. The sequence goes on along the minus strand of NC_139573.1, from coordinate 26,344,165 downwards.
TCAAACCAGGAAGGTAAGAGACATAAATGATTGCACAGTCAATTGAACTTAGTTTACTCACACATGATGGGGATCTAAATCTAGCCATGGCTAACAAGCTACCATATTTTTTGCTCTATAAGATACACCAGACCATAAGACGCACCTAGTTTTTGGAGGAAATCGAGAGAAAAAATATTCTGAATCCCAGAAGCCAGAACAGCAAGAGGGATCTGGCTTCTGGGACAGCCTCTTGCTGTTCTGGCTTCTGGGATAGCCACGCATAGCCTCTCCCGGGCAGCGGAATGAAGGCTTCCCCTGCCCGGAAGAGGCTGTACGCGGCTAACCTGCCCTCTGTCCCTTCCCCCACCTCCTCCAAAAGCCAGCCAAGAGCAGCGAACTCTTTAAAGGGAGCACTGCTCTTGTGGGCTTTTGCAGGAGGTGGGGGAAGGGACAGAGCCACGCTCTGTCCCTTCCCCCCATCTCCCGCAAAAGCTGTGTGCTCTTTAAAAGGAAAACAGGAAGACACAATGAGAGATAAAGGAGGTGCTGTGGGATTGGTGGAAGTCAATGTCTTCTCGTTGTTTTAGTGTTTATAATATTAACTTGTAAGATATGGATTTGTTTGTTTGTTTTTGTTTTGGGTTTTTTTGTTTTGTTTTCAAATGTTGATTTTTGTGTGTTGTGTATTGTTATTTTTTGATATCTTTTGTGTTGTTGTTGTGTGGAAAATACTAATAAAATTCATTAAAAAAGAAAAAAAAGAAAGGGAGCGCGGCTCTTGGGGGCTTTTCTGGGAGGCGGGGGAAGGGACAGAGCTGCGCGCCCTGTCTCTTCCCCCACCTCCTGCAAAAGCCAGGGATAGTTGCATGAAGCCAGAAGCTAGAACAGCAAGAGGGAGCACTGCGCAGGGCTCCCTCTCCCTGTTCTGGCTTCTAGGATAGCCGCGTAGCCTGCATTTGCTCCATAAGATGCACACACATTTTCCCTTATTTCTTAGGAGGGGAAAAGTGCATCTTATAGAGCGAAAAATAAGGTATTTTCAAAGGGGCTGTTATGGATAAGAGTCTGATGCTGTGCTAACCAGAGCCAATAATCACACCAGGATGTGGGGGTATTTTATTGAGACTGCAGTAATATGATACTGGGAAATGGATTCCAAAGCCTATATATCTCATGGGTGCCCAGGAAATATTTTTATGCATGATGCTTAGATCAAGCCATCAGGAGGATATATCATGTTACATGCTGATTGGTTACAAAGCATTTTCGTAGAATCAAGGTATTTGCACACTATTCAGCTTTTCTACTTGTTTTTCAGATTCATGGTAATACCATCTATCTTCTTTTACTGCTTCCTTATTCTAAAATCTAAGGGCAGGTTTCTCTCTCCTCTTTCTCACAAAACTGAGAATATGGTCAATTTTTATTCACCACAGTCATGGGATGCTTTTTCATACCTCACCTGGCTTACCACATCCTTGCCATTATAGCCCAAAATCATATTATAGCACCACATAGCTCCAAAGCAATTAAACAAGTCCCCACAACATTTCTTAGTATTTGCCAATTTGAATAGATACATTTCTTTTTCTGAGTTTGAGGGAAAGGCATGGGATGTTTCTGGGACTGATAGTATATATGTGAGCTAAGGTTCATACTTTTCTTTTCCCAGATATGAATGACTGCACTAAATGCTCAGATGAAAACTATCCAAACAAGGAACGAGATATATGCATTCCCAAAGGCATCAGCTTCTTGTCGTATGAAGAACCTTTAGGCATCAGTTTAGCTATAGTTGCTCTTTCTTTTGCTTTCATCACAACTCTGGTACTGGGAACATTTCTGAAGAACCACAAGACTCCCATTGTCAAAGCCAACAACCAGAATATCACCTATACTCTCCTTGTCACCCTCTTGCTATGCTTTCTTTGTGCTTTACTGTTCATTGGCCAACCAAAAAAGATGACATGTCTCCTGCAACAAGCTGCTTTTGGCATCATCTTTTCAGTGGCTGTTTCCTGTGTACTGGCAAAAACTGTCACTGTGATTCTGGCTTTCACGGCCACAAAACCAGGATCCAGGATGAGAATGTGGGTGGGGAGAAGGCTGGCCAACTCCATTGTCATTTCCTGCTCCCTTATTCAAGCAGGCATCTGTACACTGTGGTTGGCAATCTCTCCCCCATTCCCAGATGTTGACAAGCATTCAATGCCTGAGGAAATTATACTAGAATGTAATGTGGGGACTGTGATTATGTTTTACTGTGTCCTTAGTTACATGGGCCTTCTAGCAATAATTAGTTTCACAGTGGCTTTCCTTGCCAGGAAATTGCCAGACATTTTCAATGAAGCAAAGTTTATCACTTTCAGCATGTTGGTATTTTGCAGTGTTTGGTTGTCCTTTGTTCCATCCTACCTGAGTACCAAGGGGAAATATACAGTAGCTGTGGAGATCTTCTCTATCTTAGCCTCCAGTGCTGGTCTATTAGGTTGCATCTTTTCCCCCAAATGTTATATTATTTTGTTGAGGCCTGAGCTGAATATTAGGGAACAGATAATAAGCATTAATAAAACGAAGAATTAAATATCTGTGTTTTGCTGTATGCTATGAGGGGAAAACACCTCACTTTATTACCAGCTTTTGTTTACCACTGCTGATTCAACTTCTAACCACTACCACCATAAATATGAAGGATGAAGGCCCTGCCCTTTGAATATATTGATAGTTGCACAGATGCATGTGTGAGAGAAAAATCACTGCTTTATTAGGGTTGCCATATTCCCCAAAGTGAAAATCCAGACAAAGTTGTTCAGCCCTAGCTCTATTTCTCATTTTAAATAAATGAAGCAGTAGTTCTAGTGGAATAATCACGTGTGTTTGTTTGGTAATTGTCAGGGGACTCCCATCGGAACAGGGAAGGGAAGGAGAGGGGCAGTTGGGTTACAGGGAACCTCCCAAAATCTTGCAAAGCAGTTCCTCTTTGTGATGGCCTGGGATTCCGAGTCGGATGCTGAACCTGAGGAATTCCAGCTTGCACAGGATTCCCCGCTTCCAGAGCCATCTGAGCCAGGGCTGGGGCATGAGCCTGAAAGGTCCTCACCTGTGCTGGATCCTCAGGTGCAGGCACCAGCTGAGTCTGCTCTGGCTCCTGAGGTGATGGAGGACCCATTGCCTGCAGGTGCTCCACTGTCAGCCCAGTCAGAGGAAGCTGAGGTTGCCTCTGGGTCAGATAACCCTCCAGCCTCTCCGGGGTTGTAGAGGCTTAGGGCAGAGAGGCGGAGGGAACTAAGTTCCCACAGGAGGAGTGCTCACCTCCAGGCCAGGAGAGGTGAGTCACCTGAGGATCGGGGCCACCCTATGTCTCAGGGCAGATAAATGCCAGCCAGCCCCACTCCCAAGTTGCAGAAGCAACATTGTTGGTCGCCAGTTCCTGCCTGAACCCTGCCCTGCTCCCGGCCTCAGCTTTTACAGACTGCCTCCCTATTGCTCCTTCGACCTCGGACTGGACTTGGACCTCGCCTCTTGATCTACCCATGGGACCAGCACACTCTTCCTGTGGTGGGGAAAGCCACACCTCCAGTGGGGAAGAGGGAAAGGGACCAGAGGATGCTGCTGGGAGCCTTAGCACCACTCCTGGTCAAGCCAGCCAGGAGGGAAGCACGCCTCTTCCGTCGCCCACCCTGCGCAGAGGTGTAAAATGCACATAAGGAAGGAAAAGGCTGGGGGTGACTAAGCTATTATGTTGGGGGAGGACCTGGAAACGACCACTCCCAGATTCTGCTAGCAATTGAGGCAGACATGAACTTGTGGTTCTGCACTGTAAATAGTCTTGCACCAAAATAAAACCAGTAAAAGAGTCCTGACTGGTTACTCACAAGCAACCACCATTGCCATCTGACAGTAACTGAAGCATTTTAAGCTTCCTTTTTCACCAACAAGGCTCCTAGAGTAGCTAGCAAAGATCAACAGTAATAAAGTTCTTGTCCTTAGGTTTACAGTATGTACATTATATATTAAAAAGACTCTCGAAGCTTCACTTGAACCTTGTGTATTCATGGCTATGTGTGCTCTTGATTTTATTGGGACAGTCATACTTGATCCTCAAAGCTTCACTTGAACTTTGTGTATTCATATATATATATATATAGAGAGAGAGAGAGAGAGAGAGAGAGAGAGAGATAAAGATAAAGGAACCCCTGACCATTAGGTCCAGTTGTGGCTGACTCCGGGGTTGTGGCGCTCATCTCACTTTATTGGCCGAGGGAGCTGGCGTACAGCTTCCAGGTCATGTGGTCAGCATGACTAAGCCGCTTCTGGCGAACCTGAGCAGCGCACGGAAACACCGTTTGCCTTCCCGCTGGAGCGGTACCTATTTATCTGCTTGCACTTTGACGTTCTTTCGAACTGCTAGGTTGGCAGGAGCAGGGTCTGAGCAACGGGAGCTCACCCCGTCGTGGGGATTCGAACCACCAACATTCTGATCGGCAAGTCCTAGGCTCTGTGGTTTAACCCACAGTGCCACCCGAGTCCCATATCTATATATCTATATCTACAGTATATCTTCATGGTTATGTGTGCTCTTGATTTTATTGGGACAGTCACACTTGATCCTGTTTATACTGTTTCAGAATTTAACCCCTACAATATTTTGTTGCTGATCCATACTTGTCCTCTTATTATTTCTGGATTTCTTTTCTTGGTCTTGATCATCCCATCCCCAAATATCCTTTGCCATGGGAAATGGGTTCAGGAACCAACAGAGTGTTGGGTGAGATACTCTCTATTGGGAGAGTGGTTTGTTAGCAGAGAATCACAATGAAGAAAGCTCTTTCCACAGCAGCTACCTGCCTTAAAAGGTAGTGAGTATATTTTGGCCAAAAGGCCTTGCACATAGCACATTGATGGGACAGTGTAGGGACAGGTTTACACTCAATATACAGAGTTGGAAGGGACCTTGTGGGTGGAATTAACTATCCATAAACCAGTGGGCAGTCTGGTTGATTAGTAGATACATATCCTATGCCCAAACCTGCAAAAAATCATCAATAAAGTTGTGGCCTTATTTGATCCCAGCACAGTCCTTGGACGTATTTTATGTATCCACTGTGTGTTCACCAAACCCCTCATGGCTTCATTGTGCCTGGACTCACAATTTAAATGCAGATTGATTTCCCTTCTTTGTATATATCAACAGGGAGGGCCTCTTCATAGCTAGTTTCTCATTCTCATTATTTGTTATGGCAGGGGTATCTGAATGCCATTTGCTACTCAGGAAAGCAAGTTTGTAATATGATGCTATTATTTTATTCTCCAACTCTATCATTACTTTTCCCCTGTTACTAGCTTTTCATGTCTACATGTTCTTGTATAACAACAACAACAACAGATTAGTATTGTGAATCAGGTTAATATAAAGCTGATGAAGACGAGAGAAATTTTAAAAATCTACTTAACACACAAATACAAAACACACACACTTGCAAACCTCTCGATTAAAATGTATAGCAAATTCAGTGCTTTATTCTTTTCTTCTTGTTAGCATTTCCCTGTTGTTCAAGTCAGGTCTTAACACAACAATATAACAAATTGGGGAAAAAATGCAACCTAACAATCCAGCACTAGAGGCTAAGATACAAAATATCTCCACTGCTACCATATATTTGCCTTTAGTGCTCAAGTAACTTGGAACAAAAGATAACCAAACACTACAAAAGACCAACATGCTGAAAGTTATAAACTTGGCTTCATTGAAACTGTCAGGTAACGTCCTGGCAAGAAAAGCCACTGTGAAACTGACAGCTGCCAGGAAGCCCATGTAGCCAACAGCAGAGTAAAACATAGTCACAGAGCCCTCGTTACACTCTAATATAATTTCTTCAGTCAGGGAATGCATGTCAGCATCCGGGAAGGGGGGAAATGTTGCCAGCCACACAGCACATATGCCTGCTTGAATAAGGGGGCAGGAAAGAACAATTGAGTTGCTCAGTCTTTTCCCCACATACTTCCTCAACCTGGAACCTGGTTTGGTGGCCATGAAAGCCAGAACCACAGTAATGGTCTTTGCCAGCACACAAGAAACAGCTACTGAAAAGATGATGCCAAAAGCAGTTTGTCGGAGGAGACATGTCACCATCTTAGGTTGGCCAATGAACAATAAAGCACAAAGGAAACAGAGCAGGAGGGAGATGAGTAGAGTATAGGTGAGGTTTCGGTTGTTGGCTTTGACGATGGGAGTGTTCCGGTTCTTCAGAATTATTCCCAGCACCAGTGCTGTGATCAAACCAAAGGAAAGAGCAAGGAAGGCTAAACTAATGCCCAAAGGCTCTCCAAAAGACAAGAAGCTTATATTCTTGGGAATGCATGTATCTTGCCTCTTGCTAGGATAGTTTTCATCTAAGCATTTATTACAGTCACTCATATCTGAAAAAAGAAAGATGTATTCTGAGTTCACATAGTTGCCATCTATATCAACAGCACGATGTAACAGCTACCCTTGGACAGAGCAGTTCAAATAACATAATAGAGGAAGTGTTGATATGATAAAAAGTGTTCAGGGGTGAGTATCACTGTTTAAGGTCTACATGGATCTAATGAAGCATCATAGTGTGGGACGATGCAGGGATAAAAATGATGGTAAACTATTTGGGATCATGTGTGCTAAATCTCAGAGTGATGTCATAACTCAGTAGCATTTACGTCCGATGCAGACTGACTTAAATACACACAGGCCATAATATCAACCTGCTTGTTACCTTCCGAATCATATATGCAAATATAAAGAGTAATTCCTAAAGCTTGCAATATACTCCTCAGATTCATATATCTGAATAGCCAGAGCCTTATTGTGCTTTGCTAGTCAGTGACCACCATTTTGGGGCATGAACCATGCAGAGAGGAAAGGGGAGCTAGATTGAACAAATCAGAGAGCAGGAGAGATCAGACAAAATCAGTTTTTCCTTTGTCTCTCTTTATCTGGTTGGCTGCAGCCATCATAACAGCAAACCATTGTGGAAGGCAGAAAGAGATCACTGATTCCTGTAAGTATCAATGGAAATCATGGACTCATTGGTCAAATGCTTGCCCAATGTATGATTTCCAGGGAACGCTTGTGGGTGTTAAGTAGGACCGGCATTTACACTAAAATTTCTTACATTTACTGTATTTCAATGGAAACTAAGTGCAAATAACTGAGTGGATCCAGCTTTCTATGTTTATCTCTTACCCTCCTTGTTTGTCATCTTCCCCTCTGGACACGGGATGCAATCATAGCAGCAAAATGGCTCCCCTTCCTTCACTTTCTTGTAAGAACCAGGTTTGCAACTCTCAGTACATACAGAAAGAGGCTGAGCCTAATCCATAAATGAAAGAGCAGAATGATAATGAAGAGAACAGTGTCTGGTGAATCCTTCAGGTTCTGGGTCCACTTGTTTGGGGAGAGATAGAAAATACCTAGTATGATATACAATATATAGATAAAGCAGTTTTAGGGCTACACCCATTCCCAGTTCCAGCAGCTGCTACCATAGGAGGATGGTCACGTTTAGGAATGTTTGATAAATTCAGTTTTTGTGAATCCCAGTACAATATGTTTGATCAGCATCTAGTGGACCAATCCATATGTTTTGAGCTTCCTCAAGCATTCCAGCACAGTTAAAACAGATTAAAACAGGAATTTAAATATGCTTTCTGAATATTTATCTTAATTCATATTAAAATGTTTTTTTTATTTTAAAAAATCATATTTATGAGGAAATGGACCTATGGCTTAAAATATGCATATGTGACAAAAACTGGCAAGAGAAATTAGTTCCATGGGTAGTATACAAATGTAGTTAATAACTGAAAAATAAAAAAACCAATACAATTAAAAGCAGAAAGAGTGGCTGGTGGGGAGGGCTATCAAATATCATTCATTTTGGCAATGCTTTCACTGTTGCTTATCGGAAGGGAGAGTGGGATATGGTGGAAAAGTTGCCCCAACCAACACATACCCTTTGCCAGTGCACTTACAGTGCATTAACCTTTCTGCTGTATTTCCCCTCCTCCTATCCCACCCAGTAATGCAGTTGCATTGCTGTTGGGAGGTCAGGTATGCTGTGTCACCCTTCCCTGACAACCACTCCTGTAAGAATGATATATTCCATATCTCCTGCTCAAGCCCCTTCACCACTTCTCTTTTTTTCTCCTCTTCTATTGCTGCTCTAAAAACAACCTGATCATGTCTGCTCTCAGCTGGTCTTTTTATTCTTCACCCCTTTATTGCACATCAACCTGGATAGAATTCATAAGTAGTAATCTTCTTTCAATCAAAAATCTTTTTGTGGGTATGCATGATTTCCACAATGAAAGCAGTTTTCACCATAAGGAGAGATCATCAGTGCTCAATTAATCCCAGAAAACCTTTGAAGTAGCTGACAGTTGGGCTGTACCTGGTTAAATAAGCTGGGCCACATTATGACATCCTCATAAATGGTAAATGCTTGATCTGGAGAACCCTGTGGATCCATCCTTCCAACTCTCACTCTCTGAAAGGATTGATTGGATAATATAACATAGTTGATAATATCCAAGCCAAATAGCACCTCCCCATTTTGGTTGAAGGAAATCTCATCCTCTGCAGTGTTGTTAAATGAGACACTTCTCAGAAATTGGTGGAGCTAGATTGGAAAAAGAAAATCAGTAGTTTCAGAAAAAAGGTAGAGACGGTGAAACTTGTTTCCAGGAAAGCGTTTTGATACATAGGAAAACTCTTAAACCTCATCAAATGGTGAGTGCAGATCGCAGTGCCAATGGAGCATGGCAATTATGCCAGATGGGAGTAGAGTCATAGCCCAAAATGGACAGAATCAACTGATTTTCTCACACAACATCTTTTCCTGTTCTTTTACAACCACCACCTTCCTTCTCAGGAGTGATGTGGGAACACTTTCTCTGAGGAAGGATTTGGAGGATGGGGGCTGCTAAGGGAATGGGGCAGGTGCCTCCAGCCATTATCGGTTGTTATTAGTTTGGCATCTCAGCTGGCTTTGTGGGATCTTCCATACAAACACTTTGTCATGAAAAACAGGATGCTTTCTGCATGAACAATCCCATGACCATATTCTTTTTGTCTCCGGAAAGTGCCACCTTTGTACAGCCAGAATTTGCAGGCATCACAATATGCCACAAATCAATCAGACTACCATAACTATAATTCTCCCCCCCCCCTTTGTGTGGGATGTCATGATTCAGCACTGGTTTTCTCATCCTCTTTGTAAAACTAAGCTGCAAAGAGCAGGCTAGAAACATGGAGGAAGACCAGATGTCAGGAGAAAGTGCTCTGCCACTTGAGGATCTTCAACTCCTTACCTTCCAGAACTTGTGGTTCTGATTCTTCTGCCTCATTTGGTGCACCATTGCTCTCTGTTCATGCTTGACTGTAGACATCTCATGTAAAGCATGGGCCACAGCATAAACAGCGTTGTAAATACAGTAACTATGGCCTGTCATGCTGTTTTCAAAAAAATCCGCAGGAAGGCTCTCCAGCTTCTCTTCCCCAGTGCAAGCATTCCCTTCCACTTTGCCAGCCATGTAATCTGGGAATTTACAGCCAAAGGCCTGTTCCCAGAAGTGCTTAATAAAACCATCTCCATCTGTAATGAATGGATTTCTGCTCTTAACATATAGATGAAATCCTTCTGGGTCATTCAGGTGAATTGTGAAAGCAATAGAGCCATGGAACATTTCTGAATTCCAATTCCGCTGAAATGCAAATGAAGTGAATTCAATCTGGGCTGTTGTTATCCATACTTTGCAATTCATGTTCAGTGTCATCTGCTCATGTTCTGATAGAAAGGGAAGCCATCTAAACAATACCATGGAATAAGATTCTCCATAGACCACCACTACATTAGCTTTACTGCCCATAATGTTATCATGTATTTTTGCTCCCTGTTGTACCATGCCATAACTGTCACTGGCATAACTATATTTGGGGAATCTTTCTAGAAAGGCAAAGCAAACACCACTCTTTGTAAATATTGGAAGCACAGTTTGCACAAATCTTTCTCCATTGTCATTATCAACCACAATGACCCCAATCCATGTCCACCTGAAATGTAGAAGCAAAGAGAGAATTCCTGCAAACTGGTGGTGTTCCTGGGGGGCCACCTGGTAGAAGAAAAGTCCTGAGGTCTTATCATTCACCACTGGAGCAGGGCCATAGGTGAGCTAAAGAGAGATTGGAGAAAATGTGAAAGCTATTATAAATTACACCACAGATTAAACTAGTTATAGCCATTCACATATGTTACTATAGGGATTTTTAGAAGAACCCTGAAAGGCATTTGAACTTTACAATTGCATGGAAAACAGGCTCTGGAATTTGGGATTGGGTGAGGATGTACACTCTTGTACAGTATTTATTTATTTCAGGATCTTGGAGAAAGACTATATTTTAAATGGGCTTGAGAGAATGGTTTAGGTCATCAGCTTTCAGAGAGCATTTGTTATCACATATGCCATGACATTATGCATGGTCTTCATGCGCTGAGCATCCTTTGTCTTTTGTACCTGGGGTCTGCCAGGGCCTTGCCCTCTTAGGAGAGATGGGGACCCAAACTGAAGTATGTCAAGAAAATTGGTTTCATCCAAGAGTCAGACATGAATCTCACTTATATTGCTAGAGCATTGTTTTCCAATTATAATGTCTTCTCTCTTTAATGAATGAATTGTAAGAAGGGTTTTTATTAGCCTGGGTATAAGAAAGAGGGAGAGAAATAATAATTGTTGATCTGATTATTTCTAATGTGTCTAATTCTCCTTCCAACACACAAAATAAAATCTGGAAAGAGCACGAAAGTATGAAAATGGCATTGGATTCTCATACTCCAAATGAAAACAGACAAGAGTTTCCTACCTGTGGAATCTTATGAATATGCAAAATAGATGCCACATGAAGGGAGATTTCAGAGTCAAGCCCACCAATGACAGCTGTCAGATTATTCTGGATGTCACATATATAATTGGGGACAAATTTCTCCAGGGTTGATAAAAGTAGCATTGTGGCATGATACGTCTTCTTTGCATTGTCATTGCTGTCATAGATGTGGAAGCCCAAGGTGTGATTGGGTAAGATGTGAGGGTTTTCATTGATCTCCTTTATTGCAAATACCAAGGCCAGGATGTGCTGGTAAGCCTTAGGCGCCACCCTAGAACAAGAGTTGCAATCTGTGTCAAAATACTTCATACTGGTAAGCCCCTTATATTTCAACTCAGAAGTTAATCAGTTTGCATTCAGTGGGATTTATTCCAATGAAAGTGATTGTGGGTTAAGTGCTGCAACTTCTGGAGGCTCTGGAGAAAAATCCTCCAAGTAAAGCAATGCCATCAATTATTAACTCTCATGACTGATTATGCATATGAGATGGATAATGTGGGTACTGCACTCTGAATTTAACAATATGCAGTTCAGTAGGGTTTATTCCCTGAGAAATGGGAATAAGATTTTCAGGAAGTTAAAATGATCATAAATGGTCTGGTTTTTTTTTTTTTTAAAAAAATTGTTTTTCTTAAAAAAAACCAACCAACTATTTAAAGGTGGTATTTCAGATACGCAAAATAGATATTCCTTTCAATGAAGCATTATTTATTCGCCTGTGGAGAAATGGGAGATTATTTTCTTCATTATTACTTTAAAAACATTAATTTAAAAACACGCACCTCTCCATTTTCTGTCAGAAATGGATCATATCATTCAAAGGGAGCTGTTTCCAAATAAGCGTGCATATGTTTGCAGCCTCAGCGGGTGTTTTGAGGCTGATAATTCAAGTGACATGAGAAATATAACTAAAAACCCAAACAATAAATATGTTCTTACACAAGCTCTTCAGGCAACGCGGGTGGCGGATCTTCAGTGAAGGTTGTTTGACTGGAGTAGAAACCACCATGAGTAACTATGCCACCAATAATAAAATCTCCTGACTGATGATATATGTGAACTGGATGGTGTGGATCCTGCACCCTGCATTTTGCCACATGGGAATTGCATATCTTGTTAGGAAACATTGCCAGCAGCAACACTACCAAATCCACCATCCTTAGAACAAGAGGAAATCTTCCTTATGCACAAATATTTCCCTATTCTCTTCTGCAACACTCTCATTACTTTTACACTGTCTCTCTTGAGTCTAGGAGCATCCAATATCAGACTAGTGGATACCATACCTTTTAAATGGTACTGGGTATGCTTATATCATCTTCCACAGGTTTTGCTGTGAGTTTTGCCAGTGTTCACTTCAACTCCATAGGGGCTTTGGGAAGCAGCAGAATTAATTACAGTACTTTTGATCATGAAACAGGAAGATAATTATTAAGTCAGAATGGGAGATTCCCTGTAGAACTGCTGCTACATTTCCAGTAGTATCATTTTGAATTCTCTTCTTTTAGATAATGTGGTAACAAGGGTGTTGTAGTGAATTCTGATGTTAGGCACTGATTTTAACAGCTGCTGTAGCCAAAAGGGACTCCCTAATGGAGAGTGGTATACATATAATGTTCAAATTAGGCTGTGGAGACCTGGGTTCACATCACCAATAAGCCATAAGGCATTACTAAAATACTGTTCATAATAGTTGTCTGGGAGTAAGGTCCACTGAATCCGGTGGCTCTTATCTCATCATAGTTTTACAAATTTCAACATGTAAAGCATAATTATTATTTTTAAAAATATATTTAGTGAGCTAAAATGTGACCTTAAGGTTTTATTTAAAAATACAAACTAGTTGTTATTTTTTAAAAAACGTTACCCCACAAACTACTAGTATAAAGGAGAAATACAATCAAAGGAAATGACACATTCATTGCTTGATTGTTATCCTTGTGTTTTGACGTCCACTTTGCTGCTCCCTCACAAGGAACAGTAAAAGCTGAAAGGCTCATTATATTCTCATTATCAGAGAGATTCTGCTGTTACCTTTGTACTGTAGCAGACGATGATATCATTTGTGTTCTGAACCACTCCCACCCAGAGCTGACCTCTGTTCGTTCCTAAACCTATTCCCCATGACAAAGGATATCTGGGGATGGGATGATCAAGACTAAGAAATGAAAACCAGAAATAATAAGAGGACAAGTGTGGATCAGCAACAAAATATTGTAGGGCTTAAATTGTGAAACAGTATGGACAGGATCAAGTGTGACTGTCCCAATAAAATCAAGAGACACATGACCATGAATACACAAGGTTCAAGTGAAGCTTTGAGAGTGTTTTTACAATATAATGTACATACTGTAAACCTGAGGACAAGAACTTTCTGACTTCTGATCTTTGCTAGCTACTCTGGGAACCTTGTTGATGAAAAAGGAAGCTTAAAATGCTCCAGTTACTAAACACACGTGATTATTCCACTAGAACTAATGCTTCGTGTATTTAAAACAAGAAATAAAGCTAGGGCTGAACAACTTTGTCTGGATTTTCACTTTGGGGAATATGGCAACCCTAATAAAGCAGTGATTTTTCTCTCACACATGCATCTGTGCAACTATCAATATATTCAAAGGGCAGGGTCTTCATCCTTCATATTTATGGTGGTAGTGGTTAGAAGTTGAATCAGCAGTGTTAAACAAAAGCTGGTAATAAAGTGAGGTGTTTTCCCCTCATAACATACAGCAAAACACAGATATTTATTTCTTTGTTTTGTTAATGCTTATTATCTGTTCCCTAATATTCAGCTCAGGCCTCAACAAAATAATATAACATTTGGGGGAAAAGATGCAACCTAATAGACCAGCACTGGAGGCTAAGATAGAGAAGATCTCCACAGCTACTGTATATTTCCCCTTGGTACTCAGGTAGGATGGAACAAAGGACAACCAAACACTGCAAAATACCAACATGCTGAAAGTGATAAACTTTGCTTCATTGAAAATGTCTGGCAATTTCCTGGCAAGGAAAGCCACTGTGAAACTAATTATTGCTAGAAGGCCCATGTAACTAAGGACACAGTAAAACATAATCACAGTCCCCACATTACATTCTAGTATAATTTCCTCAGGCATTGAGTGCTTGTCAACATCTGGGAATGGGGGAGAGATTGCCAACCACAGTGTACAGATGCCTGCTTGAATAAGGGAGCAGGAAATGACAATGGAGTTGGCCAGCCTTCTCCCCACCCACATTCTCATCCTGGATCCTGGTTTTGTGGCCGTGAAAGCCAGAATCACAGTGACAGTTTTTGCCAGTACACAGGAAACAGCCACTGAAAAGATGATGCCAAAAGCAGCTTGTTGCAGGAGACATGTCATCTTTTTCGGTTGGCCAATGAACAGTAAAGCACACAGAAAGCATAGCAAGAGGGTGACAAGGAGAGTATAGGTGATATTCTGGTTGTTGGCTTTGACAATGGGAGTCTTGCGGTTCTTCAGAAATGTTCCCAGTACCAGAGTTGTGATGAAAGCAAAAGAAAGAGCAACTATAGCTAAACTGATGCCTAAAGGTTCTTCATATGACAAGAAACTGATGCTTTTGGGAATGCATATATCTCGTTCCTTGTTTGGATAGTTTTCATCTGAGCATTTAGTGCAGTCATTCATATCTGGGAAAAGAAAAGTATTAACCTTAGCTCACATATATGCTATCAGTCTCAGAAACATTTCATGCCTTTCCCTCAAACTCAGAAAAAGAAATGGATCTATTCAAATTGGAAAATACTTTGAATTGTTGTGGGGACTTGTTTATTTGCTTTGGAGCTTTGTGGTGCTATAATATGATGTTGGGCTACAATGGCAAGGATGTGGTAAGGCAGGTGAGGTATGCATGACTGTGATGTGGGAGTAGTGGCTGGTGCAAAATTTACCATATTCTAAGTTTTGTGAGAAAGAGGGAGCGGGAAACCTGCCCTTAGATTTCAGAATAGGGAAGCAGCAGCAGAAGATAGATGATATTACCATGGAACTGAAGAACAAGTAGAAAAAGCTGAATAGTGTGCAAATACCTTGATTCAACAACAATGTATACATCAATGCTTTGTAACCAATCAGCATGTAACATGATATACCATCATAGAATCATAGAGTTGGAAGCGACCACAAGGGCCATCGAGTCCAACCCCCTGCCAAGCAGGAAACACCATCAGAGCACTCCTGACATATGATTGTCAAGCCTCTGCTTAAAGACCTCCAAAGTAGGAGACTCCACCACACTCCTTGGCAGCAAATTCCACTGTCGAACAGCTCTTACTGTCAGGAAGTTCTTCCTAATGTTTAGGTGGAATCTTCTTTCTTGTAGTTTGGATCCATTGCTCCGTGTCCGCTTCTCTGGAGCAGCAGAAAACAACCTTTCTCCCTCCTCTATGTGACATCCTTTTATATATTTGAACATGGCTATCATATCACCCCTTAACCTTCTCTTCTCCAGGCTAAACATGCCCAGCTCCCTTAGCCGTTCCTCATAAGGCATCGTTTCCAGGCCTTTGACTATTTTGCTTGCCCTCCTCTGGACACGTTCCAGTTTGTCAGTGTCCTTCTTGAACTGTGGTGCCCAGAACTGGACACAGTACTCTAGGTGAGGTCTGACCAGAGCAGAACACAGTGGCACTATTACTTCCCTTGATCTAGATGCTATACTCCTATTGATGCAGCCCAGAATTGCATTGGCTTTTTAGGTGCCGCGTCGCACTGTTGGCTCATGTCAAGTTTGTGGTCAACCAAGACTCCTAGATCCTTTTCACATGTACTGCTCTCAAGCCAGGTGTCACCCATCTTGTATTTGTGCCTCTCATTTTTTTTCCCCAAGTGCAATACTTTACATTTCTCCCTGTTAAAATTCATCTTGTTTGTTTTGGCCCAGTTCTCTAATCTGTCAAGGTCGTTTTGAAGTGTGATCCTGTCCTCTGGGGTGTTAGCCACCCCTCCCAGTTTGGTGAAGAGGAACCATTGATGAGCACCCTTTGGGTTCGGTCAGTCAGCCAGTTACAAATCCACTGAGTGGTAGCATAGTCAAGACCGCATTTTACCAGCTTCTTTACAAGAATATCATGGGGCACCTTGTCAAATGCCTTGCTGAAATCAAGGTAGGTTACATCCACTGCATTCCCTTCATCTACCAGGCCTGTAATTCTGTCAAAAAACGAGATCAGGTTAGTCTGACATGACTTATTTTTCAGAAATCCATGCTGACTATTGGTGACCACAGCATTCCTTTCTAAGTGCTCACAGACTGTTTGCTTAATGATCTGCTCCAGAATCTTCCCTGGTATTGATGTCAGACTGACTGGGCAGTAATTATTTGGGTCCTTTCTTTTCCCCTTTTTGAAAATAGGGACAACATTTGCCCTCCTCCAGTCTGCCGGGACTTCGCCTGTTCTCCAGGAATTCTCAAAGATGACTGCCAGTGGTTCTGAGATCACATCTGCCAGTTCTTTTAATACTCTTGGATGCAGTTCATCTGGCCCTGGAGACTTGAATACATCTAAACTAGCCAAGTATTCTTGTACTATCCCCTTAGTTATTCTGGGTTGTGTTTCCTCTGCTGAATCATTTGCTCCAAATTCTTCAGGTCGGGCATTGTTTTCTTTATCGGAGAAGACAGAGGCAAAGAAGGCATTGAGGAGTTCAGCCCTTTCTTCTCCTCTGAGTGACCCCACTGTTTCTTTGTTCTTCCTTTTGCTACGAGCATACCCATAAAAGCCTTTTTTGTTGCTTTTAACTTCTCTAGCAAGCCTGAGTTCATTCTGTGCTTTAGCTTTTCTGACTTTGTGTCTACACGTGCTGGCTATTTGTTTGAATTCCTCTTTGGTGGTTTCCCGCCTTTTCCATTTTTTGTACACATCCTTTTTAAATCTTAACTCAATTAAAAGTTCTTTAGATAGCCACCCTGGCTTCTTTAGGCACCTTCCATGTTTCCGTCTCATTGGTATTGCCTGAAGTGGTGCTTTTACTATCTCCCTCTTAACAAACTCCCAGCCATCATGAACTCCCTTTCCTTTTAGTATTACTGTCCATGGGATCTCACCCAGCACTTCCCTAAGTTTTATGAAGTCGGCTTTCTTAAAGTCAAGAAATTGAGTCCTAGTATGCTTGGCTGCTCCTTTCCGCTATATAGTAAACTTCAGAAGAGCATGATCACTCGCGCCTAATGATCCTTCCACTTCTACCCCACTAACCAGGTCATCAACCTTGGTTAGGACCAGATCTAAAATGGCTGTTCCTCTTGTTGCTTCTCCCACTTTCTGGACAATGAAGTTGTCTGCAAGGCCAGTGAGGAATCTGTTTGACCTTATGCTCTTGGCTGAGTTTGACATCCAACAAATATCCGGGTAATTGAAGTCCCCCATTACTACTATCTCCCTTCCTTTTGCATGCTTGGCCATCTGCTCCAGGAAGGCATCATCTATGTCCTCCGTTTGGCTTGGGGATCTATAGTAAACTCCCACAATGAGGTCACTGTTATTCTTCTCTCCCTTAATTTTGATCCTGATGGCTTGATGTAAGCAACATGCAGAAAAATCTTTCCTGGGCACCCATGAGGTATATAGGCTTTGTAATCCATTCCCCAGTGCCATATTACTGCAGTCTGAATACAATACCCCCCCCCGGTGTGATTATTGGCTCTGGTCAGCCCAGCATCAGACTCTTATCAATAACAGCCCCTTTGAAAGTAGCTTGTTAGCCATAGCTACATTTAGATCCCCATCATGTATGAGGAAACTAAGTGCAATTGACTGTGCAATCATCTATGTCTCACCTTCCTGGTTTGAAATCTTGCCCTCTGGACATAGGATGCAATCATAACAGCAAAATGGCTTCCCTTCTTTCACTTTCTTGCTAGATCCTGGTTGGCAACTTTCAGTGCAGGCCGAAAGAGGAGAGGCCTAATTCATAAATGATAAACAGAATAAGCAGAATGATAAACAGAAAATAAGGTGTTTGGAATCCCTCAGGTGCTGGACCCAGCTTTGTGTTACTAAAGTGACACAGCATTTCAGTAGGGTATGAATTGGCTCCCTTGAGGGCACTGGACACTGTAGAAGTAATTGCCAACCCTAGTCTCAACAGCTACTATCTGAGGTGGAGGAAGTCATTTGGGGACATTTGATGAATTCAGTCCCTATATATTCTAATAAAAAACGTCCTGATCCATACCATAAGAATATGAAGTTAACTATCCAACACATGGTGTCTCTTTGATCAAAATATGTAATTAAATATGTGTTCTGAGAGAAAATATGCATATTAAGTAAACATGTTCATTGAACCAGTTTTGTTTTTTAAAAGGAACTGAACTGAGCTATTCATAAAAATATGCATCAATATCAGTGGGAAGATAGTACAGACAATATACAAAAGTAATATGTAAATAAATAAGGAGAATGGCAGTAAATACTATGACTTCTGCACCAGGCTGTTGACCTCATCCCTGTCCTTCCCTTCCTTCACTATCTCCACCTTCACTACTATGCTTCCCTTTTTCTCTTCTACAACTCCCATATCAACTTTAGTTGTCTCCTCTATACTTCCTGTTGTCAACTCTCAGTTTCTCCCTCTGGCCTCATTTCATCCCCTGTTGCCTTCTTGTCGTGATATATCAGGACACCGAGGAAGGGGAAGAGGATCCTGGCAAGGAGTGTTAGCCACAACTGATACAAATTGATGATTGGGCAGGAGAGATTGGGGACTTAGGAGGTACTCACAGGACAGTAGTAGGGGATGTTAAAGGGGCAGCTGACAGTCCATGGGAGCCAGAGGAAAAGGACACATCATTAGAACCAGAGGGGTCTCCATCTCTATGGGCACAGCGGGCTGTGAGGCATCAGGAGTAGTGGGAAACATACTCTAGAACAGTGTTTCCCAAACTTTTTTGGGCAACGGCACACCTGTTTACTGAAAAAAAATCTCGCGGCACACCACCATTAAAGCCCCGCCCCGTGACGTCAGCGCGCAGCGTCACGCCGGGAGGGACGCACGAAAGTGAAAGTTTTTTCCCTCCCCCCTCAGTCCCTCGCTCGGAATTCAGCTCGTTTGGGGCATCGCTCCGGCTGCTCCCTCTCCCGCCGCGCAGGAGCGATGCCTCTCTCTGGCTCTCCCTCCGCGCAGTCTACGGAGACAAAGCGAGAAATGTAAGACTAAATCTAAGTGAATCAATAAGAAAGGAGGATATGATGGTATGTAAATTAGACGGGCAGGTTGAGATGACAGGAGGGGCTGGGATGGATGCGGCTCTGTAGGAGAGAGGGGCAACCCGGGCAGCGGCTGAAAAACCCGCTGCGTCCGCCGGTTTCCACTTATTCTGCCCCGCGTGGGGAAGAAGGCGGGAGGCCTGTGGCAGGAGCTCCGCCCCAAGGGTTGTCTTCTGCTGCGCCGGGTGAGAGGATCCGTCGCTAAGCCGGACACACGCACGCTCTTCTCCGCCCAGAGGTTCGGGAGCGCACGCAGCTCGGGCTCGGCTGAATCTCCCACCAAGCGCCTCCTGCTCGCCGCTGCTCTTGGCTCCAGCCTCCCTCGCTTTGCGCGCCGAGTGGCTCCTCGCCGCCGCCGCCCCGCCTCTCGCCGCCCGACTCGCCCGCCTCCCTCCAGGCATCTCGCGGCACACCAGCCGATGTCTCACGGCACACTCGTGTGCCGTGGAACACCGGTTGGGAAACACTGCTCTAGAAGAGTGAGGCAGGCAAGGGAACACAGCTCAGCTCACTAATTGACCAGGTAGTACCATGAGGCTTGTTAGATCTGGGAGGAATTTTGTGGGCACTCAGATGACTCTAGGCTTTCTGACCCTGGATCATTTGCAGACGTGGGAACCTGGCCTTACTGTTTGAGTCTGGACTTTGCTTGTTGTATTGGACTGGGACCAGTATTTGAGGTTTTGGACTATCTAGCATTGCTCTGGGGACTGTTTGCACCAGTGCAATGTACTTCCAGTTATGTGGACACTCCTCACCCATTCACCCATGTCCTCCCCCCCCCCCCCGCCTTTCAGTCACATTTTATCCTATCTTCATTTTTTATCCTTTCTTGGTCCACACTATATCCTCCTTGGTCCACTTGTATTTCACAAGTGTTCATCATCAAATGAAATCAGTTTTAAATTTCAGGATAGAATATCAGGGCTCCTTTATTATTAGACCTTTTGCTAAATGCCTGTGACTTGGATTCTACCTGGTTAAACCAGCTGTGCCAAGTTATTACTTCTTTATCAATGGTGAATGCTTGATCTGAAGGCACTCCAGGATCTATCCTTCCGACTCTGACTCTATGAAGGGATTGATTGGAGAATATAATCCAATTGATAATATCCAAGCTAGATGCTACCTCCCCATTCTTGTTGAAGGATACCACATCTCCTGCAGTGTTATTAAATGAGATACTTCTCAGAATGTGGTGGAGCTAAATTGTAAACAGAAAAGACAAGTGTTTAAAAAAGGCTGCACTCTAATACAGGGCTGAGCAATCCTTTTTCCTCTGAGGTCAGAACCTACAGTGAGTGGAGTCAGGGACAAGCATATAGAGAGCCAACCCATTTTCTCCCACATAAATGTTTTTCTCTCATTCTTTCTGTCAGGCCTCTTTCTCCCTGTTACATCCCTCAGACAGAACAGTGGTGTGTGACCCCCTGCTCTGATGAAAAATTTGCAGGCTGTCAAGGGTGTTTCACAGCCAAAGGAATGCACATGACAGATAATTATTTATTGTCAATAATCACATTTGCTTCTACTCCTCTCGATGCCTATACATATATAGCAGCTACACAGCTACACAGCTATTCACAGGTTTGCTGTAACAACTGGAATAGCAAGAATGCTGCTCATCTCTATGGACTGTTACCACTGCTTCCTGACTGTTAGTGAAATGGTGTCTCAATGGGCCACAAAACATCTCCAAGGAAATGCTATATCATGTACAGGGGGGTTTCTGTTCAAACAAGGAGACAGCCATCATTGCTCTTTCCTCAGAGAAACAAAGACACAGCCATCATCTGTCCACAAAATTATGATTTAGTTCCTCCTCATATTCCATATGCCTGAACCCTGAGAGGAAAGAGCAAGCTGACAGTATTTAGGAAACCCATACATTGTGAAGGAATAACAGTGCTCTTCCAAGTTGAGGAAGTTCAACCCGTTACCTGCCAAAACAGTTGATTCTGATTCTTCACTCTCCCTCCATATGCCATTTCTATGTGTCTGGGTCTGGATGTGGACATAGCATGTAACGCATGGGCGATGGCATAGACAGCACTGTGGATACTGTAACTGTGCCCTGTCATACTCATTTCAAAAAATGATCCTGGAAGGTTCTCTAGCTTCTCTTCCCCTGTGCAAATGTTCCCCTCCACCTGGTCTGCAGTGATATCTGGGAATACACAATCAAAAGCCTGTTGCCAGAAGTCCCTGATAAAACCATCCCCATCTGTGTTGGAAGGGTTTCTGTTCTCAACATACTGATGAAATCCTGGTGGGTCACTGAAGTGAATTTCAAAGGCTATAGCACCATTGAATAGTCCCGAATCCCAGTTTCTTTGATAGACAAATGAAGTGAATTC
Source organism: Podarcis liolepis (assembly GCF_965112155.1). Lineage (NCBI taxonomy): Eukaryota > Metazoa > Chordata > Lepidosauria > Squamata > Lacertidae > Podarcis > Podarcis liolepis. The sequence goes on along the minus strand of NC_139573.1, from coordinate 26,322,672 downwards.
AATCTCAGCTGTTGTTATCCAAACTTTACTTTTTACATTATTTGTCATATCGTGTTCTGATAGGTATGGAAGCCATTTTAAAAATGCCATAGAATAAAAGTCTCCATTGGCCACCACTACATTAGCCTTGCTGCTCATTATTTTATCATGTATTTTTGCCCCCTGTTGTAACATGTCATTAATTTCATGGATAAAACTAAAATCAGGAATTCTTTCTACGAAGGCAAAACAGATGCCATTTTGAGAAAACAATCGAAGTACTGTATGCACAAATCTTTCCCCATTGCCATTGTCCATTGCAGTGACCCCAATCCATGTCCACTTGAAATGCAGAAGCAAAGAGATAATTCCCTCATATTGAAGGTCTTCCTGGGCTGCCAACTGGTAGAAGGAAAGACCTGGGGTTTTATCATTCATCACTGGAGCAGAGCCATAAATGAGCTAAAGAGGGAATGGAGGAAGGGACGAGACAAATATAATTTCCAGAGTTATTTCAAACTATTTATGTACATTATATGATGAATTCTGTTGGCTGCATGCTGTCTTTCATTTATACAAAATAGACACATTCACATGAGCTGAAAACTGGGATAATTTCCCATTCCTGCTTGTTAAACATTTGATCTGATGAGTGGGGACAGGCACTGTGTCTATTATTTATTTATTTATTTTTAAAGATTTTTGTGTATGTGTCATTGCTGACATTGGTAGGTCTTGTGGGTTGAGTAAAATTGATGGGAGGGGCACATCAGGCCCCAATAAGAGGATTAGCTACCTGTGCATTAGATATTATTTAGCTATGTCAGAACTGTAAGTTCCGAATTTATTTTTCTAGAGCTTTTTTCCCCTTATTCATGATGCACAGACCCCAGTCAAGAGCAAAACTGAGATTTCTGCCTCCTTTTTGCATGATTCCTCGCACTTCTCTTATGAAACCACATTTCAATTGTGAACCAGCTGTTCACTACTATTACTCCTTTCCAGCAAAGCTTGATTGTTTCTGCTACTTAACATAACTTCATTATGTGTTTAATCTTCCCCAAACCCATTACTTTTGGGGGGTGGTGTGGTGAGGAGGGTGAAGGATTTTAGTGCCAGTTACCTGAAAGCTTCCCCCCTCCCACTGAATGCACATTCCTTCTTCACTAAGTAGAAAATGCTGCATACCCAAACATAGCTGCTCCATTATCCCACCAGTGGACTTTGGGATATCAGTCTCCTGGAAAGGGGAGGGGGTTGAAATAGAGAATGAATTATTCTCCCCTCCCGTGCAAATTTACTGCAAAGCAATGTTGTCATTAAAGTGCATAGTAGAAATGAAGGGGTGGATACTTAGATTGCAAAGAGGTATTGCCCATAAGTGCCATACCTGTGGAATCTTATAGATATCCAAAATGGTTGCCACATAAAAGGAGATTTCAGAGTCGAGTCCCCCAATAACCCCTGTTAGATTATTTTCAGTATCACATACATAGTTGGGGACACATTTCTCCAGTTTGGATAAAAGTATCAGTGTGGCAAGATACGTCTTTCTTGCATTACTATAGCTGTCATAGATGTGGAAGCCCAAGGTGATATTGGGTAAAATGTGGGAGCATCCATTAATCTCCTTGACTGCAAATGCCAATGCCAGGATGTGCTGGTAAGCCTTGGGCACCACCCTAGAATGAGAGTTGCAGATTGTTTCAGAAGCATCTTCAACACTTGGAACATTAAATATGTACTCAGAAGTTAATCATATTGAATTCAGTTAAGTCTACTACTGCGCTTCTAGACTGCTAGTATGCTAAAAATTCTACAAGGAAGGCTCAAGTAGTATGTGGACCGAGAACTCCCAGAAGTGCAAGCTGGATTTTGAAGGGGCAGAGGAACCAGAGACCAAATTGCAAACATGCGCTGGATTATGGAGAAAGCTAGAGAGTTCCAGAAAGACATCTACTTCTGCTTCATTGACTACGCAAAAGCCTTTGACTGTGTCGACCACAACAAACTATGGCAAGTTCTTAAAGAAATTCCCTAGCCGGAATTAAGATTGCCGGAAGAAATATCAACAACCTCAGATATGCAGATGACACAACCTTGATGGCAGAAAGTGAGGAGGAATTAAAGAACCTTTTATTGAGGGTGAAAGAGGAGAGCGCAAAATATGGTCTGAAGCTCAACATCAAAAAAACCAAGATCATGGCCACTGGTCCCATCACCTCCCGGCAAATAGAAGGGGAAGAAATGGAGGCAGTGAGAGATTTTACTTTCTTGGGCTCCATTATCACTGCAGATGGTGACAGCAGCCACGAAATTAAAAGACACCTGCTCCTTGGGAGGAAGGTGATGGCAAACCTAGACAGCGTCTTAAAAAGCAGAGACATCACCTTGCCAACAAAGGTCCGTATAGTTAAAGCTATGGTTTTCCCAGTAGTGATGTATGGAAGTGAAAGCTGGACCATAAAGAAGGCTGATCGCCGAAGAATTGATGCTTTTGAATTATGGTGCTGGAGGAGACTCTTGAGAGTCCCATGGACTGCAAGAAGATCAAACCTATCCATTCTTCAGGAAATCAGCCCTGAGTGCTCACTGGAAGGACAGATCCTGAAGCTGAGACTCCAATACTTTGGCCACCTCATGAGAAGAGAAGACTCCCTGGAAAAGACCCTGATGTTGGGAAAGATGGAGGGCACAAGGAGAAGGGGACGACAGAGGACAAGATGGTTGGATAGTGTTCTCAAAGCTACCAGCATGAGTTTGACTAAACTGCGGGAGGCAGTGGAAGACAGAAGTGCCTGGCGTGCTCTGTTCCATGGGGTCACGAAGCGTCGGACACGACTAAACGACTAAACAACAACAACAACTAGACTGCTATACACCCCTACCAAGAACTAAACTATTTTTTTTTTTTTTACAGAGCTGGTTCATGTGAGTTTCCAGATCAGTATGTTATATTTAAATCAAAATAACTGAGTTGACATTTGCAGCATCAGCCATTGTTCTGAAGCTGCTGCTCTGGGATTGATCATGAGAGGCTGTGTTCTTACACAAGTTCTTCAGGCAGTACTGGTGGAGGTTCCTCCATGAATGTTGCTGAAGTGGATAAAAAGCCACCATGGGAAACAATGCCACCGATGATGAAATCTCCTGGCTGATGATAGATGTGAAGTGGACGATGAGGACCTTGGAGCCTGCATTTTGCTATGTGAGCCTCACATATGTAAGGAAATAGTTCCAGTAGAAAGATTACTAAAACAACCATCCTTAATACAATACCATATTAATTCTACACAGAAACCACTATTTTTCTGGCAATACTATGAGCAGCATCTGCAAGATGAAAATTGTCTAATTTGAATGGTAATTTAGTTGCCTGAGAGGTTGCAATTTGGGCGTCTCAAACTCAGACATTTGGATACCAGACCCTATCTATTCTGATTAGATTTATAGTATTCTTTGACAGTTATCACTGAACATCCACAAGGATTTTTGAGAAGCAGCAGCTTTAATGATAGTCCTCGTATTCATTAAGTGCTAGGTATTCCTAGTGGAAATGCTGGAGAAAATGTGTTTGTCACATATTCAGAACCGTCACTTTTTAATTCCCTCGGGTTAGATAATAATGGACCAATGGTGTAGTGGTGCATTTTGAACTTAGGAGCTAATCATAACAAACCCTGTAGCCAACTGGGACTCCAAAATGTAGTGTGGTGTAGTTAGCATCTTGGAAATTGTCTGAGGAGACCTGGATCTATATCCCTGATCAGCCATGTGTCATGACTACAATCTATGCACAATACTTACTTGGGAGTAAGCTCTGTTGAATTCCAAGAGCTTATCTATGATCACAAAGTTGTACAAGACTCGTAAAACATATAAAGGAGAAAATACCATTAAAGGAAAACAAAATACTGTCTCTACTTTATTATCATCCCACATCTTCAAATTCCACTATAATATACTAATGACAAACAACAGTAAAACTTGGAAGCTTAGTTACTGCCTCTTCACCTTCCAAAAGCAAGGAGCATCTTGTGCCCTGGAAGATGATGACAAATCTGCTGTTGTACAGCACTGCAAGGGAGAGTAGAGTTTGAAATTACCCAAGACAAGGGAAACCAACAAAGAAACCACAAGAAATAGTATATGACAATTTTTTTATTAAAAAAATATTTAAAGATCCCTCTCCACACAATGCTCTTCTCTCCCTCAAAAAGCCAACATTCTGATAATACTTCTTGCATTCTTGTTCAACCCACAGATTAATAAAAAGTGGACACTTCTAGACTGAGAGTAAAATACATGTGCTTTGTAGGGTGAAGATCCTTGTTTTGATTTCCAGTACCTGTCTTCAAAATGAAGTCAGGAAACCTCAGTTTCAAATCCTTGCTATAGTAACTAATGCTGGGTTAGGTGGTCTACTCCATCACATACAACTCATCACACTCAAGTTGCATGAAGGGCTGCCTATAAGGATCACTTATGAGCATTATAGATTACCATTGGCTGTAAAACAAGCGAAATGAGATAACTAAACCTTTCAAAAAGTAGATTTTGTAAAGAAATAAATGGTGCTTATATAAGTATGTTGAAAATATCCTACATACCTATATCTGCCAAATATGGTTGACATCATTTTAAAATACAAATCAGCAGATACTTTGTTGTTCCCCACATTCAAAGGGTGTGTCAAAGTTTTCATTCACATGCCAGTGCAGGATTTCTAGTCAACAGTTTCCTCAATGCATTCTGGACATCCTTGTTCCTCAGGCTGTATATAATAGGATTGACCATTGGTGTCCCAACTATATAGAGCACAGAAAAGACTTTGCTTAAGTTGGGATACCAAGTTGTTGTAGGTACACCATACACCACCATCAGTGTCCCATAGAACACTGTAACCACAATGAGATGTGAGGAGCAGGTGGAAAAGGCTTTTTGTTTGCTTTTGGCAGATGGGATCTTGAGGATGGTGGAGATGATTTTACAGTATGACAGAATGGTAAGAAGGAATGGAGAGAAGGATACAAGAGAAGCAATAAGGAAAGAAAGGATTCTCACCAGTCGTGTGTCTCCACAGGCAAGTTTAACCACAGGTGCCAAATCACAGAAGAAATGATCAATCTTATTAGAGGCACAGAAAGGCAGCACAGAAACCATTGGCATGGTGACAAATAAGGAAATAAACCCACCAACCCATGACCCTATCGCTAGCTGAACACACACTCTGAAGTTCATTAAGTTTCCATAATGCAGTGGTTGGCATATGGCTACATAGCGATCATAGGACATTGCTGCTAGAAGAAAACACTCGGTAACTGCCAGTGAGCCAAAGATGTAAAACTGGAGGAGACAAGCTGAGAAGGAAATGGCCTCATGGGCAGTCAGTAATGTTTTCAGCATCTTCGGAACCACACTAGTGGTGTACCATATTTCCAAGAAAGAGAGGTTTCCCAGGAAGAAGTACATGGGGGTATGAAGGCTGTGGTCAGTTAACACAACCGCTGTGATCATTATATTCCCCATTAATGTTACTATGTAGACCACAAGAAATATTACAAATGTAGGCATTCTTAGCTCATGAAGGTTCCCAAATCCCAGGAGAATAAATTCTGTGATCACTGTTTGATTAGGGCTTGCATTTCCACCTGAAAAACAGACACACGGTTGATGAGGAAGAGGAAGACAAGCAGAGCAGGGTATCTGTTTAACAGAATCTGAATAATTTGACTCCCTATAATCAAATGGAATGTACAATCATATTGAGCAATACAAAAACTTCTTTCCAGTTAACTCTCTTCATAAGCCATTTGCACATTTAGTTATGTAGGAAACTCACCCCCATTGTTCTTCGGGTGAGTGGCAGCTGGGCTGCTTCCAAGAAGTATTTCCTAGTATAAATTTTGCACATTTGTACGTTCTGCAAAATTAAAATATTTGAATACGTAGAGCAGGGGTAGCCAACATGGTGCTTTCTGCTGTTGTTGGATCACAACTCCCATCATCCTGATCACTGACCATCCTTGCAGAGGGTGATGGGAAAATAGCTACCCCTAATATAGAGGCTTGTAATCTTTGATTCCTCAAACTTTCCCAGAACCTATGGGCAAAATTCATAGACTCATAGAACTGTAGAGCTGGATAGTATACCAAGGGCCATGTAGTCCAGCCCCTCACAATGCAGGAATCTCAACTAAAGCATCCATGACAGATGGTCACCCAACCTCTGCTTAAAAATCTCAAATGAAAGAAAGTCTACCACTTTCCGAGAGAGTCTGTTCCTGTATCAAACAGCTCTTGCCATTAGAAAGTTATTCCTTATATTTAGTCGGAATCTCCTTTTTTGTTACTTGAAGCCATTGGTTCTGGTCCTACTCTGTGGAGCAGGAGAAAATGAGCGTCTCCACCTTCCATGTGGCAACCTTTGAGATATATGAGGATGGCTATCATATCTCCTCTCTGTCTCCTCTTTTCCAGGTTAAACATATCCAACTCCCTCAACCATTTCTCATAAGGCTTGGTTTCCAGACCCTTGATCTTCTTAGTTGCCCTCCTCTGCACATGTTTTAATTGTTATATTTCTAAAACCAAGTCTCTGGTGCTCTGTCATACAAAGGGAAACTAGACCTGATTGTGCAGGGAACCTGCTGCTCTCCTGATGTTGTGGATCCACTCACAGTGACCCCTTCCCAGGGAGCAAGAGCTAACCTTTGAAGGTGAACACAAAGCAGGGAAGATTTCAATGGCTCTACTTAGCATGACTAATGGAACAATCCTATGCACAGGAAGCTTGTGTGAAGCAAGCCCAGTGTAAACTGAACTGGCAAAAAGTACATCAGATCCAAACTCTGTTCAGGGGCAGGCTACTTCTGGCTGAGCCAGCCTAAATATGACAGGAGGGAAAGACGCCTTTAAAATGTGTTTTGAGTTATACCCCCCACCTTGTTGGCTTAATGTACACCAGGTCTCCAGGACACATGACTGAGCTGAAAGGGTTTGAAATCCAACCTAAGTCTCCCTTCCCTCTATTCCCCCCCCCTCATCTGTTTTAGAGCTTATGCCAATTTAAGATTCTCCAGGCTCAACTCAGATGACTGGATCCCAGCTCAGATGAGATAAGGATGGGGAGATAAGCTGGTGTAGTCTGGGTGTTCCGGGAACCTCCCAGCTCAATCAGAGATCTGCTGGATCCTAACTCCACTCATGCTGGTGGATCTTGCTGTAGAATTGAGTCTGGATCCAACTCAAAGTTTGTCTTTTTAAAATATTTAAAGGAAAGGCAGCTAAGTAAATGAATTTTGTTTTACCTTTCAACACATTGTCTTCTAAATGCATCTTGCAGGTCTTGGCTATGTATTTATCATAGGTTATAGGTTATTTCAGATTCATATATATCCACGTTGGGGAAAAATAGTTCTCGTGGTGCTTTATTCTGAGAGTAGCTAAAATGATGTGTCCTTGGCAAACCAATAAATAAGCAAATTGTTGAACTAATTAGTAGCAAAATATTTATATTTAGCAGTGCCATAATAATTTGATTGCATGAACAATAGGGATTAATTTGTATCTCTAGCCTGTTTCCAGTTGGGAATATTTATTTATGAGTCAGGTCAAAGTTCTGGTAGCTAAAAAATAAGGGAGAACAAAACGCATCCCCCCCTTCTTTTTTTGAAATGGCACAGTCAACGTTGTGACAATCAGAGAGCATAATTGCCTTTAAATCTGTAGCTATGCATTTTTAACGAATGGTATTTATTAGATAGATTTATTGTCATTGTCCGTATATACACAGTATACACAACAACGAAAATCAAACACCCACCCAAAGACCGGGTTCACATATACATTTGCACGTATCTCCGACACTCTCATCCTATTCAGACATAAGCTATAAAACATAACATAATCCAGAATATAGCATGACCTATTAAAGGCATAACATAACCTAAAACCTATCTCATTCCTTCCTACTCCCTGCTTGCTAAACCTTGCAACTGGCCCTGTATATTGTATATAACAGTGTTTCCCAACCGGTGTGCCGCGACACACTACTGTGCCGTGAGACACCGGCTGGTGTGCCGTGGGAGGGAGGCGGGCGAGTCGGGCGGCGAGAGGCGGCGGCGAGGATCCGCGTCGAGCCGGGGGCGGCTCCGCGGTGGTGGTGCCGAGCGGCGGGGCAGCGCACGCAAAAGGGAGGAGCGCGAGACAGCGGAGGAGGAGGAGGCCGGCATGTCCGGGCAGCAGCAGCAACAGCAGCAGCAGCAACTCCCGGCGACGGCTCCTCCTCCGCCCGCTATCGCCGCCACCACCACAACAGCCGCCGCCGCCTCAGCTGCCGCCGTCCCTCAGTCCCTCGCTCTGCTGCCTCCTCCCACCCCGGCAAGGGGAAGGGAAAAAACGTTCACTTTTGTGCGCCCCCCCCCGCGTGACGCTGCGCGCTGACGTCACGGGGCGGGGCTTTAATGGTGGTGTGCCGCGAGATTTTTTTCCGGTAAGCAGGTGTGCCGTTGCCCAAAAACGTTTGGGAAACACTGGTATATAAGCATGAAGAAGACATATTGGAATGTTGTTATTCTTATATCTGCATTTGATAAAAGCAGACACACACATCAACAACCTAGAATTCATTAGAAGATTTATTTATATTAGTAGTTTAATATTAAATAATTTAAACTTATTTATTATAGTAAAGCGTGTTCTCACTAGCAGAGAGCACGTGTTGCGGTTGGGGAGCAGGCCACCATCATGACTTGGCAAATTTGGGAACCCAAGATGAAGAAAGGGTTAATTGGGTCGCTGGGGAATTTTGGGTGTTGCAAAAATTGGAGGAGGGGTTTAGAGTGCGAAGTTCATTGTTCGCAAAGCCTTGGAGGGATGGACTCGACTTTGTCCTTCCCGGCCGGCAAATCGACAACCCATATCTTTTGATATGTTGTGCGAGATGCGCAGAAAGCTGCGGGTGGTTTGTTGGTCTGTGTATGAGGCCCGCCTGTTTTCAGCTGCCTTTTCGATTGCCTTTTTTGGTGCCCTAAGGGTGGGTGAAATAGTGGTTGAAGACCATAAGGATGGCCGTACTCGTGGCCTTTTGATGCAGGATGTGCAGTTGTCTCCTGTAGAACTCCGTATCACAATTAGACATTCAAAAATGGATCAAAAGGGCAGGGGGGCCCTCATTCGTCTCCCGGCCACGGGAGAAGCGGGCCCTTGCCCTGTAAAAGAAGTCAGGAGATACCTGGCTATCCGCACCCCTGGGGATGGTCCACTTCTTAGGCATGGGGATGGTTCCCCCCTGTCAAGGCAGCAGTTTGCGAAAGTAATGCGCAAAGTAATTGTGGCGGGTGGCGGCAGGGCATCTGATTTTGCCCCACACTCATTTAGGATTGGGGCTGCCACTACGGCGGCACATTGGGGCTTGTCAGCGGCCAGAATACAGGATTTGGGTCGCTGGAAGTCTGAAGTGTTCAAAAGTTATATTCCTTAATAAGTACCTTACATTGTTTTGTTTGTTCATATTAGGTTTAGCGGCTGTTCGCGTATGGATGGTGGGGCACAGCATCGTCCATTGGGCTGGCGTCGCAGCTCGACAGCTGGGAATGGGTCCTGGTCTCGGCCTTCCTCGACATGTTCAGTTGTCTTGGATATCCAGAAGGGGAATGCGCTGGTCGGAGCTCCTGCCTCGGATTCGGAGGCGGTTGTTATGGGATGTACCCCCGTCGGCCATTGTGTTACAACTGGGTGAGAACGACCTGGTTTCTATGAACTGTTTTTCCCTGCGTGCTACCATTTTATCGGACTTGGAGACGCTGCAGGCTATGATGCCTGACGGGAAAATCTTTTGGTCAAGGCTGCTACAACGGCGCGCTTGGAGGGGCAGTCGTTGCCCAGCCGCCATTGAGAGGGCAAGGAGCCGTGTCAACTCCGCAGTGACGAGGAAGGTCTGGGAGTTGGGTGGAGATGTGATTTTTCATCCTGAAATTTCTTCTCAGAGGCCATCTTTATTCCGAGATGATGGTGTGCACCTTTCTGCTTCAGGTAATGAAGCTTGGTTAGGTGCGGTGGTGGCCAAGCTGAGGTCTTGGCTGGGGCTGTGAGTGGTTTGGCGGTGAGCCGTGGGCTCCATGGCGGTTAGGCATTGGTTAAATTGGTGCTTGGAGGGGTAAGGTGCCTATCCCTCCAAATGATGCGAATGGGAATTCCGTTAAAGGAATCCAGGGGCTTGCCATCCTTTCGTCCTTGTCCGTGGAGCCGGACTTGGGCCGGGCAAGACCCCACCGGAACATGAGGGTGAGAGGTGTTGGACTGCATTTACCCAGCCTCATTTCTCCCCAATACTTGTTTCCCACGCTGGCTTCCGGTGGTGTCCGGAAGTGTCAGCACTGTCCTTGGGGGGGCAAGGACAGATAGTCATAACCAATGCCTAAGCAACCACTCACATTTGCTGTAATTAAATAAAGTTGTGGCCAAAATTATGCCAAAAACCTTAAACAAAAATTAATGTGTGCTGTGTGAATTTTTGGGGGGTGGCACTGCGGAACTCAACACGCAAAGCGTGTTCTCACTAGCAGAGAGCACGTGTTGCGGTTGGGGAGCAGGCCACCATCATGACTTGGCAAATTTGGGAACCCAAGATGAAGAAAGGGTTAATTGGGTCGCTGGGGAATTTTGGGTGTTGCAAAAATTGGAGGAGGGGTTTAGAGTCTATAAATTTGAGGAGCTAGACTAGGGGACTTCCTCTTGGCCGTTTTGCATCGGATCACCCGCCCCCCTCCCTTTTATAGGGTGGTTCTTGGGTTCATTTGACCTTGCTATGCCTGTCATGGGGTCGTTCGCCTTTGAGCGGGGGCCTGGTAGGAATTTTGCCATTTGGCTGATTGGCTCTTGCCACTTGGTTTTTGCCTACTGCGTAGCAAATCGTCACAACTTGTAAGGTTGGCGGTTAGGCATTGGTTAAATTGGTGCTTGGAGGGGTAAGGTGCCTATCCCTCCAAATGATGCGAATGGGAATTCCGTTAAAGGAATCCAGGAGCTTGCCATCCTTTCGTCCTTGTCCGTGGAGCCGGACTTGGGCCGGGCAAGACCCCACCGGAACATGAGGGTGAGAGGTGTTGGACTGCATTTACCCAGCCTCATTTCTCCCCAATACTTGTTTCCCACGCTGGCTTCCGGTGGTGTCCGGAAGTGTCAGCACTGTCCTTGGGGGGGGGGGGCAAGGACAGATAGTCATAACCAATGCCTAAGCAACCACTCACATTTGCTGTAATTAAATAAAGTTGTGGCCAAAATTATGCCAAAAACCTTAAACAAAAATTAACGTGTGCTGTGCGAATTTTTGGGGGGTGGCACTGTGGAACTCAACACGCAGCAGAGCACAGCTGTTGCACTACTTCACAACAGCCTTGGCAGACATATAAAATGTGACATTGGGAAACAATGAAAGCATACAGAAAGGACGTGCCTCAAACTCAGCCTTGAGAGCTAGACATGTATACAAGATAACACAGTCGCGTACGCCAGAAAGGGAGAGCCAAAGGGTGGTGCCCACACTGAGAAGGGAGTAAATATGAATAGAGTAGATTGAACAATGTATTAGAAATGTGTTAAACTCTGATAGGTAGATTGTAAGCCAAGCCTCCAAAAGAGGGGCGGCAGTAAGGGATAAAACTACGGTGCTGAAACCAGATCGGGGCTCTTCGTATCCACGGGTACGGAGGGTCCGCTTTTGCAAACGCGCTAATAAAAGGGTTACCCTTATATTGAAGTCCTTTGTCAGTTTCTATCCACGGACAACTTCCCACAACTTTTGGCGCCCAACGTGGGGCTCTCGACGGGCTGCTCGGGGGGATCTCGGAATCCGGGTAGGCGCCCCTCCGTCTTTTCGGAGTGACCCGAGCCGGAGTCCACCCGTGACAGTTCACGAGGGCTAAAAGACAGGACTTGATATAGGGGGATAGAGAGAGAGAACTAGGTCTCATTTTTGGCGGTCCGGGACCGCGAGCACCCAGCGGGGACGCCCGCCTGTTCACTAGTTGCGAGAAGCGACGCTGGACTGTATTGGGTGAGTAGACATGAGAACTTTGTAAACTGTGCTGTGGGACGGGGGTGAGAGACTCGTCTCTTGGATGAAAGAGAGGCTCCATACGGACGCGTGAGTGTGGATCAGGGTTTCGGCCCTGACGGGAGGATTAGCTTGCGGTTCCGTCTCTCCCGCGAGGGAAGCGGCCAGGCGATTCCGTGTGATTGTGTGAGTGAGTGAAATTGGAGACATTGTAAACCATGGGTAAGGGTCAGAGTAAACGACAGAAGGATTCAAAGGACAAGGGCCCAATTGACCCTAACAGTCCGCTGGGTCAAGTATTGATCCAATGGGACGAGGACTATTTGAAAAAGTTCACCGGTAACCTCATAAAGGTCACCATGATCAATTTTTGCAGGGTGGTCTGGCCAAAGTACCCGATAGGGCCAGACGCCATGTACAACTGGGATCCTGAGGGGGAGACAGATAAATACTGGATGACTCAATTGCGAAACTATTTGATAGCTAATAAGAAAGATAAGGAGAAGCCTTACCTGGAGGTGTGGTTTCACGTTCAATTTTTTGGACCCGACCCACCCCCAACTAGGCAGTTTCTAATGAAAAAGAAGGAGGAGGAGTCGGACGAGGAAACACATCCCGTCCCCTCTGCTCCTCCGGCCATACAACGGCCACCTAGTCCGGTAACGCCCCCCGCTATAATAAACTCACCGACAGGAGGCCGGCCCGAAAGGGAAAGGAACTCCTCTTCCCCCGCCATTGAGGAAATTGAGACTCCAGAGGGAGGACTGAGCGATACAGCCGCCTCGCCGCCGCCATATTATGCGTTGCACAGGGAAGTACAACAACTGAAAAGGGACGTGTATAATTTCCCCCTCCCTGGAAAGACGTCTCACGCTTCCCCTGGGTCTGAGACATTTCGGAGTTATAGGAAGGAGAATGGTTGGAAGTTCGTCCAGTCTCGGGATCCGAATGAATCCCCAGTTCAGAGTTTCCCCCTCCGGGAAACCCCAGGGGGCATTGATAATGCAGGCCACCCGGTTATGGTATATGTGGTTAGTCCCATAAAGCCATCGGAACTCAGAGAACTGAAGCAGACCTTACCTAAAATGCATGAGTATAGTCAGGAGGTCGCGAACCTCCTACAAATGTGGATGGGACCACACATATATACATATACTGAACTGATGTACATTCTGGGCCATCTATTCACCCCAGAAGAAAAAGCAATGATTAGGGGGGCAGCCATGCAGTATTGGGAGACTAAGGAATTACAGAGAGTGGCGGCTCCACCGCCCGTCGGTGCAGGGCAGCAACAGGCGGTCCCCGCGGAGACTAAGTTCCCCATAGGGGATCCGAATTGGGATATAAATGATGAGGCGCACCGGACACATTTGAAAGATTTGAAGGAAATGATATTGGAAGGTATCAAGCATGCCGTGCCTCAAAGTACCAACTTGACTAAGGCTTTTGAAGTTAATCAGATGAAAGAGGAGTCGCCGGGCGACTTTATACAGAGGATTAGGGACCATCTGACTAAGTACTCGGGAGTGGCGCCGGATACACCTGCCTTTGATAGCCTCCTAAAGATGCAATTTGTGACAAAGGCATGGCCCGACATTCAGAAAAAGTTGCAGAAGATGACCTGGCAGGACGCCGTGATCATAGATCTAGTAAGGACAGCACAACAGGTATATGTTAATAGGGAAGCGGTAAAAAGTAAACAAAAATGTCAGATGATGGCAGCTACTTTACAGAAAACATGGGAAATCAAGAAACAGCAGGAGGTTGAGGCCACTAGAGGGCAGAGGGGAATGGCATATCAGGGAAGGGGGCGGGGAAGGGGAGGAAATACCTCAGGCCCCGGTATCATTTGCTATCGGTGCAACAAACCCGGCCATTTCGCCCGGGAATGCCGAACTCCAAGGGCTAAAGTACCTGAGAGGGAAGAAGTTAGAAGGGGGAACCAGGCGCCCAGGCAAAAAGGAGCGGATTAGGATACTGGAGCGGCTGAGTTGTTTAGTTTGTATGACGAATAGGGAACCTCCGGCTCGCTCCAAGGGGCCCGGAATGAGCCACTGGTGAATTTGTGCGTGGGTCCCTCTAAGAAATCAGTGGTCTTTTTGGTCGACTCCGGAGCGACCCAGTCTTCTGTATGCATATCTATTCCCGGGGTGCGCAAGACCATGTCAAACTTGAAAGTGGTAGGAGTGAGCGGAAAAGCGAAAGAAGTTGTACAATTAGAAGAAACTACTATAATGAGGGGAAGCCGAATGGCAAAGGGGTCCTTATTGTTTATTCCCGAATCAGGAATAAATCTATTAGGACGAGATCTGATGGTAGGACTGGGGTTTCAGTTGCTGGACTTAGACTTAGGAACCCCCATGTATCCCTTACAGATAGAAGACGAGGAGCAAATAGACCCAACAGTGTGGGCAGATGGGAAGACGGTGGGGAGGCTAGAAATAGCCCCAATCAAGATCACAGTAAGACCCGGGATTACCCAGTCGTGGACCCCCCAGTATCCCATGACAAAGAAAGGAAGGATAGGGTTACAGCCCGTAGTGGATGGGCTTCTGGAGCAGGGACTGCTAGAACCCACCATGTCACCTTTTAACTCCCCTATTTTAGCAGTGCAAAAGAAGGATGGGAAATATAGAATGGTTGAGGATTTGAGAAATATAAACAATATAGTGGTACCCCGGTTTCCAGTAGTGCCAGACCCTTACACGTTGTTAAGCCGTATCCCACCCACTACCTGATGGTACACGGTTATTGACTTGAAGGATGCATTCTGGACTTGTCCCCTGGATGCTGAAAGCCGAGATTTGTTTGCTTTTGAATGGGAGAATGCGAACACAGGCAGGAAACAACAGTACAGATGGACAGTTTTGCCCCAGGGGTATACAGAAAGCCCACTCCTTTTCGGGCAAGCGATAGGGGAGAAGTTGGCGGACTTTACTACCACTGGCCCCAACCTCTTGTTGGTATATGTTGATGATTTGCTGATAATTGGGGAAAAGGAAAAGGAAGTGAAACAGGATTCTATAAGATTGTTAAACTGGTTGGGAAAGCTAGGAGTGAAAGTATCGAAGGAAAAACTGCAGTTCGTCCAAAAGAAAGTAAAGTACTTAGGGCACTGGTTGGAAGGGGGAACAAGGAAGCTAGACCCAGAAAGAGTTAAGGGAATTTTGGAACTACAACCCCCAAGAAACAAAACAGATATAAGGAGGATGTTAGGGTTGCTGGGGTATTGTAGATTATGGATAGACCAATATGCAAAATTGGTTCAATTTTTGAACCAAAAGCTTATTGGGGACGAAAAAGTAACGTGGAAGCCAGAGGATGAATTAAGATGGGAAGAAATAAAACGAACACTGGTCGGGGCCCCAGTCTTAGCACTGCCTAATCTCCAGCAACCGTTTCATTTGTAAGTAACGATCAGTTCCCAGACCGCGGTAGGGGTTTTGGCCCAAAAGAGAGGGGGGCGGTATCAGCCGGTCACATACCTTAGCAAAACCCTGGAACCAGTAGTGCGGGCATGGCCCACTTGCATCCAGGTGGTGGCGGCAGCGGCTGTATTGGTGGTGGAGAGTAGAAAATTAACTTTTGGAGGAGCGCTGATAGTTCATAGCCCCCACCAGATATCCACCATAATGACTGGGGCGGCCTCCACATGGATGACGGATGGTCGTTTGGTGAAATATGAAACCATATTACGAACAAGCCCCAACATCACCTTGGGGACTGACCGAAATTTAAACCCAGCTGAGTTTCTGATCGGAGAGAGAAAGAGTGGGAGCCAGATGAACATGACTGTATGGGTACTATACAATTAATGTCCAAGGTCCGGGAGGATCTGTCAGAAATGCCCCTGGTGGGGGGGGAAAGGTGGTACACTGATGGTTCTAGTTATGTTGAAGAGGGGAAAAGAAAGTCAGGATACGCTGTAGTTAAGGAGGACGGGGAGGTGCTTGAGAGTGGGGCTTTGCCGGCGACTTGGTCGGCTCAGAAATGTGAAATCATGGCTCTGACACGAGCCCTTGAGTTAGCTAGAGGCCTAGAGGTGACTATATGGACAGACTCTCGCTACGCATGGGGGGTGGTACATACCTTTGGTAGAACTTGGAGAGACAGAGGGTACATTAAGGCGGATGGAAAACAAATCGAGCACATGGCATTACTAGAAAGATTACTAGACGCCCTCACGGAACCAGAAAAGGTGGCAGTAGTCCATGTCCCGGCTCACACCAGGGGAATGAGCCCCGCGGAAGTGGGAAATAGGTGGGCTGATTTGAGGGCGAAAGAAGCCGCCAGGGATACCCCTAGCGCCACACTAACCCAGCAATATAGTTTGAAGGTACCGGTCCTGATTAAAGAAGACACAGGAGACCTGGTTTTTACCTCTCAAGAATTAGACTACATGAGAAAGGAGGGATGGGAACATAGGAATGGTGATTGGGAGACCCCAACCGGGCAAATGGCAATACCTAAAGCTACGATGATGGGGATCCTAGAAAAGGTACATGAAAGTGGGCACTTCGGGACGGAGGCGATGATTAATATGGTAAAACCCCTGTATTGGAGCAAGGACATGTGGCCCATGGCTCATTCGATAGCTTGGAAATGTTTAATTTGTCAGAAAGTAAATAAGACCAGAGCAAAGAAAACTGAAAAAGGGGGAAGACCCCTCACAGTCTGGCCGTTCCAGAGGATACAGGTGGACTTCACAGAACTACCAGAGAGAGGGGGGCAGAAATATTTGCTGGTATTTAAAGATCATCTTACAGGGTGGGTGGAAGCCTTCCCTAGCAGGAAGGCAACGGCACAAGTGGTGACTAAAGCCATCTTAGAACATATAGTCCCCCGGTACGGTGTAATTGAGGCCATCGACTCGGATAGAGGCACCCACTTCACTCAAAGGATTTTACAGGAAGTGATGGCAGCCTTGGGAATTAAGTGGGACCTGCACACACCGTGGCACCCTGAAAGTAGTGGCAAGGTAGAGAGGGCGAACGCAGAGATTAAAAAGCACTTGACTAAACTATATCTGGAGAATGGGTTGCCCTGGACAAAGAACCTTCCACTGGCTTTATTAAGAATGCGGGTGGCGCCGAGAAAGGACCTGGGAGTTTCTCCTTTTGAATTGATGACAGGGAGACCCTACCTGGCCCAGCTGGGACAGCCTCTCGTAGAATTTAGGGATCTGTTCCTAAGAAAATATTTACAGTCACTCTCCCAGTCTTTGTTATCTCTCCATAGACGTGGTGTTTTGGTCCAGCGTCCTCCTCTCCTAGAACATCAGCATACATTCCAGCCCGGTGACCGGGTCCTGATAAAAGCGTGGAAAGCGGAGAAATTGCACCCTGCTTGGGAAGGTCCATTCCAGGTATTGCTTATCACCGAGTCGGCGGTGAGGACCAGAGAGCACGGGTGGACTCATTATCACAGGGTCAAGAAAGCCCCACAGGACTGGAGGGTAATTGTTGATCCCGATGACCCGCTGAAGGTGACGCTTACCAATCAGGGAACCAGGAACCGGAAGGAATCCAAACGCTAACCCCAATGTGTCTATTCTGTACCTGCAAGTGTCTTTTTGAATGCTGTTGCTGTTCTCACTGTGAAGGGTGTGTCTGCTGCGTCCATTGCACAGAGGAGTGCAATCTCGTGTGCATAACGGACATTATACTCCAATACTGCACGGTTGAGAGAGGAGGGGAAATTGCATATTGTAGTCTGGTTCCGACCCCCACAGTGGTTCAAGCCCTCAAGGAGTTGGAGGAGACATAATATGAAAACAAGTTGGTTGAAGGGATTCCTGTTGGGCCTTCTAATGGCCGGTGTGGTTTGGGGCTCCGCAGAAACATCGTCATGCGCAGAATGTATTCAGGTCACTAAAACTGGGAGTAGAATTACAAGGACTCTGATGTATTACAACGTTGCCCCAGAGTGTAGAGAGGCGTTAGACCCATGTGTCTATAATCAGACACAGTACTTCAGGTGCAGAACCAAAGAAAATAAAATTGAGTGTTATGAACCTCTAGCAGTGGGACCTATTACCTCCAGCATATATGTATATGGATATAAAGGGGGAACAGCAAATAAAGCGAGTGAGAGGGTACGTATGTTTTCCCTAGCACAAAACAGGCAAGGATATATAGCCCACAACTCTACTAGGGGCACGGAGAAGATACCGTATTTTTCTCTCTATTACACGCAGATTTTTTCTTCTAAAAAGGAAGGGGAAATGTCTGTGCGTGTTATGGAGCGAATGTGGGGGGGTCCCTGGAGCCGATTAGGGGAGCGCAGGAACAAAAATCAGCAAAAATCAATCGTGCGTTGTGTCCGAGAGGGAAACCTGAAAAGAGGAAGTGGCAGTTTTCCTGCATTCTGCCTCAGGGTCTTACTGCCCACCCTCCTCTGTTTCGTTGCTGTGTTTGCTCAAACGGAACAAAGAGCAGGCAAATCCCCTCCCCTCCAGGCAAGCAGAGGGGAAAGCAGAGGTCTTTCCTTCTAGTAATTCCTCTCTGTGCTCCTCGCAGGCAGCCAGAAAGCATGCAGGAGGAGAGAGAAAGCTGGCTTCGGTTTGTGGAAACTTTTGCCTTTCTTTCCTCCCTCCCGTAAAATCCCTCTCCTGCTTTCTTAGCCAGCTGCTTCTCTGCACAACGCTCTCTTGTCCCTTCTGTGTTTTTCCTTCACTCCCCACTTAAAATGTAGTTACAAAGCATGGATCCACATGGATCCTCAGGATCTTTGCATTGGGCCACCCCAAATTCACCATCAGATCACATAGCAGCCTGCCCCCCCAAAATCACACACCCACTGTTGCCTGGGGCTGCAATGGTGCAAAAATGTGGTTAAAAAGCATGGATCCACATGGATCCTCAGGATCTTTGCATTGGGCCACCCCAAATTCACCATCAGATCACATAGCAGCCTGCCCCCCAAAAATCACACACCCACTGTTGCCTGGGGCTGCAATGGTGCAAAAATGTGGTTAAAAAGCATGGATCCACATGGATCCTCAGGATCTTTGCATTGAGCTACCCCAAATTCACCATCAGATCACATGTCTGTGGCCACAGCATGAAGCACAAAAATGATACATCCACTGTTTCATTCAGAATTTTTTTCCTTGTTTTCCTCCTCTAAAAACGATGTGCGTGTTATGGTCAGGTGCGTGTTATAGAGCGAAAAATACGGTACATGTTTGTTTCGATGCGTGTACTGCTATCATCAAAGGACAAGGGCCTAACGACCAGGATGGAGTTACCTGTGGGTCATTAGACTGGGAGAGGTCTTATCTCCAAGAGAATAAGTATTTGTTTCAACAGCTTACGGGTTCTAACGTAGGGGCCACCCCCATAACCAATTACAGGTATACTGGAGGGGTGGAAGAAGCACCCTCATATAAAGGACCAGAGGGGATAAACATTACCAGGGGGGCGGCTTCAACGGCCTGTGGTTCAGGGAAATGTAACCCTATATGTTTGTGGGCCGAGGAGTTGTCTTCCACTACCCCCAAGTATATACATTTCGGATTGGGGATCGATGGTACTGGAAAGGACCCCTATGGATATCTGATAGTTCAGATCCACACCACAAGAGTAAGTAAACGGCCTATAACGGTATACGAGAGTTTTGAAGAAGAGATACAGCAATTGAACACTCTACTCCTGCCTCCAAAGGCTCATAACATGTTTTTAAGCCTGGCCGAGACCATCGCTAAAGAATTGACTGTGAGGAATTGTTTTGTATGCGGAGGGACTAACATGGGAGATCAGTGGCCCTGGGTAGCTCACGAGGTAAATTACATGGAAGTTCAGAGGAACGAAAAGAATTATTCATATCAGCATCCAGGTAATGAAGTGTGGCGCATATCAAACAGTTTGGTGGGAGTGGAGTGTTTTGTGAGGAATGTATCGGCAGAAAGGGGAGGTACAAAGGTGGGGGATACTCCTTGTGTAGGACAATGGAATAATAAACAATGGTGGAGCTCAGATAACATTTCCAGGGAATGGCCATCAGCACTAGCCAATATGACTAACATGACGTTTCTCAGGGACACCTCAAGAGAATGGACAACTCCAGACGGATTCTATTGGGCTTGCGGAGAATATGCATATAATAAACTGCCTTTAGATTGGGTGGGGTCCTGTGTGTTGGCCACTCTGCGACCAAGTTTCTTTCTGCTCCCCCTAGAGACGAAAGCCAAGTTGGGTATGCCCGTATATGAGGAACTAGGGCCCAGGAGAAAGAGGGCGATTCACATAGGGACATGGAAAGATAGTGAGTGGCCCCCAGAAAGAATAATCCAGTATTACGGCCCTGCAACCTGGGCTAATGATGGGACGGCGGGGTCTTTTGGAAGGGACCCAATCTATCTCTTAAATCGTATTATTCGCTTGCAAGCTGTAGTAGAAATTATAACCAATGAAACCGCTGCCGCTTTGACAAAACTTGCTAAGGAACGTGCAAAAAGCCGCACCTATATTATGCAGAACAGATTAGCGCTCGATTATTTATTAGCGAAAGAGGGCGGGGTTTGTGGGAAATTTAATTTGACTAACTGCTGTATCGAGATAGATGATAGTGGAAAGGTAGTAAAAGACATAGCCAACCGAATGATAAAAATAGCGCACGTGCCGGTACAAACATGGGAAGGCCTTAATTTCAGGGAATTGTTTGGCTCATGGTTCCCGAAATTGCCAGGGTTACAAGCCATCGTAGCACTAATTGGATTAATAGCCGCTGGATGTGTGTTGATTCCCTGTGTGTTGCCCATCTTTATGAAAGCAATCAACAACTCACTCTCCCTGTTAGCCCAGCGACACGTAACCACTCAGTTAATGGCGATGAGATACAAACTCATCCCCACTGATGATGAAGAACAAGACCATTGGGAATTGTTGCGTGAGTTTGAGGCAAGGTACAAAAGAGAGGGGGGATTGTGAGATTGGGAAACAATGAAAGCATACAGAAAGGACGTGCCTCAAACTCAGCCTTGAGAGCTAGACATGTATACAAGATAACACAGTCGCGTACGCCAGAAAGGGAGAGCCAAAGGGTGGTGCCCACACTGAGAAGGGAGTAAATATGAATAGAGTAGATTGAACAATGTATTAGAAATGTGTTAAACTCTGATAGGTAGATTGTAAGCCAAGCCTCCAAAAGAGGGGCGGCAGTAAGGGATAAAACTACGGTGCTGAAACCAGATCGGGGCTCTTCGTATCCACGGGTACGGAGGGTCCGCTTTTGCAAACGCGCTAATAAAAGGGTTACCCTTATATTGAAGTCCTTTGTCAGTTTCTATCCACGGACAACTTCCCACAAAAATATGTGAGAATGGTATGATTTTTGTAGAGTTATATTAATATTTTAAATGCCCCCCCCCCATTTTAGCTTCTTTTCAGCTTATATCCTGTTTGTAGTTCTTCTGTGAAGTATAAGATACAGTAGTCACTTATATTATTTACGTCTACTATCCATCAACATGTGATCCATACAACATGTATTTTTAATCTTTTGTTGGAAGCTGCCCAGATATTATTATTATTATTATTATTATTATTATTATTATTATTATTATTATTATTATTGCCAACTCCTAGAGGCCATGGGGGCTTCAGCCCCCACAATAAATATTTAAGGGACCAGTGCCCCACAAAGTTGATGGGCATTCCCATTCAAATGGTGTGTCTGTACTGTGTCATGTGATCAATTTTGCAGGGCAGGGCTTACCTGGGCCCCCACAATATTTCATTCAAGTCGGCACACCTGATGTGATCTGCTATTTCTATGCTGTCGTGTTTGCTTTATTGATTTATAAACTAAGTGCAAAATTACTAAAGCACATTTTAAAGGAGACAAGATTGAATTTTTGGGTTCCTTTAGGAGGTAGGGTAGTATATACATTTAATACACAAATAAATAAATTCCTCTGTTTCCAGACTGAGGCATAGCTGTCAACCTTCCCTTTTTTGCAGGAAATTCCCTTATTCCAGTGCCATTTCCCGCTGCTTCCCGCTGCTACCCTGGATTGTTAGAAATATTGTAGACTGTCCCCAGGACAGGTGAGGCTGCTGATCCCTTATTTTCAAATCTGAAAGTTGACAGCTATAGACTGAGGCCTTGTTTTTCTGGTGTCTGATCCTTCCTGTATGTCCCCAGAAACATTTACATTCTATAATTTCCTATCAAACTAGGTGCATGAGGAAACACCCTTTTCAGATGTGGCAAACATGTTTTCTTGTGCAATTTCTCAGGGAATTTCCAATTTTGAATTCTTGATGCCATTCATTATCATGAGCAGTGCAATTAGTTGCTGCATGTCAAAAATAAAAAGCAACGAACAAGCCAAAATGTCATCTGTGTAGTTGTAGTTACATTTATTATCATGATGAGTATTATAATTAACTGCTGCTTGCCGAAACAAAACAAAAAAAAAGGAACTTAGTTGTGGTTTCTGTTAATTAAATTAACAATATATACCATGAAGGATGCCATAAGTATATCCTCTAGCACTTAGAGGGAGGGCTAGCAACTAAAATGAGGCATTTATTCATCAGAATGATCCTCAGGTCTTTCTATTTGCAATTGCAGACTTAAGGACTGTTTGAACATTCAGATTAGGCCATTGTAATTTTGCAGGCTGTTGGGACTGTTTTATAGACTTCAACAGGAGAATCTGCATGTAGATGGAAAAATTGAACTTGTGCTGGGGATAATGGTTCTCTTGGTGTTATGGATGCTCATTCTGCTCCCTCACATAGCATGCAAGGCTCACACTGTTAAATGCAGGGTCTGGTATCCACACCCTCCATTCCACAAGTATCATCAATCAGGAGACCTCCTCATTGGTGCTGTTGTTTCCCACGGTGGCTTCATCTCCTTCTCACCAGATTTCACGATAGAACCTCCACAGCCACTGAGGGAAGATTTTTTGTAAGGGTTTAATTTTTTTACTTAATATTGGCTTCATTTATCTTAGAAGTAGAATGATTGGTGGTTAGCAAGTCTTGGGCTGATTGTCATCTGATGCCTTTTTAAAATGTCTTGTGGGAGGGGGGATTATTAGGTTGTCTTTGGTTTTGGTTTTATTATGTGTTCTGTGTTTTTTTTAATATGGTGATTATATGTGCATATTGATGATGATAATTTGTAGAATATCCTTCTGATACAAAATGTAACTCTCATTCTAGAGTATTGCCTAAGAATTACCAGCATATTGTGGCCTTGGTCTTCGCAGTGAAGGAGATTAATGAAAACTCTCAGATCTTACCCAATGTTACCTTGGGCTTCCACATCTATGACAACTATTACAATTCTATGTGGACCTACCATTCTACAATGCTGCTCATGTACAGTTTGGAGAGATTTTCCCCAAACTATAACTGTGATCTACGTAATAAGCTAACTGCAGTAATTGGTGGTCTGGATTCCCAAATTTCTTCTAATATGGCCATTTTCTTGGATATGCACAAGATTCCACAGGTAAGATATGCAAATAAGAGTATGACAAGTTTACAATTCCTTCACAACTCCTTAGTCATAGTTGGGTGCAATGGATGCTTTTGAAGGCAACAAATGAATCTTATCTTACATGTTAGTGTCATCTGTGGGAGCGGGGTGTTATTGTTTTATTTTGTTTTTCTTCTCATTTTTATTGTGCATTTTATGTTTTGTACATTTTTATGCAGTGAACCACCATGAGAGCTTCAGATGAAGGGTGGTACACAAATTTAAATCAACATCATCCTCATCATTTTTAGGTGCTAGCCCTATTCTTTGGATGAGAGCAAGTTTGCTACTCTCTCTTTTATTAAGGAAATCATGGGAGTCTTCCTTCTGGAAGAAGTGACTAAGCAGGATTTCACATAGTACAAGGGGTCAATCAGATTGGGAAGTGCATCCTCATTTTAATGGCAGTGCCACCCGCAACCTCTTATTTTTTAAATCTTCATGCCATCTACCTTTCCAATGTTTGGCAATATGGGACTAGGCATTTGACTATACAGGGTGTAAACTGGAATTGCTGGGATATTTTTAAATCAATGTTAGGTTTTTGTTTGCTTCTTTTTGCCTACTCCACGTTACCTTCTACTGATACAGATTAGCTTTATGAATTTCTATGTTTCATTTCCTAAACTGGTAGGTGGATTTGATCATCATCAAGCATCCAATTTTTCTATGCTTAGGTATGAGCACTCCTTTCACTGCCAACCAGCTTAGAAGGCTGTTTGGTATGGTGCCCTGTCTGGCCTTCTGGATGCCCCCTGTGTAACATGTACCAACAGCGGTGGGGTACACTAGTCAATCACAAACTCCCAGTGATCCCATTTAATGAGAGATGGGAAACTGCTTCATCCCATGCGATTAAACCGATGGAGTTCAGCTGGGGTAGTTTTGCAGAGTTTGGTGTTTTCACCAGTCTGCAAAGATTCAACCTGACTGCACTTAATTATGTTTGGTTATATTTAATAAATATAACCAAAACTGGCCTCCTGATTCTCCCTTCTGGTGTGCAGGAAAACACAGTCTGTATGGCCCGTTCATAACCTATAAATGCCACATTCTCATTGACTTTTAGTTCAAAGTACTTAATTACAGTGGTACCTCGCAAGACGAATGCCTCGCAAGACAAAAAACTCGCTAGACGAAAGGGTTTTTTGTTTTTTGAGCTGCTTCGCAAGACGATTTTCCCTATGGGCTTGCTTCGCAAGATGGAAACGTCTTGCAAGTTTGTTTCCTTTTTCTTAACACCGTTAATACAGTTGCGACTTGACTTCGAGGAGCAACTCATAGAACGCGGTGTGGTAGCCTTTTTTGAGGTTTTTAAAGACTTTGGTGATTTTTGAAGCTTTTCCAAAACTTTCCCGACACCGTGCTTCGCAAGACGAAAAAAATCACAAGACGACAAAACTCGCGGAATGAATTAATTTCGCCTTGCGAGGCACCACTGTACTTTGTTTTCCCCTCAGAATATTTACTGTGAATTGATTCATGAATCTCAAGGAGATTCTTCAGGACTACATATTATCATAATGCACCCCACTCTGTAAATAGCCCTCGGAAAAAGGTAATTTAGGAAGCTTCCAAACCAGCTGTTTATTGAGCAGTGATTACTGTATATTTGTAGAAAACCTGCATGGAGCTTATATAGCATTGCCTCTTTATTAAAAATATTTATATCTTATCCTTCTTAATTTCACTGAATAAAACTCTGATAATTATTCTAAAAATGCATCACTTGCAGACAGATCATAAAACAACTTTAAATTTGAGACACCTTCATACAGTTCACTAACTTTGCAAGTAAAATGGCTGTCAGAGTAGAAATGACATGTGCCAATAGTGCCAATTTCTCTAGCACTAATGGGTAATGAATGGGAGTTTAAATCACCAATAGTGATTTTTTTTATCTTCAACCTCATCTTTACATGTATCCTTAGCTAACATACAGCCCTGCTCTGGAGACGAACTATAAAACCCCAGGCCTTTTCTTCTACCAGATGGTCCCTAAGGAAGACCTTCAGTATGATGGGATTCTCCATCTGCTTCTGCACTTCAGGTGGACATGGATTGGGACCGTTGTTATGGATACTGACAATGGAGAAAGATTTGTGCAAACTGTGCTTCCAACGTTTCCCCAGAATGGTGTCTGTCTTGCCTTCATAGAAAGAATCCCCATTCCAACTTTTATCCCAGAGGTGAACAGCATGGTGGATCGTGGGAAAGAAATAAATGATAAAATAAGAAACAGCAAAGCCAACGTAATTGTGGCTTGTGGGGAATCTTATTCCTTGCCATTTTTTAGATGGTTGTCATTTCTGTCAGGTGTAGACCACATGGCAAAGAAACCCAAAGGCAAAGTGTGGATAACAACAGCCCAGATAGAGCTCAATTCATTCTCCTATCAAAGGAATTGGGATATAGAAACTTTCAATGGTGCAATAGCCTTCTCATATCAGTACAATGATGTGCCAGGATTTCACCAGTTCGCTGAGAGCAGAAACCCTTTCAGCACTTCTAGAGATGGTTTCATCAGGGACTTCTGGCAACATGCTTTTGATTGTGCATTTCCAAATACAACAGTGGGTGAGGTTCCTGAGAATATTTGCACAGGAGAGGAGAAGCTGGCGGACCTTCCGTCCATCTATTTTGAAATGAGCATGACTGGCCATAGCTACAGTGTCTACAATGCTGTTTATGCTGTAGCTCATGCATTACATGCCATGTCTTCTTCAAGACTGAAAAACATAGCAATGCTGGATGAAGGGGATCTGAAGCTTCAGAATCAACCATATTGGAAGGTAGTTAGCTAAACATCCTCATGGGGTGTAGTTAAACTAATTTGAGAAGTAAGCTGTCTCCCTATACTCTTTCAGTACTTATGGTTATATCTTCCTTAGTCTTTCTGAAAGCTAGAACCATCATATTTAATTCAACCATCAAGCTATCTCTACTTTCTTATTCATTGTGTATGTTTTGAACCCTAAAATCTTTGTAACCAGTACAGAAATCCACATTTTGAAGCTATGTCTTTTATAATCTTAGGAAAGTTTGCTCCTGCATCTGGCTGCAAAAGTGGTCCAGGCAGGATTGCTTTTGTGTGGGGACAAAAAGACTGGCATGCAGCCACTCCAGTTTCTGATACTAGAAAATTTCAGCAGGGGGAGGGGGGCAGAGGTATTTAAGGTGATGCTTTCTGCCTTTTTGTCCTCTTTCTTTCTGAGCACAGTGTGAGTTTAACTGGTTGCCTTATTTGGGGGGGAAGAATAATTTTTTGTCCTTTTCTGTGATTGGCTTACAGAGGCATTCCCCCCCTCCTATTCCATACTGTCATGCCAAGCTGCCACAGTTAGTGGTGCATAGTGGATATTTATGTTGATAGGTCATGTTGATGATGGGTGGGAAAGGTAGAGACTTAAACATGTGGTGAGTAGGGTCTGGAACCTGTGTCACTCACTCTTGAGGGGGCATGAATGGGTTTCTTAAAAAGCTCAATAACTTTGCAAAACAAATTAACAAATGCCGGAATTATGAGACAAATGCAATTTCATGACCCACCTGCATCATTTTCTAAACCTTTATATTTTCAATCTAGCTCCATCACTTTCTGAGACATATCTCATTTAACAACAGTGCTGGACAGAAGATTTCCTTTGACCAAGATGGGAAGTTAGTAGCTGGATTTGATATCATCAACTATTTATGTGGTTCAAATATATCTAAAGTAAAGATTGGAAAGGTTGATCCTAGGGCCTCTTCAGAACAAGTATTATCCATCAGTGAGAATGCCATCACATGGGCCAACTGGTTTAACCAGGTAGGATCCAGTTAATAGCAATTACCAGCTACTACTTGTTCCTTGAAGTACTGGCTGTCAGTAATGATACACAAAATTAATTTCCTGAGGTATTGCTCAAATGAAGATACTTTATATAAATTTGTAAAAGTTTATATACTTCATAACATTATGCTTGGCATAGAGAAAATGGATAAAGGTAAAGGGACCCCTGACCATTAGGTCCAGTTGCGGACGACTCTGGGGTTGCGGCGCTCATCTCGCTTTAATTGGCCAAGGGAGCTGGCGTTTGTCCGCAGACAGTTTTTCCGGGTCATGTGGCCGGCATGACTAAGCTGCTTCTGGCGAACCAGAGCAGCGCACGGAAACGTCGTTTACCTTCCCGCTGGAGCGGTGCCTATTTATCTACTTGCACTTTGACGTGCTTTCAAACTTCTAGGTTGGCAGGAGCAGGGACGGAGCAACGGGAGCTCACCCCGTCAAGGGATTCAAACCACTGACCTTCTGATCAGCAACTCCTAGGCTCTGTGGTTTAACCCACAGCGCCACCTGTGTCCCAGAGCAGTTTTTCCGCCTCTCACATAACACTAGAACCTGTGGATGAAACTGAAGACAGATAAAAGAAAGTAATTCACACAGTGCATACATTAAGCACTAGATGGCATTATAACCAATATATATATATTCCTCTAATATACATGAAATCTCCTCTACACCCACATTCCTGGTACTTTTTACAACTTTTTACTACTTTCCAGCATATTTCCAGCATATTCCAGTCCATTGGTGTAGAAGGACACCACTAGTGGTAATGGTTGAAAGACTGGACAGAGATGGGTAGAACAAGATGAATTCCAAATGCTAATCCTAATTTTCCAGTTTGATAGTGATAATTGGGCATGCATTTGTGGGACTGGAGTCACATAACATGGTCACAAGACTTCAAAAGCATGTTAGCATATGATGGAACCATGCATTACTAGCAGCCATTATGCTTCTTAAAGATAAATCTGAAAATGAAAAGCCCACCTCAAAGCTTTAAAGGTCATCAAAGGAAAGATTATTGGTTTTTGTCCTATTTGCTTTATGAATTAGACACAACCTATTTCTGAATGCGTGGAAAGATGCCGTCCAGGTTCTAGCAAGAAAGTGAAGGAAGGGAAGCCATTTTGCTGCTACGATTGCATCTCATGTCCAGAAGGGAAGATTTCACATGAGGAGGGTAAGGCTTATATTGTATAGGTTTATTAATAAAATGAATGCAGTCTAGAGGGATAGGTTTGTAAAGACCACTTTATGTAGAGATAGATAGATTTTCTATGTTGCACTTCACCATATGGCTACAGGGCCATGTAGAATATAATGAAATATGTCAATACACACCTCTAGAAATCAGTTAAAATATTAATGCAAAATAAACTCACCATAAACTAACAGTGGATAACCTAAGATAATTAAAGGTACAACAAATTGAACTAAATCTCCCCCCCCCCAAAAAAAAACACCTAGAAGAATAGTCATAAACTCATTCTACTTTTTTTAAAAAAATGTTGGCTTATTTTGGTAGGGGTGGGCGCTGCACAGGACAGCACTGAAAAGGTATGAATCAATATATGTTATTTAAATATATGTGCAATAATTCGACCTTGTGTCTGGCAAGGCCCACCACCACGAGGTCTGGTGAGACCTGCTGCCACCACAAGATTCTGTTAGGGTTGGTGCTGCCACGAGGCCCGGCAAAACCACTGGCATACTTCTGGAAGCCTGTGCCACACTGGAAGTGCACTGGAAGTGTGGCATGGTTCCTGAAGAATGTCAGGGGCCACAGCATGCTTCTAGGCCTTGGCAGAGGCCCTGTAGATGTGGTGATGGAGGAAGCAGGAAATCACAGATTGACATAAGAAGCCGGAGCAGCTTCTGTCAATCAGTGCCATCCCATACAAATTGGGACTGTTGGTGGATGTGTCATGTTGGTCTCCTACTAAAAGGAACCAGAAAATATCACCCTTGGGTCTGGAAAAAACCATACTTTCTTCTGCTGTTTTTCTTGAACATGATAACATCATAATCTAGTTTGCTTGTTTATACAAAGTAACTTGAAACAACTTACAACAGAATGCCACTTCTACACTTGAGTGGGGGCAAATTTGCCACACTCCATTTCCCCTAGGAAAGGAGATGTGGTCTCTTCCTGGAGAGGAATTGTGGTCTCTTCCTGGAGAGGAATTGTGGGTGGCCCACCTTAATGTGTGGAGCAATCATAGAGAGGGGGAGCAGGCTTTTAAGCTTTGATCCTCCCTGAATGCTGCAGACTTCTCTTTGGAGAGCCCCACCCCCCACTCCTTCCCAATGCAATGTAGGCTTGGGTTAGGTGGTCATTTCGGAGCTGAATAGGAATTTGGGAGTGAGCCCATAATTCACCTTGATATTTCTCTATTTTGCCTACTTCGTACTCTTTAGTTTAGTTTAATTGTCTGTTAGTCCAGACAGAAAATACAAGTCAAGAGAGGTGGGATAAATAACTGAGGAAGTATTGGGTTAAGGACACTCTTGAGTCACTTTATGTTGCCTTGATTGGGGTCATTGGGTGTGCCCTTTAGGCTGGCATGCACACTGGGGTGAATGCTAACTTGGTGGGGCCAGTGTGTGCTTCTCGGGTCACCTACCAAAGATTATTAGAGTTTTCTTTCCAATCTTTTGCTCCAAGGTGACAGGCATCTCCTGTAAACATACCCAGGAGTAGGAAGTGACATGTTTCCTTCTGTCTTAAGAAACTTTTCCGTTCAAGCTATATTTTGGTTTTGCTAGCTTTAATTTGGTTTTTAGATATATAATCCCAGATAATTCTGTGTCCCGAGTCTTCCTTTGGGTATTTAGACAAATACATAACACCCCCCTTAAAATCAGCATTAAACTATGAGTAAAATCTAAAATGTAGGCACCATGACTATGGAGCTGGCTAAGTAGATCACTGTCCTTAGTCATGAACAATATTTGGTGCTTTGTTCCAGATGGATGCAACAATCACAGACAAATCATTACTTGAAGAGTGATGTACATTTAATACCTCTGAGAGGAACAGATATAGATATGTTTATGGGATGAATATAAGATTGACAGAGACTCATTTCTTTTTCAGACATGGGTGACTGCTTTAAATGCCCAGGTGAACATTATCCAAACAAAAACCAGGATGCATGTATCCCCAAGGAAATAAATTTCTTGTCTTATGAAGAACTATTGGGGGTCAGTTTAGCTTCTTTTTCTCTCTTCTCTTCAGTTATCACAGCTCTGGTACTAGGAATCTTTATAAAGCACCATGACACTCCCATTGTCAAAGCCAACAACCGGGACTTGACCTACACTCTCCTCCTCTCCCTCCTGCTCTGCTTTCTTTCTGCCTTGCTATTCATTGGTGAACCTCAGAAGGTGACATGTCTCCTTCGGCAAACTGCTTTTGGCATCATCTTCTCAGTGGCTGTTTCTTCAGTGTTGGCAAAGACTATCACTGTGGTTCTGGCTTTTATGGCCACCAGACCAGGATCAATAATGAGAAAATGGGTGGGAAAAGGACTGACCTACTCTGTTGTCTTTTTCTGCTCCTTTATTCAAGCAGGCATCTGTACTGTGTGGCTGGCAACTTATCCCCCATTCCCAGATGTTGACATGCACTCAATGACAGAAGAAATCATACTAGAATGCAATGAGGGGTCTGTGGCAATGTTCTACTCAGTCATTGGCTACATGGGCTTCCTGGCCATGGTCAGTTTCACAGTAGCTTTCTTTGCCAGGAAGTTACCTAACAGTTTCAATGAAGCCAAGTTCATCACTTTTAGCATGTTGGTCTTCTGCAGTGTTTGGTTATCCTTCATTCCTTCTTATATGAGCACCAAAGGAAAATACATGGTGGCTGTGGAGGTTTTCTGTATCTTAGCATCCAGTGCTGGGTTGCTGGGCTGTATCTTTTCCCCAAAATGTTATCTAATTTTGTTGAGGCCAGAGCTGAACAATAGGGAACAGCTAATAAGACAAAATATTTGTTGAATGTGTCCATGAATTCTTCTGCAATCTGCAGTGCCCAGCACAATATGTGTATGTTCTAGAATAGCTCTAGATTTTTTCCTTGCAGCATTTGTTGTATGTAAATTTTCTTTGCAGCTCTCCAAACACTCTCTAGCAGTTTGTTACTAGATCTTGTCATATGTACATCCATGCCCATGAACCCATATCTGATATGCATAAGATCTTTATTCTTTTTAGTGTGTGTTGTTGTTTCCTTTATTGTGGGTTATGGCTTGTTCCAGTAGTTGTATAGAAGGCATAGGTGCTGAACCTCTCTCCTCCTGAGAGTCATATTTCATTCTGGACAACCTTCTGAGATGCATGTATCAGTCCCTCTCTGTCCATCCAAGGAATGAAGAAGCACTGTCAAACTTCAAGGAAATATTTCAGACAGGTAAAACCACCCAAGGAATGTGTAAAGCAGCACTGGTATATGATCTGGCAGCCAAGGGAAAGCCTCAATAGAGAGATGTGGAAGGATCACCCTTAGCCCTCAGGTCTGAGGTGCATTACCCCTGTTCTAAGCAGTCATCCATAATTTGTAACAGCCAGGTGAACTTTGCTTGCCTTTTGTGCTCATTGTCACAACTACGAAGATGAATAATACAATTCATAGGATCCCCAAATCTTCACTAGCAAGGACGTTTCTTGGACAACCCATTTGGCTGTAATTTATATTGTAATAGTTGCTTATTGAGCCAATAAACTAAATTCCAATATCTGACAGAGCTAGCATGCTTTTTAGTAACCTCTTCTTAATCTGAAACCAAGGTAGCAAGATGCAGCCATCAGTCAATAGTGGTGTATTTCCCCTTCCTATTCCCTGGCTAAGTTTCACCACCAGATATAGCCAAAGCATCTACAGTTCTAAAACTGAACTATAGGCAGTTTGAAATAAATCTAAATATTTTCATCCAGGAATACCTGTGCCTGTATGTGCATGGTTACACTGCTGGTATATTGTAATTGAGAGAATGAGTATGTGTACCCTCTACTTCTTCAGTTACCTTTTTGCTTGTCTATGAAAAAATAGACAGGGTGATGATACAATGACTACTGCAACTGAAACAAGAGAATAGCACCAGCAAGAGTGCAGTAAATAAAGAGTTCACTTGTAATTGTTCAAGATAAAATCTATTTTGGAAAGAGAAGAAATGAACTCTG
Organism: Podarcis liolepis; assembly: GCF_965112155.1. Lineage (NCBI taxonomy): Eukaryota > Metazoa > Chordata > Lepidosauria > Squamata > Lacertidae > Podarcis > Podarcis liolepis. Next base: position 26,290,126 of record NC_139573.1, on the reverse strand, counting down.
AACCACTGATATATTACGAGGACAAGTGAAATCTTTATTTACTGTGTTTGTTATTGTTTAAGATAAAACCAATTTGGGAAACAAACTACTTTTGTCATTTTTATGGACATTTATGGTTTGTTTACAGATTATTGTCTAACTAGCATGTTTTATTTATGTATGGAAGGGATTTTACCTTATGCTGGTCTAGGACTGTAATAAAGATTTGGAATTTACAATATACAGTTTGTGTATGTTACTTTAAGTATAAATACATTTAAGTATATCTATCTATCTATCTATCTATCTATCTATCTATCTATCTATCTATGGAGAAATGTGAAATGTGAATTTAAAATGGTGGCTATGTTTTAATTTGTGCATTGTTTTGGAAAGTGCAAATTTTGCAAGTTTGCCTTAAAATGTGATGTAAAGATCTTCTCCAGTCAGGCATTTAAAAGCTCAAATGCATATTCCTAGTCTGATAAGTGGAAAAGAAAACTTCTATTCAGATGTGATAAACATGTTTTCTTTTGCAATTCTACAGGGAATTCCCACATTTGAGTTCATATCACACTCCCCTTTATGTATAAAAGCTATAATTAATTTCTAAAATCCACTGCACCATTACAGTTTCCCCTTAGAGAGCTAATATCACAAACTGAGGATGGCACAAAAATGCCCTCTAGCAATCAGAGGTATGATGAGGGACTAGGAACAAGCATGCATACACCACTCTTATCACTTTACTTATACTTCATATCTTGGACTAATTCAAGGATACCATCAGCCTGACTGAGGATCCAAGTCAAGTCATCGTAACCACAGAGAATATCATGATAATGATGCAGGTGGAAGTATAGGAGAATCTGGATGCAGAGTGAAAGGTGGTGATCAATATGATAGTATTAGTTGTCTTCCTGCTAATACTGCTTTCTCATATTGCATCTGAGGATCACTATGGTAAATGCCGGATCCATACTCCACACCCTCCACTTCAAAAATATCATCAGTCAGGCAACATCATAATTGGTGGGATTGTTTCTCATAGTTTCATCATTGTTAACTCAGTAGCCTTCACAACAGAACCCCCAGCACCTTCATTTGAAGATCTTTTGTAAGGAGCTAATCCTTTTTAACTTGTTTTGTTTTGTTTTGTTTTGTTACTTGGTCTTAGTCTTAGAAGCTGCAGTCGCATAAAAAAATGTTTTCTTGGACTGTAGAAAAAGCTAATGCATTTAACGGAAAGCTGCAGAAAGAAGCAAATTCCATGTGGCAAAGCAAAAAATTGTCTACCCTCAAGAGAGTTAAGGGCTTCCACATTGAAGGAAAGGAGTTAGCATTTCCCAGATTGAATCATTTTGCCCACATGGAGGAAAATGTACTGGTAACATAGTCCACCCACCATTGTAACAGGATTGGTCCAAATATTGCCTCTTCAAATATGACTACTACTGTTACTACTATTGTTAAAATTTGATGGTGGGAGATTCTATCATTTCTTACATTTCTTTTGAAGTTAAGGTGGAAAAAGAGAGAAAGAGAGTGTGAGAGAGAGCAGGAAGAATTTTAGCTCTTCTTTCTTTTACATACGCCTGCATCTCATCCTTCTCTATCCCATGGTTCCTTTCATTCATCATATACATACTGTGTCCACTTGCACTTTTTTGTGTTTTCCATTCTTTCTGATATTTCTGTTATTTGGCTTCAAAAACAGCAGTGTTTCTATGTTTCATTTTACTTACATTTCCTGACTCTTTCCAATCATGAGAGTTACCATAACTATCTCAGTGTTTCCCATATGCATATTAAAATAGACTGATTTCTTCTTCTATTTTTTTCCTTCCAAGAATGTATTTTTTGAAGGAATATTTATATGACTTTGAGGTGGCTATCATGCTATCATTATGAATATCTATACTGCAAGGTTACAACATCAATAGAAAGAGTAAATATAAATGTGAGTGTGCTTTGAATCATAGTAACATACCTTATCAATACTAACATTTTGAAGATACTGTAAATACTCATATTGCTGATTGTTTAATTTTTCCCACCTGAAAAAGCATATGAATATTAGTGATGAATCTGATGCCGAACAAAATTTCAATAATTTATTAAGGGAAGACTATATGACTCATTGTAGTTTTTAATCTTGTCCTAGTATGGTGCCTAAAAATTACCAGCACATCCTGGCCTTGGTATTTGCTGTACTGGAGATAAATGAAAATCCTCAGTTATTATCAAATGTCACCTTGGGTGTCTGCATCTATGACAGCTATTTCAGTGCGCAGAGGACTTACCATGCTACTATGCTTCTTACATCCACATTGGAGATATTTGTCCCTAACTATTTATGTGACACCCAGAATCATTTGGTAGCAGTCATTGGAGGACTGGATTCAGATATTTCTCTCTATATGGCCACTGTATTGGATATCTACAAAATTCCACAGGTGAGGTATATGTGTGTATGAATATTATAAATAATAGTGGTAAAATGAACAACTTGTGAGGACAAATGCTTTTTTCACATTTAATGAGAATGTGCACATAATATTTTCAAGAAGAAGAAATTAAGCCTCTTTGACGGTAAGCATTTATCTATCTATCATCTATCTATCTACATCTATCTATCTATCTATCTATCTATCATCTATCTATCTATCTATCTATCATCTATCTATCATCTATTTTATTAGATTTGTATCTCAACACTTCTCCCATGGCAGACGAAGGTGGCAAACATCAAACAGTGAAGCCATACAAGTTCAAATAAAATAGAAACATAGTCAAAACATTTTTAAACCTTCTAAAAACATGCTCCCTTACCCACCTTGTGGAACATGTGTATCTGAATATCATTTTGGGCATTATCCATCCAATATATGTGCTCTCTAAAAGGCCTTCGAGAATCTGTATATCTTGAAAGAGTTTTGGACTTGGCTTATCTCCAAGATAGACAAAAAAATTCACATCTTCCTTCCAAGTTTGAGCCCCATGTTATCTGTCCTTGAACTCAAAGATTACTAAAATCTTGTTTGATTAAATGAGTGCTGAAAGACTCAATGGCTCTCCAACAGGTACATAGTGTTAGGCTTTTCATTGGTCATTTGACTGACTTGTTGGGTCAGTCATGGTGATAGTACACAGGGGTCAGGAAACTGGCTGGTGAAAGAACATTGTAGATATAAAAGTCGCACTTGAGATTGAGTTAACATTACTGGGACTTCAGTTATAGAAGGCAAGGGAAGATAGACCACTAAAGAATAGAAAAGTTGTTACTGAATAGATTAGTAGATGTTGTTGTCAGGAAATAAGAGAATAATGTAGTAATATAATTTAAAATAGGTAAAAAGGTAAAGGTAAAGGGACCCCTAACCATTAGGTCCAGTCGTGGCTGAATCTGGGGTTGTGGCGCTCATCTCACTTTATTGGCCAAGGGAGCTCGCTAGCATGACTAAGCTTCTGGCGAACCAGAGCAGTGCACGGAAACGCCGTTTACCTTCCCGCCAGAGCAGTACCTATTTATCTACTTGCACCTTGATGTGCTTTCAAACTGCTAGATTGGCAGGAGCAGGGACCGAGAAACCGGAGCTCACCCCGTCACTGGGATTCAAACCGCCAACCTTCTGATCGGGAAGTCCTAGGGTCTGTGGTTTAACCCCCAGTGCCACTCATGTCCCTAAAATAAGTAAAGCATTTATTAAAAACCAAGTAAAGAATCCCTCTTAAAAACCCATCCCAGCAGAATATCTGTGAAACAAAGCAAAAGAGGTGCACCTCATGAAACAGTCAAATTTTACCTATTAAAGGACAGGGTAAGGCTGTGCATCTTTAAAATAAGCCAGAAGCTAAGCAACAAAGATGCTAGATGCATCTATGGGTGTTACATAATTTAGAAGTTGCCAAAGAAAAATCGCTCTCCCAGGTAATCATTCCCAACACTCCAGGAACATAATAAGTATTATTATCATAACTTTCACGGACATCTCCTCTTTCATCTTCAGCTAACATTCAGTCCTGCACCAGTGATGAATGATAAAACCCCAGGACTTTCCTTCTACCAGATGGTCCCCGAGGAAACTTTTCAGTATGAGGGCATTCTCTCTCTGCTTCTGCATTTCGGGTGGACGTGGATTGGGGTCATTGTTATGGATAATGATAATGGAGAAAGATTTGTGCAAACTGTGCTTCCAGTCTTTTCCCAGAAGGGTGTTTGTTTTGCCTTCATAGAGAGAATCCCCACCCTTTCTTTTGTCACTGAATTCATGGACATCATAGAAGAAGGGGTCAAAATAAATGAAAGTATGCTGGGCAGCAAAGCAAATGCAGTAGTGATCTATGGAGAATCTTATTCCATGTCATTTTTTAGATGGCTTCCGGTTTTATCTGTTGAAAATAAATTAGTGGGGAAAGTTTGGATAGCTACAGCCCAGCTGGAGCTCAGTGCATTTCACTATCAAAGGCATTGGGATGCAGAACAATTCCATGGTGCTATACTCTTCAGATATCAGTTTAGTTATTTACAGAGATTTCACAAGTTTCTTAAAAAAAGAAATCCTTTAAATACAATAAAAGATGATTTTATAAAGAATTTCTGGGAGCATGTATTCAGCTGTATATTCTTAAATGTCACTGGCAACTATGTGGATGGAGATATTTGCACAGGAGAAGAGAAGTTGGAGAGCCTCCCTCTCCCTTTTTTTGAAATGAGTATGACTGGGCACAGCTACAGCATCTATAATGCAGTCTATGTAGTGGCCCATGCTTTACAAGCCATGTTCTCATCCAGAAGGACATATGGCACAGTGTTAGTCAGAGGAAGACCTGAACTTCAGAATCAACCATTTTGGCAGGTAATGGGCATTCTCATGCGGTAACATACTGTATTTTGAAGGTAACAAAAGATACTAATTTGTCTTAAAACTGTACCTATGCTGATATTTTCAGCTTTCTTTCTCTGACCACTGCATAGAAATAAAAGAATAGTGCATGCTTCAGTCAGCTTTCCTCTCCTTTCCTCTTTTTTTTTTTTTTTTTTTGCATATAAACCTACTATCAATACAGTGTATTATGGTATTATGGGTTATGGATATTCATTTTCTGATTTGTGTAGTATGATGGATGACCATTTTTTTCCTACCAATTTTTGTTCATCCCCAATAGAGTAAATTTTTTATGCTATTGTCTTCAGAATGAAGTTAGGAAAATGCAGGTCAGGAGTTTTATAAATTCTTCTAAAGTGTCCATTTTAAGTTCAACATCTGGCACACTACAGTAGTACCTCGGGTTAAGTACTTAATTCGTTCCGGAGGTCCGTTCTTAACCTGAAATTGTTCTCAACCTGAAGCACCACTTTAGCTAATGGGGCCTCCTGCTGCCACCGTGCCATCAGAGCACGATTTTTGTTCACATCCTGAAGCAAAGTACTTAACCCGAGGTACTATTTCTGGGTTAGCGGAGTCTGTATCCTGATGCATATGTAACCTGAGGTACCACTGTACTATATAAATGCTGTTATTTATTTATCTTCTTTACGTCTAGCTCCATCACTTTCTCAGAAGTGTTTCATTTAATAACAGTGCTGGGGACCAGATTTCTTTCGATCAAAGTGGGAAAATAATAGCTGGATTTGATGTTATAAACCTGATTGTTTCCTCCAACCAATCCTTTCATAAAGTGAAAGTTGGTAGGCTTGATCCTCAGGCTCCTCCAGACAGAGTGTTAACCATCAATGAGAAGGTCATAAGATGGCACAGCTTGTTTAACCAGGTAAGAACTGACTGTCAGCGCCTTGCAAACTGTTTAATAGTTCAGTGAGTTTTAAGTCACTATTCTGACATGGTTAAATGGAATAAAATAAAATTTTAGCTGTAAACTACCTTAAATCCCTTTTGGATTCTTTTGTGAGCTCTAGGACACTATTCTAAAATATAATACTTTTTGTAAAAAATATTTTTTTAATGAAGTAGAATTAAAAAACTGGTGTATGCAAATATATACAGAACATTAAGTATATGCAAACATAAATATATATATATGTTTAAAGTTTTTGAAGGTAACATCAAATCAAATCCATCTGATCTATATTACAGTTTACTCCTATGAATCACCGATTTCAGGAGCAATTCTATAGCATGATACACAACAATGAGTAGAGTTAGAATCCAGTGGATCTCTAGCTGAACTGGAAGTTTCCTGGCCTGGTATTTTATCCCAATTGTTCCCTTCCTTTCAAAATAATAATTATGTTGTACCCACATGTGCAATAACTTTTTGTAAACAGCTTTGAGGTTGTTTTCAATCAGTGAATACATTTTATGAAATGGATAAATATGCTCCAGCTATTTATAATTCCTCAGTACGTAATGGCTTAATGATTCTCTAAGAAACAACTAAAAGTCCCCAAAATCTTAAGGCTACCAAGTTCATTTTTCTTGACCTTTTTCATTTCTGGATTAGGCACAACCTCTATCTGTATGCACTGAGAGTTGTTATCCTGGTTATAGCAAGAAAGTGAAGGAGGGGGAGCCATTTTGCTGCTATGATTGTATCCCATGTCCTGAAATGAAGATTTCAGCTCAAAAGGGTAATACACAAACACACACACACTTTACAGGTTCCCAATATCGGATTAGAAAAGTATAGTTCTGAGGGACAGACAGTGTGGTTTGTTTTTCTTCAGTGTTTGAAACGTTATAGAACCATTTGACAGTAAGAAGATATTTCAGATTTCTCTGATCTTTATTGGTTTTTTTTTACTTGATCAGGTGAAAACATTCCTCTTCAATTAGGCTTTTCACTGATTAAGAAATCTGAGGTTGGCATTTCTGTTGTTATTATGTTGTGTATTATGTGTTTTTATGTTGTACCCAAGCATGTAATCTTTAGATGAAGAGCAGCATATAAATTAAATAAATAATAACAATATGTTACCTTTGCTTTCCAGATATGCATGACTGTTTTGACTGCATGGACACAACCTATCCAAACATCAAGCATGATTTTTGCATACCCAAGGCTAGAACATTCTTATCTTATAAAGAACCTCTGGGGATCAGCTTAAGTCTCTTTGCACTTTCCTTAGCATTAATAACAGCTCTGGTGCTGGGAATAATTCTGAAGCACCACAACACTCCCATCGTCAAAGCCAACAACCGGAACCTCACATACATTCTCCTGATTTCCCTTCTGCTTTGCTTCATTTCTGCATTGCTTTTCATTGGCCATCCTGAACCGGTAACATGTCTTCTCCGACAAACTGCTTTCAGCATCATCTTCTCAGTGGCTGTTTCTTCTGTGCTGGCAAAAACTATCATGGTGGTTCTGGCATTTATGGCCACAAAGCCAGGAAGCAGGATGAGGAAATGGGTGGGGAAAAGCCTGGCCAACTCCATTGTTGCATCCTGTTCCCTCATGCAAGCAGGCATTTGCAGTGTGTGGCTGGCAACCTCTGCCCCATTCCCAGATGTGGACATGCACTCAGTGACTACAGAAATTTTATTAGAATGTAATGAGGGATCTGTCATTTTATTTTCTTGTGTCTTGGGCTATCTTGGCTTCTTGGCTATTGTCAGTTTTGTTGTGGCTTTCTTTGCTCGGAAGTTACCGGACAGTTTCAATGAAGCCAAGTTCATCACTTTCAGCATGTTGGTCTTCTGCAGCGTGTGGCTATCCTTCATTCCAGCTTATCTGAGCTCCAAGGGCAAATACATGGTGGCTGTGGAGGTCTTTTCTATTTTAGCTTCCAGTGCTGGGTTGCTTGTGTGCATCTTTGCACCCAAATGTTACATCATTTTGTTGAGGCCTGAGCTGAACAACAGGGGACAGCTAGTAAGAAGATAAGACTGAATACATGCTTTTTGTTACAATCTGTGGTCTCGATGCATTTGTGGACGCATGCACACACCTTTCTGATATGTTTCCTTTTCTGGAGCTGTCCAATATACATTTTATTCAAAATTCTCCAAGCACTTACTAGTTTGAAATACTAGTGAAACTCAGAATCAACCTTTTTAAAAATGTATGTACAGAAGGTAAGTCATACAGACTTACATATGTACAGAAAGTACATAAGTCAGACACATTCAAGAAATGGGATCATCTTAATAGATGGTCCTGGTTGCAGGCAGGCTCTCAACCTGGTTCCTCCCACCCTGGCGTAAGTGGAGCTATCACACACACGCTGGGGTGGCACCACAATTACCCAGGGCTATTGCCCAATCATGTCAAAGGGTGATAGTGGGGGAAAGTATATAATCAGTGGTTCTTGCTTTCATGGCCACCAAGCCAGGATCCAGAATTGGGAAATGGGTGGGAAAGGCTGGCCAATTCAACTGTACTTTGTGGCTCCCTTATACAAGGAGACATTTGCATTGTGTGGCTGGCAATCTCTCCTCCATTGCCAGAGGATGACGTATACTCAGTAGCTGAAGAAATTATGCTGGGATGTAATGAGGGGTCTGACACTCTGTTTTACTGCGTCCTTGGCTATATTGGCCTCCTGGCCATTGCCAGCTTCATTTTGGACCTTCCTGTCTAGGAAGTTACCAGATACCCTACTTTCAATGAAGCCAAGTTTATCACCTTTAGCATGTTAGTATTTTGCAGTGTGTGGTTATCCTTCGTCCCAAATATAGGGAAATATAGGGCAGCTGTGGAAATCTTTTCTCTCTTAGCCTCCAGTGCTGGGTTATTGGCCTGTACATTTTCTCCTAAATTTTACATTATTTTGTTGAAGCCTGAATTGAACAAAAGAGAACAGCTAATACAAAGAACTAACTGAAGAATTAAATGATTCTGTCTTCCTTTCTAGTTAGTAAAGTACAATTATTCTAATTATAAACTGACTCTTCATTTCATAAAAGTTGAGGGTTGCTTTTCATTCTACAGTACACACTTATAAGATTTTAGCTCTCAGGTGGTTAAGAGCAGAATGGTGCCATAACATTATTATCTACACACACACACCCAAACTCTGAAGTCACTGCTGATATGCGAATCCATCATCTGGGAGTGAGTCTCATTCCATTCATTGGGATACTTACACGTGAGTAGACATGCTTAGATGTGCTCTGCAAACAAATCAATTCTGAGAATGAACCTGGCCTATCAGATTTTAATATGCCTATATTTAGGTTTTTTTTGTTTGTTTTGCTCATCATTCTGTTTTCCTTTGTAAACTATGCAGTGTAATAGAGAAAACTGAAGGTGTGAAGGTTCAAAGGTAATTTTTACACATTCTGCTTCAACATGTTTAATATCCTCCGCAAAATAGGGAATCCTGCCTGATATAAGTTCCCAATTTTGATTGTAGATTTAGCAGAATGCACAAAGAAATCCTTTGAAGAAGGCCAGCATATTGACATTGTGCAAGAGTGCCACCTAGAACATCTAGGATTCTCACCTCCTGTATTAATCTCTGAATGGGTAGGTGTCTACTGGATTTGTCTTTGAATACACATCTCAAATTAAGGTGTTCTACACAATGGGTCAACTGTTCTGAACAGGTAAAGCCTTTAGTCATGAAATGTCAGGGCTGTTAGGGATGTGGAAATTTCCTCTCAGGCAAAGAGCCCATTGGCATTACATATGGACTGCATTTCTTGATAGGGCTAGTCTAAGTCTTTCTTAGGGTGATTGCCTTTTTCTACTGGTCTTGAACGCCTATACATTTGTGACGCTTTATCCTCAGCTTTATTCTTCCTGGAAGAATCTAATCATTAGACCAAAAATGCACCTTTCTGAAACTCTCTTTTGCAAGGAACGCTACTCAAGTAAATAACAAGTAGTTCAGTAAGATTGACTTCATTGATCTTATTGGTTGTGTAATCATAGCCTTCTGTTTCCCTATCGTTTTCGTCATGTTTTCTTAATAAAAGATGCCAAGTTTTACATGTCAATTTTTATAGTCCTGTCTTCTCTGTATGCCAATAAAGGTTGATTGGTTGATTGAATGAAAGTATTTATACATTGATGTTTGGTTTTCCTAGTTTTGAAAGGCAATTCAGCTGAATTTCTCACTACTACCCTTTTGGTTCTATGATTGTATAGCAAAGTGATGGAGTTCTATAAGATAATGGTTTTGAGTTTGAGGGTAGTATATTCAGAACTTCTCTCATGGTTTATATTGCCCAACTCAAGGATGTTAGGCTTCGGGTGGGAAGTCCTGAAAATGGGGTGAAAATATTTATATAGCTGGAGAGATTTGTGTGAGGTCCTGACTGATAGTAACCTATCAATACTCTAGGGGGTGTGAATCCTTATACTAAAAAATATTCTCTACTCAGGCATTTAAAAGCTCAAGTGTACATTCCTAGTCAGATAAGTGGAAAATAAAACTTCTATTCAGATGTGATAAACATGTTGTTGTTGTTTTTTGCAGTTCCACAGGCAATTCCCATATTTGAATTCATATCACACACCCCTGGCTGTGTTTTAATTTTGTGTATTGTTTTGGAAAGTGCAAATTTTGCAAATTTGCCTTAAAATGTGATGTAAAGATCTTCTCCAGTCAGGTATTTAAAAGATCAAATGCATATTCCTAGTCTGATAAGTGGAAAAGAAAACTTCTATTCAGATGTGATAAACATGTTTTCTTTTGCAATTCTACGGGGAATTCCCACATTTGAGTTCATATCACACTCCCCTTTATGTATAAAAGCTATAATTAATTTCTAAAATCCACTGCACCATTACAGTTTCCCCTTAGAGAGCTAATAACACAAACTGAGGGTGGCACAAAAATGCCCTCTAGCAATCACAGGTATGATGAGGGACTAGGAACAAGCATGCATACACCACTCTTATCACTTTACTTATACTTTATATCTTGGACTAATTGAAGGATACCATCAGCCTGACTGAGCATCCAAGTCAAGTCACCGTAACCACAGAGAATATCATGATAATGATGCAGGTGGAAATATAGGAGAATCTGGATGCAGAGTGAAAGGTGGTGATCAATATGATAGTATTAGTTGTCTTCCTGCTAATACTGCTTTCTCATATTGCATCTGAGGATCACTATGGTAAATGCCGGATCCATACTCCACACCCTCCACTTCAAAAATATCATCAGTCAGGCAACATCATAATTGGTGGAATTGTTTCTCATAGTTTCATCATTGTTAATTCAGTAGCCTTCACAACAGAACCCCCAGCACCTTCATTTGAAGATCTTTTGTAAGGAGCTAATCCTTTTTAACTTGTTTTGTTTTGTTTTGTTTTGTTACTTGGTCTTAGTCTTAGAAGCTGCAGCCGCATAAAAAAATGTTTTCTTGGACTGTAGAAAAAGTTAATGCATTTAACAGAAAGCTGCAGAAAGAAGCAAATTCCACATGGCAAAGCAAAAAATTGTCTACCCCAAGAGAGTTAAGGGCTTCCACATTGAAGGAAAGGAGTTAGCATTTCCAAGAATGAATCAGCTCTATTCATTTTGCCCACCTGGAAGAAGATGTACTGGTAACATAGTCCACCCACCATTGTAACAGGATTGGTCCAAATATGCCTCTTCAAATATGACTACTACTGTTACTACTATTGTTAAAATTTGATGGTGGGAGATTCTATCATTTCTTACATTTCTTTTGAAGTTAAGGTGGAAAAAGAGAGAAAGAGAGTGAGAGAGAGAGCAGGAAGAATTTTAGCTCTTCTTTCTTTTACATACGCCTGCATCTCATCCTTCTCTATCCCATGGTTCCTTTCATCATATACGTACTGTGTCCACTTGCACTTTTATTGTGTTTTCCATTCCTTCTGATATTTCTGTTTTTTGGCTTCAAAAACAGCAGTGTTTCTATGTTTCATTTTACTTACATTTCCTGACTCTTTCCAATCATGAGAGTTACCATAACTATCTCAGTGTTTCCTATATGCATATTAAAATAGACTGATTTCTTCTTCTATTTTTTTCCTTCCAAGAATGTATTTTTTGAAGGAATATTTGACTTTGAGGTGGCTATCATGCTATCATTATAAATGCCTATACTGCAGGGTTACAACATCAATAGAAAGAGTAAATATAAATGTGAGTGTGCTTTGAATCATAGTAACATACCTTATCAATATTAACATTTTGAAGATACCGTAAATACTCATATTGCTGATTGTTTAATTTTTCCCATCTGAAAAGCATATAAATAATAGTGATGAATTTGATGCACAACAAAATGGCAATAATTTATTAAGGGAAGAATATATGACTCATTGTAGTTTTTAATCTTGTCCTAGTATGGTGCCTAAAAATTACCAGCACATCCTGGCCTTGGCATTTGCCATACTGGAGATAAATGAAAATCCTCAGTTATTATCAAATGTCACCTTGGGTGTCTACATCTATGACAGCTATTTCAGTGCGCAGAGGACTTATCATGCTACTATGCTTATTACATCCACATTGGAGATATTTGTCCCTAACTATATATGTGACACCCAGAATCATTTGGCAGCAGTCATTGGAGGACTGGATTTAGATATTTCTCTCTATATGGCCACTGTATTGGATATCTACAAAATTCCACAGGTAAGGTATGTGTGTATATGAATATTATAAATAATAGTTGTAAAATGAACAGCTTGTGAGTTCAAATGCTTTTTTCACATTCAATGAGAATGTGCACATAATATTTCCAAGAAGAAGAAATTAAGCCACTTTGATGGTAAGCATTTATCTACATCTATCTATATCTATCTATCTATCTATCTATCTATCATCTATTTTATTAGATTTGTATCTTAACACTTCTCCCATGGAAGACGAAGGTGGCAAACATCAAACCGTGAAGCCATACAAGTTCAAATAAAATAGAAACATAGTCAAAACATTTTTAAACCTTCTAAAAACATGCTCCCTTACCCACCTTGGGGAACATGTGTATCTGAATATCATTTTGGGCATTATCCATCCAATATATGTGATCTCTAAAAGGCCTTCGAGAATCTGTATATCTTGAAAGAGTTTTGGACTTGGCTTATCTCCAAGATAGACAAAAAAATTCACATCTTCCTCCCAAGTTTGAGCCCCATGTTATCTGTCCTTGAACTCAAAGATTACTAAGATCTCGTTTGATGAAAGGAGTGCTGAAAGACAATGCATTCAATGGCTCTCCAACAGGTACATGGTGTTAGGCTTTTCACTGGTCATTTGACTGACTTGTTGGGTCAGTCATGGTGATAGTACACAGGGGTCAGTAAACTGGCTGGTGAAAGAACATTGTAGATATAAAAGTCGCACTTGAGATTGAGTTAACATTACTGGGACTTCAGTTATAGAAGGCAAGGGAAGATAGACCACTAAAGAATAGAAAAGTTGTTACTGAATAGATTAGTAGATGTTGTGGTCAGGAAATAAGAGAATAATGTAGTAATATAATTTAAAATAAGTATAAAGGTAAAGGGACCCCTGACTATTAGGTCCAGTCGTGGCTGACTCTGGGGTTGTGGCGCTCATCTCACTATATTGGCCAAGGGAGCTGGCTAGCATGACTAAGCTTCTGGCGAAACAGAGCAGTGCACGGAAACGCCGTTTACCTTCCCGTCGGAGTGGTACCTATTTATCTACTTGCACTTTGACGTGCTTTCAAGCTGCTAGATTGGCAGGAGTTTGAATCCCGTCACTGGGATTCAAACCGCCAACCTTCTGATCGGGAAGTCCTAGGCTCTGTGGTTTAACCCACAGTGCCACTCATGTCCCTAAAATAAGTAAAGCATTTATTAAAAACCAAGTAAAAGAATCCCCCTTAAGAATCCATCCCAGTAGAATATCTGTGAAACAAAGCAGAAGAGCTGCACCTCATGAAACTGTCAAATTTTACCTATTAAAGGACAGGGTAAGGCTGTGCATCTTTAAAATAAGCCAGAAGCTAAGCAACAAAGATGCTAGATGCATCTATGGGTGTTTCATAATTTAGAAGCTGCCAAAGAAAAATCGCTGTCCCAGGTAATCATTCCCAACACTCCAGGAACATAATAAGTATGATTATCATAACTTTCACGGACATCTCCTCTTTCATCTTCAGCTAACATTCAGTCCTGCACCAGTGATGAATGATAAAACCCCAGGACTTTCCTTCTACCAGATGGTCCCCCAGGAAGCCCTTCAGTATGAGGGGATTCTCTCTCTGCTTCTGCATTTCGGGTGGACGTGGATTGGGGTCATTGTTATGGATAATGATAATGGAGAAAGATTTGTGCAAACTGTGCTTCCCGTCTTTCCCCAGAAGGGTGTTTGTTTTGCCTTCATAGAGAGAATTCCCACACTTTCTTTTGTCACTGAATTTATGGACATCATAGACGATGGGGTCAAAATAAATGATAGTATGATGGGCAGCAAAGCAAATGTGGTAGCGATCTTTGGAGAATCTTATTCCATGTCATTTTTCAGATGGCTTCCAGTTTTATCTGTTAAAAATAAATTAATGGGGAAAGTTTGGATAGCTACAGCCCAGGTGGAGATCAGTGCATTTCATTATCAAAGGCATTGGAATGCAGAACTATTCCATGGTGCTATAGCCTTCAGATATCAGTTCAGTTATTTACAGACATTTCACAATTTCCTTGAGAAGAGAAATCCTTTAAACACAATAGAAGATGATTTTATAAAGAAATTCTGGGAGACCGTATTCAGCTGTGTCTTCTTAAATACCATTGACAACCATGTGGATGGAGATATTTGCACAGGAGAAGAGAAGCTGGAGAGCCTCCCTCTCCCTTTTTTTGAAATGAGTATGACTGGGCACAGCTACAGCATCTATAATGCAGTCTATGTAGTGGCCCATGCTTTACAAGCCATGTTCTCATCCAGAAGGACATATGGCACAGTGTTAGTCAGAGGAAGACCTGAACTTCAGAATCAACCATTTTGGCAGGTAATGGGCATTCTCATGCGGTAGCATACTGTATTTTGAAGGTAACAAAAGATACTAATTTGTCTTAAAACTGTACCTATGCTGATATTTTCAGCTTTCTTTCTCTGACCACTGCATAGAAATGAAAGAATAGTGCATGCTTCAGTCAGCTTTCCTTTCCTTTCCTTTCCTTTCCTTTCCTTTCCTTTCCTTTCCTTTCCTTTCCTTTCCTTTCCTTTCCTTTTTCCTCTCTCCCTCATATAAACCTACTGTAAATACAGTGTATTATGGGTTATGGGTATTCATTTTCTGATTTGTGTAGTATGATGGATGACCATTTTTTTTTCTACCAATTTTTGTTCATCCCCAATAGATTAACTTTTTTTTATGCTATTGTCTTCAGAATGAAGTTGGGAAAATGCAGGTCAGGAGTTTTATAAATTCTTCTAAAGTGTCCATTTTAAGTTCAACATTTTGCACACTACAGTGGTACCTGGGGTTAAGTACTCAATTCGTTCCGGAGGTCCGTTCTTAACCTGAAACTGTTCTTAACCTGAAGCATCACTTTAGCTAATGGGACCTCCCGCTGCCACCGCACCATCGGAGCACGATTTCTGTTCTCATCCTGAAGCAAAGTACTTAGCCCGAGGTACTATTTCTGGGTGAGCAGAGTCTGTAACCTGATGCATATGTAACCTGAGGTACCACTGTACTATATAAATGCTGTTATTTATTTATCTTCTTTACGTCTAGCTCCATCACTTTCTCAGAAGTGTTTCGTTTAATAACAGTGCTGGGGACCAGATTTCTTTCGATCAAAGTGTGAAAATTATAGCTGGATTTGATGTTATAAACCTGATTGTTTTCTCCAACCAATCCTTTCATAAAGTGAAAGTTGGTAGGCTTGATCCTCAGGCTCCTCCAGACAGAGTGTTAACCATCAATGAGAAGGTCATAAGATGGCACAGCTTGTTTAACCAGGTAAGAACTGACTGTCAGCGCCTTGCAAACTGTTTTATACTTCAGTGAGTTTTAAGTCACTATTCTGACATGGCTAAATGGAATAAAATAAAATTTTAGCTGTAAACTACCTTAAATCCCTTTTGGATTCTTTCGTGAGCTCTAGGTCACTATTCTGACATGCAATATGTTTAAAAGAAATACATGATTTAATGAAATAGAAATAAAAAACTAGTATATGCAATTATAAATAAAACATTAAGTATATGCAAACAAGCATAAACACATTTCTGTTTAAAGTTTTTGAAGGTAACACCAAATCAAATCCAGCTTATCCATATCACAGCTCAGTCTTGTAAATGTCTAATCACAGATTTCAGGAGCAGTTCTATAGCATGATGCACCCCAATCAGCAGAGTTAGGATCCAGTTGATCTCTAGCTGAATTGGAAGGTTCCTGGTGTGGTAATTTGTCCCAGTTGTTTCCTTGCTTTCAAAATAACAATTATGTTGTACCCACATGTGCAATAACTTTTTGTAAACAGCTTTGAGGTATTTTACAATTAAGCAGTGAATACATTTTATGAAATAGATAAATATGCTCCAGCTATTTATACTTCCTCAGTACATAATGGCTTAATGATTCTCTAAGAAACAACTAAAAGTCCCCAAAATCTTAAGGATACCAAGTTCATTTTTCTCGACCTTTTTCATTTCTGGATTAGGCACAACCTTTATCCATATGCACTGAGAGTTGTTATCCTGGTTATAGCAAGAAAGTGAAGGAGGGGGAGCCATTTTGCTGCTATGATTGCATTCCATGTCCTGAAATGAAGATTTCAGCTCAAAAGGGTAATATATCACAAAGGTTTCCAATATCAGTTTCGAAAAGTATTGTTCGGAGGGACAGACCTCTAAAATCAATCTGGTATGTTTTTCTTCAGTGTTTGAAATGTAATTTTAAAAAATTGATAGTTTTTTCAGATTTCTCAGATCTTTATTGTTATCATTTTTATTTGACCAGCATTCTGAATGTTTCATCGGTGGTTTTTAACTCCCTTAATCTCTAATATAATTTTCCTTCACTCCATAGTCCAAATTAACCAGAGGAACAGAGCTTTTCAATGGCATTCTCACTAACCAGTTGAGAGGGGTTTTCAATTAATTTGCTAAAATGAACTGAGGATATTGGATCAACTGAGTTTTGGCCACATAATCACCTATAGTTAATGTTACTCTTTGTTTATATGTGGTGTTTTGGCCACAAAGGCCCCAGGTTGCTCAAATGGGTTGGCTCGAATAATACAATTAAAAATGAATTAAGAAAAGAACATCTTGACATTTTCTAAAAATGTGAGAGCAACCAAATGTCATCAAGTCTCATCTGTCTTCTTCTTGTTGTTGTTTAGTTGTGTCTGACTCTTTATGACCCCCCCCCCATGGACCAGAGCACGCTAGGCACTCCTGTCTTCCACTGCCTCCCGCAGTTTGGTCAATCTCATGCTGGTAGCTTCTAGAACACTATCTGACCATGTCGTCCTCTGTCATCCCCTTCTCCTTGTGCCCTCCATCTTTCCCAACATCAGGGTTTTTTCCAGGGGGTCTTCTCTTCTCATGAGGTAACCAAAGTATTGGAGCCTCCGCTTCACAATCTCTCCTTCCCGTGAGCACTCAGGGCTGATTTCCTGAAGAATGGATAGGTTTGATCTTCTTGTAGTCCATGGGACTCTCAAGAGTCTCCTCCAGCACCATAATACAAAAGCATCAATTCTTCGGAGATAAGCCTTCTTTATGGTCCAGCTCTCACTTCCATACATCACTACTGGGAAAACCATGGCTTTAACTATATGGACCTTTGTTGGCAAGGTGATGTCTCTGCTTTTTAAGATGCTGTCTAGGTTTGTCATTGCTTTCCTTCCAAGAAGCAGGCGTCTTTTAATTTCGTGACTGCTGTCACCATCTGCAGTGATCATGAAGCCCAAGAAAGTAAAATCTCTCACTGCCTCCATTTCTTCCCCTTCTATTTGCCAGGAAGTGATGGGACCAGTGGCCATGATCTTCGTTTTTTTGATGTTGAGCTTCAGACCATATTTTGCACTCTCCTCTTTCACCCTCATTAAAAGGTTCTTTAATTCCTCCTCACTTTCTGCCATCAAGGTTGTGTCATCTGCATATCTGAGGTTGTTGACATTTCTTCCGGCAATCTTAACTCCGGCTAGGGATTCATCCAGCCCAGCCTTTTGCATGATGAATTCTGCATATAAGTTAAATAAGCAGGGAGACAATATACAGCCTTGCCGTACTCCTTTCCCAATTTTGAACCAACCAGGTGTTCCATATCCAGTTCTAACTGTAGCTTCTTGTCCCATACAGAGATTTCTCAGGAGACAGATTAGGTGATCAGGCATTCCCATTTCTTTAAGAACTTGCCATAGTTTGCTGTGGTCAACATAGTCCAAGGCTTTTGCATAGTCAATGAAGCAGAAGTAGATGTCTTTCTTGAACTCTCTAGCTTTCTCCATAATCCAGCACATGTTTGCAATTTGGTCTCTGGTTCTTCTGCCCCTTCAAAATCCAGCTTGCACTTCTGGGAGTTCTTGGTCCACATACTGCTTAAGCCTTCCTTGCAGAATTTTAAGCATAACCTTGCTAGCATGTGAAATGAGTGCAATTGTGCGGTAGTTGGAGCATTCTTTGGCACTGCCCTTCTTTGGGATTGGGATGTAGACTGATCTTCTCCAATCCTCTGGCACACTGCTGAGTTTTCCAAACTTGCTGGCATATTGAGTGTTGCACCTTAACAGCATCATCTTTTTAAATTTTAAATAGTTCAGCTGGAATACCATCACTTCCACCGGCCTTGTTATTAGCAATGTTTTCTAAGGCCAATTTGACTTCACTCTCCAGGATGTCTGGCTCAAGGTCAGCAACCACACTACCTGGGGTGTACGAGCCATCCATATCTTTTTGGTATAATTCTTCTGTGTATTCTTGCCACCTCTTCTTGATGTCTTCTGCTTCTGTTAGGTCCTTACTACTTTTGTCCTTTATTATGGTAATCTTTGTATGAAATGTTCCTTTCATATCTCCAACAGATCTCTGGTTCTTCCCATTCTGTTGTTTTCCTCTATTTCTTTGCATTGCTCATTTAATTGCTTGTCTGTCTAATTTTCCTCAACCCCCCCCCCCCCAGACCCTACTGGTGGGGCATTACAAGGATTTATTCCTCACAAATCCTCTCTTTCCTCTTCCTGAACTTCCTCACAGCCCCTAGAAGGCTGCGAAGAATAACCACCATTGATCATGGGTGTGGCCAGAAACTTTAAAAATGCCCTTCTAAGTGAATTCCAGAATTAGCCTCTTCCCCTAGCATTATAAAAAGATTGAAGCCTTCATACATTGTTTTTTATGCTTCCATACAAACTCTCCAAAGGTCAGATTCATATGTTCAGAAAAGTTACATGGGAAGTAAAACATAGCTTAGTTACAAAATGGTGAAAGTTCCTCAATTATTGGTATATTAATGCAAGAGTGTCTGATGACAGCATGCAGTTAAGCAGCAACAACCAACTCAAATATCTTCACACATTGAGCTTCTTGGTTAGACTTGCTGGGGAGGGGGAAAGACTTGATTATCATTTTTCCCCAAGGTAAGAGGAAATGACCTAACTAAGCCTGGTAGGACAGCTTAATCTATGATATTAACCCCTCCATGTGTTACTTAGACTTAAGCATATTGGTTACAGGAAGCTGATTATCTCATAGTGCCTTCATAACATATCTTTAGGTGCCAGGTGAAAACATTCCTCTTCAAATAGGCTTTTCTCTGATTAAGCAATTTGAGGCTGGCATTTCTGTTGTTATTATATTGTGTATTATGTTTTTTTATGTTGTACCCCAGCGTATAATCTTTAGATGAAGGGCAGCATATAAATTAAATAAATAATAACAATATGTTACCTTTGCTTTTCAGATATGCATGACTGTTTTGACTGCATGGACACAACCTATCCAAACATCAAGCATGATTTTTGCATACCCAAAGCTAGAACATTCTTATCTTATAAAGAACCTCTGGGGATCAGCTTAAGTCTCCTCACACTTTCCTTAGCGTTAATAACAGCTCTGGTGCTGGGAATAATTCTGAAGCACCACAACACTCCCATCGTCAAAGCCAACAACCGGAACCTCACATACATTCTCCTGATTTCCCTTCTGCTTTGCTTCATTTCTGCCTTGCTTTTCATTGGCCATCCTGAACCGGTGACATGTCTTCTCCGACAAACTGCTTTCAGCATCATCTTCTCAGTGGCTGTTTCTTCTGTGCTGGCAAAAACTATCATGGTGGTTCTGGCATTTATGGCCACAAAGCCAGGAAGCAGGATGAGGAAATGGGTGGGGAAAAGCCTGGCCAACTCCATTGTTGCATCCTGTTCCCTCATGCAAGCAGGCATTTGCAGTGTGTGGCTGGCAACCTCTGCCCCATTCCCAGATGTGGACATGCACTCAGTGACTACAGAAATTATATTAGAATGTAATGAGGGATCTGTCATTTTATTTTCTTGTGCCTTGGGCTATCTTGGCTTCTTGGCTATTGTCAGTTTTGTTGTGGCTTTCTTTGCTCGGAAGTTACCGGACAGTTTCAATGAAGCCAAGTTCATCACTTTCAGCATGTTGGTCTTCTGCAGTGTGTGGCTATCCTTCATTCCAGCTTATGTGAGCTCCAAGGGCAAATACATGGTGGCTGTGGAGGTCTTTTCTATTTTAGCTTCCAGTGCTGGGTTGCTTGTGTGCATCTTTGCACCCAAATGTTACATCATTTTGTTGAGGCCTGAGCTGAACAACAGGGGACAGCTAGTAAGAAGATAAGACTGAATACATGCTTTTTGTTACAATCTGTGGTCTCGATGCATTTGTGGACGCATGCACACACCTTTCTGATATGTTTCCTTTTCTGGAGCTGTCCAATATACATTTTATTCAAAATTCTCCAAGCACTTACTAGTTTGAAATACTAGTGAAACTCAGAATCAACTTTTAAAAATGTATGTACAGAAGGTAAGTCATACAGACTTACATATGTACAGAAAGTACATAAGTCAGACACATTCAAGAAATGGGATCATCTGAATAGATGGTCCTGGTTGCGGGCAGGCTCTCAATCTGGTTCCCCCCACCCTGGTGTGGGTGGAGCTATCGCACACACACCAGGGTCGCACCACAACTACCCAGGGTTATTGCCAAATCATGTCAAAGGGTGATAGTGGGGGAATGTATAAAAGCAGCCGCGCGACATGTGCCAGGCTCCTGCTTTGCGTTGCTGAATACCTGCCCACCCTCCCTTTAATTTAGATCCTTTGGCCTTGCTTTGGGCTCTGGTTGGTTGCCCGGCTTGAGTCAGGGGCCAGATAGAAATTTTTCCATTTGGTAAATTGGCACTGGCCACTTGGTTTTTGCCTACCTCTTAGCAATCGTCACAATTTTGTAAGGTTTGGCGGTTAGGCATTGGCTTATTGTGAATGGGGGAGGGGAGGTCAGCCATCGCCTGCCCCTCCAGTGTCAAGGGTATTCCGTTAAAGGAAGCCGGGGCCTGGTTCCTGTCTGAAGTCCGCTTTAAGGGTGAGGGCCATGCCAGGCCGCTGGGAACACCAGGGGAGATGCAGGCGGGCCAAATTTTTGCCCCAAAAACCTTAAACAAAACATCTGTGTCTGTGTTAATTTATTTATCTTAATGGGGGGGATCTGCTTGACGGTCTTGCCATGCTACTAAACAGCAACACAGAAATGAGGATCAGCGTAGGTTTAAATGGAGGTATGATGAATGCTTTTAAAACATTGTGAGGATTAAAGTAAGTTTGCATTCTGGTTCCCATTCTCTTTAATTTTATAGTAATAGGGTTTTTTAGCCAATGCAAACTTGGTATAGAAATTGCTTGGATCAGCACACTACAGAGAGAACAAATCACTAGGCAACTGCTTCTAATGAATTCTGAATTCTAGACAAAATAAATGTTGCTTTTTCAATGCAAGTCAATGTGAAGACCAAGTATTATGATTTCTGAATTTTAATTCCGAGATGAGGTCTTAGGCTACATGCACACAACAAAGTGCTTTGGATTCTGAACCATGCAACAGAAATTGCAAGCAGCAACAATAGGAACAAAAACAAACAAACAAAAAAACCCCTAGAAAAACATGATCTACAGTTTGGTAAAAATAAGATGATGTAAGGCAGCTTCCTATATTACCTGATAACCTCTGGGTACTTGGTTTCCAAATGAGATGCAAAAGCTGCTCTCATCAGAAAAGAGATTTGGGGAGCCATGTCATCAGCTGGTGTTGGTCCACTGTGCTTCATTAAGTCCAGAGTCAATGCAGCCATCTACCAGGAGATTTTGGAGCACTTCATGCTTCCTTCTGCAGACAAGCTTTATGGCGATGCTGATTTCATTTTCCAGCAGGACGTTGTCACTTGCCCACACTGCCAAAAGTACCAAAACTTGGTTCAATGCCCATGGGATTACTGTGCTTGATTGGCCAGCAAACTCGCCTGACCTGAACCACATAGAGAATCAATCTATGGGGCATTGCCAAGAGAAAGATGAGAGACATGAGACCGAGCAATGCAGAAGAGCTGAAGGCTGCTATTGAAGCTTCCTGGTCTTCCATAACACCTCAGCAGTGCCACATGCTGATAGCATCCATGCCACGCCGCATTGAGGCAGTAATTGATGCAAAAGGGGCCCAAACCAAGTACTGAGTACATGTGCATGCTTCTACTTCTCAGAGGTCCAATATTGCTCTATTTGCAGTCCTTGTTTTGCTGATTTCATTTAATATTCTAATTTTCTGAGATTATTAATTTGGGGTTTTCATCAGCTGTATGCCATAAACATCACAATTATAACAAATAAAGGCTTGACATATCTCGCTTTGCATGTCATGGATCTATCTCAGATATTAGTTTCACCTTTGAAGTTGAATTACTGAAATAAATGAACTTTTCCACAATATTCTAATTTTCTGAGTTTCACCTGTATACATTTCCACAATTAAATATCCTCCATTGTAATGATACATTCATCAACTTTCCTTCTTCCCCTTCCATGGTTCTTTTAATTTTCCCATAATTTCTGCATATTCTAATAAAACCATTTAGTTCAATTCCCCCCATTCATATTTCTTTATTGTAGTTCATACTGTTGAATTTACCTTAATTCCTGCTAGCCTTTTCACTTGTTTACAGTTATTATTCAAATATTCCACACACAAAATCTACTCCTCTATATGTATGCTTGATCTTCTTGCCCTCTTCTGCTGGTGAGGCCTGATAACTCTGCATATTCTATCATTTTAAGTAGCCATTCCTCCTTCTTAGGGGCCTCTCTCACCCGCCATTTTTGGGCTAACAAAATCCAAGCTGCTGTAGCTGGGCATCTGGGTATCTATGTCTGCACCATTCCCAAAAGTAATGCCTCTGTTCTTGGGGGGGAAATGTTTTTTTAAAAAATATATTTTTTCCATCACATTATATATCATTTCCCAGTACTCTTTAACTATTTTGCATACCCAGCTCATATGGAAAAAAAGTTCCTTTTGCTTCTTTGCATTTCCAACACACATGAGATTCAGATTCAGATTCAACACACATCTTTTATTTTTATCCTTTATTTTTATTTTTATCAGTTTGATCGGTGTTTCAGGTAAAAAGCAAAAGGCTGTTTAAGCCCTACTTTCCACATGATGGAAGTTCAATATTAATTACTATAATCCCTAAAATCACCCCACACCACATTCCCCACGATCAATGATTAATTCTTCCCCAATTTGAATTGTAAAATAGGCTGCTCTTTAGATTGATGACATGTTTGTGAAATTAGACCACATACTTTCCTTATCAGATACATGTATGAGTGACTGTTCTACACGTTGAGATCAAACCTATCCAAATAAAAACTATGATTTATGTATTCCCAAGGATATAATTTTCTTGTCTTTTGAAGAACCTGGGTGCTCAGTTGAGCCCTTTCTGCTCTTTCCTGTTCTTTGATCACAGTTCTAGTCTGCTTAACATTTGCGATGAACCACAACACTCCCATTGTCAAAGCCAACAACTGGCAACTCACCTACACTCTCCTCTCCCTCCTGCTCTGCTTCCTTTCTGTACTGCTATTCGTTAGGCAGCCTCAGAAGGTGACTTGTCTCCTCCGACAAACTGCTTTTGGCATCGCCTTCTCAGTGGCTATTTCTTGTGTGCTGGCAAAAAACCTCACTGTGGTTCTTGCTTTCATGGCCACCAAGCCAGGATCCAGAATTGGGAAATGGGTGGGAAAGAGGCTGGCCAATTCAACTGTACTTAGTGGCTCCCTTATACAAGGAGGCATTTGCATTGTGTGGCTGGCAATCTCTCCTCCGTTGCCAGTAGCTGAAGAAATTATGCTAGGATGTAATGAGGGGTCTGTCACTCTGTTTTACTGAGTCCTTGGCTTTATTGGCCTCCTGGCCATTGCCAGCTTCACTTTGGATCTTCCTGGCTAGGAAGTTACCAGAGACTTTCAATGAAGCCAGGTTTATCACCTTTAGCATGTTAGTATTTTGCAGTGTCTCCTACCAACCTAGCAGTTTGAAAGCAGGTCAAAGTGCAAGTAGATAAATAGGTACCGCTCCGGCGGGAAGGTAAACGGCGTTTCCGTGCACTGCTCTGGTTCGCTAAAGCGGCTTAGTCATGCTGGCCACATGACCCAGAAGCTGTACGCCGGCTCCCTTGGCCAATAAAGCGAGATGAGCGCTGCAACCCCAGAGTCGGACATGACTGGACCTAATGGTCAGGGGTCCCTTTACCTTTACTTATTTTGCAGTTTGTGGTTATCCTTTGTCCCAAATATAGGGAAATATATGGCAGCTGTGGAAATCTTTTCTATCTTAGCCTCCAGTGCTGGGTTATTGTCCTGTATATTTTCTCCTAAATGCTACATTATTTTGTTGAAACCTGAATTGAACAAAAGGGAACAGCTAATACAAAGAACTGACTGAAGAATTATGTGATTGTGTCTTCCTTTCTAGTTAGTAAAGTACAGTTATGCTAATTATAAACTGACTCTTCATTTCATAAAAGTTGAGGGTTACTTTTCATTCTACAATACACACTTCTAAGATTTTAGCTCTCAGATGGTTAAGAGCAGAATGGTGCCATAACATTATTATTTACACACACACACCCAAACTCTGAAGTCACTGCTGATATGCGAATCCATCATCTGGGAGTGAGTCTCATTTCATTCATTGGGATACTTACATGTGAGTAGACATGGTAACAAATCAATTCTGAGAATGAACCTGACCTATCAGATTTTAATATGCCTATAGTTAGGTTTTTTGTTTGTTTTGCTCATCATTCTGTTTTCCTTTGTAAAATATGCAGTGTAGTAGAGAAAATTGAAGATGTGAAGATTCAAAGGTAACTTTTACACATTCTGCTTCAACATGTTTAATATCCTCCGCTGAATAGGGAATCCTGCCTGATCCAAGTTCCCAATTTTGATTGTAGATCTAGCAGAATGCACATAGAAATCCTTTGAAGAAGGCCAACATATTGACATTGTGCAAGAGTGCCACCTAGAACATTTGGGATTCTCACCTCCTGTATTAATCTCTGAATGGGTAGGTGTCTACTGGATTTGTCTTTGAATACACATCTCAAATTAAGGTGTTCTACACAACTGTTCTGAACAGGTACAGCCTTTAGTCATGAAATGTCAGGGCTGTTAGGGATGTGGAAATTTCCTGTCAGGCAAAGAGCCCATTGGCATTACATATGGACTGCATTTCTTGATAGGGCCAGTCTAAATCTTTCTTAGGGTCATTGCCTTTTTCTACTGGTCTTGAATGCCTATACATTTGTGAAGCTTTATCTTCAGCTTTATTTTTCCTGGAAGTATCTGATCATTAGTCCAAAAATGTACCTTTCTGAAATTCACTTTTGCAAGGAACTCGACTCAAGTAGATAACAAGTAGTTCAGTAAGATTAACTTTATTGATCTTATTGGTTGTGTAATCGTAACCTTCTGTTTCCCTATCATTTATGTCATGTTTTCTTAATAAAAATGCCAAGTTTTACCTGTTAACTTGTATAGTCCTGTCTTCTCTGTTTGCCAATAAAGGTTGATTGGTTAATTGAATGAAAGTATTTATACATTGATGTTTGGTTTCCTTAGTTCTGAAAGGCAATTCAGCTGAATTTCTCACTACTACACTTTTGGTTCTATGATCATGTAGCAAAGTGATGGAGTTCTGTAAGATCAGGGTTTTGAGTTTGAGGGTAGTATATTCAGAACTTCTCTCATGGTTTATATTGCCCAACTCAACTATGTTAGGCTTGGGGTGGGGAGTCCTGAAAATGGGGTTAAAATATCATTCATGCAGCTGGATAGATTTATGTGAGGTCCTGATTGATAGCAACCTATCAATACTCTTGGGGGTTTGGATCCTTATACTAAAAATATTCAAGAGCATCTCTACTCAGGCATTTAAAAGCTCAAGTGTACATTCCTAGTCAGAAAAGTGGAAAAGAAATCTACTATTCAGATGTGATAAACATGTTTTCTTTTGCAGTTCCACAGGGAATTCCCACATCTGAGTTCATATCATACTCCCCTTAAGTCTATAATTAATTTCTAAAATCTTCTGCACAATTACAGTTTCCCCTTAGAGAGCTGATAACACAGAGGATGGCACAAAAATGCCATGAAGCAATCACAGGTATGATTAGTGACTAGGAACAAACATGCATATGCCAGTCTTATCACTTTACATATACATTATATCTTGGACTTTATAATTCAAGCATATCATCAGCCTGACTGAGGATCCAAGTCAAGTCACCGTAACCACAGAGAATATCATGATAACGATGCAGAGGGAAATATAGGAGAATCTGGACGCAGGGTGAAAGGTGGTGATCAATATGATAGTATCCGTTGTCTTCCTGCTAATACTGCTTTCTCATATTGCATCTGAGGATCACTATGGTAAATGCCGGATCCATACTCCACACCCTCCACTTCAAAAATATCATCAGTCAGGCAACATCATAATTGGTGGGATTGTTTCTCATAGTTTCATCATTGTTAATTCAGTAGCCTTCACAACAGAACCCCCAGCACCTTCATTTGAAGATCTTTTGTAAGGAGCTAATTCTTTCTTACTTGTTTTCTTTTGTTTTGTTTTGTTACTTGGTCTCAGTCTTAGAAGCTGTAGTCTCATAAAAAATGTTTTCTTGGACTGTAGAAAAAGCTAATGCATTTAAGGGAAAGCTGCAGAAAGAAGCAATTCCACAGGGCAAAGCAAAAATTGGTTACACCCAAGAGAGTTCAGGGCTTCCACATTGAAGGAAGGGAGTTAGCTTTTTCCTAGATTGAATCAACTGTGTTCATTTTGTCCACCTGGAAGAACATGCATTGGTAAAATAGTTCTCCCACCATTGTAACAGTATTGGTTTAAATATGCCTCTTCAAATATGACTACTACTGTTACTACTATTGTTAAAATTTGATGATGGGAGATTCTATCATTTGTTACATTTCTTTTGGCGTTAACGTAAAAGAAAAAAGAGCAGGAAGAATTGTAGCTCTTCTTTCCTTTACAAACTCCTGCATCTCACCTTCTCTACTCCATGGTTCCTTTCTTTCATATTTCTGTTATTTGGCTTCAAACACAGCAGGGTTTTTTGTTTCATTTTGCAGTGGTACCTCGGGTTAAGTACTTAATTCGTTCTGGAGGTCTGTTCTTAACCTGAAACTGTTCTTAACCTGAAGCACCACTTTAGCTTATGGGGCCTCCCACTGCCGCTGTGCCGCCAGAGCACGATTTCTGTTCTCATCCTGAAGCAAAGTTCTTAACCCGAGGTACTATTTCTGGGTTAGCAGAGTCTGTAACCTGAAGCGTATGTAACCTGAAGCGTATGTAACCCGAGGTACCACTGTATTTACATTTCACGAATCCTTCCAAAGATGAGAGTTACAACTATCTCAATGTATACTATATGCATATTAAAATAGACTGATTTCCCCTTGAAAGAATGTGTTTCCTTGAAAGAATATTCATATGACATTGAGGTGGCTTTTATGGTGAATTGAAATGCTGTCATTATGAATGTCTATACTGCAGGGTTACAACATCAATAGAAAGAGTATATATAAATGTGAGTGTGCTTTGAATCATAGTAATATACCTTATCAATACCAATATTTTGAAGATAAATATCCACATTGTTGATTGTTTAATTTTCCCCACCTCAAAAAGCATATTAATACTGATGAAGCTGATGCAGAACAAAATTGCAACTATCAAGGGAAGAATATATATCTGATTGTAGTTTTTAATAATGTCCTAGTGTGGTGCCTAAAAATTACCAGTACATCCTGGCCTTGGCATTTGCAGTACTGGAGATAAATGAAAACCCTCAGCTATTACCAAATATCACCTTGGGTGTCTGCATCTATGACAGCTATTTCAATGCGCAGAGGACTTATCATGCTACTATGTTACTTACATCCACCTTGGAGATATTTGTCCCTAACTATTTATGTGACACCCAGAATCATTTGGTAGCAGTCATTGCAGGACTGGATTCGGATATTTCTCTCTATGTAGCCACTGTACTGGATATCTACAAAATTCCACAGGTAAGGTATATGTGCATATGAGTATTATAAATAATAGTGATAAAATGAACAGCTTGTGAGGACAAATGCTTTTCTCACATTCAATGAGAATGTGCACATAATATTTCCAAGAAGAAGAAATTAAGCCTATTTGATGGCAAGCATTTATCTATCATCTATCTATCTATCTATCTATCCATCTATCTATCATCTATCCATTTTATTAGATTTTTATCTCAACCTTTCTCCCATGGGAGACCAACGCAGCAAACATCAAACATTAGATGCCATACAAGTTCAAATAAAATAGAAACATAGTCAAAACATTTTTAAAACTTCTAAAAACATGCTCCCCTACCCACCTTGAGGAACACTTGTATCTGAGTATCATTTTGTACATTTTCCATACAATATATGTGATCTCTAAAAGGCCTTGGAGAATCTGTATATCTTGAAAGAGCATTGTACTTGGCTAATCTCCAAGATACACTAATAATTCACATCTTCATCTTCCTCCCAAGTTTGGGCCCCATGTTATCTGTCCTTGAACTCAAAGATTACTAAGATCTTGCTTGATGCAAGGAATGCTGGAATACAATGCATTCAATGGCTCTCCAACAGGTACATGGTGTTAGGCTTTTTGTTGGTCATTTGAGGCTGTCTACATGCAGGGTCATATCTGCCCCAATCGGCTATAATCCCTGTCATGACTGTTTTTGAGAAATGCTTCCTCTTTCCCACTGACACACAGGGTAGATGTTAGTCAGGGAGACAAAGAGCTGGGGTGCAAAAATTCTTGACTTGTTAGGCCAGTCATGGTGATAGTACGCAGAGGCCAGGGGACTGGCTTGTGAAGGAACATTGTAAAAATAAAAGTCCCACTTGAGAATTGAACATTACTGGGAAATAGGAGGAGAGCCCACAAAAGAAAAGAAAAGTTGATACTAGATTCCTAGATGTTGTGGTGAAGAAATAAGAGAATAATATGATAATATAATTTAAAATAAATAAAGGATTCAATAAAAGCCAAGTAAAAGAACCCCCCTCAAAAACCCAGCCCAGCACAATATATGTGAAAGAAAACAGAGGAGGTGCATCCCATGAAACTGTCAAATTTTACCTATTAAAGGACAGGGTAAGGCTGTGCATCTTTAGAATAGGACAATGATGCTAGATCATGGATACGCAAACTAAGGCCCAGGGGCCAGATCCAGCCCAATTGCCTTCTAAATCCAGCCCATGGATGGTCCGGGAATCAGTGTGTTTTTACATGAGTAGAATGGTTATTTGTGGGGCATAGGAATTTGTTCATTTTTTTTTTTTCAAAATACAGTCCAACCCCCACAAGGTCTGAGGGACAGTGGACCCTGCTGAAAAGGTTTGCTGACCCCTGTGCTAGATGCATCTATGTGGGGAGGGAGTTGCATAATTTAGAAGTTGCCAAAGAAAAATCCCTCTCCCAGGTAATCATTCCTAGCACTCCGGGAACATAAAAATTATTAACATTTTTATTATTATTTTCACTCACCTCTTCCCTTTCATCTTCAGCTAACATTCAGTCCTGCACCAGTGATGAATGATAAAACCCCAGGACTTTCCTTCTACCAGATGGTCCCCCAGGAAGCCCTTCAGTATGAGGGGATTCTCTCTCTGCTTCTGCATTTCGGGTGGACATGGATTGGGGTCATTGTTATGGATAATGATAATGGAGAAAGATTTGTGCAAACTGTGCTTCCAGTTTTTCCCCAGAAGGGTGTTTGTTTTGCCTTCATAGAGAGAATCCCCACACTTTCTTTTGTCACTGAATTTATGGACATCATAGAAGAAGGGGTCAAAATAAATGATAGTATGATGGGCAGCAAAGCAAATGTAGTAGTGATCTATGGAGAATCTTATTCCATGTCATTTTTCAGATGGCTTCCGGTTTTATCTGTTGAAAATAAATTAGTGGCTAAAGTTTGGATAGCAACAGCCCAGCTGGAGCTCAGTGCATTTCACTATCAAAGGCATTGGGATGTAGAACTATTCCATGGTGCTATAGGCTTCAGATATCAGTTCAGTTATTTACAGAGATTTCACAAGTTTCTTGAGAAGAGAAATCCTTTAAACACAAGAGAAGATGATTTTATAAAGAAATTCTGGGAGCATGTATTCAGCTGTGTCTTCTTAAATACCACTGGGGATCCTGTGGATGGAGGTATTTGCACAGGAGAAGAGAAGTTGGAAAGCCTCCCTCTCCTTTTTTTTGAAATGAGTATGACTGGGCACAGCTACGGCATCTATAATGCAGTCTATGTAGTGGCCCATGCTTTACAAGCCATGTTCTCATCCAGAAGGACATATGACGCAGTGTTAGTCAGAGGAAGACCTGAACTTCAGAATCAGCCATTTTGGCAGGTAATGGGCATTCTCATGCGGTAGTATACCGTATTTTGAAGGTAACAAAAAATACTAATTTGTTCATAAACCTCTACCTATGCTGATATTTGCAGTTTTCTTTCTTTGCCTTCTGCATAGAAATGAAAGAATAGGCAATGCTTCAGTCAGCCTCCCTCCCCCACCCTCTTTTTGGTATTACGGATACTCATTTTCTGATTTGTGTAGTATGGTGGGTGACCATTTTTTTCTGCCAATTTTTGTCCATCCCCAGTAGAGTAACATTTTTATTATGCTATTTCCTTTAGAATGAAGTTGGGAAAATGAAGAAAGATACAAAAGACACTAATTTGTCTTAAAACTCTACCTATGCTGATATTTTCAGCTTTCTTTCTCTGCCAACTGCATAGAAATGAAAGAATAGTGCATTTTTCAGTCAGCTTTCCTTCTTTTT
Organism: Podarcis liolepis; assembly: GCF_965112155.1. NCBI lineage: Eukaryota > Metazoa > Chordata > Lepidosauria > Squamata > Lacertidae > Podarcis > Podarcis liolepis. The sequence continues at coordinate 26,258,847 of NC_139573.1, read as the reverse complement.
TTTTTTTGCATATAAACCTACTGTAAATACAGTGTATTATGGGTTATGGATATTCATTTTCTGATTTCTGTAGTATGATGGATGACCATTTTTTCTGCCAATTTTTGTTCATCCCCAATAAAGTAACATTTTTATTATGCTATTACCATCAGAATGAAGTTGGGAAAATGAAGGCCGGGAGTTTTATAAATTCTTCTAAAGTGTCCGTTTTAAGTTCAACGTTTTACACATTACTATAGAAATGCTGTTATTTATTTATTTTCTTTTTGTCTAGCTCCATCACTTTCTCAGAAGTGTTTCGTTTAATAACAGTGCTGGGGACCAGATTTCTTTCGATCAAAGTGGGAAAATAATAGCTGGATTTGATGTTTTGAACCTGATCGTTTCTTCCAACCAATCTTTTCATACAGTGAAAGTTGGTAGGCTTGATCCCCAGGCTCCTCCAGACAGAGTGTTAACCATCAATGAGAAGGTCATAAGATGGCACAGCTTGTTTAACCAGGTAAGAACTGACTGTCAGCACCTTGCAAACTATTTAATAGTTCAGTGAGTTTTAAGTCACTATTCCAACATGTCTAAATGGAATAAAATAAAATTTTAGCTGTAAACTACCTTAAATCCCTTTTGGATTCTTTTGTGAGCTCTATGTCACTATTCTGACATGCAATATGTTTAAAAGAAATACATGATTTAATGAAGTAGAAATAAAAAACTAGTATATGCAATTATAAATAAAACATTAAGTATATGCAAACAAGCATAAACACATTTCTGTTTAAAGTTTTTGAAGGTAACACCAAATCAAATCCAGCTTATCCATATCACAGCTCAGTCTTATAAATGTCTAATCACAGATTTCAGGAGCAGTTCTATAGCATGATGCACCCCAATCAGCAGAGTTAGGATCCAGTGGATCTCTAGCTGAATTGGAAGGTTCCTGGCATGGTAATTTATCCCAGTTGTTCCCTTGCTTTCAAAATAACAATTATGTTGTACCCACATGTGCAATAACTTTTTGTAAACAGGTTTGAGGTATTTTACAATTAAGCAGTGAATACATTTTATGAAATAGATAAATATGCTCCAGCTATTTATAATTTCTCAGAACATAATAGCTTAATGATTCTCTAAGAAACAACTAAAAGTCCCCAAAATCTTAAGGATTTTTTCTTGACCTTTTTCATTTCTGGATTAGGCACAACCTCTATCTGTATGCACTGAGAGTTGTTATCCTGGTTATAGCAAGAAAGTGAAGGAGGGGGAGCCATTTTGCTGCTATGATTGCATTCCATGTCCTGAAATGAAGATTTCAGCTCAAAAGGGTAATATATCACAAAGGTTTCCAATATCAGTTTCGAAAAGTATTGTTCTGAGGGACAGACCTCTAAAATCAGTCTGGTATGTTTTTCTTCAGTGTTTGAAATGTAATTGTAAAAAATTGATAGAAGTTATTTCAGATTACTCTGATCTCTATGGTTATCATTTTTATTTGACCAGCATTCTGAATGTTTCATCGGTGGTTTTTAACTCCCTTAAACTCTAATATCATTTTCCTTTAGTCCATAGTCCAAATTAACCAAAGGAGACAGAGCTTTAACTTAATACAATTTCTTACTTTTATTTAATACAATTTCTTAAAATCAGGCTTCCTTCTCCTGTTCTAAACATATATCAATCATTTCATATTTAGTGTCCAGTTGTCATCCTTCACTTGCTGTTAAACCATTCTTCCGACATTTCCTCCTTACAGACATCGCCCTGTTACATCATATAAATATAAAAGAAGTCCTTCATATACATTTTAGTTCCAGACCTGGTGTGTGCTGGGAGAGTTCATTACTATCTTCCATTGTTCAATTCTCGGCACTGTTTATATAGATGGTACAAGGTCACATTCCATTCCTTCAGTTTTTTCAGACTAGCAGATGGGCCGCAGCCATAAATAACTCACAGGGTGCATTTCCAGTTTCCACAGTTAAAATTTCCCTGTAGAGTTCTTTCTTGGCACACGGTTAAAAGCTAAATCATTTCTCAAATCCAGTCTCTTTTCCACATCTGTTTGGCTGCAGCTCATTCTCCTCCATCCACTGCATTCCTCCAACAACCCCCCAGCCTAGATAGTCATAAATAAAACACATTCAGCCTTAATCAAGGGGCGGGAGCAGAGCAAAACCATTTTAAATTTATTACTGAGCATAAATCAAAAGCCTCCCCCCCCTCTTTTTTGAAGTTCCAGACAGAGTAACAAAGGCAACAGCTACACACGTCTCTTTCATTGTGCAGGGGAGGACAAGAAAAGAAAAGACCATTTGAAAACCATATGAAAACTCGGAGCACCTTGTCCTTACTCTTCCTTTCCTGGCTGTTGTGAGAATTTTCAAGCTTTAGAAAAACATTCAAATGCCTTCAGAAAGCTAAGCCCAGTCCTTTCGGCAGTTGATTGATTGCAGCCTATTAGCATATGTCAGCCCAGGAGTGCCTCTTGATTAAAACCAATTATCCAGACTAAAGAGGAACCCTCCACAAATTATGCCAGTAATGGAGGCTCATCCATGGCAGGGACACACTCCCAGTTTGCCCCCACTCTGCCTTTCAAGTTGGCAGAATCAGGGTTATGTCGCACTGTGGGATAAAGTGAATGCCCCACTGGTGGGGCATTGCAAGTATTTATTCCTCATGAATCCTCTCTTTCCCCTTCCTGAACTTCCTCACAGCCCCCAGAAGGCTATGATGAATAACCACCATTGATCATGGGTTTGGCCGGAAACTTTAAAATATCCCCTTCTAAGTGAATTCCAGAATTAGCCTCTTCCCCTAGCATTATAAAAAGATTGAAGCCTTCATACGTTGTTTTTTATGCTTCCATACAAACTCTCCAAAGGTCAGATTCATATGCTTCAGAAAAGTTACATAGACAGTAAAACATAGCTTAGTTACAAAATGGTGAAAGTTCCTCAATTATTGGTATATTAATGCAAGAGTGTCTGATGACAGCATGCAGTTAAGCAGCAACAACCAACTTAAACATCTTCACACATTGAGCTTCTTGGTTAGACTTGGTGGGGAGGGGGAAAGACTTGATTATCATTTTCCCCCAAGGTAAGAGGAAATGACCTAGCTAAGCCTGGTAGCACAGCTTAATCTATGATATTAACCCCTCCATGTGTTACTTAGACTTAAGCATATTGGTTACAGGAAGCTGATTATCTCATAGTGCCTTCATAACATATCTTTAGGTGCCAGGTGAAAACATTCCTCTTCAAATAGGCTTTTCTCTGATTAAGCAATTTGAGGCTGGCATTTCTGTTGTTATTATGTTGTGTATTATGTGTTTTTATGTTGTACCCCAGCATATAATCTTTAGATGAAGTGCAGTATATAAATTAAATAAATAATAACAATATGTTACCTTTGCTTTTCAGATATGCATGACTGTTTTGACTGCATGGACACAACCTATCCAAACATCAAGCATGATTTTTGCATACCCAAAACTAGAACATTCTTATCTTATAAAGAACCTCTGGGGATCAGCTTAAGCTTCTTCGCACTTTCCTTAGCGTTAATAACAGCTCTGGTGCTGGGAATAATTCTGAAGCACCACAACACTCCCATCGTCAAAGCCAACAACCGGAACCTCACATACATTCTCCTGATTTCCCTTCTGCTTTGCTTCATTTCTGCATTGCTTTTCATTGGCCAGCCTGAACCGGTGACATGTCTTCTTCGACAAACTGCTTTCAGCATCATCTTCTCAGTGGCTGTTTCTTCTGTGCTGGCAAAAACCATCATGGTGGTTCTGGCATTTATGGCCACAAAGCCAGGAAGCAGGATGAGGAAATGGGTGGGGAAAAGCCTGGCCAACTCAATTGTTGCATCCTGTTCCCTCATGCAAGCAGGCATTTGCAGTGTGTGGCTGGCAACCTCTGCCCCATTCCCAGATGTGGACATGCACTCAGTGACTACAGAAATTATATTAGAATGTAATGAGGGATCTGTCATTTTATTTTCTTGTGTCTTGGGCTATCTTGGCTTCTTGGCTATTGTCAGTTTCATTGTGGCTTTCTTTGCTCGGAAGTTACCGGACAGTTTCAATGAAGCCAAGTTCATCACTTTCAGCATGTTGGTCTTCTGCAGTGTGTGGCTATCCTTCATTCCAGCTTATCTGAGCTCCAAGGGCAAATACATGGTGGCTGTGGAGGTCTTTTCTATTTTAGCTTCCAGTGCTGGGTTGCTTGTGTGCATCTTTGCACCCAAATGTTATATCATTTTGTTGAGGCCTGAGCTGAACAACAGGGGACAGCTAGTAAGAAGATAAGACTGAGTAGCATACTTTTTTTACAGTCTGTCGTCTGGATGCATTTATGCACGCATGCACACACCTTTCTGATTTGTTTCCCTTTCTGGAGCTGATCAATATATATTTTGCTCAAAATTTTCCAAGCACTTACTTGTTTGAAATACATGTAAATTCAGAATTAACTTTTAAAAAAATGCATGTACAGATGGTAAGTCATACAGACTTACGTATGTACAGAAAGCATTTTTAAGTCAGACACTTTTTTAAAAAGTGTCTGACTTAATCAAATCAAATCAAATCACATAAATTCCGAATTACAAAGCCGAATTTTGAATTTTGTTGAGGGAACCCATATTTCAAGATCCAAAGGGGGATTCTGATCATCTTCTTGCCACTGCGTTAATGTCCAAATCAGTCCAAACAGCTTTCATAATTCTATCCAGTCTTATCTTGCTGTTTCCACATCACATCTTGTTCATATATTTTCTCTTTTTTCTTTCTGATCTCTTCTGATAGTCTCCTTAACACCAATAATAATCCTGTGTGAATTTTTCCGTTCTTCCAATCCTCAAATCGAGATGGTTTCCATATATCATCGCCTTCATAGATAACAGCGCTCTTTCCATCAATTACAGAACTGTCGTTCTTAAGTCCCACTGAAGAGTTTCACCCACAATATAAAAACAGCTCTATTTCTCTATTTCTCCTCTCAGACTTAAGTCCTCTGACAGAACTTCCCAATATGGCGACGGAATTTTTAACTGCGTCATTCCAAAGCCCTTATACATTCCACGCTCTTCTTAAAACATGCTTTGGTTCGAAAGTTTATCTCCACACAGCCTTAAATCCACAGCTTAAGTCCTTAAAACGACATTTCTGACTTATGGGGGGGGGATTCTAGTTTAATCACATAAAGGAAAGAAAGGAAAGGTTTTTTCCCCTCCCCCATCAGTCCCCTTGCCATACCGAGTCTTGGCATATCTTCTCATGATTTATACTTGTTCCTCTGACTCGTCTTGTTTTATCAGAGATCTCTTCTGTTAGCAGTCTTTACTCCCCCTTCTTCCTTGAAATATGTGCATTCGCTTCATCCAAATTGTTTCTTTTGAAGTTCTTGCAGCTAGTGGTGTGGATCAGAGATGGCGTCCAGGAGCGCCGAAATCCCACAGGAGGGCATTGTGCCTAGTGCCCCCATCCCCACAAATTCGGGGGTGGTATAGGGCACAGCAGGCAAGGGCAGTCCCCCACCACAATCCTGGGGGGGGGTAGGGAAGCTATTTACTCCCATCACAGCCTCCAATTTACCTCGTGTGGGTCAGAGAGATGTTATTGTCAGCCATCTTCTGATGCATCCCTAGTGGTCCCTCCAAGTCAGATACTTTCAAGAACTATCCATTAACACAGAAATGAGGATCAGAGTAGGTTTTAATGGAGGTATGATGAATGTTTTTTAAACATTGTGAGGATTAAAGTAAATTTGCATTCTGGCACCCACCCTTTTTAATTTTATAGTAATCGGGTTTTTTAGCCGATGGAAAACTCCCCATCTTCAGTAAATAGGAACAAAAAGATTTCAGTTTTGATGTATGTAGATGATTTAGTGTTCCTCTCTATTTCTTAATTGTGCCTCAAAAATCTCATGGATGTGTTCACTGCATACTGTAAAGAAGAAAACCTGTTTATAAACTACAGAGAGAACAAATTTCTAGGGTGACTGCTTCTAATGAATTCTGAATTCGAAACAAAATAAGTTTTGCTTTCCCAATGCAAGTCAATGTGAGGACCAAATGTTACGATTTCTGAATTTTAATTCTGAGTCCATGTGTCTGTTCTGTCCTGTTTCTGCATTTTTAAAAATATGCAGAAAAGTAGCATTTCTTTTTATGTGCATGTGAGAAAGTCCAGCGATGTCCTCTCTCCAGAATCTCTGGAGCCGACTGAGGACTCCCACGTAGGTTACAACCTCTATTGTGCCAAGAGGGAGGTCCTGACCCTTACCTGGTCTACTCCTCTGGCTACGCCTCTCCAGCAGCAATTGGTTCACTGAAGTAAGTTAGGCGGAAACCTCAGGTTTGCAACTTGGAGAGGCAGTCCAGGACTGCTTACCAGGGAATCGCTTAGGATCGGGCATGCTGCATGCGGCCATGCAAATAGTGCCCTCCTTCTGATGTGGAGAGCGGTCATTGGGTTTATGTGCATGAGTGTAATATTTCTCAAAAATATACATTTTATAAAGTAAAATGATACCCCCTTTTTAACAAAAAAACAAAAAAACCTTAACAACTCCATTAGACCATTCAGGAACGGGGGGAGGGACCACTAATGGAAAACTAAGCTGTGAGCTGCACATCAGATCCGAGTTGTTACGCAAAGAAGGGAGCAAAGTAAAACTTCTGTCCAGATGTGGCAAACATGAATTTCTGATATTATCTACAATTATACAACCTTGACTTCGTAATTATTATCCTTTGTAATTTTATTGAAAAATAAAAAGTGCAAAATTACTAATGCACAGAGCGAGACATAAACAAAAGAAACAAGAAATAGTACCCATGTAGAAAACAAATCAGAAAAAGATATTGTGTATATTACAAAAGGAAGGGACTTGTTATTGTAGTTAGCCAGATGTTAATCTAAAATGGCATTTATGAAAATAATAATAATCAGCATATCAGCTCCAAGGCGGAAAAGGGGGAAAAGTAAAACCTCTGTCCAGGTGTGACAAACAATATTTTCTGAAATCTTCTACAGTTCCACAAAGGAAACCCCCACTTTGACTTTGTAATTATTTTCCTTTGTTATTATAAAGTAGACTGTAATTAACTCTGACACATGTATAACTACCTGCAATTATTAGTGCTGGAGACTGCAAAGGATGTTATATATGTGTCATGTTAAAAAAATATGGCTCAGGACTAACAATATTTATTCTTCCTGTTTAACGTCTATTGCAGACTGAAAAGTATTCAAATCAGCCTTTGAAACTTGCAGGCAATATATAGAGAGGTCAGTGGGAACACAATAAAGTAAGTCTAGTGAAGATTTGTCCTAACACTCAGGATGGTGCTATTTGTGATGTCGCTGCTGGCATTGCTTCCTCACATCTCATGCAAGACTCACATTGTGAAGTGTCATGTCCATGATCCACACCCTCCACTTCACAAGTATCACCAGTCAGGGGACCTCATCCTTGGTTGCATAGCTTCTCACAGTTTCATTGTCTCCAAACAATTATCCTTCACTGAAGAACCCCCACCAGCATTGTTTGAAGAACTTCTGTAAGGGGTTCTCCCATCTTTTTTTATTTTAGCCTTAGATTTGCATCTTCATAGCCAAAATTTAGACTTGGTATGCTACTCACCAAGCTATTTTAAAATCTCTTTAAAAGTATCTCTCTGGTCATAATTCAGAAAGCATTGTGAATTGTAAGTATTTTGGAAACACCAGTACTCGAAATATGAAGCTTACTAAGATGTAGTTGTTGTTGTTGGCAACTGTCCGTCTTGAGGGACAATGATGTGTGCCTCCGAGAGTGCAGATTTTTTCCTTGCTGTTTACTCCCAATGCCTTTCCCATGAATTTGTGTAGCCAAAAGGCAGCAGATGTTTAGGATCACTTTTCCTTCTCCTAGATGGGCTGCCTTCCAAGATTTACAACATCCATCTGCCCCTCATTTCCCTCTACAGTATGTGCAATAAGCACCTTCTTAACTGTTGGACCCACTCTTTGTCTTCTCTGCTCAATCCACCAGAGACTGTCTTCACATGAAGGAGAAGTCCCTAACTTACTGAGGGTTTGAGACCCATTGACTACCGTCACCTAGTTTAAGCTGGCCAGTGAAGCTGTTCCCTGGGGTGGCATGGTAACAGCTTCTAGGAACCACAGATGAGAACTTGATGTATCCCCTACCAGAGGCCCTCCCCCTCCCCTAAACCTCCATATACCCCACCTTACTGAGAAGGACCTATTATTATATATAAAGATGATTATTGATATTTACTTTGCTTAGGACAATTTAGGCTTAGAACTATTTAGGCTTACCTAAAAATGTGGCAAAAATGATGGAGTAGTGATAATTTTACAAAGCATGAGTAGGTTTCTGATGTTTAATGTCACATTTGTTCTAGTGTCGTAACTAAGAATTACCAGCAAATCCTGATCTTGGCATCTGCAGTGAAAGAGATCAATTAAAACCGTCAGATTACCAGGTTTAAATTATGGTTATGGTTATGATATAGATTCTTTTCTTTTCTTTTCTTTTCTTTTCTTTTCTTTTCTTTTCTTTTCTTTTCTTTTCTTTTCTTTTCTTTTCTTTTCTTTTCTGGTCCAAGCCTTTTTGTTGAATTTTCCTTTGGCCAAAAATGAATATCAGAGCTAAATGCATTCTTCCCTTTGGGAAACATATCAAGCATTTATGCTGAATTTTCTTTTGGCCAATGTGGGGGTGGTGATTTAAACTTAATATGCACAATTTCAGATTTTCACCAATAAAATGAGCAAGCGTGGTGGTTTCAACATGGTGGTGGGGGTTGTTAATAATATTATTTATCACCCATCCTTCGGTGTAAGGTCCCAGGGTTTGTAACAACATTAAAACAACATTAAAAACAATGCGAAACAACAATTTTAGAAAATCAATATGCAAAATTTGGGCTCAGATGTTCTAATACTACCTACTTCTATTACATGTCACATTTCAAATATTTACCCAATTACTTGCAGCAAAATCTGGGTGCCACTCCAACTGAGTGAATATGGGATTGCAACTTTTTTGAAGGCAAGAGTTGGACTTTGTATAATGTTGAGGAAAACTATGTTGAAATACATTAACAGGATGCATTGGATTATAACCTGATGAATGTTCCAGGTCATGATTAATTTGAAATTGCTTTATGCATTGCATTGGTTAATTGTAATGTTATGTATTACATTGGTTAATCATTTCATTTTAAGTAGGCCACCCTAGACTACTACCATAAATGTGGTATAAAATAATGGAAAAGATTTTAGACAATGTAGGATATGATGTAGATTGCAATTCTCATTCTAGCGTGGTGACTAAGAATTACCAGCACGTCCTGGCCTTGGCATTTGCAGTAAAAGAGATCAATGGAAATTCTCAAATCTTACCCAATACCACTTTGGGCTTCCACATCTTTGACTGCTATTTCATTGCAAAGGGAACATATCATGCCACACTGCTCCTTACGTCCACCACAGAGAGATTTGTCCCCAACTATAAATGTGACACTCAGAATAATTTGATAGCTGTCATTGGGGGTCTTGACCCCCTAACTTCTCTTCATGCAGCAACAGTCTTGGATATCTACAAAATTCCACAGGTATATCAGTCATTGTGCTGTGCATGATAGATTTAAAGGTGTTTGCTCCTCATGATTGTACTGCGTGAAATATTTCACTGTGTAGTTCAGAGGCTACAATATGTGAACTGGTGTTGTGTAGGCTTTCATAACTTAGCAAGACTCTTATTCAGAAAATACAGAAGAACGTCCTCTCTCACACACACATGCATGTGGTTCTTTTACTTTTTCTTGCCACTAGTTGTTTCATCATCTGAGCTTGTAAAGAATTCAGGATCTGCTTCAAGGAAACCTGTCAGTCTCCAAAAGGAAGTTAGATGCATTATCTCAGAGCAGAGATGAAGACTATTTCAAAAAGTTCCAATTGTAATAATCTTCAGAGGAGTTAATAATTGACTATGTCTCTCAATCAGCCACCAGTTTGTTTGTTGTTGTTGGTTTGTTTGTTTTTTTTTGGGGGGGGGATGTTCCAAAGACATCAGGGAAGCAAAAGTTCTCTAATTGCTGCAGAAAAATATAATACGATGGTTGATTTTCTCCTACTGGTAGGGTGAGAGTTGAAAATGGCACAGGAGGCAGATCAAAAGGGGAGTGGAAGGTTATGGAGTATTGACCCCATCAAAGGAACATTTTGTTAAGAATTAATGAGGCTATGCTAATATTGGAACATGCCTACTAGACTGCACCACTTAAATTTGATGTTATCTCCACTATAATCACAAGGAGGCAGGCAGGAGTGTGCCTTTATCACATTATGAAAGGCCTACACATTTTTTAAGGATTGGAGGTGACATACTGTAGTAAAGATCAATATAGATCCTTCACCAATCCTATAATCAATCTTGCGGGGAGGGCGCGAATAAGCAGGTCCTGCAAAATGATTTGATACCATCCCTGGTTGTCACTGTCCAAATGGCATTAATACAATCTTGAAAATATTAGCTAGTCTTATAACAAAATCTGTGAAATGAAAATTGGATGCAGTAAAATAGAATTTCCAGGGTTGAAAGACAGTGAGACAGCTTATTTGAAACATGGGTGAAATCTTAAAAATGCTGTGAAAATGCTTAATTATTTATTTATTTATTTTGAAAAATACATTGAATTTTGCATGGCTCACTGTCACTATCTAGTGCACTTTAAAACACAATTAAAATGTTTTATTTGCAGCTGTGTAGCTGAGTCCATGGTTTCCTCTTTCCTCACCTTTATCAACACTCATAGTGGGAGTCCTCCACCTACAGATCTCAGAGCTTCATGCGGGGGGGGGGGGTGGCTTTCATAACTACACTAGAAGTCTCAATAAATGTTCAGTAATTTTTGTATGATAAATATATTGTAGTAATTTATTGAACAATATGGACCTAAATGCATAAACCTTCCTTCCATATTTATTTATTTATTTGTATTTATTTATTACTTAAAACCACTTGTTGAAACAGTAAAAAACAGTAAAACAGTAAAAACAATAATATTTCATAACCATACTTTTAAACATACAAAAGTTAAAATACTACAACAGATCCAAAGTGTATCAACTTAAAAATCATCTGGGTAGGCATACGTAAACAATAATGCTTTTAGGAGGCACAAAAAAGAGTCCAATGAAGACATCTGCTTGATTTCAATGTGCAGGAATTCCAAAGTGAAGGCCCAGCCAAACTAAACAAACAAGTTATTAAAAATGTGGAACAGGTATTACGAAGCACCTATAAAGGTAAAGGGACCCCTGACCATTAGGTCCAGTCGTGGATGACTCTAGGGTTGCGGCGCTCTTCTCGCTGTACTGGCCGAGGGAGCCAGCGTACAGTTTCCGGGTCATGTGGCCAGCATGACTAAGCCACTTCTGGTGAACCAGAGCAGCGCACGGAAATGCCGTTTACCTTCCTGCTGGAGCGGTATCTACTTATCCACTTGCACTTTGACGTACTTTCGAATGGCTAGGTTGGCAGGAGCTGGGACCGAGCAACGGGAGCTCGCCCCGTCGCAGGGATTCAAACCGCTGACCTTCTGATCCGGAAGCCCTAGGCTCTGTGGTGTAGACCACAGTGCTACCCTGTGATTTCAATGCACAGGAATAACAAAGTGAAGGCCCTGCCAAACTAAACAATCAAGTTCTTAAATATGTGGAACAGATATTACGAGGCACCTGTAAGATTGCCAATTCCACTATCATAGCTGTAAGATAGGCACATGTGGGGTAAGGTAGTTCTCGTAGTTATGCAGTTTCGTTTATTGTGCTGCTATACATTTAAAAATGTTGCAGAAAAACTCGCTGGATATCTCCATTAAAGCATAGGAATCTGTTTGTTTTCTTTTCTGTCTCTCCTCCCTTTAGCTCACATATGGTCCTGCTCCCATCATGCATGATAAAACTCCAGGCCTCTCCTTCTACCAAATGGTCCCCCAGGAAGACCTTCAGTATGAGGGGATTCTCTCCTTACTTCTGCATTTCGGGTGGACATGGATTGGGCTCCTTATGATGGATCTCGAGAATGGAGAACAATTTGTACAAAAGGTGGTCCCAATGTTTTCCTCTAGTGGTATCTGTTTTGCGATCATAGAGAGAGTCCCCAAATTAACTTTCATCACCGAAGCTAAAGACTTGTTACAAGAGTGTGCAAAAATACATGATAAAGTAATGAGGAGCAAAGCCAAGGTGATTATCCTCTATGGAGAATCTTATGCAATGCTATTTTTTAGATGGTTTCCATATTTGTCAGAAGAAGAAGAGATGGGAGAGGAAGCAAGAGGTAAAGTGTGGATAATGACAGCCCAGATGGAGCTGACGTCTGTGGTCTATCAAAGGACTTGGGATACACAAATAATTCATGGGGCTCTGTCTTTCGCAATTCACTCAAATAGTCTACCAGAATTTCACAAATTTCTTGAACACATAAGTCCCTCCACCACAAATGGAGATTATTTCATCAAAGACTTCTGGCAACAGGCCTTTGCTTGTGTCTTCCCTAGTACAGTCACAAATGGTGTGGATCAGGAGATTTGCACTGGAGAGGAGAACCTGGAAATGCTTCCTACACCTTTTTTTGAAATGAGCATGACGGGCCATAGCTACTGTATATACAATGCTGTTTATGCCATGGCCCATGCTGTCCATGCCATGTTCTCATCCAGACTCAATTCTAGATTTATGGTAGACAACAGGAAGCTGCCATTTCAGAATCCGCAGCTATGGCAGGTAATGAGGCTGGCTTCCACTTGTAACAGTGTACCAAAACTTTGGTGTTGAAATAGTGCACGACTTGTACAATAAATTAACTCCATGAACACTTCTATTCCACTTCTATTGACTTCATTTGTTAGATTTACGTACACCCTCATTCTCTCTTTTTAAATGTAGGTTCATCATTTCCTCAGAAGTCTGTCATTTAATAATAGTGCGGGAGACAAAGTTTCCTTCAACCAGAAAGGGGAGTTGGAAGCTGGGCTAGATATTATTAATTGGGTTGTTTCACCAAACCAATCCTTTCATAAAGTTAAAGTTGGCAGGATGGATCCCCAGACTTCTTCAAATCAATTATTCACCTTCCATGAGGATGCTATAACTTGGCACAAGTGGTTTAACCAGGTACAATTCAACTGTAGTTATTTTGAGTCCTCAGTGTAAACATAGTTTCACCTGCCAATGATGAGCTCGTAATGTATGAAGATTTGATGATCTGTTTGTGCTATAGATGCATCTTTTGCATTGAATATATGTAAAATGATGATAATTGATTAATGTCCAAAGTCAGTTTCCAATTAGCCGAGAACCCTGGGAAGCAGCATTTGCTTTCCAGCATGACTGCGGTGTCTTCCAGGAGCCATGCTCCCCCTTCTTGCACAGCTAGGAATGGAATGCTCCACCCCCTTGGTTTGGCAGGCATTGGTCTGGAAACACCAATCAGGTGTCGGGAGACAGGTGGTCTTTTGGCTCTGCAAATGAGGACTGCACCCAGAATCCCCCTTCTTGGATTGCCACTGGATTCACCACCCAATCTTCTAGGAAGGCCAAGGGGCTATAGTATCCTTCCCAATGGCGCCCCTTGTGGGATCATGACACCTGGTGCATGTCAGCGGGCGGATCCCAGTCAGGGTTGACACCCCCCTCCATTTACCTAGGAGGCAGGCTTCTTGATACCAAGTACGTGCTCAATGCCTTGGCCGAAACCTACTTACACCTGTAAACAATAAAATTGTGGCCTATTTCATCTTATTTCTGGTTGGCCCCTCAGGCACCATGTGACTGGGAACGCAATCACACACACTGATTTCAATTAGTCTGTTCAGAGTAGTACATCAATGAAAATCACCTAAAATATCAAATTCCATCCATAGGATCAAACTATGTCCTCTTTAAGCATTGTATTTATGCAATAATTCCTGACACCTGCTTGAAGTCTGCGCAGTGAGCAAACCAGCTAGCATCACCTCATAGTAGTTCTCTGCAGTCTCAATATGTAGAAAATTTTATTTCATGCTTTCCTCTATCAAAACAGCACTTAATACTCTGTAACACACTGATTCAGCCACCTCACTATACTGGGTAGTTTGCATGTTTCTTTTCAAAACTGTTCTTCCTAAAATTGATTGAAAATTTGGGTTGAAACTATTAATAGTCGTTAAATCATTCAGATGAAACATGACCACTCTCTTTGGTTGGCACAAACATAAGGCAGCATTAGATAATTGTTTCAGGCACTGAATGCAGAGGAGTCATGAACTGGAATCTCCTAGAGTGAAGAATGACCACCCTTCTGTTCCTGATAGCAGCCTTCTGCGTTCAACACCCACCCACTCTTCCTAATCTTCCACACTGCCTCACTTTGAGAAAGGGCAAGCAGCATACCCTCCAACATGTTGACGGCGGAAACCAAGAAATACATCTTCCCAACCACACTCCCGTGTGAGTCACGTGACCTGCACGAGATCAGGGAGCCTAAAAGCACACATTTTGGGGCTCCACAATCTTGTGCATTTTTCAGCTGAGAGCATGGCACCCAAAAGTGGGATGTCCTGATTTTATCATGGCAGTTGAGGGGTATGCAGCAGGTCATTACTTCCTCACAATTATAGATTACAAGCTCAATATCCTCCTTTTTCATTCATGGATTAGGCAAGGCCTATTTCTCTATGCAATGAGAAATGCAATCCTGGTTCAAGCAAGAAAGTAAAGGAAGGGGAGCCATTTTGTTGCTATGATTGCATCCCCTGTCCAGAAGGGAAGATTTCAGACCAGACGGGTAAGCAACAATGTATATAGAAATAGGAAGCAGATTGCATGATTTTCAGAAGAATAGCGTTATAAAAAAATAAGTATGTGCATACACCAGGCCTGCATTCAGATACCACTTTATATTCATTTTCCTAACATTTTTTAGCTAATTATTTCCAGGTTTTATGTGACCTTTCAGGTGACGTGAAAGAAGTATGTGAAAACAGGCAGAATCTAGGAGAAGTTTAGTGATCATTTCAATGTGATTAGATTCCAGTACTAAATACATTTGCAACCCTGTTAACCTAGGAAATTGTGGGCATTTTGTGTTGTAGTTTCACATGATCAAATTTGGGGCAATATTCCAGCATATCACTCCTTCCAGCCAGAAGCTGTATCTCAATTGTTTTAATATATTATATGTGCGCAACAACTTTGGTAGAAAAAATGAAATGCAGACTACAAATGTTATATGTTAATATGCATAGGAGGGCTTTATGGTATCATTTCAGTTTGTGTGGTGTTCCAGGGAAAAAGCAAATAGCTGTTTAAGGCCCTAAAGGTTTTTCTTAGCGGGTCTCCGCTCTGCCGTAGCGGACAACCCTTTTCCGCAGAGCCCCTCTTCACAGTGTAAAGAGGACCGCCATTGCCGTTTCGCGCCGCCTCCGGAAGTCAATTCTTCCCCAATTTGAATTGCCAAATTGGCTGCTCTTGAGATAAATGGCATGTTTATGAGATTAAGCTATGTATTTTCCTTTGCAGATATGAGCGACTGTTCTACATGTTCAGACCAAACATATCCAAATAAAAACCATGATTTATGTATTCCCAAGGAAATAAGCTTCTTGTCTTTTGAAGAACCTGTCGGGATCAGTTTAGCCCTTTTTGCTCTTTCCTGTTCTTTGGTCACCGTTCTAGTCCTCTTAACATTTGTGAAGAACCACAACACTCCCATTGTCAAAGCAAATAACAGGGACCTCACTTACACTCTCCTCCTCTCCCTCCTGCTCTGCTTCCTTTCTGCACTGCTATTCATTGGACAGCCTCAGAAGGTGACCTGTCTCCTCCGACAAACTGCTTTTGGCATCGTCTTCTCAGTGGCTGTTTCTTGTGTGCTGGCAAAAACCCTCACTGTGGTTCTGGCTTTCATGGCCACCAAGCCAGGATCCAGAATGAGGAAATGGGTGGGAAAGAGGCTGGCCAATTCAATTGTACTTTCTTGTTCCCTTATACAAGGAGGCATTTGCATTGTGTGGCTGGCAATCTCTCCCCCGTTGCCAGAGGCTGATATACACTCAATGGCTGAACAAATTATACTTGGATGTAATGAGGGGTCTGTGACTATGTTTTATTGTGTCCTTGGCTTTATTGGCTTCCTGGCCATTGCTAGCTTCACTTTGGCCTTCCTTGCTAGGAAGTTACCCGACACATTCAATGAAGCCAAGTTTATCACTTTTAGCATGTTAGTGTTTTGCAGTGTGTGGTTATCCTTTGTTCCAACCTACTTGAGCACTAAGGGGAAATACATGATAGCTGTGGAGATCTTTTCTATCTTAGCCTCCAGTGCTGGATTATTGGCCTGCATCTTTTCTCCCAAATGTTACATTATTTTGTTGAAACCTGAATTGAACAAAAGGGAACAGCTAATACGAAGAACTAACTGAAGAATTATGTGATTGTGTCTCCCTATCTAGTTAGTAAAGTACAATTATGCTAATTATAAACTGACTCTTAATTTCATAAAAGTTTAGGGTGGGTTTTCATTCTACAGTACACACTTCTAAGATTTTAGCTCTCAGGTGGTTAAGAGCAGAATGGTTCCATAACATTATTATTTTCAAAAATAAGACACTCCCCCCAAACTCTGAAGTCATGGCTGCAATGTGAGCATGTCACTTTGGAGTAAGCCTCATTCCATTCATTGGGATACTTAAATGTGAGTAGACATGGTTAGAAGTGCTCTACCAAAAAGTCCATTCTGAGCATGAACCTGGTCTATCAGATTCTAATATGCCTATATTTCTTAGTTTCTTTGTTTTGTTCATGAAAAGGGACAGCCTTTAGTCATGATAGGTCAGGGCTGTTAGGGATATGGAAATTTCTTGTCAGGCAAAGATACCATTGACATCACATATGGAGTGAATTTCATAATAGGGCCAAGTCTAGGTCTTTTTTGGGTGATGGCCTTTTTCTACTGTTCTTGGATGCCTATACATTTCTGAAGCTTTATCCATAGCTTTAATATTCCTGGAAGTATCTGATCATTAGTCCAAAAATGTACCTTTGTGAAATTCACTTTTGCAAGGAACTCTACTCAAGTAGATAACAAGTAGTTCAATAAGATTGACTTTATTAATCTTTTTTACAAGCCTGTGTTGGTTGTGTAATCATAGCCTTCTGCTTTCCTATCATTCCCATCATGTTTTCTTAATAAAAGATGCCAAGTTTTACCTGTCAATTTGTATAGTCCGGTCTTCTTTGTGTGCCAATGAAGGTTGATTGGTTGACTGAACAAAAATCTTTATACATTGATGTTTGGTTTCCTTAGTTTTGAAAGGCAATTCAGCTGAATTTCTCACTACTACCCTTCTGGTTCTATGATCATATAGCAAAGTGACAGAGTTCTATAAGATAAGGGTTTTGGGTTTGTGGATAGTATATTCAGAACTTCTCTCATGGTTTATATTACCTGTCTCAACTATATTAGACTTGGAGTGGGAAGTCCAGAAAATGGGGTTTAAGTATCATTAATACACCTGGACAGATTTATGTGAGGTAAAGCATCATCCTAATTGATAGCAACCTATCAATACCCTTGGAGTGTGAATACTTATATTAATAAATATTAAAGAACATCTCAGGCATTTAAAAGCATAAGTGTGCATTCCTAGTCAGAAAAGTGGAAAAGAAAACTTCTGTTCAGATGTGATAAACATGTTTTTGTTTGCAATTCCACAGGGAATTCCGACATTTGAGTTCATATCATACTCCCATTCATTTATATAGTCTATAATTAAATTCTAAAATCTACTGTACAATTACCATTTCCCTTTAGAGAACTAATCTGAGGATGGCACAAAGATGCCCTCTAGCAATCACAGGTATGATGAGGGACTAGGAACAAGCATGCACACACCAGTCTTATCACTTTACTTATATTTCATAACTTGGACTCAGATAGATTCAGTCTATCATCAGATTGACTGAACATCCAATCTGGTCACGATAATGACAGAGTACATCCTGATAATGATACAGGTGGAATCATGAGTTAGAGTGAAGGGTGGTGTTCAGTATGATGGTATTAGTTGTCTTCCTGCTAATACTGTCTTCTCATATTGCATGTGAAGAGCACCTTGTTAAAAGCAGGATCCATGCTCCACACCCTCCACTTCAAAAATACTGTCAGGCAGGCAGCATCATAATTGGTGGGATTGTTTCTCACAGTTTCATTGTTGCTAATTCAATAGCCTTCACAACCAAACCTCCAGCAACTTCATTTGAAGATCTTACGTAAGGAAGTAATCTTTTCTAACTTTGCATACTGTCTCCTCTTACACTTCTGTTGTTCTTTCCTTTCTTTCTGAATTTTTTATTACTTGGCTTGAAACAGAGCAGTGTTTTTGTGTTGTTGTTGTTTTCATTTTATTTACCTTCATGAATCTTTCCATTTTGAGAGTTACCATAACTATCTCAATGCATGCCTTTTGCACTGTATAAAAATGGACTGAATTTTTCTTTCTTTTTTCCTTGCAAGAGTGTGTTTCTTTGAAAGAAAATTCATATCACGTTCAGTGGCTATCATTATGAATGTGCATAGAATAGGGTTAGAAGATGTGTCTGATTTTGGTTGTAACTCTTGTTCTAGTGTGGTGCCCAAAAATTACCAGCACATCCTGGCCTTGGTATTTGCAGTACTGGAGATAAATGAAAACCCTCAGCTATTACCAAATGTCACCTTGGGCGTCTGCATCTATGACAGCTATTTCAATGCTCAGAGGACTTATCATGCTACTATACTACTTACCTCCACATTAGAGATATTTGTCCCTAACTACTTATGTGACACCCAAAAACAGTTGATAGCAGTCATTGGAGGACTGGATTCGGATATCTCTCTTCATGTGGCCACTGTATTGGATATCTACAAAATTCCGCAGGTAAGGGATATGTGTATATGAGTAGTATAAATGATAGTGGTAAGATGAACTAAGCAGCTAGAGACCACAGCAGCTATTTTTCAAATTCATTGAGAATATTTCCAAGAAGACAGAATCAGGCCAATTTGACAGTCAATATGTATTTATTGATTTGATTTGATTTGATTTCTATCCCAACACTCCTCCAAAAGGAGCCCGAAGTGGCAAATGTAAAAATGTAAAAATAATATGTTAAAATGAAATAGAAACATAGTTAAAACATTTTAAAACCACCTTGGGGAACATGTATATTTGAATATCACGATGTATCTTAAAAGAGTTTTGTCATAACTGCTCCAACTGGCTATAATACCTGTGATTATTACATTTGGGGAATGCTTCATCTTTCCCACTGATATTTAAAGGTAGATGCTGGCCAGGGAGACAAAGAGCTGGGGCGCAAAAATTCTTGACTTGTCACGGCAGACGTGGTAATTGCACACAGGGGCCAAGGAACTGGCTCTTAAAAGAACAGTAGTGGTATGAAAGACCCACTTGAGAATTGGTGAATATTATTGGGATTTCAGTTATAGAAAGGCAAGGGAAATAGGAGGACAGCCCACAAAAAAGGGGGAAGTTGATACTGAGTAAATTCCTAGAATTGTCGGGAAGAAATGAGGTAATGATGTAACAATATAATTTCAAATAAGTAAAGCATTTACTAAAAACCAAGTAAGAGAATTCCTCTAAAAAACCGCCTCAGTGCAATACCTTTGAAACAAAACAGAAGGTGTGCATCCCATTAAAATTCCAAAATTATTTTCAGAAAGGCTGTGTGTCCTTAGAACATGGCAGAAGCTAAGCAACAAAGATGCTAAATGCATCTTTGTGGGGAGGGTGTTGCATAATTTAGGCACTGCAAAGAGAAATCCCTCTCTCAGGTCATCACTCTCAGCACTCCGGAGTTGGGAGGAACTATGAAGACATAAAAGTGATATGTAATTATAATAATAATTTTCACTCACATCTCCCCTTTCATCTTCAGCTAACATTCAGTCCTGCACCAGTGATGAATGATAAAACCCCAGGACTTTCCTTCTACCAGATGGTCCCCCGGGAAGCCCTTCAGTATGAGGGAATTCTCTCTCTGCTTCTGCATTTCGGGTGGACGTGGATTGGGGTCATTGTTATGGATAATGATAATGGAGAAAGATTTGTGCAAACTGTGCTTCCAGTCTTTTCCCAGAAGGGTGTTTGTTTTGCCTTCATAGAGAGAATCCCCACCTTTCTTTTGTCACTGGATTTATGGACATCATAGAAGATGGGGTCAAAATAAATGATAATATGATGGGCAGTAAAGCAAATGTAATAGTGATCTATGGAGAATCTTATTCCATGTCATTTTTTAGATGGCTTCCGGTTTTATCTGTTGAAAATAAATTAGCGGGGAAAGTTTGGATAGCAACAGCCCAGGTGGAGATCAGTGCATTTCCCTATCAAAGGCACTGGGATGTAGAACTATTCCATGGTGCTATAGCCTTCAGATATCAGTTTAGTTATTTACAGAGATTTCACAAATTTCTTGAGGAGAGAAATCCTTTAAATACAATAAAAGATGATTTCATAAAGAAATTCTGGGAGACCGTATTCAGCTGTATATTCTTAAATGTCACTGGCAACTATGTGGATGGAGATATTTGCACAGGAGAAGAGAAGTTGGAGAGCCTCCCTCTCCCTTTTTTTGAAATGAGTATGACTGGGCACAGCTACAGCATCTACAATGCAGTCTATGTAGTGGCCCATGCTTTACAAGCCATGTTCTCATCCAGAAGGACATATGGCACAGTATTAGTCAGAGGAAGACCTGAACTTCAGAATCAACCATTTTGGCAGGTAATTTTCCACACATTCTCATGTGGTAGCACACCATATTTTGAGGGTAACCAGTGAAACTAATGTGTCCATAAACTCTACCTATGCTCACATTTTCAGCTTTCTTTCTCTGCCCACTGCATAGAAATGAAAAAATAGTCTATGCTTTAGTCAGCCTTCTTTTTATGTGTCTTTTTGGTATATGAACTTACTGTACCTACAGTGTATAATGGGTGCTAGTGGTTTTTTTTGTGTGTGGTTTCATTCCTTCCAAACAGAGTAACATTGTTATTATGCTGCTGCTTAAGAGTATATACATTTAGCTCAGTTGGTCTCAGCACAAATCACAGAGATGTGGGTTCAAGCCCCACATTAGGGAGAAAGATTGCTGCATTGCTGGGAACTTGACTATATGACACTTGTGTTCCCTTCCAAGCTCCATGTCTTCATCTGCCCCAGTTTCAACAAAACCTATCTCTTCCATATCAGTTTCAGCAGCCACAGCGGGAGCTGGAACCTCCCAACAGTTTACCTCACCCCCAAAGGCACTGTCCTATATTGTTTCAGTACAGACAGATGCCAACCATGTAGTCAGAAAAACACAGCTCTCCTTTAAAAAACATTTCTAAGGTGTCATCTTTTTAAGTTCAACACTTTACATGCTACTATATAAATGCAACTGTATGTTTGTTTGTTTGTTTGTTTGTTTGTTTGTTTATTATTTTCTTTTTATCAAGCTCCATCACTTTCTCCAAAGTGTTTCATTTAATAACAGTGCTGGGGACAAGATTTCTTTTGATGAAAGTGGAAAAATGATAGCTGCATTTGATGTTATAAACTTGATTGTTTTGTCCAACCAATCCTTCCATAAAGTAAAAGTTGGTAGGCTTGATCCTCAGGCTCTTCCAAGCCAAGTGTTGACCATCAATGACAAAGTCATAAGGTGGAACAGCTTGTTTAACCAGGTAAATACTAATTGTCAGTACATTGCAAACTATTTCTGACTTGCAATGTTAATTCCTTTTTTAAATGATTATGAAATAAAAATAAAGTAAAAATAAAAACAAATATATGCAAATAAATAAAACAAAACATTAATTGTATACAAACAAGCATAAACACATTTACGTTTTAAAGTTTTTTGAAGGCAGAAGCTTTTATTCATCCAGTCAAAGGTAACTATTGTTGTTAAACAAGACCCTTGAAAGTGTTCTTTTCACTAGCATAATGAAACCATTTCATTCTAAGAATCCTTACTTTACATAGGGGACCATAAATGTCAGGAGTCCGGGTTCCCAGCTTGATAACATAGTAAGCATAGGTAATTAAAAAGGAGGATTTATTGCAAAAACAAACAGATCGCTCCGGATGGCTCTAACACAGCAGCCGACATTATCACTTGAGATGACCCTTCTGAAGACTTCTTCCGGTTCTTACAGACTATATTGAGCCGTCGTCCCTTACTTCTCTTATTGGATTAGCTACAGCCTCTTCCTGTTCTGACAGACTGTCTATGTGTCTGTTCACTCCTGTTTGAACTTCCCGAGAGCTTTGGCTGTGTTCTAGCCCGCTACTCAGTTGTTCCCTCGGCAACCGGCATTCCAATGTCCAGAGGACTTACCACTGACTGCTGTGTTCTTTGCTCAGCCTGCATCAAATCTACGCCTCTCTGTTCTGCAGCAGGCTGTAAAGTTCCACTAGGAACTGGCTCATTCCCAACAGTAAACCTCAACTTTGCCTTATTTGCTATTGAATTTTGATAAATTGCAAGATGTAGGTAATTTCTCCTATTGGTAGTCTTCATTTAAGAGTCAAGTAACAATTGTTTTGTATCCCCACATGCAATACCTTTTGTGAAACTGCTTTGAGGTATTTTACAATCCAGTAGTATATAAATTTTATGAAATAAATATATATACTCCAGCTATTTATAATTTCTCATCATAATGGCTTTCTTATTCTCTAAGAAACAAGTCCCCAAATCTTAAAGATCCAAAGCTCAATATGCTTGTCCCTTTTCATTTCTGGATTAGGCACAACCTTTATCTGTATGCACTGAGAGTTGTTATCCTGGTCATAGCAAGAAAGTGAAGGAGGGGGAGCCATTTTGCTGCTATGATTGCATTCCATGTCCAGAAAGGAAGATTTCAACTCAGAAGGGTAAGACATATACTTATGCCCTTTCCTTCATACACCTTCAAGAATCTTCTCCCAATTTCAAACCTCAGTTCCATGCAGCTGATTGCTCACAGTTATGATGTCCACCTCCTCTGGTGTGCACTTATTCTTAATCTAAATTAAAACCCAATTATTAGAAGAACCTCCACATCCAAAGGCAATTTTGGGGGTTTCGCATCATGTGAAGTGCGTAGCACCCAGTGCCCCCTGCCCATCCCCCGTGGTGAGCAATTGAGGCATAGGCAGATTGCCAGTACCTCCCATAACCTGAGAGTTTTATAGGGGATGGTTTAACTCCTTCTATCTCATTTTTTCACCCTGTTCTTCTCTCCAGTGTTGAGAGAGCCATTGCCATGGCATGCTATAGGAACCAGAAGCCTGAAACAAAAAGGTTTTAAAGGTAATGACCACACACCAGAATTCTGGATGGGCAGGGGTTGTGGCCCAGCAAATTCCCTCCACCTTTGTAAACCATTTTCTTGTGTCTGGCCATTGGAACCCTCAACAGCCGGCCATCAGAGCTTGCAGGATTGCCCAACAAAATTGAATCTGAATAGGGCAAAAATGCTTTTTCACGGGCAGGGGTGGAGCAGCAGACTGTAGTGAAGACTGTAGTCCACCTCCAGAGTATTTAAGCTGATGGTATTCAGCAGTTTGGTCTGCTGAGCAGCAACCTTCCCTCCCCCAACATATATACGTTATCTTAGTTCTTTGGTTCTTGCAGTGGTGCAACATGATCATCATATTCTTGGCCGGGAGGGAATTTGCCCTCAAACAAATTGGGCGTGTTGTGGCATTTTTTGCCTTTCTCATAGCAATTGTCTCAACTAACTAAGCCTAGCAGGACCTGGCTAAGGCTAGCAGGACAGCTTACTCTATAGTATTAACCCCATTCATGTGTTAATTCAACTTAAGTAAGTTGGTTACAGAAGACTAGTTATCCCACAGTCCCGTCATTACATTTCTTTAGGTACCAGGTGAAAACATTCCTCTTCAATCAGGCTTTTCTCTGATTAAACAATCTATGGCCCTTTGAATGAATTATGTTATATATTTTGTGTTTTAATGTACTCTACCCTGTGATATTTGGGTGAAAGGAGGTATGTAAATTTAATAACAATAAATTACCTTTGCTTTTCAGATATGCATGACTGTTATGACTGCATGGACACAACCTATCCAAACATCAAGCATGATTTTTGCATACCCAAAGCTAGAATATTCTTATCTTATAAAGAACCTCTGGGGATCAGCTTAAGCCTCTTTGCACTTTCCTTTGCATTGATAACAGCTCTGGTGCTGGGAATAATTCTGAAGCACCACAACACTCCCATCGTCAAAGCCAACAACCGGAACCTCACATACATTCTCCTGATTTCCCTTCTGTTTTGCTTCATTTCTGCCTTGCTTTTCATTGGCCATCCTGAACCGGTGACATGTCTTCTCCGACAAACTGCATTCAGCATCATCTTCTCAGTGGCTGTTTCTTCTGTGCTGGGAAAAACTATCATGGTGGTTCTGGCATTTATGGCCACAAAGCCAGGAAGCAGGATGAGAAAATGGGTGGGGAAAAGCCTGGCCAACTCCATTGTTGCATCCTGTTCCCTCATACAAGCAGGCATTTGCAGTGTGTGGCTGGCAACCTCTGCCCCATTCCCAGATGTGGACATGTACTCAGTGACTACAGAAATCATACTAGAATGTAATGAGGGATCTGTGATTTTATTTTCTTGTGTCTTGGGCCATCTTGGCTTCTTGGCTATTGTCAGTTTTGTTGTGGCTTTCTTTGCTCGGAAGTTACCAGACAGTTTCAATGAAGCCAAGTTCATCACTTTCAGCATGTTGGTCTTCTGCAGTGTGTGGCTATCCTTCATTCCAGCTTATCTGAGCTCCAAGGGCAAATACATGGTGGCTGTGGAGGTCTTTTCTATTTTAGCTTCCAGTGCTGGGTTGCTTGTGTGCATCTTTGCACCCAAATGTTACATCATTTTGTTGAGGCCTGAGCTAAACAACAAGGGACAGCTAGTAAGAAGATAAGACTGAGTAGCATGCTTTTTGTTACAGTCTGTGGTCTGGATGCATTTGTGCACAGATGGACACACCTTTCTGATATGTTTCCTTTTCTGGAGCTGTCCAGTATACATTTTGCTCAAAATTCTCCAAGCACTTACTAGTTTGAAATGCATGTGAAACTCAGAATCAACTTTTTTTCCCCAAACAGAAATGTTACGCATTTACAGAAGGTATTTTTAAGTCAGAAACATTCAATAAAAATATAAAATGTTGTCTATACAGGTGCTAAATTTCTGAAATCCAATATGTTATGAAAGATTTGGGCACTGAATTCTTACCAAAATGGCACTAAATCTAATTACCGTTACACAAATCTGGTAATGTGTCAGATTATACAGAGAATCATTACATTTTACAGAAGAACATAGTAGGATTTCAAGAAGAGGCCATCAAGCCTTCTAGTTTATTTTTTGTTGTGATATCTCTCCATATGGCGTGGATGTGATTGCCCAAAGTCGGATATCTTAAAGGCTTATAGAAGCCTTCTGGAATTGGCAGTTATACCTATTCAGGCCGGCAATTTGAAGGATCATCACTGTGACAACAGGTGACTGATTGGTGGATAACCCCACCTGCCCACCAAAATGACATTTTCAGGAATCTAAAGGTGGTGTTCAGCTAATTCCTAACGCACATGACTAACTTAGGTTCATTAATTTCAGGATCCAGCCCACTATTGGAAAGGGTTTCTCACCCCTGCCTAGGGGTCTTAGTAGACCACAAACATGACATTATTCAACAGTGTGAATTAGCAGCAAAAAAGCTAATGCTATTCTAGGTTTTGTGAATGGAATTGTGGTGTCCTGATCAAGGGTAGTAACAGTACCACTCTATTCTGCCTTGGCTAGTCTGCACCCTGTGTACTGTGTTCAGTTCAAGGCACCACAATTTAAGAAGAATATTGACCAGCTGGAAAGAGTGCAGAAGACGGTGACCAAGGAATGCTTCACATGTACTGAAACTGAAATCTACTCAAGTAGATAACAACTAGTTCAGTAATATTGAATTTATTGATCTTTTTTGCAAGCCTGTGTTGGTTGTGTAATTGTAGCCTTCTGTTTCACTCCCATTTCCATCATGTTTTCTTAATAAAAGATGCCAAGTTTTACCTGTCAATTTGTATAGTCCGATCTTCTCTGTGTACCAATAAAGGTTGATTGGTTGATTGAACAAAAGTCTTTATACATTGATGTTTGGTTTCCTTAGTTTTGAAAGGCAATCCAAGTGAATTTCTTACTACTATCCTTCCAGTTCTATCATCATATAGCAAAGTGATGGAGTTCTATAAGAAAAGGGTTTTAGGTTTGTGGATAGTATATTCAGAACTTCTCTCATGGTTTATATTGCCCACCTCAACTATATTAGTCTATGGGTGAGGAGTCCTGAAAATGGGGTTTAAATATAATTCATACAGCTGGACAGATTTCTGTGAGTTCAAGGATCATCCTTATTGATAGCAACCTATCAATACTCTTGGGAGTGTGAATCCTTATACTAATAAATATTAAAGAACATCTCAGGCATTTCAAACCTTAAGTGTACACTCCTAGTCAGTAAAGTGGAAAAGAAAACTTCTATTCAAATGTAATAAACATGTTTTTGTTTGCAATTCCACAAGGAACTCCCACATTTGAATTCATACTCCCATTCATTTATATAATTAAATTCTAAAATCTACTGTACAATTACCATTTCCCCTTAGAGAACTAATCTGAGGATGGCACAAAGATGCCCTCTAGCAATCACAGGTATGATGAGGGACTAGGAACAAGCATGGACACACCAGTCTTATCACTTTACTTATACTTCATATCTCGGGTGTAATGATTTAGGCATATCATCAGATTGACGGAGCATTCAATCTGGTCACGATAATGACAGAGTACATCCTGATAATGATGCAGGTGGAATCATGAGTTAGAGTGAAGGGTGGTGTTCAGTATGATGGTATTAGTTGTCTTCCTGCTAATACTGTCTTCTCATATTGCATGTGAAGAGCACCTTGTTAAAAGCAGGATCCATGCTCCACACCCTCCACTTCAAAAATACTGTCAGGCAGGCAGCATCATAATTGGTGGGATTGTTTCTCACAGTTTCATTGTTGCTAATTCAATAGCCTTCACAACCAAACCTCCAGCAGCAGCATTTGAAGATCTTTGGTAAGGTACTAACCCTTTCTAACTTTGCATTTGTTAATTCGTCTCAGTCTTAGGAGCTTATCAAAAATATTTTCTTGTTGAAATGTAGAAAAAGTAATATATTTAAGGGAATGCTGAAGAGAGAAAGAAATTCCACATGACAAAGCAAAATTTGTTGTCGTCCCTGAGAGTGTTCAGAGCTTCTACCAGGAAGGAATTGAGCTTTTTCCAGATCCAGTTAGCTGTATTCATATTGCCCCCCTGTAGGCTCAATAACACATTCCCCAATCATTGTACCACCACTGGTCCAAATACACCTCCTCAACTATGGCTACTATTGTTACTACTACTGTTAAAAATTGATGATATGAGATTCTGTCATGTATTTCCTTTGTCACATTTTTCTGAATGTAAGGTAAAATTCAGAGTAGAAAGAATTTTTGCTCTTTCCTTTACAAACTCCTGCATCTCACCCATCTCCACCTCCTGTTTCCTTTCTTTCATCATATGCATACTGTCTCCTCTTAAACTTCTGTTGTGCTTTCCCTTCCTTCTGATTTTTTTGTTACTTGGCTTGAAACAGAGCAGTGTTTTAGTGTTGTTGTTTCCATTTTATTTACTTTCATGAATCTTTCCATTTATGAGAGTTACCATAACTATCTTAATACACGCCTTTTGCACTGTATTAAAATGGACTGAATTTTTCTTTCTTTTTTCCTTGCAGGAGTGTGTTTCCTTGAAAGAAAATTCATATCACATTCAGTGGCTATCATTATGAATGTGCATAGTATAGGGTTAGAACATCAGTAGATGTATCAATGTGAGTGTATTTTCCATTGTGTCAGTCATAGTAATATACCTATCAATACAATTTTTTGATTGTTTACCTTATCCCACTACAAAAGGCATATAAATAAAGACTGATGAACCTGATGTAGAACAAAATTGCAACAATTTATTAAGGGGAAAATATTGTCTGACTGTATTTGCAACTCTTGTTCTAGTGTGGTGCCCAAAAATTACCAGCACATCCTGGCCTTGGCATTTGCAGTACAGGAGATAAATGAAAACCTTCAGCTATTACCAAATGTCACCTTGGGCATCTGCATCTATGACAGCTATTTCAATGCTCAGAGGACTTATCATGCTACTATGCTACTTACCTCCACATTGGAGATATTTGTCCCTAACTATTTGTGCGACACCCAAAATCAATTGATAGCAGTCATTGGGGGGCTAGATTTAGATATCTCTCTTCATATGGCGACTGTACTGGATATCTACAAAATTCCACAGGTAAGGGATATGATTTTGTTTGATTTGTATCCCAACACTCATCCAAACGGAGCCGAAGGTGGCAAACATCAAAATTTAAAAACAATATGTTAAAACAAAATAGAAACATAGTTAAAACATTTTTAAACCATCTAGAAACATGCTCCCCTACCCACCTTGGGGAACATGTATATATGCATATCATTTTGTACATTTCCGATCCAATATATGTATGTGATCTTTAAAAGCTCTTGGAGAATCTGTATATCATGGAAAAGTTTTGTCCTTGGCTAATCTCCAATAAATACGAAATAATTCACACCTTCAGCTTCCTTCCAAGTTTGAGCCCCATGAATTCTGTCCTTGCCCTCAAAGAATACTAAGGTCTTGTTTGATGAAAGGAGAGCTGAGAGAAAATGTATTCATTGGCTCTCCAACAGGTTCATGGTGTTAGGCTTTGTTGGTGGTTTGAGTCTGTCTACAGGCTGTGTCATAACTGCCCCAACAGGCTATAATACCTGTGATTACTGTTTTTAGGGACTTAAGAATTGCTGAACATTATTGGGACTTAAGTTATAGAAGGTCAAAGAAAACAGGAGCAGAGCTCACAAAGGAAAGAGGAAGTTGATACTGAAATGCATCTATGTAGGGAGGGTGTTGCATACTTTTGTTGTTGTTTTTTATCCATTTAGTCGTGTCTGACTCTTCGTGACCCCATGGACCAGAGCACGCCAGGCACTCCTGTTTTCCACTGCCTCCTGCAGTTTGGTCAAACTCATGTTGGTAGCTTCGAGAACACTGTCCAACCATCTCGTCCTCTGTCGTCCCCTTCTCTTTGTTCCCTCAGTCTTTCCCAAAATCAGGATCTTGTCTAGGGATTCTTCTCTTCTCATGAGGTGACCAAAGTATTGGAGCCTCAGATCTGTACTTCCAATGAGCACTCAGGGCTGATTTCCTTAAGAATGGATAGGATTGATCTTCTTGCAGTCCATGGGACTCTCAAGAGTCTCCTCCAGCACCATAATTCAAAAGCATCAATTCTTCGGCGATGAGCCTTTTTTGTGGTCCAGCTCTTACTTCCATACCTCACCGGGAAAACCATAAAACTATACAGACCTTTGTCGGCATGGTGCCAAAGAGAAATCCCAAAGAAAAAATTAATTTGGGTAAGGCTGTGTGTCCTTAGAACATGGCAGAAGCTAAGCAACAAAAATGCTAAACGCATCTGTGGGGTGGTGGTGGTTTGCATACCGTAATTTAGGAGCTACCAGAGAGAAATCCCTCTCCCAGGTCATCATTCTCAGGACTCTGGAGTTGGGAGGAACTATGAAAACATAACAATAATTATAATAATAATAATTTTCACTCACATCTCCCTTTCCATCTTCAGCTAACATTCAGTCCTGCACCAGTGATGAATGATAAAACCCCAGGCCTTTCCTTCTACCAGATGGTCCCCCAGGAAGCCCTTCAGTATGAGGGGATTCTCTCTCTGCTTCTGCATTTCGGGTGGACGTGGATTGGGGTCATTGTTATGGATAATGATAATGGAGAAAGATTTGTGCAAACTGGGCTTCCAGTCTTTTCCAAGAAGGGTGTTTGTTTTGCCTTCATAGAGAGAATCCCCACCCTTTCTTTTGTCACTGAATTTATGGACATCATAGACGATGGGGTCAAAATAAATGATAATATGATGGGCAGCAACGCAAATGTAGTAGTGATCTATGGAGAGTCTTATTCCATGTCATTTTTTAGATGGCTTCCGGTTTTGTCTGTTGAAAATAAATTAATGGGGAAAGTTTGGATAGCAACAGCCCAGGTGGAGATCAGTGCATTTCCCTATCAAAGGCACTGGGATGTAGAACTATTCCATGGTGCTATAGCCTTCAGATATCAGTTTAGTTATTTACAGAGATTTCACAAATTTCTTGAGGAGAGAAATCCTTTAAATACAATAAAAGATGATTTCATAAAGAAATTCTGGGAGACCGTATTCAGCTGTATATTCTTAAATGTCACTGGCAACTATGTGGACGGAGATATTTGCACAGGAGAAGAGAAGTTGGAGAGCCTCCCTCTCCCTTTTTTTGAAATGAGTATGACTGGGCACAGCTACAGCATCTACAATGCAGTCTATGTAGTGGCCCATGCTTTACAAGCCATGTTCTCATCCAGAAGGACATATGGCACAGTATTAGTCAGAGGAAGACCTGAACTTCAGAATCAACCATTTTGGCAGGTAATTTTCCACACATTCTCATGTGGTAGCACACCATATTTTGAGGGTAACCAGTGAAACTAATGTGTTCATAAACTCTACCTATGCTCACATTTTCAGCTTCCTTTCTCTGCTCACTGCATAGAAATGAAAAAAATAGTCTATGCTTTAGTCAGCCTTCCTTTTTTGTGTCTATTTGGTATGTGAACCAACTGAAACTACAGTGTATAATGGGTGCTAATGATGTTTTTAGTGGTGACCAATTCCTCAGCCAAATTTCATTTCTTGCAAAAAGAGTACCATTGTTATTATGTCACTGTCTCCAGAATATATACATCTATCTCAGTGGGTAGGGTATGAGACTCTTAATCTCAAGTTGTGCGTTGCAGGGAACTTGATTATACGACACTTGTGTTCCCTTCAAACTCTACAATTCTATGAAGTCAAGAACGGCATGGTGCATCTGCAGCAGCACAACTGGATGTCTCCATCTGCCCCAGCAGCAAAAAACATGACTCTTCCATATCAGTCTCTACAGCCACAGCGGGTGCTGGAAGCTCCCAACAGTTTGACCTCACCCACAAAGGCAACATGTAGTCAGAAAAATGCAGCTCTTCTTTAAAATACAGTCATATCTAGAGTTGAAGTAGCTTTGGGTTGAGTGTTTTCGGGTTGCGCTACGCAGTGACCCAGCAGTAACGAAATGTGTTACTTCTAGGTTTTGCCGCTCGCACATGCGCAGACGCTCAAAATAACGTCACGCACATGCGCAGAAGCGGTTAATCACAACCTGTACAGGTGCGCAGGCACAGTTTGCGGTCGCTTCAGGATGCGAAACGGGGCTCCGGAACGGATCCCGTTCGCATCCAGAGGTACGACTGTATATTTCTAAGGTGTCCTTTTTTAGGTTCAACATTTTATACACTACTATATTAATGCAACTATTTATTTCTTTATTACTTTCTTTTTTCTAGCTCCATCACTTTCTCCGAAGTGTTTCGTTTAATAACAGTGATGGGGACAAGATATCTTTTGATGAAAGTAGAAAAATGATAGCTGCATTTGATGTTATAAACTTGATCATTTCCTCCAACCAATCCTTTCATAAACTAAAGGTTGGTAGGCTTGATCCTCAGGCTCCTCCAGACAAAGTGTTAACTATCAATGACAAGATCATAAGGTGGAATAGCTTGTTTAACCAGGTAAGAACTGTCAGTTATTTGATACTTCGGTAAGCTCTAGGTCGCTATTCTGACATGCAATGTTAATTTCTTTATAATATGATTACTAAATAAAAATGAAGTAGAATTAAAATTATATATATATATATGCAGATAAATAAAATAAACAATTAATTGTATACAAACTAGCATAAACACATTTACGTTTTACAGTTATTTGAAGGCAGAAGCTTTTCTTTATCCAGTCAATGGTTACTATCTTTGTTAAGCAAGACCCTTGAAAGTTGTTCTTTACACTAGCATAATGAAAGCATTGCATTGCAAAAATCCTTATTTTACATATGGGACCATAAAACTCTGCTTTGCCTTATTTGCTATTGAATTTTGATAAATTGCAAGATGTAGGTAATTTCTCTCAGTTGTACTCTTCCTTACAGAGTCAAGTAACAATTATATTGCACCCACACATGCAATAACCTTTCGTAAACAGCTTTGAGGTATTTTACAATCCAGTAGTTTATAAATTTTATGAAATAAATATATAGGCTCCAGCTATTTATAATTTCTCATAATATAATGGCTTCCTTATTGTCTAAGAAACAAGTCCCACAAATCTTAAGGCTCCCAAGCTCTTTTTTTTTTGTCCTTTTTATTTCTGGCTTAGGCACAACCTTTATCCGTATGCACTGAGAGTTGTTATCCTGGTTACAGCAAGAAAGTGAAGGAGGGAGAGCCATTTTGCTGCTATGAGTGCATTCCATGTCCAGAAAGGAAGATTTCAACTCAGAAGGGTAAGACATATACTTCAGAGGTTTGCCATATCAGATTAGCAGAAGTATCGCACTAAGGGGCAGTCAGCTGAAAACAGGAATATGTCTGATAAGTTATTCTTCAGTGTTTGAAATGAAATGTTTTGCCATTCCCAACCCCCCAATATAAACCCAATTAAACAAATTAATTTCAAAGTAATACAATTTTGTTAAGAGCCTTCCCACACACCATTCATGGTAGATCATTATGATCTAATATTAGTGTTTCATATTCTTATTTATTTCTATTACATTCCATTTTTCAAAATTATCACATAATTAACAGCTGCATTCTTAATGGTTTCTATTTGTTTTATTATATTATTTAACTTCAAAAAAGAAAAGAAAAAAGGTTTCAATTGAAGAACCATAGCTTTTCCCTTTTCATTCTGCGTGCGCCACATCCAAAAGTCAGTTGTTAGTCTCTTGGCCTTATATGTCTCTCTTATGTTTTCCTTTTTCCTGCGGTATTTGGGGCTATCTCCTACTATTGTTGTATTCCATCCTTGTTGGTGATGAGCTGCAACTTCAAGGTTAAACCCTCTTCTTTCTCAGACTCATCTCCTTCCCATAATACTGAAGCAGTTCCAAATCGAAAACAGTAGATTCCTCCCTTCCACAGGCATCCAGAATCAACAGGTTGCAGAGATGTGCCATTTCTTCCTCTGGCTGAGAAGGGAGGGGAAAGGCAGTGCCATTCCTCTTCCAACATCCAAAGCTACTATAGCATTTTGCTTTTTATTTATTTTTTAAAAAGTTATATATCCATGATTTCTTTCAGCCTTTCAGTCTTTTTAGAGGGAGTAAGCTTTAACTCACAGTGACATCCTTCCAAACAAAACAACCAAGCTCTTTCTGTCTCTCCCCTCCTTACTCCTTTCAAGCCACATGCAGCTTTACATCTTCTGCAATGGCGCCACTGCACTCTCTCTCCCTGGCGCTGCTGTGCCAGCCCTCTCTGTTTCCCTTTCTCTCAGGTGAAATCCCCAATGGAGAATGAATCACGAGCGACAATGGGATTTTCTTTTGGGAAAACAGGTTGCAAACAAACTTTATTATAACAGATGTAAACAAGGAGTTTTGGTTCTTCTTCTTCCACAGAATTGTAACAAACAGTGAGTTGCTTTCTATTACAATGTATTCTGTTTCAAGTTATAGGCTGTATGCTGTTCAAGCTTATGGTTACTTTCTTTTGCACATCTTTCATAGATCAGACTTCTCCACAAACACTTCTTGGAATTTAGGATTTCCACTGTACTGTTTCCTTAAAAGAAAGGTAAAGGACCCCTGACAGTTAAGTCCAGTTGCAAACGACTCTGGGGTTGCAGCACTCATCTTGCTTTACTGGCTGAGGGTGCTGACGTTTGTCCGCAATTTTTCCGGGTCATGTGGCCAGCATGACTAAGCCACTTCTGGCAAAACCAGAGCAGCGCACGGAAATGCCGTTTACCTTCCCCGGAGTGGTACTTATTTATCTACTTGCACTTTGACATGCTTTCAAACTGCTAGGTTTCCTTACAAACCCCCAAATCCTCCTTGGCCTTGGAATCACTACTGCCCTTTCGTGTCAGAGTACTCCCTCTGAAGACCCTTTTTCCTGTAGACACCGTGTGGGACTGTGTCTTGTCTATTTTAACAGTGTTCTGCGATTCAGAAGCTTAGAGCATATACTGAGAATTCTTGGCTTTCCTCAGCTCTACCACCTGTCAGAAGAATGAACTCTCCTGACAGAATCCAACTCACAGACCCCATGAATCTTTCACACAGTCTCTCACTCCACTCAAATGGCCTCCCTGGGAAATATTTGGCCAGTCAGGAGCTGTTGCTAGTTAACTGTTTGCTGTAGTACAACTCATGCAACACATTGGCAACTAATATACACACAATAATTACCAAAATGATTATGCATTCTTTATCAATCTTCTGAGAAACATATACAAACTTATGCAAAGCCACAGAGACTTGTGAACTACCCAACCTAAGATGAACTTATAATGTCTGATTTCTAGTTAACTGTTTGGTGGCGGGGCGGGGGGAACACTCAGTGACTCAACCTGCTCGGCAAACAAACTTTTCCATCACATCTTCTTTTAAATCACAATGATACATTGTACATCAAACCATCTATACTTCTATATCTTAAAATTCAATATTAGGAGAGGGCTGCTGAACCATATATTTAAAAGCTTCCATAAAATATAACAAAGAGCCACCCTCTGCACCATCCACCTCCCACAGAAGATAGAATATTCCCCCAATTTCAAACCTCAGTTCCATGCAGCTGATTGTTCACCATTATAAAACCCAGTTATAATGAGAACCTCCTTGCAATTTGTGGGGTTTCAGATCAGGCGAAGTGCATAGCAACCAATGCCCCCTGCCTGCCCCACAGTGAGACATTGAGGCACAGGCAAGTCTCCAGTATCTCCCATACACCAGAAATTTATAGAGGGTTTAACCCCTTCCATCTCCTTTTTTCAGCCTGTGCCTCTATTCAGTGCTGAGAGAGTCATTGCCATGGCACAATACAGGAACCGGAAGCCCGAAACAAAAAGTTTTGAAGGTAATGGCGACTCAGAAGTATTCTGGATGAGCAGGGGTTGTGGCCCAGCAAATCCTCCCCAACTTTGAAAATAGTTTTCTTGTCTCCCGCCATTGGAAAACCCCGACAGCCAGCCATAAGAAGGTGCAGGATTGCCCAACAATATTGAATCTGAATTGGGCAATAATGCCTTTTCATGGGGGCAGGGGTGGAGAAGCAGACCATAGTGAAGAAGTCTTCACTCTGGTCCACCTCCAGAGTATTTAAGCTGATGACACTCAAAAGCGTGGTTAGCAGAACAGCAACCCTCCCTCCCACACCATAAATATGGTATCTTGGTTCAAAATGGTCATCGAATTCTTGGCCAGGAAATAATCTGCCTTCAAACAATTTTGGCCTGTTGTGGGTTTGTTTCCCTTCCTCATAGCAATTATCACAATGAGCTAAGCCTAGCAGGATGTAGCTAAGGATAGCAAGACAGCCTATTCTACATTACAAACCACATCAAGTGTTAATTAGACTTAGGCATGTTGGTTATAGAGACTGGTTATCCCACAGTGCCGTCATTACATGTTATTAGGTGCCAAATGAAAACATTCCTCTTCAATCAGGCTTTTCTCTGATTAAAGAATCTATGGGCCTTTGAATGAATTGTGCTATATATTTTGTGTTATAACGTACCCCACCCTGTGACATTTGGGTGAAAGGAGGTATGCAAATTTAATAACAATAAATTACCTTTGCTTTTCAGATATGCATGACTGTTATGACTGCATGGACACAACCTATCCAAACATCAAGCATGATTTTTGCATACCCAAAGCTAGAACATTCTTATCTTATAAAGAACCTCTGGGGATCAGCTTAAGCCTCTTCGCACTTTCCTTTGTATTGATAACAGCTCTGGTGCTGGGAATAATTCTGAAGCACCACAACACTCCCATCGTCAAAGCCAACAACCGGAACCTCACATACATTCTCCTGATTTCCCTTCTGTTTTGCTTCATTTCTGCCTTGCTTTTCATTGGCCATCCTGAACCAGTGACATGTCTTCTCCGACAAACTGCATTCAGCATCATCTTTTCAGTGGCTGTTTCTTCTGTGCTGGGAAAAACTATCATGGTGGTTCTGGCATTTATGGTCACAAAGCCAGGAAGCAGGATGAGAAAATGGGTGGGGAAAAGCCTGGCCAACTCCATTGTTGCATCCTGTTCCCTCATGCAAGCAGGCATTTGCAGTGTGTGGCTGGCAACCTCTGCCCCATTTCCAGATGTGGACATGCACTCAGTGACTACAGAAATAATATTAGAATGTAATGAGGGATCTGTCATTTTGTTTACTTGTGTCTTGGGCTATCTTGGCTTCTTGGCTATTGTCAGTTTTGTTGTGGCTTTCTTTGCTAGGAGGTTACCGGACAGTTTCAATGAAGCCAAGTTCATCACTTTCAGCATGTTGGTCTTCTGCAGTGTGTGGCTATCCTTCATTCCAGCTTATGTGAGCTCGAAGGGCAAATACATGGTAGCTGTGGAGGTCTTTTCTATTTTAGCTTCCAGTTCTGGGTTGCTGGGTTGTATCTTTGCACCCAAATGTTATATCATTTTGTTGAGGCCTGAGCTGAACAACAGGGGACAGCTAGTAAGAAGATAAGACTGAATACGTGCTTTTTGTTACAGTCTGTGGTCTGGATGCATTTGCGCACACATGCACACAGCTTTCTGATATGTTTCCTTTTCTGGAGCTATCTGTTATAAATGTAGGGGTTACTCATGCGCAAGTTGGTGCCACTCCTGGCTAGTTTGCCTTGTTAAACCTTTTCTGTCTGGACAGCCCTACACTTCGTGGCTGTTCAGTCGCTGGCAGAATCCGTCAGTGGGCGTTTCTTAAACCTTTTCCAGCATAAAAGTTGTTTGACTGCAAGTCTCCTCCTACTCTCCCTGCGCGGAAGTCTTCCGCGCAGGGAGGGCGTGGGTAGCGGAGGACCCGTGCTCTCCTCGCTGATCTCCAGCGAGGAGTCCTGGAGCCCCCTCGCCGATTCCCCCATCTGCCCCCTTTATCCCTGGTGTTATGCTGATTTCCTTCCCCAACTAGTGAGCCGCCTCTCCCCCTGCTGGGCCCTTCTCCAGCATCGTTTGAGAGCCTCGCCTCCGCCTCTGGCTCCGATGTCAGTTCCCTGACACTATCCAATATACATTTTGCTCAAAATTCTCCAAGTACTTACTAGTCTGAAATACATGTGAAACTCAGAATCAACTTTTTCCCCCCCAAGGGAAATGTTGCGTATGTACAGAAGGTATTTTTAAGTCAGTCACATTCAATAAAAATATAAAATGATGTCTATACGGATGCTAATTTTCTGAAATTCAACACGTTATGAAAGATTTAGGCACTGAATTCTTACCAAAATGGCAGTAAATGTTATTACTGGTACACAAATCTGGTAATATGTCAGATTATACACTTTTATTATTTTAATAATAACTTTTAAAATAAAAAATAGTAGGAACTCAAGAAGAGGCCATCAAGCCTTTTAGTTTATTTTTTGTTGTGATATTTTTGTTGTGATATTTTGGCATGGATGTGAGTCTGGAACAACATGCCCTTACTTACATCATTATCATCATCATAAAATTTTATTTGTTCCCCGCCCTCCCCGGGCAAGTCGGGCTCAGAGCAGCTAACAACAAGTAAAAATAGCACAGTGTACATAAAATCACATGGTCAATTAATTAAAACACATTCTAAAATCAGTAGTAGATAGGTAGCCGTGTTGGTCTGCCATAGTCAAAATAAAAAAAATCCTTCCAGTAGCACCTTAAAGACCAACTAAGTTAGTTCTTGGTATGAGCTTTCGTGTGCATGCACACTTCTTCAGATACACGTGTGTATCTGAAGAAGTGTGCATGCACACGAAAGCTCATACCAAGAACTAACTTAGTTGGTCTTTAAGGTGCTACTGGAAGGAATTTTTTTATTCTAAAATCAATTCAGTATCAAATAGCAACCATTGGGTTAGAGTTCTAGGAGAATTACAGAACGAGACATGGGGTCAGACTGTGCCTTAGCCAAAGGCCTGGCAGAACAGTTCCGTCTTGCAGGCCCTGCAGAAAGATGTCAAGTCCCGCAGGGCCCTACAGGCTTATAGAAGCTTGCTGGAACTGGCAGTTATACCTATTCAGGCTAGCAATTTGAAGGATCATCACTTTGACAACAGATGACTGATTGGTGGATAACCCCACCTGCCCATCAAAATGGCCTTTTCAGGAATCTAAGGGTGGTGTTCAACTAATTCCTAATGCACATGACTAAATTAGCTTCATTAACAAACAAACAAAAAGATTCCTTCCAGCAGCACCTTAGAAACCAACTACGTTAGTTATTGGTATGAGCTTTTGTGTGCATGCACACTTCTTCAGAATCCCACTCTCAGGATCCAATCCACTAGTGGAAAGGGTTTCTCACCCCTGGCTTGCCAGTAGTACATGTGAAAAGGATCTAGGGATCTTAGGTAAAGGTAAAGGGACCCCTGACCGTTAGGCCAGTCTCCATCCTGTGTACTGTGTTCAGTTCTAGGCACCACTATTTAAGAAGAATATTGACCAGCTGGAACGAGTGCAGAAGAGGGTGACCAAGTAATGCTTCACATGTACTGAAACTGAAATTAACTCATGTAGATAATAACTAGTTCAATAATATTGACTTTATTGATTTTTTAAAAGCCTGTGTTGGTTGTGTAATTGTAGCCTGCTATTTTACTACCATTCCTGTAATTTTTTTTAACAAAAGATGCCAAGTTTTCTTAATGAAAGATGCCAAGTTTGAGGATAGTATTTTCAGAACTTCTCTCATTGCCCACCACAACTATATTAGGCTTGGGGTTAGGAGTCCTGGAAATGGGGTTAAAATATAATTCATACAGCTGAACAGATTTATGTGAGTTCAAGGATTATCCTGATTGATGGCAACCTATCAATACTCTTGGTGGTGTTAATCCTTATACTAATAAATATTAAAGAACATCTCAGGCATTTAAAAACATAAGTGTGCATTCCTAGTCAGAAAAAGTGGAAAAGAAAACTTCTATTCAGATGTGATAAACATGTTTTCGTTTGCAATCCCACGAGGAACTCCCACATTTGAATTCATACTCCCATTCATTTATATAGGCTATAATTAATTTCTAAAATCTACTGTACAATTACCATTTCCCTTTAGAGAACTAATCTGAGGATGGCACAAAGATGCCCTCTAGCAATCACAGATATGATGAGGGACTAGGAACAAGCATGGACACACCAGTCTTATCACTTTACTTATATTTCATAACTTGGACTCAGATAGATTCAGTCTATCAACAGATTGACTGAGCATTCAATCTGGTCATGATAATGACAGAGTACATCCTGATAATGATGCAGGTGGAATCGTGAGTTAGAGTGAAGGGTGGTGTTCAGTATGATGGTATTAGTTGTCTTCCTGCTAATACTGTATTCTCATATTGCATGTGAAGAGCACCTTGTTAAATGCAGGATCCATGCTCCACACCCTCCACTTCAAAAATACTGTCAGGCAGGCAGCATCATAATTGGTGGGATTGTTTCTCACAGTTTCATTGTTGCTAATTCAATAGCCTTCACAACCAAACCTCCAGCAACTTCATTTGAAGATCTTTCGTAAGGAACTAATCTTTTCTAACTTTGCATTTTTGTTGTTGTTAGTTCGTCTTAGTCTTAGGAGCTCATAAAAAATATTTTCTTTGTTGAACAGCAGAAAAAGTAATACATTTAAGGGAATGCTGAAGAGAGAAATAAATTTGATAGGACAAAGCAAAATTTGTTGTCATCCCTGAGAGTGTTCAGAGCCTGAACAAGGAAGGGAATGAGGTTTTTCCTGATCCAGTTAGCTGTTTTGCCCCCCTGGAATATAGATAACATATTCACTCCACCATTGTACCAACGTTGGTCCAAATATACCTCCTTAACTATGACTACTATTGTTACTACTGCTGTTAAAAATTGATGATGTGAGATTCTGTTATGTATTTCCTTTGTCACATTTTTTTGAATGTAAGGTAAAATTCAGAGTAGAAAGAATTTTAGCTCTTCTTTCCTTTACAAACTCCTGCATCTCACCCATCTCCACCTCCTGTTTCCTTTCTTTCATCATATGCATACTGTCTCCTCTTATACTTCTGTTGTGCTTTCCCTTCCTTCTGATTTTTTTGTTACTTGGCTTCAAACAGAGCAGTGTATTTGTGTGGTTGTTGCTTTCATTTTATTTACTTTCATGAATCTTTCCATTTATGAGAGTTACCATAACTATCTTAATACACGCCTTTTGCACTGTATTAAAATGGACTGAATTTTTCTTTCTTTTTTCCTTGCAGGAGTGTGTTTCCTTGAAAGAAAATTCATATCACATTCAGTGGCTATCATTATGAATGTGCTTAGTATAGGGTTAGAACATCAATAGATGTATCACTGTGAGTGTATTTTCCATTGTGTCAGTCATAGTAATATACCTATCAATACCAATTTTTTGATTGTTTACTTTTTCCCACTACAAAAGGCATATAAATAAAGACTGATGAAGCTGATGCAGAATAAAATTGCAACAATTTATTAGGGGGAAAATATTGTCTGACTGTATTTGCAACTCTTGTTCTAGTGTGGTGCCCAAAAATTACCAGCACATCCTGGCCTTGGCATTTGCAGTACTGGAGATTAATGAAAACCCTCAGCTATTACCAAATGTCACCTTGGGCGTCTGCATCTATGACAGCTATTTCAATGCTCAGAGGACTTATCATACTACTATACTACTTACCTCCACATTAGAGGTATTTGTCCCTAACTACTTATGTGACACCGAAAAACATTTGATAGCAGTCATTGGAGGACTAGATTCGGATATCTCTCTTCATGTGGCCACTGTATTGGATATCTACAAAATTCCGCAGGTAAGGGATATGTGTATATGAGTGGTATAAGTGCTAGTGGTAAAATGAACTAAAGAACTAGAGACCACAGCAGCTATTTTTCAAATACTATGAAAATGTGCACATAATATTTCCAAGAAGAAGAAATCAGGCCCATTTGACAGCCAAATTTTATCTATCTATCTATCTATCTATCTATCTATCTATCTATCTATCTCTATCTATCTATCTATCTATCTATCTATCTATCTATCTATCTATTTTACTGTATTTCATTTCATTATTTCATTTCATTTCTATCCCAACACTCCTCCAAACGGAGCCGAAGGTGGCAAACATCAAAATGTAAAAACAATATGTTAAAATGAAATAGAAACATAATTAAAACATTTTTAAACCATCTAGAAACATGCTCCCCTACCCACCTTGGGGAACATGTATATATGCATAACATTTTATACATTTCCCATCCAATATATGTATGTGATCTCTAAAAGGTCTTGGAGAATCTGTATATCATGAAAGAGTTTTGTCCTTGGCTAATCTCCAGGAAACACTAAATAATTAACATCTTCAGCTTCCTTCCAAGTTTAAGCCCCATGAATTCTGTCCTTGCCCTCAAAGAATACTAAGATCTTGTCTGATGAAAGAAGAGCTGAGAGAAAATGCATTCAATGGCTCTCCAACAGGTTCATGGTTTTAGGCTTTGTTGGTGGTTTGAGGCTGTCTACAGGCTGTGTCATAACTGCCCCAACAGGCTATAATACCTGTGATTACTGTTTTTAGGGACTGTGTCCTCTTTCCAACTGACACACAAAGGTAGATGCTGGCCAGGGAGACAAAGAGCTGGGGAGCAAAAATTATTGACTTCTCAGGTCAGACATGGCAATTGTACACAGGGACCAGGAAACTGGCTCTTAAAGGAACAGTAGTGGTAAGAAAGACTGACTTGAGAATTGGTGAACATTACTGGGACTTCAGTTATAGAAGGGCAAAGAAAATAGGAGCAAAGCCCACAAAGGAAAGGGGAAGTTGATACTGAAATGCATCTATGTAGGGAGGGTGTTGCATAATTTTGTTGTTGTTGTTTAGTCATTTAGTCGTGTCTGACTCTTTGTGACCCCATGGACCAGAGCACGCCAGGCACTCCTGTTTTCCACTGCCTAATGCAGTTTGGTCAAACTCATGTTGGTAGCTTCGAGAACACTTTCCAACCATCTCGTCCTCTGTCGTCCCCTTCTCTTTGTACCCTCAGTCTTTCCCAAAATCAGGATCTTGTCCAGGGAGTCTTCTCTTCTCGTGAGGTGACCAAAGTAGTGGAGCCTCAGCTTCAGGATCTGTCCTTCCAGTGAGCCCTCTAGGCTGATTTCCTTAAGAATGGATAGGATTGATCTTCTTGCAGTCCATGGGAGTCTCAAAAGTCTCCTCCAGAACCATAATTCAAAAGCATCAATTCCTTGGTAATCAGCCTTCTTTATGGTCCACTTCTCACTTCCATACCTCACTACTGGGAAAATCATAGCTTTAACCCTACTGACCTTTGTCGGCAGGGTGCCAAAGAGAAATCCCTCTCCCAGGTCATCACTCCCAGCACTCCAGCGTTGGGAGGAACTATGAAAACATAAAAGAGATTAATAATAATAATAATAATAATAATAATAATAATAATAATAATAATAATTTTCACTCATATCTCTTCTTTCATCTTCAGCTAACATTCAGTCCTGCACCAGTGATGAATGATAAAACCCCAGGACTTTCCTTCTACCAGATGGTCCCCCAGGAAACCCTTCAGTATGAGGGCATTCTCTCTCTGCTTCTGCATTTCGGGTGGACGTGGATTGGGGTCATTGTTATGGATAATGATAATGGAGAAAGATTTGTGCAAACTGTGCTTCCAGTCTTTTCCCGGAAAGGCATTTGTTTTGCCTTCATAGAGAGAATCCCCACACTTTCTTTTGTCACTGAATTTATGGACATTATTGAAGATGGAGTCAAAATAAATGATAGTATGCTGGGCAGTAAAGCAAATGTAGTAGTGATCTATGGAGAATCTTATTCCATGTCATTTTTTAGATGGCTTCCAGTTTTATCTGTTGAAAATAAATTAGGGGGGAAAGTTTGGATAGAAACAGCCCAGGTGGAGATCAGTGCATTTCACTATCAAAGGCACTGGGATGTAGAACTATTCCATGGTGCTATTATCTTTGGATATAAGTTCCGTTATTTACAGAGATTTCATGAGTTTCTTAAGAAAAGAAATCCTTTAAACACAATAGAAGATTATTTTTTAAAGAAATTCTGGGAGACCGTATTTAGCTGTGTCTTCTTAAATACCATTGGGGACCATGTGGATGGAGATATTTGCACAGGAGAAGAGAAGTTGGAGAGCCTCCCTCTCCCTTTTTTTGAAATGAGTATGACTGGGCACAGCTACAGCATCTATAATGCAGTATATGTAGTGGCCCATGCTTTACAAGCCATGTTCTCATCCAGAAGGACATATGGCACAGTATTAGTCAGAGGAAGACCTGAACTTCAGAATCAACAGTTTTGGCAGGTAATCTTCCACACATTCTCATATGGTAAAGGTAAAGGGACCCCTGACCCTTAGGTCCAGTCATGACCGACTCTGGGCTTGTAGCGCTCATCTCGCTTTATTGGCTGAGGGAACCTGCGTACAGCTTCCGGCTCATGTGGCCAGCATGACTAAGCCGCTTCTGGCGAACCAGAGCAGCGTATGGAAACGCCATTTACCTTCCCGCCAGAGCAGTACCTATTTATCTACTTGCACTTTGACCTGCTTTCGAACTGCTAGGTTGGCAGGAGCAGGGTCCAAGCAACGGGAGCTCACCCTGTCGCGGGGAATCGAACCACGACCTTCTCATTGGCAAGTCCTAGGATCTGTGGTTTAACCCACAGCGCCACCCACGTCCCTTCTTCTCATGTGGTAGCACACTATATTTTGAGGGTAACCGGTGAAACTAATGTGTCTCTAAACTCTACCCATTCTCACATTTTCAGCTTCCTTTCTCTGCCCACTGCGTAGAAATGAAAGAATAGTTTATGCTTTAGTCAGCCTTCCTTTTTTGTGTCTATTTGGTATATGAACCTACTGAAACTACACTGTATAATGGGTGCTAGCGATGTTTTTAGTGGTGACCAATTCCTCAGACAAATTTCATTCCTTGCAAAAAGAGTACCATTGTTATTATGTCGCTGCCTCCAGAATATATACATCTATCTCAGTGGATAGGGTATTAGACTCTTAATCTCAGGTTGTTCATTGCAGGGAACTTGATTATAGGGGACTTGTGTTCCCTTCCACTCTACAATTC
Organism: Podarcis liolepis; assembly: GCF_965112155.1. Lineage (NCBI taxonomy): Eukaryota > Metazoa > Chordata > Lepidosauria > Squamata > Lacertidae > Podarcis > Podarcis liolepis. The sequence continues at coordinate 26,214,313 of NC_139573.1, read as the reverse complement.
TATGAAGTCAAGAACAGCATGGTGAATCTGCAGCAGCACAACTGGATGTCTCCATCTGCCCCAGCTGCAACAAAACATGACCCATATCATTCTCTACAGCCACAGCAGGCACTGGAACTTCCCAACAGTTTGACCTCACTCACAAAGGCACCATATAGCCAGAAAAATGCAGCTCTTCTTTAAAATATATTTCTAAAGTGTCATTTTTTTAAGTTCAGCATTTTACTCACTACTATATTAATGCAACTATTTATTTCTTTATTATTTCCTTTTCTTTTTTCTAGCTCCATCACTTTCTTCAAAGTGTTTCATTTAATAACAGTGCTGGGGACAAGATTTCTTTTGATGAAAGTCAGAAAATGATAGCTGCAATTGATGTTATAAACTTGATCATTTCCTCCAACCAATCCTTTCATAAAGTAAAAGTTGGTAGGCTTGATCCTCAGGCTCTTCCAGACAGAGTGTTAACCATCAATGACAAGGTCATAAGGTGGAACAGCTTGTTTAACCAGGTAAGATCTAACTGTCAGTCCATTGAAAACTATTTCTGATTTGCAATGTTAACTTTTACATAGGGGACCATAAACCTCTGCTTTGCCTTATTTGATATTGAATTTTGATAAATTGCAAGATTTCTTCCAATTGTAGTCTCTCTTTCAGAGTCAAGTAACAATTATTTTGGATCCCAACATGCAATACATTTTGGAAAACTGCTTTGAGGTATTTTACAATCCATTAATTATATATATATGCTCTAGCTATTTATAATTTTTCATAACATAATGGCTTCCTTATTCTCTAAGAAACAAGTCCTCAAAATCTTAAGGATCCCAAGCTCATTTTTTCTTGTTGTTTTTCATTTCTGGATTAGGCACAACCTTTATCCATATGCACTGAAAGTTGTTATCCTGGTTACAGCAAGAAAGTGAAGGAGGGGGAGCCATTTTGCTGCTATGATTGCATTCCATGTCCAGAAAGGAAGATTTCAACTCAGAAGGGTAAGACATATACTTATGCCCTCTCCTCCATCCACCTCCAACACAAATCTCATTTCCATGCAGCTGATTGTTCACACTTATAATGTCCATCTCCTATGGTGTGCTCTTTTTCTTAATGCCAATTAAAACCCATTATAAGAAGAAACTCCACATCCAGGGGCAATTTAGGGGGGTTTCACATCCTGTGAAGTGCATAGCACCAAGTGCCCCCTGCCCGTCCCCCGTGGTGAGCCATTGAGGCATAGGCAGATTGCCAGTACCTCCCATAACCTGAGAGTTTCATAGGGGGTGGTTTAACCCCTTCCATCTCCTTTTTTTCAGCCTGTTCTTCTCTCCAATGTTGAGAGAGCCATTGCCATGGCACGATACAGGAACCAGAAGCCTGAAACAAAAAGTTTTGAAGATAATGGCAACTCAGCAGCATTCTGGATGGGCAGGGGTTGTGGCCCAGCCAATTCCCCCCACCTTTGAAAACCATTTTCTTGTGTCTGGCCATTGGAACCCTCTACAGCCAACCATAAGGGCTTGCAGGATTGCCCAACAATATTGAATCTGAACTGGGCAAAAATGCAGCAGACTGTAGTGAAGAACTCTTCACTCTGGTCCACTTCCGGAGTATTTAAACCGACGGTAGCCACCAGCAACCTTCCATCCCACAACATATATACGGTATCTTAGTTCTTTTGTTCTTAGACTGTGCTGTGGTGCAAAATGGCCATCGTATTCTTGGCCAGGAAGGAATTTGCCCTCAAACAATTTGAGCCTGTTGTGGGGTTTTTTGCCTTCCTCATAGCAATTGTCACAACGAGCAAAGCCTACCAAGACCTAGCTAAGGATATCAGGACAGCCTAATATATAATACCAACCCCATCGTGTGTTACTTAGACTTAAGCATATTGGTTAAAGGAGGCTGGTTATCCCACAGTGCCATCTTTACATATCTTTAGGCCCCAGGTGAAAACATTCCTCTTCAATCAGGCTTTTCTCTGATTAAAGAATCTATGGGCCTTTGAATGAATTACCGGTATGTTATATATTTTGTGTTTGTATGTACCCCACCCTGTGATATTTGGGTGAAAGGAGGTATGTAAATTTAATACCAATAAATTACCTTTGCTTTTCAGATATGCATGACTGTTATGACTGCATGGACACAACCTATCCAAACATCAAGCATGATTTTTGCATACCCAAAGCTAGAACATTCTTATCTTATAAAGAACCTCTGGGGATCAGCTTAAGTCTCCTCACACTTTCCTTAGCGTTAATAACAGCTCTGGTGCTGGGAACAATTCTGAAGCACCACAACACTCCCATCGTCAAAGCCAACAACCGGAACCTCACATACATTCTCCTGATTTCCCTTCTGCTTTGCTTCATTTCTGCATTGCTTTTCATTGGCCATCCTGAACCGGTGACATGTCTTCTCCGACAAACTGCATTCAGCATCATCTTCTCAGTGGCTGTTTCTTCTGTGCTGGCAAAAACTATCATGGTGGTTCTGGCATTTATGGCCACAAAGCCAGGAAGCAGGATGAGGAAATGGGTGGGGAAAAGCCTGGCCAACTCCATTGTTGCATCCTGTTCCCTCATGCAAGCAGGCATTTGTAGCGTGTGGCTGGCAACCTCTGCCCCATTTCCAGATGTGGACATGCACTCAGTGACTACAGAAATTATATTAGAATGTAATGAGGGATCTGTCATTTTGTTTTCTTGTGTCTTGGGCTATCTTGGCTTCTTGGCTATTGCCAGTTTTGTTGTGGCTTTCTTTGCTCGGAAGTTACCGGACAGTTTCAATGAAGCCAAGTTCATCACTTTCAGCATGTTGGTCTTTTGCAGTGTGTGGCTATCCTTTATTCCAGCTTATCTGAGCTCGAAGGGCAAATACATGGTAGCTGTGGAGGTTTTTTCTATTTTAGCTTCCAGTGCTGGGTTGCTGGGTTGCATCTTTGCACCCAAATGTTATATCATTTTATTGAGGCCTGAGCTGAACAACAGGGGTCAGCTGGTAAGAAGATAAGATACATGCTTTTTGTTACAGTCTGTGGTCTGGATGCATGTGTGCACACATGCACACACCATTCTGATATGTTTCCCTTTCTGGAGCTGTTCGATATATATTTTGCTCAAAATTCTCCAGTCACTACTAGTTTGAAATACATGTGAAACTCAGAATCAACTTTTAAAAAGTATATACAGAAGGTATATAGAAGTATATACAGAAGTGATACAGACTTATGTATGTACAGAAAGTATTTTTAAGTCAGACACATTCAAGAACTATACAGCAACACAGAAATGAGGATCAGAGTAGGTTTAAATGAAGATATGATGGTATGCATTTTATTATAGTCTGTGGTCTGGTAATATTTTAAATTATACAGAGATTCATAATATTTTAAAGAAAATAATAAGAATTCAAGAAGAGTGTGGCTTGGCTAAAATGAGCTTGCTTATAGGAACGTACTGAAGCCTGCTGCTATTCATCAATTCCTGCTAGCAATGTGAAGAATCTTCTTCTGCAGGAACAGCTTGAGCTGCACCTACAAAGTGATTTGTTTTTGTTTGTCACTTGATGTAACCCCATCTGTCCATAAAAACAGCCTATTGAGGAACCTTAGAGTGGTATTCTATCACGTCTGGATTTGGGTTTAGTTAGTCCTGAATCCTCCCATGTCAAATTGGTACTATTCTGTAAAGCCGAATATGCTTCAGTTAGGGTCAGAAGTGGAATGGGACATGCCAATGAGGCATTAATTGTGTATGATCTAATCAGACGTTGGAGGAAGATGTACACAAAGTCCTATGTAGAAATACAGTATCTATATGTATGAAAATGCAGCAGCTATTAATTCAGAATTTTGAATATTTACACAGAAAGCTTACGATCTCTCCAGTGTACATAAACTTTGTCAAGTTACAAAGAAAAAGCTCTGTGAGTTTGTTCATTTGTTTAAAATGAACAGCTTACAATTTTTATAATTTTAGAAGAATTGTATTAAATTCTCAAGTGTATCACACCCTACTTATGGGATGAATCCTACCTAATTTCAGAAGGATACCTGCAGTTGATTTTCTATGAGGCCATCACTAACATGTATGAGGTCATTAAAAAGAAAATACCATACATCATAGAGGTGTCACTAGGTGGGAATACTTCCAAATTACAGAGAAATAGTAATTGTCTTTGTGCATTGCTATTCATTGGCCACCCTCAGAGGGTAGAATAGCTTCTCCGACAAGCTTTTTTGGCACCATCTTATCAGTGGCTGTTTCCCATGTCCTAGCCAAAACCACCACAGTGGTACTAGCTTTCATGGCCACCAAAATAAATAAAAAATCTTTCCAGTAGCACCTTAGAGACCAACTAAGTTTGTTATTGGTATGAGCTTTCATGTGCATGCACACTTCCACCAAGCCAGGATCTCAGATGAGGAAATGGGTGGGGTGAAAGCTGGCCACGTTCATTATTCTTCTCTGTTCCCTTATCCAAGCAGTTATTTGTTCAATATGGTGGGCAACCACTCCACCATTCCCTGATATTGACAAGGATTTCATGGCTGAAGAAATTGTACTGCAATTCAATGAGGGGTCTGTGGCTATGTTCTGCCATGCCTTGGACTATTTGGGCTTTCAGGCCATTATCAGTTTCACAGTTACTTCCCTTGCTCAGAAGTTGCCAGAAAGTTTCAAGGAAGCCGAATTTACCACATTCAGTTTATCAGTGTTTGGTAGTATTTGGTTGTCCTTTGTTCTAAGCTATATGAGCTCCAAGGGAAAATACTGTACCTAGTGGTTGTGCAGGTATTTTCCATCTTGTCTTCCAGTGTTGTCATGCTGGGTTCTGTATTTTCTCCAGAGTGTTATGGAATTCTGTTGAAGCTTGAGCTGAGCAGTAGGCAACAGTTGATATGAAGAAAGATTCAGGTAGGTAGCCGTGTTGGTCTGACGAGGTCAAAATAATTTTCAAAAAATTAAAACATTTTTTAAAAATAAAAAATTGTCTAGTAGCACCTTAGAGACCAACTGAGTTTGTTCTAGGTATGCGCTTTTGTTCCTCTTTTGACAGACAGTAGAGGGAGAAGTAGGCGACTGGGGGGGGGAGGCATTGAAAGCTGAATAGATAACAGAATTTAGTGAGTAGGAGTGTCAGAGACGTTCCTCTTTTGACAGAGAGGATTCAGAATTGGAGGAAGAAAGGACAGAGCTGGCAGGCAGTGAGGAATTCCAGGGGGTGGGGGAAGGAGTCACAGCACACAGAAAGGAAATTTACCAGTTCTGATAATGACACAGACAGAGGAGAAGATACTGCAGAGGGGGAGGGGGTTGAGTCTCCCAGAAGCAGACGCTGGAGTCGCTTAATGGAAAAGCAACTCATGGGGAAAAGGAAGAGGAAAGGGTGGAGATCATGTTTCGGTCCGAAGAGATTAGTTTTGGCAACTGGTAGTGAGAGTGATGAGTAATGTAGCGAAGCTCCATGTACAAAGCTTGCTAATTGCTAATAAATCTAAGTAAGAAAATAACCAGAGAGCTTATCATGTGTGGAAGAGCCTACAGACCTGACAAGGAGGAGTTTGAGGCAGAAAGCAGTCAGTAGGATAGGAGGCAGAAAAGAGGCATAGGTGCCTCCCTCTCCCTGCTGTGATAACTCCTCTCCACCTTTGTCTCCCAGAACCAAAAGGAGGATGAAAAGGGTGGAACAAAGACAGGTATGCAGGCACAATCTCTGATTGCTTGAAAAAAAGAGAGAGGAGGGCCTTAGACAGCTGTGGGGAGGCAGGGAGCTTCAGTCTCCACTCCTTCACAGAGCCAAGGTCTACCAAAGAAGAGTTGCTGTGTTTATTAGGCCTGGCACTCCTGTGCAGAACCTGTTTTTTCTAGTAAACAGTTAACTCCATCTACTTCGTGTAATTTACAGTTGGTTGGCTTGTTCCAGACAGTGAGACCTAAAAACTGCCTTCTCACTTATGAGGCCTTTTGATAGGGTTAGGATCTCATTTGGGGCTCACTTTGTAACATTCACTTGAAGTTTGGGGCTTCCCTAACCACTTTCTAACCACTTTTGGATGCTTTTTCATCTCTGTTCAAACCACCTGCCTTTTGGCTCTTGGCTTACTGACCATACATTTTTAGAAAATGAAAATGTGCTCAACTGTTGGGGGAGTGATTTGACATAGCTTGTGTTTTCTTTCCTTGTAAAGGGCATGTGATTTGCTCTTTCTAAATTTCTGAGACCATAAAAAATAATTATTTTATTTTTACCAACTGTTACGGTAAAATCTTGGTGTGAGACTGCTCTGCCACCCAGCTCGTCGGACTAAGTCTGCGGGTCCCTGCGGAGAAAATGAGCGCAGCCGGAGACAGGAGCAAGATGCAGAAGATCCACGTTTGTTGCGCAACAGGTTCAAGGCAAGATTGAACCCCGAGGATGGGGTGACATGAACTTTTAAAACTTCCCTCCATGTCCCAGAATACAGTGCAAAATCATCATCAATACATCACGGTTACATCATGAATACATTAAGAAAGGGTTGGGTTACACAGGATTAACATATGGAGGAGAGAGGGGGGAATATGCAGAGCTGGAGATATGCACAGATAAGTACATCCTGAGTACCGGTGGTGAGAGGACAATAGTCCAGGTATGCATAGTCTGCCACCTGGCACTGCCCGGAGGAAAGGCTTGGCAGAGTAATTGACGGGATTAGGGTCTTCCTGAGTGTACGTGATACCTCGCTTGAGGGATTATGAAGGACCTTTGTACACACACAGAGAGAGACAGAGAGACACAGAGAGCAGGAATTCAGCTGCAAGGCTCAGATAGTGACACAGACATAGAAATAGTTAGTGTGCAATCACCCTGAGCGCGTAGACTCACGAGATCAGCCAAGAAGCACAAAAATTACAGGAAGAGGTGGGGGTTTTCCTGTTGAGGGAGAAGGGAGCGGAGATAAGTCCTGGCAACCAGTGGCGTAGCGTGGGTTGTCAGCACCCAGGACAAGGCAAGTAATTTGCGCCCCCTAACCCGTGGATTTGCGCCCCCTAACCCGTGGATTTGCGCCCCTAACCCTAACCCCCAGATGTTGCGCCCGGTGCGGCCGGCCCCCCCTGCACCCCCCACGCTATGCCACTGCTGGCAACTGTGGCATCGGAAGAAGACTGAAATTAGCGGACTGGCTTTTTGTTGAACCAATAAAACCTAATTAATTAACTGCCAGAGTCATCTCGTGTGTGTGGGAGAGACCCAAGCCTTACAGGAGAAGTGTTTGCAAAATGTTTATATTAGTCAAAAGTGTATTTAGAACTTGTTCATTAGGATAAATTTGCACTACAATGCTGTTGAATTTTCATGAGGATTTAAAAAAAAATTGCTTCAGAAATGTGCAGAACTGAATTAAAAATGGTAAAACTAAAAAACAGAGATTAACCAAAACTGACAAATCTGTTTATCCCTAGAGGCACATATATATTTTTCCTCCCACATATTTATATTCTCTAGCTCATAGATACCAGTAAATAATTTCTATGACCAAACACTTTTATTTCCTGTCTGACTTCAGAACAAAGCCTTGAATTTTTGATTTCCTTCCCTTGCTGTCCTAAATTTCCCCCCTTATTCAACTAAGTAGAATTAAAAACATCTGTTCAGATGTGACAAATATGTTTGTCCAAAGGGAAGGTAATCACCATTCAAAACTGGAAATTCTCTAGAGAAAACATGTTTGTCACATCTGAATAGAGGTTTTCAAAAGTGTAATTATTTCATATGCTTGTCAAAAACCTTTGTTATGTTACAGTGAACAGTACTAAAACCAATCAGACATTTGTGAATGATGGTACAAATATGCCTTTCAGTTGTCAGAGCTGGAATTAGGGACTAGAAGAAGCAAGGATCAACCAAACAATGCTTTTCATTTGCACTCCACAGTTCACACACATTAGGTGACTAAATGGCCAAGTACGCCAGGCCATTTTAGTCAGTTTATATGAAATTAGGGCATTTCTGTGTAAATAGAAGGTTTGTATCAAGAATGATTTTATTATTAGTCTTGCTGATGACAGGACTTCCTCATGCAATATGCAAGCCACAGATTGTTAAATGCAATGCCCACAACTCACACATTCCACTTCACAGTTATCATCAGGAAGGAGACCTCATCATTGGTGGCATTGCCTCTCACAGCTTCATCATCTCCAGTCCAATATCCTTTCATGAAGAACCACCACCACCATCATATGATGAGATAAAGTAAGGACATAAAATATTTAACATTAAAATTACAATTCTTTTTGATAAATGGTTATTTAGTGTATAATAAGAATGTTATAAGCATTAGCATACATGTATATGCCTGTATGAAATAATATCTTCAAATGGTTTTGATCCTTATCCATTGCTTAAGTACATCCTACTTTCAACAAGTACCTAACTTAAGCAAGTGCAGGTTATTTCAATTTTTGAATATGATCATCTGATGTTGTTTAGCTCTCTAATCATGCCTAGAAAGCTCCATGATGTGGATTTTGTCAAGAAATGTTTTTGCATCAATAAAGTAATGCATGATACTCATGGAAGTTGTGTGGTGATAATTTTACAAAGTGTGGCCTATGTTTCTGATTCAAAATATCGCTTTCTTTGTAGCGTGGTGCCTAAGCATTACCAGCACATTCTGGCCTGGGCATTTGCTGTAAAGGAGATAAATGAAAACCCTCAGATCTTACCCAATACCACTTTGGGGCTCCTTATTTATGACAGCTATTTCAATGCCAAGTGGACGTACCATGCCACAATGCTTCTTATATCTGCCTTGAGCAAGTTTGTCCCCAACTACATATGTGATACTGAGAAAAATCTGATAGCAGCCATTGGGGGACTGGACTCCCAAACTTCGCTTCATGTGGCAGTAGTTTTGGATATGTATAATATTCCACAGGTGGTATCTTCTTTCTTTCTTTCTTTCTTTCTTTCTTTCTTTCTTTCTTTCTTTCTTTCTCTCTCTCTCTCTCTCTCTCTCTCTCTCTTTCTTTCTTTCTTTCCCTCTGAGTGAGACAGGATAGGATTTTGTTTGGAAATGGAAATGTGGGCATTTCTAGTGATTAAATGGACCATATAGCTTGTTTAAATATGAGATCTAAGCTAAGGATACATTATTGATGATTTATGAATAAAAAAAGCTAGACCTGGATGAAAAGGAAAAAGTGACAGAGAACAATTGGAGTAAAATAAATTACATTATTAGGAGCAGCTTACAAGAACCAAGGCAAAAAAAAAAGTTAAGAAGTGTATCTTTCATGGAGGAAGTTCTGCAGATGCGAGGCAGGTGCAGCAGTTTGACTTTGCAGTAATGTCTCAGTAAATGTTAAAGGCAAGCATATTCATAGGTGAGAAATAATTGATTCATATAGGAACATGTGGTCATGCTTTGAACATTCAAAACTGTATTGTTAAAACAATGTCATTCAAATTCTTTCTCTTCTCTGCCCAAACATTGTTTAGCTCATATATGGCTCTGCTCCAGTGATGAATAGTAAAGTGTCAAGTGCTTCCTTCTACAAGATGGTCCCTAAGGAAGCTCTCCAGTATGAGGGAATTCTCTCTTTGCTTCTACATTTCAGGTGGATGTGGATTGGGGTCAGTGTTATGGAAACCGACAATGGAGAACAATTTGTGCAAAGTGTGGTTCCACTTTTTGCCCAGAATGGTATCTGTTTGGCCTACGTAGAAAGAATTCCCAGACCAACGTTAGTCACAGAAATTTTGGAAATGTTTGTCCGGGGGGCAAAAATACGCGACAGAATCATGGACAGCAATGCCAATGTAATAGTGATCCATGGTGAATCTTATTCTTTGACAATTTATAGATGGTTTGACTATCTATCAGAATTAGAACATGTGGCAAATAAACCCAAAGTATGGATAGCAACAGCCCAGGTGGAGCTCACTTCATTTGTCTATCAGAAGACATGGGATACAGAACTAATCCATGGTTCTCTGTTATTTACAATTCACTCCAATGACCTCCCAGCATTTTCCGAGGCTGTTAAGGACAGAAACCCTTCCAGCGTAACAGGAGATGGATTTATCAAGGACTTTTGGCAACAGGCTTTTGTTTGTGAATTCCCTACAGGTGGGGGCAAGGTGGAGGGCGATATTTGCACTGGGAAGGAGAAGCTGGAGAGCCTTCCTGGACCTTTTTTTGAAATGAGAATGACTAGCCACAGCTATAGCATCTACAATGCTGTCTATGCTGTGGCCCATGCTTTGCATGCTATGTCTATATCCAGAGTCAGATATAGAGGAGGAATGAAGCTTCAGACTCAACAGTGCTGGCAGGTAAGAGACTGAACATCACCTTGTGACTCACTCTTTGTGCTCACACTTTCACCTTCATTCCTCTTGACAGTGATTGGAAATGATACCACATAATGTGTTTTCTCTAATTGCCATCTCCAACTTGTAAACCCAAGTTTACTATCATAATGTAAAACTGAATGGATCGGGATCAATTTATGAGTAATTGTGGCATCAACTCCCAGGCTAATTTTTTTTTTAATAGTTTGACTGTATAAAACCAAAACACACTTTTTGAAACAATATCTTTGACATAATCTAACATATTTGATTAGATTTTATAATTTGCAAATCAACAACAAATAAAAAAAATAAAACCACTATTTCACGAGTCCACAACAATAAAGAATCTTAATATTATTATTTTCCTCTTTTAAGCAAACTCTTGAATATTGTTGTGAGGAATAATATTCCATTCGATAGCATTATGAATTCTAACATGGCCACATCATTTTAAAAACAGATAAATTGGTCAAGGAAATGGCTACGAAACAGCTGCAAGCTTTCCTCAGTGTTCTGAATGTGAGACCCACCAGTGTTTGGGGAAGGAGACAGTTGGGCCCCCAAGCACTGTTGATCCAGTTGGCGGGATCTGCTATTGGAGGTTGAGCAGGGAAGGGGATTTTCGCAGGGAGGGGGATTTCCTTACCTTCTGCAGTGCCTCACCCCCAAAACAATCTGAAATATGTTCTGGAGAACTGGATAAGCATCTAGAACAGTGTTTCCCAAACGTTTTTGGGCAACGGCACACCTGTTTACTGAAGAAAAATCTCGCGGCACACCACCATTAAAGCCCCGCCCCGTGACGTCAGCGCGCAGCCGCACGCCGGGAGGGACGCACAAAAGTGAAAGTTTTTTCCCTCGGCAGCTCCTCTCAGCTGCGCTCAATCCGCCTCGGAGCGCAGGAGCGATGCCTCTCTCTGGCTCTCCCTCCGCGCAGGCTGAGGGAGGGAGGGAGGGGCGCATGTAACCCGTCTCTGCTGGGAGACCAAACCCAGCGAGGCAGAGTCGCGCGGAGGCGCCCAGGCAGCGCTGCCGGCTGCGAGGAGGAGCGCCAGGCAGCAGCAGGAGGCGCGGCCTCTCCTCGCCGCCGCCGCCCCGCCTCTCGCCGCCCGACTCGCCCGCCTCCCTCCAGGCATCTCGCGGCACACCAGCCGATGTCTCACGGCACACTCGTGTGCCGCGGAACACCGGTTGGGAAACACTGATCTAGAATTGATTTTGTACCCATGTGCTGGGGATTAGAGAGGGGGAGAGAAATGTCCATAATTGCCTTTGCTGCTTTGGCTCAAAAAAATAGAATCTAGCCTGCAAGGAACATGGTGCAGCTGATGCTGCCACCTTGGCAGCAATAGCAGGTGTTGCATTCCTTGGAGCAGAGCTTTCCAAACTGTGTGTTGCAACACATTAATGTGTTGGCTGCAGCATGTAGGTGTGCCATATGAACGTTCCTTGTGCTCCTCCCTGATCAGGAGTGTGCAGATCAAGAGATATGTTGTGTCCCCATACATTTCACTTTTACAATTTATGTATGTGTCCCTATCTCTTATAAGGGGTTAGTTAAACCTCCGGTTTGCTAGTAAAACTGAATTACTGTGTCGCGAAATGATACGTGTCTAAAAAGTGTGTCACCAGCATTAAAGTTTGGAGGCTAAATCTGTTGCCTTGGAGGCTAAATCTGTTGCTCCTGTGGATCCTGATGCCTGAGGCAATCTCCTCACCTAACCTCATGGGTGTGCTGGCCTTGCCTCTTAGCAGCTGTGCTCTACTTATGTTGTCTCTTAGGTCAATCATATCTGAAGAGGGGTAGAGTTGATTCTTCTGTTCTTCAAAAATGATTCAATCTCTGGACTCTTCCGCTCAAAATATTCATCAACTGTGGCTTTTCCTTTATCACCTTACTAACTTTTTACACCATATACAGTGTGGGAACCTGTTACGCTCCAGAAACAATTGAAGTCCCGCTCTCTTCACTGTCTGCCAGTATGGGCAATGGTTAAGGATAATGGAGTATAATATCTGAAAGGCTGCAATTTCCCTCATCTCTAGTATATACTTTCAGTCAGTGCTTTTTTAAAAAGAAAAATGTTTAGGGGTACTCTCATTTTCTTACTCATATTGAAATACTGCCCCTCAATAAGGCCAAACTTAGATTCACCAAACATTTAGGGGTATGCATCCCCCTGCATTTCCCCAGAAAAAAGCACTGCTTTCAGTGCCGACTTTAGGTGGAGCTCAACACAGAGATTTGTTCCATAAACTTGCTGGAGTCGGCTGAGTCTGGAGCCAAATCAGGCCTATTCAGAGGGGTCTGTGCATCTGACATCCCAGCAGGAAAGCCACTTGTGAAGCAGCAGCCCCTGGGATCAATGCCTCAATGCAACAGCAATGAGATTTATCATGCATGATGGAGGGTGCTCTTTTAACAAGAGGCTTCCCTGCAGAAAAGTCACTTTGGAAGAAGCACCCCACAGAATTGATCCCACTCTGCTCACAGAGCGAGGGTAGCAGATGCAACATGTGCTTCTTTCTGCTCATCTTCCAGCCATCCTGGTATGATGGTGATGATGAAAGCATGGGCCAAACTGGCTGAGTCCTCTGGATTGAGCTAATGGCAAATATGGGACATGGGCTGTGTCCACCCATAGTATATACATCATTGTAATTTTGCTGATTCATGTAGTGCATCCTCCTGCAAACTCTGGGTCCAAAATAGTGAGCACTTATCTACCACTCTTCAGTTTCCAAGATCAAATTACAACCTTTTCTAAACTTTTTTCTTGTCCTTTTCAATCTAGCTCCATCTCTTTCTACGTGGTGTCACATTTAACAACAGTGCTGGAGACAAGATTTTTTTTGACAAGAATGGGGAGTTAACAGCTGGGTTTGATGTTATCAACTGGGTCAAGTCCTCCAACCATTCTTATCATAGAGTAAGAGTTGGAATGATGGATCCCCTGGCTCCCCAGGGTCAAAGGTTTACCATCAATGAGAAGGTCATAACCTGGCCCAGATCATTTAACCAGGTAGGCACTGGCTGTTTGGATGGTCTACCACTATTTTGTTAAGGGCTCTTACCTGGTATGCAAAGCTGATTTCATCTGACAGTGGTCGACCCTTGAAAAATACTGAATTTCATCTGTAAAAACAGTTATTAAGGCAAAACAACAACAACCCCAAAGACTTCTGTACTGTTTATGTATTGATCAATATATTCATTAGCAAGAGAATGGAGGAGGATTACCTGCATAGGCACCTCTTTTCCCTTCTTGTAATTTGTGGAACTGCAGTCATTGGATGTTATTCAGCTCAGTCATACTCGAAGCCAATTCATTGATATCAATAGTCTGGTTAGTCTGGATTATGTTCAGTGATTTCAGTGGATCTGCTCTTACTAGGAAGTGGAAAAGCAATATCTATAAATGAAAACACAGCCCTAAGTGAGGTCTTCTTTGGCGGGGTGGGATAGATGAACTATTTAAAACTGTCTTTTTCATCTTTGACAGAAGTCTTTGTTATTTGCAGGCATATCATTCCACTCTGAGGGGATGGACCATGCTTAATTTCAGAAGCATATCTACAGTTTATTTCCCCCTAAAGGGGCATCCTTTACCGTTTGAGAGAACGGAGCTTGATTGATTGGTTTTCCTTTCTGATATTCCTAAACTTATATAATTAGGATTCAAATGCATAGTGCACAGCAGCTGCAGTGTGCTACGCATTTACTGGAGGTCAAATCTGCTGCCCCTTTGGATCCTGCCATCTGAAGCAGTGACCTTGTTTTGCCTCATGTATGGGCTGACACTGCCCTTTTCCAAAGCACAGTGATTGAAAAAGCCATGATAAATGCATTACCACTCATTAGGAATTAGACCTGTCAGTCACAAAGAGTCTCCCCACCCTGAACCTGTCAGGTGTTCTTCAGAATCCCCCCTCACCACAATTGCTCATTTTTTGGGAGAAGGGGGGTAGAAATTGTAGCAAGTTTGAGAACAAATGTTTCAGTTTTTGCAGACACAAGGTCTATGCAGAATCATTTTAGAGGCCTCTGCTTCACTTTGGGGTGCTTTGAAGAGATCCTACTTCAGTTCACAAACCCTTTATCTGTCCAAGGGGTTCCCTCCGCTCAGCATTGAGGTTACATGCAAAGTCAGGGCACAGCACTATTAACAACATTCCCAACATGTCCAATATTAGCATGGTTGTAGAACACATTGAGTAACAGCCCCAAACTTCTTCACAAACAGTGTAAAGGCCCAGTACTTTCAAGTGTCTAAGATCATTATTCTCAAAATAGTCATTGTCCTCTTTCATTTATGGTTTAGGTTCAGCCTCGCTCTGTATGTAGTGAGAGCTGCTATCCTGGTTTTAGCAAGAAAGTGAAGGAAGGGGAACCGTTCTGCTGCTATGAATGCATCCCCTGTCCTGAAGGGAAGATTTCAGATAAGAAAGGTAAGAAATATACTCCAACATTCAATGAGTGCATCAGCTGTAAAACATACATATAAAGCAGTGATGAGGAATCTTTCTAGCCATGTGGACCAGTATTTAATCTCCTTCCACACTAGGGGGAGTTCTTATTAAGATCATAGCAGGGTATTAAAGGGATAATACAGTCAAACCTCAGTTCCCAGACGCCTCCGTTATCATACGTTTCAACTTGCAAATGCTGAAAAGTCCCCCCCCCTTTTTTTCATTGACTTTCGACCGCCCTTGGATCCTCGGATGTCAAATATTTCAGAAGTCGAAGGGTCTTCCAGAACAGATTATGTTTGACAACCGAGGTTTGACTGTACTCACCTTGCACATTATGATCCTGATCATTCACATGAATGAAAGAAATCTTGCAATTTCCAATGACATGTGCAGCATCACATCTAGCTAAGGTCTTGGCTGTGGGAGGGTGTGAATTCTTCTTTGAAGCAAGTAACCTTGAGGCCATTCTCCCCAAATGACATTAACCTGCTCAATACCTGATACAACAGGTGATGTCAGATAAGGGGCAGAATGAACTGTGTTGCCAGTGTACAATTGGGAACCTTAAAGTGGGGCTCACTGTTGCCAAAAAGCAGCTGGTTGGTGGTGAGAGCAAACTATCTGGGATCAGCTTGTGCTATGGAATGCCACATGGTGAACTCTGTAGCACAGCTGGTCCAAGCAAAAAGAGAAAGCTTATGTCAGGTCCTATCAGCTGGTCGGCACTGACTTCAAGCTCTATGAGTCTGGCTGCAGTATAGGGGCTTGCATAAAGCTGAGCAGGGCTCTTTGCAAGCTTCTTCTTGTAAACAGCCCAAGCAAAGAGCCCTTTTCATTTTTCAAAGTTAAGATTAGCCTGCAAAAAAAGTTGACAATTTTGGGTATGAAAATTAATCACCATCTCTTCATCATAGTTATTTGATTGAATCAAAATATATTTAGGGAGTGGTGTTAACATAACTGTCCTGAACAAACCTAGGCTGATGAAGACAAGTTAATGACATTTTAGTTCTTTATTAGGAAAGCACTCAGCTCCTAAGGTGCAAAGGATTTACACACTACTTCCTGCTAACTAGCTGTCTAGGCAATCTACCTCTGCATACCTGTGCTCTGTCTCAGACAGTTAATACAACTGTGTGACCCCATCCCCTATGCTGCCTTCTTCTTCTTCATTAAATTTCTATACTGCCCTTCATTCCAGGATCACAGCACAGTTTACAATATAAAAACACAATAATATATTCCATAGTAACAAATGAAAACAAAACCCCACAGTTTAAAAGGTCATCTATTGTTCAATTAGCAAAGGCATGGGAGAGGAGGAATGTTTTTGCCTGGTGCTTAAAGATATGTAACAAAGGTGGCAGGTGAGCCTTCCTAGGGAGAGCATTTGACAAGCAGGGAACTGGCTTCCAGACCTATCACGGAGAAGGGCAGAGGGAATGCTGAACACATGACTTCACAATTTCCTACAGCCCTTCCTGAAGATCTTCCTCTGCCTCCTTTTTTCCTGTGTCTGCCTGCCTGGTCTCTTCCTTATGACTCCCCTCTTCCTCCACCCCGGCAGCTGCCTTACAGGTGGAAGAGGACCCGACAAAACACTGTCTCCTTCCTCGGATGATCCTCTTCCTCACCAGCCTCCTCTGCCCCCTCAGACCCCTGTTTGTCGCTGACAATAACTCTATTCTTAATTCAGTCTGTAATTTGAAGAGAATATGTGGTATTTTACCCTATAAATATGGACCCTGTTACTTCTGTATTACAGTTTCACCTGTTTCTTTTTCATTCACCTGTTTCTTTTCATTTTTCTTTTTTTCAGAATGGTTTCATATTTGTTTTTCTATTTATGTATGTATAGTGTTTCTTCTAAAATATTAAGTAGTTTAAGAATGCAATTGAATAAAATTAATATGTATATTCTAATATGTAGAAAAGTTCTGGCATGTTAAAAAGGTATTCTCCCACAGATATGAATGACTGTCATGAATGCACAGATGAAAACCACCCAAACAAATATAAGGATTCTTGTGTTCCCAAGGATATAAGCTTCTTGTCTTATGAAGAACCTTTGGGAATCAGTTTAGCATCTTTGGCTCTTTCCTTTTCTTTGATTACGGCTATGGTGCTAGGATTGGTTTTGAGGCATCACAACACTCCCATTGTCAAAGCCAACAACCGGCAGCTCACCTACACTCTTCTCCTCTCCCTCCTCCTCTGCTTCCTTTCTGCATTGCTATTCATTGGACAGCCTCAGAAGGTGACATGTCTCCTCCGACAAGCAGCTTTTGGCATGATCTTCTCAGTGGCTGTTTCCTGTGTCCTAGCAAAAACCATCACAGTGGTTCTAGCTTTCATGGCCACCAAGCCAGGATCCCAGATGAGGAAGTGGGCGGGGAGAAAGCTGGACACTTTCATTGTTTTCCCCTGTTCCCTTATCCAAACAGTTATTTGTTCTATATGGTGGGCAACCACTCCACCATTCCCTGATGTTGACAATAATTCCACGCCTGAAGAAATTGTACTGGAATGCAATGAGGGGTCTGTGGCTATGTTCTACTGTGTCTTGGGCTATTTGGGCTTTCAGGCTATTATCAGTTTCATCGTTGCTTTCCTTGCTCGGAAGTTGCCAGACAGTTTCAACGAAGCCAAGTTTATCACATTCAGTTTGCTAGTGTTTTGTAGTGTTTGGTTGTCCTTTGTTCCAAGCTATGTGAGCTCCAAGGGAAAATACATGGTGGCTGTAGAGATATTTGCCATCTTAGCTTCCAGTGCTGGGTTGCTGGTTTGCATATTTTCTCCAAAGTGTTACATAATTATGTTGAAGCCTGAGCTGAACAGCAGGGAACAGTTGATGAAAAGGAAGACTTGAATGTTGTGCCCAAATAATGCGCACTGCTAGTTATCATAGTCTGCAATCCATACGTGTGTGTCCATGACCCCTAAGGTTTGCAAACATTTCTCTCTCAATATAGAATATTTTCGTAGTTGTTGAAACACCATGTAATATAAAAACGGCAAACTTCCATCCCAGAAGTATACAGCAACACAGAAATGAGGGTCAGAGTAGGTTTAAATGGTAGAATGATGACTGCTTTTAAAACATTATGAGGAGTGAAGCAATGTTTCATTCTTGCTCCCATGGTTTTTTACTGATATAGTATACACCCCCTCTTTAGTAATTAGGATCAGAATTTTCCCAGCCTTGATTAGATGATTTAGTGGTTTTCTTTATTCTCTGATTATGTCTCAAAAATCTTTTGGAGATCTCATCCGAAGATCTCAGGGCAGTTCATAAGATGGTTCCTGGATCAGCAGGTTATAGAAGAAAC
This sequence comes from Podarcis liolepis, assembly GCF_965112155.1. NCBI lineage: Eukaryota > Metazoa > Chordata > Lepidosauria > Squamata > Lacertidae > Podarcis > Podarcis liolepis. The sequence goes on along the minus strand of NC_139573.1, from coordinate 26,196,158 downwards.
TCTTTCATTTTGATACCTGGGTGTTCTCTTTGATGAAACCCTCCCTTGGAAGTGTCATATGGATGCAGTTAAAGTAAAGACACAGAAAACCATTGGGGCATTAATGAAGTTATACTACAATAATGGAGGGCAGCTAATTGAACCTGCCTTAAAGATATTTGGCAGCAAAATGTTTACCCAAATGTACTATGGCATTGAAATCTGGGGCTCTGAGTAGAACTTCATTATGTATTGTTTTGGAAACAATGCAGAATAATTACTCTCTACCATCAGGAATAGCAGCAAGTAATCTGAGTGGCCAACAATCAAAGCAAGAGAGGGCTATGCTCTGTTAAAACTATGTTAAAAATGCTACTATGCCTCTTGAGCTTTTTCCTGCTCTGTGCTATTATAAATAGATATATGTGATGGGGAGTAAAGGAATGGGAGGGTTGCTATAAATCTTGAACAGTAGAGGAGGTGACAAAAGTATTTGGTCTACTTCTCACAGTTGGCCAACATGCTCAAGCTTTCTAGTGAATTGAAATTCAACTCTCAGTTCAATTATTTACTTACTTTATTTCTTAATTTTCTATACCACCCTTCATTCGATGATCACAGGACAGTTTTCAGTATAATTATGCAATTCTCCAGATTTTTTGATACAGCTTCTATACAAAAAATGGGCTTCTCTAGTTGCACACCTCACCTCTGCCCACAGTGCACAGCAGCTAGGGCCCACATTGTCTTGCCAGCCCTTAGGGGAATTCCCCAGCTGGCAGAATCTAGGAATCTCCAGCCAAATACTGTCTTCAGATGGGCCGGTAGGGGGCCCTGCTGAAGGGCAGAGCCTTGCCAGCCGGATGGGCATTAGCTGTTGGCCATGTCTGGTCAGTCAGCAATGCATATAAGTTGGCTACTCCTACCTTCTGCAGTGCAGATATTTGACATATAAGATGCAGACAAAATGTGCATTTTATGGATGAATGTATTGAAAAATATTTTATAATTAAATGGTTCAGATTTTACATAAAACTGTGTATTAAAGACATTCAATTTAAATTGGATTTTTTAATGAAGCTGCTAAAATATGTAAATACATACAATGAGTTGGAATGGAACAATAACTGAGCAAGAGTGATTATTATTCAATTTCTAACCCATGCTTCATCAGCAACAAGTATGTTCCTGTTCTCTGTCGCATACCACAGTACTGTAATTCGTGATGACATTCTCTTTCTGTGGATAATTCTAAATAGAAATATTCCTGTCTTGGGTGGGAGAAAATGTTCACCTGTGAAAAACAAATTTTCTTCTGCAATTCCCCAGGGAATCTTCAAACCTGGATCTGGTGATTGTCTTTCCTTTAATTATCAAAAGAGCTGTAATTATTTTGCTGCTTGTAAAAAACAAAGCAAAACTGAGGTGTTTTAGTGACCACTTGCTAAATGAGTAGCAAATACTGTGAAATATAAATATACCTAATACCATTTAGAAATAAGAAAAGGAACAAAGAAGATTTATACTCCTGTCTTTAGGCCTATCAGTACACTGAATGAATGCTCAAATCAAATTGTGACCATAGAGACTCTTATACTGCAATCCTATACATGCCTACTCAGAGGTAAGCCGTATTGAGTTCAATGAGACCTACTCCCAAGAAAGTATGTATAGGATTGCAGCCTTAATATTCAGCTACAGATGCGGGGGGGGGGGGGAGGGAGAATAAAAAAGTTTATCAAATGAAGATTTGTATTTGGATTCTAGGATGGTCCTATTAGTGCTGGTGGTGCTGGTTCTGCTTCCTCACATGGCATGCAAGGCTCATAATATTCAATGCAGGGTTCATTTTCCTCACCCTCCATTTGACAAGTATCATCAGTCAGGAGACCTCATCATTGGTGTTATTGCTTCCCAGAGCTTCATTGTCTCCAGTTCACTAACCTTCAGTACAGAACCTCCACCAGTATTATCTGATGAGCTTACGTAAGGATTTCTAAAAAAAAATATTTAATTTTTTTATTTAAAAAACTAACACCCTGCTATTTTTTTAATTCCACAAAACAGTATAGTAAAGGCAGTAAATGCATTATAAAACCAGTAAGAGGTAAAAACAGGAATTCTGAACTAACAGGATCCAATCTCATGGGTTGGGAAGAGCCTAGGCAGAATGATAACAAGACATCCGAAGCAACTAATAGATGGTCCCTTTTGTATGACAGATTATTTTTTTGTATGATTGTTGTTGTTGTTTAGTCATTTAGTTGTGTCCGACTCTTCGTGACCCCATGGACCAGAGCACGCCAGGCACTCCTGTCTTCCACTGCCTCCCACAGTTTGGTCAAACTCATGCTGGTAGCTTTGAGAACACTGTCCAACCATCTCATCCTCTGTCGTCCCCTTCTCCTTGTGCCCTCCATCTTTCTCAACATTAGGGTCTTTTCCAGGGAGTCTTCTCTTCTCATGAGGTAGCCAAAGTATTGGAGCCTCAGCTTCACAATCTGTCCTTCCAGTGAGCACTCAGGGCTGATTTTGTATAACACAGTGCCACAAGTAACCTATGTGACCTATGTGGTCTGAAAGGTCTGTTCGGGGGCAGGCACTCCTTCAGGTAACCTGGTCCCCAGTTGGTCTGGGCTTATATGGTGGTTAAGTAGCTGATTGACAAGCTGTAGTAGTACCCTTGCTATTTTCCTTCCTTCATTCCCTTGTGTTACCCAAGTAATCACTTTGAGAGTTCCTGATCCGGAGACGTGACTTATTGGATTGGACAGACGAAAATGTTGGTGCAATTGAGGGTGCTGCTGAAAAAGCGGTGTACTTTCTCCTGCTGTTTCTTGTTCATTTGTCCACTGCTTTCTGTGTTACATGAAGGGTATTCTGACATTACCTGGTACCTGGATACAAGTAATCCATGCAGGTATTAAAAATTGCCATCCACAACTGTCTGCTGAAAAAGAGAGTGTTCTGCTCACATGTCCTCCTGCATTCTTTCCAACTGGCTTTGATCACAGTTTTCATTCTATTTTTTCTATGTCAGCATACATCTTCATCCCTGTCTTCACTCATGAATTTCTTTTCTTTTTTTCTTGACACAGTAGCACAGCAAATATTAAAACACAAAATACGCCTCCAAAACATTGGGTTGTGGCCAACTTGGTTATACTCAGAGTACGCTCATTGAAATCACTGGACTTAATTAACCGTGCCCATTCATTTTAATGGGTCTGTCCTAAGTATAATGTAACTCGATGCAACTCATACATTCTTAATCATATCTGGGAATAATCAGGGCTTTTTTCCAGCCGAAACTCACCAGAACTCAGTTCTGACATCTCTCAAGTGGGCATCATTGCCAGTATAAGAGAACAAGGGAGGTGTTCATAGTGAGTTCCGGCAGCTCTTTTTCTAGAAAAATAGCACTGGGCATAATCAAACTCATTCTTCTTGGAACTTCCAAAGAGTATTTAGCGTTACAAAAAATACCAAGTGCATTCAGTTCCCACCCTGTGAAGAATTAGAAATTCACAACACAACTCTGTTTGTAGTGTAACCCTACCCATGTCTACAGAGAATCTCAAGTGCGTCTCACTGACAAGTACATGTGAATTCTATTTCAGCCTAAATACTGTATTTTGGATCATAACAGCATCCTTTTAATATTTCTTCGATTTACTAAAGGTGTTTCTCATCAGCAGGACTCTCACACAAATGTACAGATGAACTGGATACTCACAATAGGTCCCTACAGGCCAGTACAATTTACTCCTAGCAGCAATAAATCTCCAAGCACTGAAGTGCAGGTTTCTGTAACCTTGATACACACAACCTGTCTTTTAACGGGGCCATCTGACAGCAAAAGACGTGCTCAATTTGTAGTTCGTTTTGTTTCACATTTCACATTTTCTGTGAACTATGTTTTGTAGATACAGCAATGAGTTTCAATATCATCATTTCCATCTTTCCATCTATATCAGGGGTAGGCAAACTAAGGTGCGTGGGCTGGATGTGGCCCAATCACCTTCTCAATCCAGCCCGCAGACGGTCCGGGAATCAGCATGTTTTTACATGAGTAGAATGTGTGCTTTTATTTAAAATGCATCTCTGGGTTATTTGTGGGGGTTCATTTTTTTTTTAATATAGTCTGGCCCACCACATGGTCTGAGGGACGGTGGACCGACCCCCAGGTGAAAAAGGTTGCTGACCCCTGGTCTATATGCATTGTTTTTAAGACATCCCCTTTTAACAGGTATAATGATTTTTGTGACACTTTCTAATGCTATCTAGACATTTTTCATTCTCAGTCACATTTCTGGGATTTTTTTAAAAAAATAGATACAGTGTATGTTACTTTATTCATTTGATAACAGGGTTAGTTCTGATTCATTTATCATTTTTGGTACCCTAGTAGCCATCCCTCAGAATATCAAGCAACACTTACTTATCTTCAAATGTGACTAAGAAATTATTGTGTAGAAATTGTTCAGCAGATGAGAACCGCCGCCACCTTTCTTCATATTTGATTCTTGCTGTTTGGAAAGGAAATAACAAACCAAGAAAGGATGGGCTGTGTCATGTTTTATTATTTAAATATTTATATATAAAAATTCATAGAATCATAGAATTTTAGAGTTGGAAGGGACCCCAAGGCTCATGTAGTCCAACCCCAGCAACGCAAGAATCTCAGAATATATACCACTATGTCAATGAAAAAATATATATCAAGTGATTCACAGCCATAAACATAAAACCATACAATAAGAACAAGATAAAATGTTCTTATGATGATCACTGATGTTGTTTAGTACTATCACCTCACTTCTTGAAGATGATGGCTAATTCTGTTTGGTAGTTTCACCTTTGTGTAGACCATGTTATGCTAAGGAATGCCTCCAGAAGTTGTGTAAATCCTATAATGAATAATAATACTGAAAGGAGATTATGCATAACACAGTTGTGATATTTGTGCAAAGCTTAGCAAAATATACCTCTTGTTCTAGTGTAGTGCCAAAGCATTACCAGCATATCCTAGCCTTGGCATTTGCAGTAAAGGAGATAAATGAAAACCTCCACCTCTTATCCAATGTTACCTTGGGCTTCCACATCTATGACAGCCATTTCACTGCAAAGTGGTCCTATCATGCCACAATGCTACATTTATCTGGACTGAATACATTTTTCCCCAACTACAAATGTGGCAATCAGGATAACTTGATATCAGTTATTGGTGGACTGGACTGTCAAATCTCTCTTCATGTGGCCACAATCTTGGATCTATATAAAGTTCCACAGGTAAGGTTTATGTGTAGCATGAAATTTTGAACTTATTTCATACCTTCTTTATCCTCCCAGATTCCATTTCATTGTTGAGTGACATAATTGTGTAAAATGAAGGTAATGAGGTAGCTATGATATTTTCTGTGCCTGTCATGTCCAGACTAAGAGAAACAGCCATTATGGTTTGTTCATTTTGTGTTGGTTTGTTCATAAATGAGAAAAAGAAAAAGCTGAGCTGAGATTCATGAAAAAAAATCTTCTGGGTACTCATGTAGTTCAAACAGAAGAATAGATCTACAGCATCTGGCCAATTTGGATAAGAGTGCAATTTAAGGTTTTAATTCAAACTCTATTTTATTTGGTCATCTGTTATAAACACTCCTGTGGTGAGATAAGAAGGCCAGATTTAGGCTTGATGAGGCCCTAAGCTTCTGAAGGTAATGGGGCCCTTTATATGCCCAGCTGTCCTTTGTCAACAACAAATTGTTGCTGGTTTTTGTGTTGAATATATGCTGTGTGGTAACTTATGGACCTAATAGGTATCTAAAGTCATTTGCACATAACAAAACACTGTTATTTTATTTGTTTTTTTATCTTATATTTTAGAAATGTATATCCAGTTTTTTCCCCTTAAATTTTTTGGGGGGACCCAAGAAAGTAGGGCCATAAGCTATAGCTTGTTTAGCTCATACATAAATCTGGCAGTGGAGCTACATGAGTCCTGAATCTAAAATGGACCACCTGTAGGAAGGTACCCAAATTTTCAAAAGTAGATCCTGAATTTAGCTGGACTGAGCAAAAAGCTCAGAATTTGAGTAACTTGAATACAGGTAAAATGCACTTTGTCAGGCCATACGTCCCAGAGCTGCTGAGGTTGCAGAAATAACAAGAGGGGCTCCTCTGCCAATTTTTCAGAGCCCTCTTGTCAGTCCTAACACTCAAGAGGAAAGTATAGGGAAGGAGGCAGTCTTTCATGTATTAGAGATACAGTGGTACCTCGGGTTAAGTACTCAATTCGTGCTGGAGGTCCGTTCTTAACCTGAAATTGTTCTTAACCTGAAGCACGACTTTACCTAATGGGGCCTCCTGCTGCTGCCGCACCGCCGGAGCACGATTTCTGTTCTCATCCTGAAGCAAAGTTCTTAACCTGAAGCCTATTTCTGGGTTAGTGGAGTCTGTAACCTGAAGCGTATGTAACCCAAGGTACCACTGTATAACTTATTTGTGGCTTTAATGCTCAGAAATGACAACATGCAAACATGCTTACATTATACTTAGATTCTTTTCTTCTGACTGCTTGTGTTGCATTGGGTTTAAAACATTGTGTGATTAAAGGGAAACAAGTACTCCCCAATGCAGTTATTCCCTCAGCCAGTTATCTTCCTGATGCAAGGTGGACATAAAATTTGATCAGTATCAGAACTCTCTTTATAGCATGGAAATAACAATATTCACTTGCTTGCCAGCTTGCATTATTTTGTGCTGAATGCTGGACACTTGAAACTTCACAATAAATGTTGTTGTTACTATTATTATTATCATCACCACCTCCCCCTCCATTCCACATCTCTCCATTTAGCTAATATATGGCCCAGCTCCAGTGATGCATGACAAAGTCCCAGGCCTTTTGTTCTACCAGCTGGTCCCTGAGGAAGCCCTTCAGTATGAAGGGATTCTCTCTTTGCTTCTGCATTTCAGGTGGAGGTGGATTGGGATAATTGTGATGGATAATGACAGTGGAGAAAGATTTCTGCAAAGTGTGCTTCCAAGGTTGTCCCAGAGAGGCATCTGTTTTGCCTTCATAGAGAGATGCCCCATGTTATCCTTTGTCACTGAAATGGGAAGCATGATGGAAGATGGGGCAAGAATACATGATAAAATCATGGACTCTCAAACAAATGTATTGGTGGCTTCTGGAGAATCTTACTCTGTTATGTATTTGAGATGGTTGCCATATCTGTCACACCTACAACATGACTCCAACAAACCAAAAGGCAAAGTATGGATAATGACAGCCCAGATGGAGCTTGTCTCATTGGTCTATCAAAGGACTTGGGATACACAGATACTCCATGGTGCTCTGTCCTTCACATTTCACTCCAATAATCTATCAGGATTTAAAACCTTCCTTGAGAGCAGAAGCCCTTTCAGCATAAAAGGAGACAGTTTTATCAGGCACTTCTGGGAACAGGCCTTTGACTGTGTATTCCCAAATATCTTGGTTGACAAGGTGCAAGGGAACATTTGCACAGGGGATGAAAAGCTGGAGAACCTTCCTGGAACTTATTTTGAAATGAGCATGACTGGCCACAGCTACAGTATCTATAATGCTGTCTATGTCATGGCACATGCTCTACAAACTGTATCTTCATCTAGTCTTAAAAAGAGGGCAATGGTGGATGGAGGAAGATGGACAGTTCAGACTAAAGACTTGTGGCAGGTAATGGGCTAATATTTCATCAAACATTGTATTATATCCTGTGTGTTGAGAAAGATCTCAAAGATCTTCATATTTACATTTCCCTACCTCTTACCATCAGGTGGAAAATAGTTCCATATTTTCTGCCTTTATCTGTGAACACTGATGTGTTCCTCCACTCAGAAGCTACCCATGCCATCATTGAACTGATGGTGTTGAATTTAGTCTAAATGATCCCACTGTAGAATGTTCTAAACTCTTGCCTTTTCTTAAAGGCGTTTATAAAATTAATCCCAAAGCAAGATTCAGATATAACTTCTGATCTTGGAGGTTTTATCCAGAAATATCAGGGATGACAATGAGGGGAGGAATCAGAATAAAAAAAAATGAGCACAAATTGAAAGCTTTTGCTGATGATTTGGTTATTACAGCAGAGGATCCAAATAATTCTCTCCCTAGAGTATTAGAAATGTTTTAGAAGTTTGGACAGGTGGCAGGATTTGAACTCAAAAAAATAAAACTAAATTGTTAGTTAAAAATCTTAAAGAAAGAGTAAAGAAGGAGCTATCAGAATCTATAGATATAGAAATCCACAAAAAGGTAAAATACTTAGGAATATAGTTGACGACAAAGAACCTCAGTATTTACAAAGATAATTATGAAAAAGTCTGGAATGAAATAAAAAGGAATCTAGAAAAATGGAATAGGATGACTCTTTCCCTCTTAGGAAGAATTGCAGCACTTAAAATGAATGTACTACCAAAAATGTTGTTCCCATTTCAGACAATACCAATAATAAGTAATAATGTCTGCTTCAAGAAATAGCAAAAAGATATTTCAAAATTTATCTGGAGTGGGAAAAGGCCAAGGATAAAACATAAAATACTTATAGATTTAAAAGAAAGAAGAGGCTTTTCCCTTCCAAATTTTGAAATTTACAATGAAGCAGCATGTCTTACTTGGATTCGGGATTGGATAAAATGGGGGGGGGGGAGAGAGAATAGAGTTGGAAGGACATGATAACAGATTTGGTTGGCAAGCATACCTGTGGTATGGGAAAGCTAAAGTACACAGAGGATTCCATAATCATATAATAAGAAAATCATTAATAAAGGTATGGGAAAAATACAAAGAATTACTGGAACCCAAAACTCTGTGGTGGTTATCACCCATTGAAGCGCTATCAGTTAAAACATCAACAATGAAAGAAACATGGCTAACATACAGAGACTTATTAATAGAATAACAAGGAAAGTTAAAATTGAAAGACTATGACGAAATAAAAGAAAACATTCAGTGTTGGTTGCAACATAGACAATTAAATGAAATTTTAAAAGAAGACACTAAGAAAGGATTTACTTATACGGTTTCTAAATTCCAAAAGGATATTATAGATGATAATTCCAAACTATTAAAGAAGGTGTATAATATATTGTTGGAATGGGAAACCAAATATGAAGAAGTCAAATCAGTAATGATAAAGTGGGCACAGGATGTAGGCCATAATATATAGTCTGAGAATTGGATAAGATTTTGGAAAGTGAATTTGAAATTTAAAGATTGCATACGGTTGAAGGAGAATTACATGAAAATGATGTACAGATGGTATATCACACCAGTAAAATTGGCAAAAATGTATAAAACAGAACAAAAGAACTGTTGGAAGTGTAAAGAAGGGGAAGGTACTTTTTATCATATGTGGTGGGATTGCAAGATTATTTTTTAAAAATGGGAAATGATATACAATGAACTGAAAAAAAATGTTTAAAATAACATTTGTTAAAAAACCAGAAGCTTTTCTGTTAGGTATTTTAGGACAAGAGCTGCCGAAAGAAAAAAGAACATTATGTATGCTACAACAGCAGCAAGAATTCTAATAGCACAAAATTGGAAGAGTGGAGTACCATGTAAAGAACAATGGCAAGAAAAACTGATGAACTGCGCAGAGTTAGCAAAGTTAACGGACAAACTGCAAGAAAAGGGCAATAGGGACTTTGAAAAAGAATGGGAACCTTTTACAATATATTTGCAGAAACAAAAAATAATGGGCTCGTTGGCAGGATTTAAATAAACATTTACAACTTTATTTAAACAAAACAAGAAATATAACAATGTGATAACATAGTATTATATACAAACAGCAGAATGTATCATCTGATGTAATAAACCAGAAATGGAAGCTGAGGAAAGTCAGTAGGGAGGGGGTGAATTGAAAAAGGAATGTTTCTTATTGATATTGGAAATTTGTTTTGAAAATATGAAATCAATAAAAAAATTAACAAAAAACAAAAACAAAACACCACTCTTGCCTTTTCTTTTCATTCTAGCTGCATCATTTTCTGAGAAGCATTTCGTTTAACAACAGTGCTGGGGACATGATTTCTTTTGACAAGAATGGGGTGCTTGTTGCTGGATTTGATATTATCAACTGGATTATTTTCTCCAACCAGTCTTTTCAGGGGATGAAGGTTGGGGCAGTGGATCCCCAGGGTTCTTCTGACCAACTATTCACCATCAATGAAGATGCTGTGACATGGCATACCTGGTTTAACCAGGTAGAATCTAATTGTATGCAATTTGGATTGACTTCCAGGTTTAATGAGCACTGACACTGTGTTCTGATATGCAAAATGATTTTTAGTGGACAATGGATGACTGCTCTAAAATAGAGTGTGTTAATTGAGAAGGCTAAAAAACCCCACAGGAATATATAAAATTGCCATATAAAATTATCTTCCAAAGGTACTTTCCTCTTGATATTATTGACTGAGGAATTTTAATCAATTCTTAGCATGCTATATAAGAACTTTTTCAAAGGAAAGAAAGTATATGTTCCTTCAGAAACACACAATTTTTACACTATATTGCAGATATATGTATAATGCAGTGTCATCTCCTTAATCTGAATGCAATAGTTAGTTCTCTATATTGAACCCATTCATATAGTACTATTGCAGAATGGGTTGCAGGTGGATTTTTCTATAGCCCCACCTGATACTACTGTGGCAACATTGGAAAGACCCAGAAATAAATGGATTCAGCCAATCACATGTATTCTACCCATCTAACTTACATTTTCCTTTCCCACTTAAGTGACAATCAGGTTAGAGACACCCAGGTTACCTTTTGCCTTCCTATCAGAAAATAACAACAGTTCATAATTTACAGTAGACAGGAAACAAGGCAAACATTGCCAACATGATGATGTAGAAAAACGTGGGAAAACATAACTATAGTAACATTTTAAAAGGCCCCAGTATAAGGATTCCAATCTTCTCATTCTCACTCTTACAGATAGGTAGCCGTGTTTGTCTGCCATAGTCAAAATAAAAAAAATCCTTCCAGTAGCACCTTAAAGACCAACTAAGTTAGTTCTTGGTATGAGCTTTCGTGTGCATGCACACGAAAGCTCATACCAAGAACTAACTTAGTTGGTCTTTAAGGTGCTACTGGAAGGAATTTTTTTATTCATTCTCACTCTGCTCTTTTTGTTTTATGGTTTCAGCACAAAATATTTATTATTGTACTGATTATTGCTATACTGTATCCTTCATGTCTTAGGTAAGGCCCATTTCTGTGTGCAGTGAAAGCTGCAATCCTGGCTCTAGCAAGAAAGTGAAGGAGGGGGAGTCATTTTGCTGCTATGATTGCATCCCATGTCCTCAAGGGAAGATTTCAGACCAGAAAGGTAAGAAATGAATTACCGGTATATAGAACTATCATTTATATTGCTTCAAAGAATTGTTCTTGAATATACTGTTTATAATGCTTGTGGTACAGTACCACTCCCAACCAAAATGGAGGCACCATAGCCACACCCTTAGCTCCCCTAAAAAAGAAGACTCAGTAGTATTTTCCAAGGGGAGGAGTGGGCAATGACCCACTGGTCTACATGAGCCAATACTGAGAGGGAGTTTGCCACAAAATATTAGGTAGCTGCTCCCATGGGTGCCTCACTTCACCCCCAATTCTTGCATCCTTCCTTCCTTGGCAATATGTACTGTTCAGATTTTGTGAGAGGAAGTCAATAACTTTTCATTTCAGACATGAATGATTGCTACAAATGCATGGAGCAAAGCTATCCAAACAAAGAACAGGATTTCTGTCTTCACAAGATTGTCATCTTCTTGTCTTATGAAGAACCTTTGGGGATAGGCTTGGCCTGTTGCGCTCTTTCCTTTGCTTTGACCACTGCTCTGGTGCTAGGGACATTTATGAAGCACCACAACACTCCCATTGTCAAAGCAAATAATAGGGACCTCACCTACACTCTCCTCACCTCCCTTCTACTCTGCTTCCTTTGCGTTTTGCTATTCATTGGACAGCCTAAGAAGGTGGTGTGTCTTCGACAAATTGCTTTTGGCATCATCTTCTCAGTGGCCGTTTCTTGTGTGCTGGCAAAAACCATCACTGTGGTTCTGGCTTTCATGGCCAACAAACCAGGATCAAGGATGCAGAAGTGGGTGGGGAAGAAGTTGGCCAGCACCATTGTTTTCTCCTGCTCCTTTATTCAAGCAGCCATTTGTACTGTGTGGCTGGCTACTACTCCCCCTTTCCCAGACATTGACACAAAATCACTTACTGAAGAAATTGTACTAGAATGTAATGAAGGATCTGTACCTATGTTTTATTGCGTCTTGGGCTACATGGGCTTGCTGGCCACTATCAGTTTCACTGTAGCTTTCCTGGCCAGGAAGTTACCTGACAGTTTCAATGAAGCCAAGTTCATCACTTTCAGTATGTTGGTCTTCTGCAGTGTTTGGGTGTCATTTATTCCAGCCTATCTGAGCTCCAAGGGAAAATACATGGTTGCTGTGGAGAGTTTTTCTATTTTAGCCTCCAGTGCAGGGCTGTTGGGTTGCATATTTTCCCCAAAATGTTACATTCTTTTGTTGAGGCCTGAGCTGAATAAGAGGGAACAGCTAATAAAAAGAGGTTATTGAAGCATTTAAGTATCTGCATGTTTGGCTATAGTTTTTGTGCTGGATATTTGAATGTTTCCAGAACAAATTATTATGAGAGGTTCTATTGAAACTGTTCTCCTACATAGCTCTTCCTCATAGTTTTATAATTGCTGTGTCTAGCATGGTGGTGGTTGCTTGCACTAGGATGTTCCCCACATCCCAAAACTTCTTGTTTCCATTGAGAAGAAAAGCATTTTTTTCCAGAATATTTGAGGTTAATCTCTTGATCTCCCTATCTTCAAAGGAAGACCATAATAAGCAAAACTTACATCTTTGCTATCATTAATCACCTCATAATAATCTGCCAATGAAGAGTTGGCAATCAAGAACAAGCCAGTCATCTTTCCTCCTGGAGGTCAGTATCCCACATTATCCGACTAAATAGCATTTGAAAAGTCTATTTCTTTTCATGCTGAAGACCATGGTTTTGTATTCCTGGGGTCTTTTTCATTTTTATGGATGGAAAAACACTCCATGCATTCGTTCTGTCCTGTTTCCACATTATTTTTATTTTTAAAATACGCACAGAATAGCATTTTTAATACACATATGCACATTTGCGAGTAACATGTTTTTTAAAAAAATCTTTAAAGAAAGACCAAAACGCCTTGCTGGGCTTTGGAATAATAGTTATATAAGCATGGTTGAATAGTATTGAGCTGATTCCTTCTCTAAATATCTCCAGATAAAACATGTACTAACCACCTTCTATGGAGCAGCAGCTTTTACAGCCTCAGTGACCCCAGAGATATTGAAGTAGTCGAACCACTTACATCTGTAACCAATAAAGTTGTGGTCTGTTTTAGCTCATTAACCTAAATACTCATGTCAGTGTGTTTAGGGACAATAGGGAACTGCAGGGCATGGGCCCTTGACACACAAGACCACTCAACTTTCACGGTGGGTGGTGTTATGGCTGGGCATCTCGGCCCTTATTGTGATCTGGCTCGGGGGCAGGGGATTGATGCCCTCTCCTGTCAACTCCTGGCCGCGTCACACCCGCCTGGCCAATCAATGCTGGAGAAGGGCGTGGCCATGGGTGTTTTAAACTGCGGCACTGCCAGGGGGCTTCCCTCTCTCACCTTCTCATTGGATCTCCCAACCCACCCGTCCTCTTTTTAAGCTTTGGTATGACACAATCTTGCTATGGACAAATGTCGGCCAACTTATTGTTGGAGCCGGTAGGAATTTTTCCACTTAACGAAGCTGCTATTTGGTTTTCGCCTACCACAACTTTGTAAGGTTAGGCACTGAGTAAGCCTTTGTTTAATGGAGGGGAGGTTGTATCCTCCGCCTGCCCCACCTCTATAAGGGCAATCTATTAGCAGGATCCAGGGGTGTGGATCTTGTCTGAAGCCCAGGTGTGGGCTACGGCCATGCCATGACCCCAACAGGGATCCCTTGTGGTGTCCCAATTGGTGTAAGTCATAGGGCTCCCCCTATTGGTAGCTTACCCTTAGCTGGACTCCCTGCAGACAGGTGGGAGTCAAGATACTGACTGGCTTCACCCTAAGCCAAACCACTCCCATCTGTAACCAATAAAGTTGTGGCCTGTTTTAGCCAATTAACCTAAATATTTGCATCTCTGTGTTTATTAATCAATAGGCAATTGAGGGGCATGGGGTCTTGGCACGCAAATGCTCACTGCCAATATCTCCAGATAAAACACTTGCCAACCACCATCTATGGATCAGCAGCTTTTATAGCCTCAGAGATCCCAGAGATATCGAAGCAGCTGATTAATTCTTGTGCAACAAAAAAACCCCAACCATCAACATATATAAATCTTTGTTACTAGCAAACCAATTTGATATACAGGTATTGTGGGAGGAATGGAATAAAGAATTAGAGATCTCTATTTCAACCACACAGTAGGAAACTGTTTTAAGTGCTATAACAAGAGCATCTCAGAAACTTAAACTGAGGCTCATACAACAAAAAATAACATTTAGAATATACTGGACCCCATTATGTTTGTGTAAAAAAGGCTATCTAGGGTATCTAACTGTTGAAGATGCAATAGGGATAATGCTTCTCTAAAACATATGTTTTTTCATTGCCCTGTACTGAGAGATTTTTGGCAGAAGGTAACTGAAACTATCAACAGAACCATACGGAACAACCTTACATTTACAGAGCAAAATATCCTTTTGAATTATATACCCAGCATATGAAACCTTACAAAAGGACAATATGAGTGGACTCTCCATGCTCTTACCACAGCAAAAAGACTGAATTGGAAAAATAAAAATGCAGCTCCCTTCTACAATTGGATGGAAGACTTTTACAAACTCAAAACATGTGAACAACTTGCATATAAACACAGACTTGCCATGGACAAACTCAATTATATTTGGAATCCATTCTTACAAATACTGTATAATAGGTTAAGGTCTGGTGAAGTATAATAACAGCTTTGTAAAGTAAAAAGGAGAGAAATAAATAAAGATCAAAACTCAATTGGACCATTCAGGAAGGGCAAAAAACTAATGGAAAGCTAAGCTCTGAGCTGCACATCAGATCAAAATTACTAGGCAGAAAATGAAGCAAAGGAAAACTCATGTCCAGGTGTGACAAACATAATTTTTTGAAAGCTTCTGCAATTCCTCAGGGGAAACTCCAACCTTGACTTTGTAATTATTTTCCTTTGTTATTATAAAGTAGACTGTAATTAATTCTGCCACATGCAAAACCACCTACAATTTTTAGTGGTGGAGACAGTGAAGTATTTTATATAAGTGCCATGTTCAAAATATGGCTCAGGACTAACAAAATCTTATTCTTCAGGTTTAAGTTTATTTCAGACTGACAAGTATTCAATACCTGCCTTTGAAACTATAGACAATACATTAAGGGAGGTGTCAGTGGAAACACAATATAATAAGCCTTGTGGAGATTTCTCCTTACACTCAGGATGGTGGCATTTGTGGTGTTGCTGCTGGCACTGCTTCCTGAAATGACATGCAAGACTCACATTGTGAAGTGTCATGTCCATGATCCACACCCTCCACTTCACAAGTATCACCAGTCAGGAGACCTCATCCTTGGTGGCCTAGCTTCTCAGATCTTCATAATCTCCAAACAATTATCCTTCACTGAAGAACCTCCACCAGCATTGTTTGAAGAACTTATGTAAGGGATTTACCTACTTTTTGTGAACAGTCTAATACTGGCATCCTTATAATGGTGGCTTTGGGGTTTGACTGTTGAAGAAAGCTTCAGGGAAATAAAGGTATGGGGAAGGGTGTGCCAGGACTAGGGAGGAGGCTCCCTGTTCTCTAGAGCATGGACAAAGCATCATGACTCTGTGGGCCTAGACAGATATGCTAGAGATGCCGTATTCCAACTAGGCAGCTGCTATCTATGCAGGTGAGTGTTGTAGTTTTGCACACATGGTAAATAATTTAACAGCTAATCTCCAATTTCAGTATCATCTCAGTGGAAAGCTGCTGAGGGTTTGACACCCATTGACTACACTCACCTGGTTTAGCTGCAAAGAGATTTCCTGGGATGTGGTCACGATGGCATGGTGGCAGCTTCTAGGAGCCACAAATGAGAACTGAGGGCAGGGTGGGAGCCAAAGGTGGACAAACTATCCCTGAAGCAGCATGACCTGTTCACCACCAGAGGTCTTACCACTCCCTTATAAGCCCATACACCCTACCTTACTGCGAAGCACACTACCTATTATTAAGTACAAATATACTTCCTTTCTGCTTAGGGCAATTTAGGCTAAGGGTTATGAAAAAAAATGGCAATATGCAATATATAAAAATGATGCATTGGTGATCATTTTACAAAACATGGGAAACATGTCTGATGTGGAATGCAACTCTTGTTCTAGTGTAATAATTAATAATTACCATCACATCATGGCTTTGGCATTTGCCATGAAAGAGATCAATGAAAACCCTCAGAATCTCAGTTTTAAATTGATACCAATTTCTCGCTTTTCTTTTGTTAGGTCAAGCAATTTTGTTGAATTTTCTTTTGGCCCAAAATGGGTATCTGAGCTAAATCCATTCACCCCTCTAGGAAATAGAGGGGTGTGTCTAGCATTTTTGTTGACCTTTCTTTTGGCCAATACAGGGATGGTGCTTTCAACTTTAGAAAAGCAATATGCAAAATTTGGCCTTTGGGTCAGTAAACTGAGCAGAGATGGTTACATCATCATCATCATCATCATCATCATGTATTTCATTACCAAGCATTCACTGTAAGGTCCCAGGGTGGGTTACAACATTTAAAAATATATATATTAAAAAAATCACAACACAACTTTAGAAAAGTAATATATGAAGTTTGGACTTGAATCTCCTAATGAAATATTCTGGTATGATGTGCTACTTTTCAAATATTTATGTAATAACTTAAAGCACACTCCAACTGCCATTGAGTTCATTAAGACTTACTCCCAACTGAGTGACTAAGGGATTGCCACTTTCTTGAAGCCAGACTTTGTACAGCATTGAGGGATTCTATATTGATACACTTTAACAGAATGTTTTTGATCATAAGCTGAATAATGTGCCTGGTCATGAGTAATTTGAAACTACTTTATGTACTACATTGGTTAGCTGTAATGTAATGTATTGCTTAATTGTTTCTTTTTTAAATAAGACACCTTAGATGAGAGGTTTTCAATCTTTTTGAGTCCATGGCTTCCATGATCAACTACATTCTTTCCGTGGCTCTCCTGTGGGAGAACATGCTCCAAGCCTCAAAAGCTGCAGAGCTGGCAGGCCACCACCCAATTCTGAACACCCTCCCTTGTGGAGTGTTTCCTCAGGCTCCTCATCTCTCCTTGAGAGTCCTTCAGGGAGCAGCTGCAACTAGCCCTGGTCCATGAGCCACCCCCCAAGAGAGGTGACTCCTGCTAACATCCCACAGGGGCCTGGGAAGAAGATGCCCCCAGCCTTAGTGGCCTGACAGAGACTGGTCAAAGGTGAACATGAGGACAGCAGCTTACTCACCTTGGGAGGCATCAGTGACAACAGCAGACACCACTGATCCTGCATGGCGGGAGGGCTCCCCTTCAACTGCCAGGTAGGCCTTTCAGACAGCAAACACAAGAAAGGCCAGCATGGTGCATGCCTGCCCAGCCTCCCACTTGTCTGTCCATTCCCAACAGCAAGGGCTAGCAGACTGGCTGGCTGGGCTCCCTCACTCATTTGCTTGTCTACTCCAAGGCCGCCTCAGCTCTAGGCAAACAGCGCCTCCTGGCCAGCCCCAGAGGCACCATTCGCCTGAGGAGCTTGTAGCCAGGGCTGCAGCAACAAACAGCCAAACAAGCCATTGGGAGGAAGATGCATGAGGGCATCAGAGAAAGGAGGGAACCCTCCCTGACCATCATTCAAGGCACCCCAAGGTGCCATGGCACACTGGTTGAAAACCACTGCCTTAGAGTAGTACCACAAATGTGGTATGAAATACTGTAATATAAATTCATGGGAAAGATGTTTAAAATACAGTAATTTTTAATTTTTCTTGGATACCTTCTTGTGGATACTAGTAGTCCAAGGTCAACACAGCACCTACTTAATTACCAACAACTGTGATAAGCTAAGGTTTAGCATGGGGAAACATGCAGGATGGAAATGTAATCAACCAATAGTCCTTTCAAAACTCTAATTTAAAAGTCATGAGGTGTAAAGAGAATTTATGTTTTCTTCCCCTCTCCAAGACAAGAGCAAGAGGATTGAATCCTGCAGGCTACTGCTTCACAATAATCTGCACTGCTGTGAGTAGTGGATTCAATCCTGCTCGGAACGTCTTCACTACTGTGTTCCCTGCAGGGGACATACCATTGTAGACTTCCCATTCAACACATAGTACACTGATAGTGCCAGATCACTCTGTGTGACCCACCCAAGAGAAATAAGGAGCTATCTTCAGGGGACTCTTGGGAAGCTCAGATTCCCCTGAATAGGTCTGATTGTGTTCAGTCTTCTGCTGACTGTGATGTGCAGCTCTAGAAATCTCCACAATCACCATACTGCAACTAATATTTCTATGAGAAGAAAGGGGTTGGTTGCTATCGAGATTAATGTCATGTTTGTGAGATCAAGCCAGACATTTTCCACTTGCTGATTGAGGGTCCTGCAAGTTCAAACTAAACTTATTCACATTTTTAAAAAACAAAACAAAACACAACAACACAAAACAAAACATTATTTCTGTATCCCCTGGCATATAAGCTTCTTATTCTATGTAGCATGGGCACAGCCCCAGTAACATACTAAGGAAATGTCTTTCCCAGAAGCATTTGAGTCTAGTTTCAAAGGACTCAGCAGTTGGGTTTTCGAAGGCAACTGAGTTACTGATTGAAGAATAGACATGTATTTGTTAAAAGTAAATTAAGCTTCCCTACACCCCACCCTGACTGATAATTCTTCCCACCAATGGTTTGTCCCCATTTGTAATCAATGAGAGGACATTTGATATATCCCAGAATGAGTTAATAAAGTTCAGTATGAATATTCAGTGTGGTCCTCCTAAGACATGTTCATGTGTGTAATGGCTTGGGTCTCTCCCACAGAAGCGAGACAACTCCGGAAGTAACTATCTTAGATTTATTGCTTAAACACATAAATCACTGCAGAGCTCAGTCCTCAGTGTCTTCTCCCAAGTTTGCTGTTGGCATGTCTGAGCTCCACCTCTTCCTCCCCCAGCAACGAAACCCCCACTTTCATTTTCTTTCTTTTTCCTGCTTCTCGCATATTCTCCCGAGCCTACATGTTTTTGGACAGGCTATTTCCGGTGCCCCTGCTTCTGAGCCTGAACTTGAACTGACAGTTTGTGTTTTCCCCCTTGGACTCCTCCCTTCCTGCTCTTTGTACTCAAAGATTAGTTTTCTACTACAGCTCGGCTGCCCTTCCCCCCTTTCACATTCCAGGCTTATCTCCTCTCCTTGGCTCTCAGCGGTGCTCAACCTCTGAAACCTGTGTTTCGTCTCTGACAATGTGTTTTCTAATTCCGAAACGTGGTGTTGTACACCTGATTATTTGCTCTCATTTCGATACGCAACTGATTAGGGGAGATATTTTCAGAAGTGACAAACTAGCTCCCTTCTGCTATTCCACAGTGAAAACCTGACATCAAAAAATGACAATAATTAATTCTGCTGCCTCTCAAACTCCCTGTGGAATTTGAATAAAAAAGAAATTGAAAGATACCATTTACTAAATATACCAATTAGAGTTTAGAACTACTGCTTTCTATCAGCAATATTTATTATTCAAGGCAGCATGCCTCTTTACAGACTGAATGAACATACATATTAGCCTTTGAAGCTATAGACACTCTAATAAGGGAGTTGACAATGGAGATAGTGTAATGTCCCTCAAGTGAAGATTTGTCCTTGCACTCAGGATGCTGATATTTCTGGTGATGCTTCTTGTACTGCCACCTCACACAACATGCAAAGCTCACATTGTGAAGTGTCATGTCCATGACCCACACCCTCCACTTCACAAGTATCACCAGTCAGGAGACCTCATCCTTGGTGGCATAGCTTCTCACAGCTACATCATCTCCAATGCCTTAACCTTCACTGAAGAACCTCCACAGGTACT
Organism: Podarcis liolepis; assembly: GCF_965112155.1. NCBI lineage: Eukaryota > Metazoa > Chordata > Lepidosauria > Squamata > Lacertidae > Podarcis > Podarcis liolepis. The sequence continues at coordinate 26,175,945 of NC_139573.1, read as the reverse complement.
GCCTGAAGAGTTCATGTAAGGGAATCCCTTCTTTGTTCATTTGAATAGTCCACCCTATAGCTTAAACCTTACATCTGTGTCTTACTGTGTCTTGTTTCCTTTTGTATTATTATTATTTTTTTTACTTTCAAAAAAGAATAGAGCTAAACAGGTAATTTCTCAATTGCCCAGCCCATAGAAGGACAAGCTGTTGAATTTTTTTTAGAGGATACATAAATCAGATGAATGCATTGTCTGAACGCAGGATTATAGAGATATCACCCATCAGTGCTCCATAATCTTAGAAAAATGGATGGATGGTGGGGATGTTGCATAGGTCCCCGAACGTATTAAATGAATGGACTCCACATTTTTTTTTGGAGGGGGGGATTCAAACAGTCAATATGAGTTAGTTTTTTTTGCAAGTGTGATATGATAAGAACATATATTTGGTCTCATATTCACATCCTCTCCACTCCCCCAACCCACCCACCCCACTACAAAATTTATTGTTTTGGTTATTGACCACTGATACTTCCATAATTAGGAAGTGATGATTAATGGCTCAGAATGGTTGGCTACCAAAACCTAAACATTTTATTTGGGTTGAAAAAATGAGTGTCCAACGTAAAATTATAGTTATGAATACAACCTGTTCAATTTTTATTTTCAAAAATGCTAAGCTATTTCATTTAATTTTATTTTAACCCATAGAAAAGCAAGGCTTGTGGCTTCAGCTGTAGAAAGGCAATACTGAAAATGATGAATGTAATTTTCCAATTTCTTTGTTTGTGCTGTTTCAGGGTCCAAAAGAGTTGGTCAAAGGAGCTGTTTATCCTTATACAAAAAGTGGATGTAAGAATATCGGGTTTAAAGATAAATATGCAAATTAAATTACGGTTTTGATACCAATTACTTTTATTTTGAAGTCAAACAATTTTATTGAACTTTCTTTTGGCCAGAAATGAGTATCAGACCTAAATCCATTCTCACTTCTGGGAAAGATGTTAAGCATTTAGGTTGGATTTTAGCCAATACAAGGATGGTGCTTTAAACTTTAGAAAAGCAACATGCAAAGTTTCAGCTTTGTGTCTATAAAATGAGCAGGGCGGTTTCATCATCATCATCATCATCAATTTTATTCTTACCTGTACTTCATCATAAGGTCCCATGGTGGGTTGCAATATTATTATTATTATTATTTTAAAAAATACAATCCATAACCAAAACTTTAGAAAAACAATATGCAAATGTGGACTTGAATGTGATAATACCATCTCCTGCCCTTGTGTGCTACATTTCAAATAATGGTTTACAGCACAATCCAACAGTGAAATTGAGTAAAATAAGATTTATTCCCTGATGTGTGACTATAGGTTTAAAAGCTTATTTGAGGCCAGACATAGACTTTGTATCACATTGAGTAAAGCTATGTTGTTGTACCTTTAACAGAACACCTCTGCTTATTATGTGAAAATTTTCTGGGTCATGAGTAATTTGAAACTACTTTCTGGATCACATTGGTAATTAGCAAAGGATAAGCCACCAGAGTGCCATGGGTGACCCAGTCAGATGGGCAGAGTATTACTACTGCTGCTGCTATTACTACTACTACTACTACGACTACTACTACTACTACTACTACTACATTGGTGAAAAACCAGTAATTTGAATTTTACACAATGTAAGTTATCTTTCTGATTCATATTGCAATTCTCATTCCAGCGTGGTGCCTAAGAATTACCAGCATGTCCTTGCCTTGGCATTTGCAGTAAAGGAGATCAATGGCAACCCTCAGATCTTATCCAATACAACCTTGGGCTTCCACATCTTTGACAGCTATTTCATTGCAAGGGGGACTTATCATGCCACAATGCTTCTTACGTCCAGCCCAGACAGATTCGTCCCCAACTACAAATGTGACACTCAGAATGATTTGATAGCCGTCATTGGGGGACTTGACCCCCTAACCTCTCTTCATGCAGCAACAGTCTTGGATATCTACAAAATTCCACAGGTATTATCAGTCTCTGTGCTGAGCACAATGGGTTTAAGGGGTTTTTCCCTTAATGTTTGTATGGCCAACCATATTTCACTTTGTGGCTTAAAGGTTAAAATATGGAAACTGGTGTTGTGAAGAAAAATATAACCTTAAATAAAAAATCCTGAATCTGTTTATAGAATAAAGAAAAACAAAATAACATTCTCTCACACACAAACATGCATGAGGTTCTTTTACCTTTTCATGCCTCTATGTGTTTCGTTATCTGAGCTTATACAGAATTCAGTATCAGATTGAATGAAACCAGTCACTCCCCAAGAAGAGTTTAGATGCATTAACTCAGAGCAGAGAAGAAGGTGATTTAACAGAGTTCCAGCTTTGTTAATCTTCATAGAAGACAATTATTGAGAAATATATTAAAAGCCACAAATCTTTGGGCAGATATATACGAAAGGCACCAGGGATGCAAAGGTCGTAGCCTCAGAAACTTATAATATGATCATAGCTGTCAACGGTTTCCTTTTTTTAATTCCCTTATTCCGAATAAGATTCCTCGCAAGAAAAGGGAAAAGTTGACAGCTATGAATATGATGGTTGATTTTGTGGTGGAGGTCGAGTGAGAGTTGAAAATGGTATGGGAGGCAGATCTTGGAGTGCACTTCTCAGAAGGGGAGTGGAAAGTTATGGAGCATTGACCCCAACTAAGGAACATTTCATTAATAATTAGGGAGACTATGCTAAAATTAGCAAACAAGTAGCATTGCATGCCTATTAGATTGCACCACTTAAATTTGATGTTCTCTCCATTGTCTTTGTAGAGATGCAGGCAGAAGGGTGCCTATATGAAGGGGATGCATATATTTAAAGGATTTGAGGTGCCATAGAAAAGGATCAGGATAGATCCTGCATGAATCTCCCTGGTCCAGAAAAATACTTTTAATGCCATTTGGGCAGTGATGACCATCCCAAATGGCATTAACACTCTTCTGCAAATACAAGCAGATGTTATAACAAAATCTGGAAAATGGAAAAAAAAATATGACACAGTAAAGTAGGATGTTGGGGTTGAAACACAGTGAGACTGTTTCTCTGAAACATGACATCCTCTTTCATCTCCTTTATCAATACTCATATTTACACTCCTCTAGCTCCAGCTCTTAGAATTTAATTTGAGGGCATCCATTCATAACAAAGTAGAACACAAGAAACACATTTCATTTTTTAAAAGAATATTTTGCATTCATTAATTGAACCATAGGAACTGAACTCCATGAGTCATGATAATTTATTTATTTATTTTTTAAAAAAAACGCTTGATGGTAAAGAATACCATAAAAACAGTTAAGAGAAGAGAAAATTTAAAAAATCAAGAAAAGAATCACCACCATAGCTTAAAACATATAAAAGTTAAAATACAGCAGCAAATTAAAATTACCTCAGCTTTCTAAGCATCAGAGTGGGCTAATCTAAACAAAAAAATGGTTTAACAGTGATTATAAAGAGGACAGTGAAGCCAACCATTTGATTTAAACAAGCAAGGAGTTACAAAGTGTAGGCACTACCAAACTAAACAATCACGTTCTTTTTATGAATGAAGAAAATATATTATGATGCACCAGTGGCAATGCCAATTCCACAGAGCATAGCGATCACATAGGCACATGTGGGATAAGGTAGTTCTCGTAGTTATGCAGTTTCATTTATTGTGCTGCTATGTTGAATAAAATCTGACTGAATATCTCCATTAAAGCATTCCTATTTGTTTTGTTCTTTTTCTCCTCCACGAAGCTCACATATGGTCCTGCTCCCATCATGCATGATAAAACTCCAGGCCTCTCCTTCTACCAAATGGTCCCCCAAGAAGCCCTTCAGTATGAGGGGATTCTCTCCTTACTTCTGCATTTCGGGTGGACATGGATTGGGCTCCTTACGATGGAACTTGAGAATGGAGAACAATTTGTGCAAACAGTGGTTCCAATGTTTTCCTCCAGTGGTATCTGTTTTGCCTTCATAGAAAGAATCCCCAAAGTATCTTTCATCACTGAAGTAAAAGTGTTGTTACAACAGGGTGCGAAAATACGTGATAAAGTAATGGGTAGCAATGCCAATGTGATAGTCGTCTACGGAGAATCTTACTCAATGATATTTCTTAGATGGTTTCCATATTTATCAGAAGAAGAAGAGATGAGAGAGGATGTAAGAGGTAAAGTGTGGATAATGACAGCCCAGATGGAGCTGACTTCTGCAGTTTATCAAAGGACTTGGGATGCACAAATAATCAATGGGGCTCTGTCTTTCACAATTCACTCTAATGCTCTACCAGAATTTCACAAATTTCTTGAACACATAAGTCCCTCCACCACAGATGGTGATTTTTTCATCAAGGACTTCTGGCAACAAGCCTTTGCTTGTGTCTTCCCTAGTACAGTCACAGATGTTATGGATCCGAATATTTGCACTGGAGAGGAGAACCTGGAAATGCTTCCTACACCTTTTTTTGAAATGAGCATGACGGGCCATAGCTACTGTATATACAATGCTGTTTATGCCATGGCCCATGCTCTCCATGCCATGTTTTCAGCCAGACTCAATTCAAGATTACTGGAAGACAATAGGAAGCTGGTATCTCAGTTTTATCAGCTGTGGCAGGTAATGTGGCCAGATTTCCCTTGAGACCTTGTGCCATAGATTGGTGTTAAAATAGTGCAGTAAATTATCTCTCAGACAGTTCTGGTCCTTGTTAGATACAGTTAGCATGGTCTTCATCTGTAAAACTGACACAAACTTCTCTTTTCTCTCTTTTCAAAATCTAGTTTCATCATTTCCTCAGGCGTGTGTCATTTAATAATAGTGTGGGAGACACAGTTTCCTTCAACCAGAAGGGGGAGTTGGAAGCTGGGCTTGATGTTATTAATTGGATTGCTTCGCAAAACCAATCCTTTCATAAAGTTGAAGTTGGGAGAATGGATCCCCAGACATCTTCGGGTGAAATATTCACCATCCATGAGGATGCTATAACTTGGCACAAGTGGTTTAATCAGGTACAATCAGATTGTAGCTATTTTCAGTCCTGATTTTAACACAGTTTCTCTGCTCAATGTTGAGTTTGGAATTTATAAAGAATTTGGGAACTGATTATACAAAGTACACTTCATGAAATTCCTCTTCAGGAGCTCTTTGATTTTAGGTATTGATAAGTTGTTGGGTGAACAAAGAATATGCCTTTTTTGCATTGAAGATGTGTAAAATATTCATTATTGATTGAAATATATAGTTAGTCTGCACTTATTTGGTGTCCAAGGAAGTGGCATTTGGTTCCCAGCATGGCTGTGACATCATCCCAGGGCCATGTTTTCCTTCCTGTGCAGCTGGTGGTTGGATGCACATCCCCTCCCTCCCCGGCTGTACTGGCAGGAAGTGGGTTGCTTGATACCGCAGACATATCCAATACCTTGGCTGAAACCTACCTATTTCTCTGATCTTCAACCTAATACCCACGCCCTGTATCTTATCACTAATTTACCCCTCACCTGGCCTCAGGTATCACACACACTAATTTCAGTGAGTACACTCAGAATACTGCATCATTGAATATTACCCAAAATATCAAATTCCCTTCATAGGACCAAGCTATATGTCACTTTTAAGCATTTTCTTTATGCAATGATTTCTGTCAGCTGCTTGAAGTCTGCTGAGTGAGAGTCAGGGAAGTGAGCAATCTAGCTATCACCACCAGACAGGAGTCCTATTCCCTCTCAACAAGTGGAAAACTTTATTTCCCGCTTGCCTGTAACAAAACAGCTCTTAATACTTTGTAATTCACTGATCCAGTAACCTCACTATTCTGGGTACTTTGACTGATGAGAGGAGGCTACAGTGTTAGGTAATGGGCAAAGGAGGAATGGTGGAATCCATCTCCCCATCCTGGCTCTTCTAGGGAGGAAGAAGAGGTAGATGGCATATACTGTATTTACAACAGGCATTTGAGGGAGGTCACAGCTCAGAGACAGATGAGGGGGAAAGTTGGGAAATCATGGGAGAGGTGGACCAACACTTGGCTGACACGTTGTCATTAGAAATCATATCAGACCCTCCATCTCCCAGACCCTGATGATTCTTAAATGTATGAGAGCAAGGAGCTCAAAGACATAGGGCACTTAGGAGCACCTGTAGAGGAGGTGATTATGTTGATGGATGGGGAAGTTGGAAACAGAAAAAGTGAGGGTGGAGATTCACTCGGGACAACACCGTTATCCAAGAGGCAGGGTTCTATAGCCTCTCTCTGAAAAGTCTGAAATAAAAAAAAGGACTGTAAGAAACCTTTCCTTGTCTTTATACTTTCCTGGGTAACCATTCGGGAGCCGACGACAGCATCCTGGCACCATACCATCACAATAGCATGTTTCTTTAAAAATATTTATTCCTATAATTGATTGAATATTGATTGAATATTGAATATTGGCAATGAGACCAGAGTTAAATAATTCAAATGGAACAAAATGGACATGACCACACTCCTTGATTGTGGCATTGCCACTATCGTAAGGCACAATTAGAACATTGTTTCAGCTGCTGGATACAGGGGAGCCGTAAACTGTTATTTCCTGCAATGCAGCTAATATAAATGACCAGTCTTCTGTTTATGAAAACAGCCTTCTGCATTCAATGCCCACCCTCTCCTCATCCTCCTCACTGTCTCACTTTTAGAAAGGGCACATGGTTCCTTCCTCACAATGAGTGCATTCTGGACAAGGTCAGCCTGCATCACCACTTTTATGTTGTGACTAAAGGTTCAGTTTGAAATAAGATAATTTAAAATTAGCCATCCCCATAATGACTCCATAATTCTCTTTTTTCCTTCATGGATTAGGCAAGGCCTATTTCTCTATGCAGTGAGCAGTGCAGTCCTGGTTCAAGCAAGAAAGCAAAAGAAGGGGAGCCATTTTGTTGCTATGATTGCATCCCCTGTCCAGAAGGGAAGATTTCAGACCAGAAGGGTAAGCAATAATGTCTTTAGAAATAGGAGGGAGTTTACGTGATATTTAATCACAACAGGGCTATACATTCAAAATGTATAATCTGCTGCTCTTGAGATAAAAGGCATGTTTTTAGGAAAAACGTTAAAATGATATGCATTGAAATTAAACTAGGGGGATACGAGGAAGTCACTTAACAATGTTAAGAGGATTAGTTTCAATAAGGTTATGCTTTATGTTTGTCTGTTTATTTGTTAGTGTGTTTTTAATTTTGTGAAAATCAATAAATTTTTTTTAAAAAAGAGGGATTAATGGTATGTTTGTGAGATTAAACCATGTATTTTCCATTTCAGATATGAGTGATTGTTCCACATGTTCAGAACAAACATATCCAAATAAAAACCATGATTTATGTATTCCCAAGGAAATAAGCTTCTTGTCTTTTGAAGAACCTGTGGGGCTCAGTTTAGCCCTTTCTGCTCTTTCCTGTTCTTTGGTCACCGTTCTAGTCCTCTTCACATTTATGAAGAACTACAACACTCCCATTGTCAAAGCCAACAACCGGCAGCTCACTTACACTCTCCTCCTCTCCCTCCTGCTCTGCTTCCTTTCTGCACTGCTATTCATTGGACAGCCTCAGAAGGTGACGTGTCTCCTCCGACAAACTGCTTTTGGCATCATCTTCTCAGTGGCTGTTTCTTGTGTGCTGGCAAAAACCCTCACTGTGGTTCTGGCTTTCATGGCCACCAAGCCAGGATCCAGAATGAGGAAATGGGTGGGAAAGAGGCTGGCCAATTCCATTGTACTTTCTTGCTCCCTTATACAAGGAGGCATTTGCATTGTGTGGCTGGTAATCTCTCCCCCGTTGCCAGAGGCTGATGTACACTCAATGGCTGAAGAAATAATACTTGGATGTAACGAGGGGACTGTGATTATGTTTTACTGTGTCCTTGGCTATATTGGCTTCCTGGCCATTGCTAGCTTCACTTTGGCCTTCCTTGCCAGGAAGTTACCCGACACGTTCAATGAAGCCAAGTTTATCACTTTTAGCATGTTAGTGTTTTGCAGTGTGTGGTTATCCTTTGTTCCAACCTACTTGAGCACCAAGGGGAAATACATGGTAGCTGTGGAGATCTTTTCTATCTTAGCCTCCAGTGCTGGATTGTTGGTCTGCATCTTTTCTCCCAAATGCTACATTATTTTGTTGAAGCCTGAATTGAACAAAAGGGAACAGCTAATACGAAGAACCAACTGAAGAATTAAATGATTTTGTGTGTTGAGGTCCCCAAGACACCCCCCCCAAAGAAAAACACAATTGACACTTAATTTTTGTTTAAGGTTTTTGGCATAATTTTGGCCACAACTTTATTCAAATTACAGCAATGTGAGTGGTTGCTTAGGCATTGGTAGCACTAACTGACCCTGCATGGGGACAGCTCTGACATTCGCACCCCCCGCGAAGTCAGCAAGGGTAAATCACCTGGGGAGAGAGACGGGACTGGGAATCATGCCTCACCTCTCCCCAGAATGCTCCCAGGGGCTTGCGTGGCCCTAGCCCCTTGCCAGGGGGTTTTGGACAAAAGCATGGGGAGCTCCTTGGTTCCTTTAATGGAAAACCCTTGAAGCAGCAGCAGCATTTTGGAGGGGCAGGCACAGCCGAATCCATACCCCTCCACCACCAGCAGCATTTTGGAGGGGCAGGCACAACCAACCCTTACCCCTCCACCAACCAATTCCAAGACCAATGCCTAACCACAAACCTTACAAGTTGTGGCGATTTGCTACGCAGTAGGCAAAAACCAAGTGGCACACACTAATCAGCCAAATGGACACAATTCCTACCAGGCCCCTGCCCCAAAGCAGACGACCCGATGACAGGCATAACAAGGTCAAGCAAACAGCCTAAAATTAGCGAAGGGAGGGCGGGTGATCCGAAGTAAGCAGCGAAAAGAGGAAGTGCCTCACTGTGAGCATTGTATTTAACAAATAGGGCTGTCAATCAACAAATGGTAACATCTAGATTTTCCTATTAACAGCCCACCCCTGCTTAAAGGATGGCCAAACTATTTGCCTAGTAACAGTGAGGTGTCTTGTCAGCCCCACCCGCAACCTGTGCTCTCCATGAGGGAGAACACACTTTGTCTTCCTATCTGGTTATTAAATTACAATTATGCTAATTATAAACTGACTCTTCATTTCACAAGAGTTTAGACTTTTTATTCTACAGGAGACTTTGTTAACATATTAGGGCTCAGATGGTTAAGAGCCAAATGATGCCATAACTCTATCATTTAGAGCAATTAAGCATTTTTGTTTTTCTCAAACTCTGAAGTCAGGGCTGCAAGGCTAAACCTTTACCTGGGGGTAAGTAATGTTCAGTTCATTAGGATATTTACATGTGAGCCGAATGAATCTGGGCTATTTCATTTTAATACTGCAGCTTCTAGGGTAACCAAAACGGTCTCCCATTCCAAGGCCGCAACATGAAGGTGAATAGGAAGGCCTATGTTGTTCCTCCCCCTCTCCTTATAGCCCCATAACATAGTCTCAATATGCTTAGTAACTGTCTGCGACATAGCTCCCTATGCACGCAAGGAAACCAGTGCTATCAATGGAAAGGAATCAGCTGCTCTTCTCTTTAAGGCATTCAAACACACCAAGAGAGAAGGCAAAACAGACCCCTCTTCATCAGAGAAGGAAACAAGTATAGGGGAATGTTGCTTGCTAAACACAGATTTCCCTTTTTGCTTTGCTCCTTCTTTATTATTCTGAGGAGTCATAGCAGAAAGTCAACTGCAGATGCTAGGGAACAGAATATAAACAGAGTGGCAGGGAGCCCTGTCAAGCCAACTACTCCCAAAATTGTCAAGTCCTCAAAGTATCAAAAAGAAAAGGCGGCACAAAAAGCTGAAAACATATTGCAAGCTTTAAATTGCCAACAATACCTCCCAAAATATCAGATCAAAATCAGAGATGCTAGCCTCAATTCACTAAAATGGCTACAGACAAGCATGGGCTAAACAAGCTCACCCTTCGAGGCCACCTTAAGATACCTCCTTCTTAAATTACAGCTGTCTAAAGTCTTCTACTAAAGTAATGGACCTTCCCATTCACAGTAATAAAACACAATTTTCAGAGGTGCGCAGAAGTTCTGAATGTGGCTACTGTGCCCCTAAAGGATCAGGTGAATGACCTGGGGATCATTTTGGACTCACAGCTGTCTATGAAGGTGCAGGTTAATTCTACACCCAGGACCACTGTCTACCAGCTCCATCTGATACACTGGCTGAGACTCTACCTCTCTAAGCCACTGTCTCGCCAGAGAGGAATATGTTCTGGTTACTCCCACTTGGACTATTGCAGTGTGCTGTATGTGGACTACATGTGAAGGTAACACAGAAACTAAATCTAATCCATAAGGTGGAAGCTAGACTGGTGACTGGGAGCAGCCACCTGGACCATGTAACGTCGATCCTAAAAGATGTACATTGGTCCCCATTAGGTTTCTGACCACAATTCAATGTGCCTCTACCTCCATTGCTCAGCTCAGACATGGAACTCCAGTTCTGAGGGCCTTCTGGTGGCTCCCTCACTGTTAGAAGTGAAGTTGCAAGGAACCAGGCAAAGGGCTCAGCAGCTGGGTTTCTGAAAGCAGTTGACCTGCCGATTGGAGAAGCTTATCTTTGTTAAAGGTAAATGACACCACCCCACACCCCACTGTGACTTATAATTCCTCCTGCCAGCGGTTTCCTCCCATTTCCAATCTAGGAGAGGACATTTGAGATCTCCCAGAATAAGCTAATAAAGTTCTGTGTGAAACTTCAGTGTGGTCCTCCTAAGACATGTCCATGTGTTTTCCAACTCCAGACAATGGTGACCTTCATCAGATGACTTGCTCTTTTAGATTCCTGACTAATTGGGGAGGGAATATGTTCAGATGTGACAAACTAGCTCCCTTCTGCTATTCCACAGTGAAACCCTGTCATTGCAAAAATGGCAATAATTAATTCTGCTGCCTATCAAACTCCCTGTGGAATATGAATAGGAAAGAATCTGACACATGGTATTTAGTAAATATAGCAATTAGAGTTTAGAGCTACTCCTAGAGATTAACAATATATATTATTCAGGGTTCAGGCTTCTTTACAAGCTGAATGAGCATTTATATTTGCCTTTCAAACTATAGACACTCTAATAAGGGAGTTGCCAGTGGACATAGTGTAATATCCCTTGAGTGGGGATTTTTCCTTGCACTCAGGATGCTGATATTTCTGGTGATGCTTTTTGTACTGGCACCTCACACAACATGCAAAGCTCACATTGTGAAATGTCATGTCCATGATCCACACCCTCCACTTCACAAGTATCACAAGTCAGGAGACCTCATCCTTGGTGGCATAGCTTCTCACAGCTACACCATCTCTAATGCCTTAGCCTTCGCTGAAGATCCCCCACAGGTATTGCCCGAAGAGCTGGTGTAAGGACTTCTTCCTTTGTCCCTTTGTTTAGTCAGCCCCAGAACTCAAATCTGGCAGCTGTGCCTTACTGATTTTTTCTTCTGTATTTTCTGCTATTTTCAAAAAAAAAAAGAAAGAAAGAAAGAAAGAAAGAAAGAAAGAAAGAAAGAGAATAGAAACATTAAAACAGGTACTTTCCCAAATGCCCAGCTGTAGAAGGAGAAGCAGTTGAGAAAATTTTGAGGATACATAAATGAGATGAATTCATTGTCTGAATGAATGAGAGCAGAGACCTCATCTGCCAGTGTTCCACAATCTTAGGAAAATGGATGAGGATGTTGCATAGGTCACTAAATGTATTAAATGAATGGACTTCACATTAGGGGAAAAATCAAATAGTTTTGCCTTTCCTTTGGTCAATTTGTTGTTGAGTATTGTTTTGTTTTGTTGCAAGGGCAATATGCAAAATGCTAAGTTTAATTATTGTGATCATAGAAAAATAATAACAATGAAATTAATTGTATACTGAATGGGTTAAAGCTTCCTGTTCCCCATAACAATAAAATAAGGAAGACTATAATAATGATTAATTGATTTAATCAACATATAAGCCTGAATATTCTAACTGCATATCTATTAATTTTAAAAACCATTGTACACCTTATTCTGCAAATGAAACTAAATCCTAGGTCATAAATTTTATTCTTTTTTTTACCTTCATATATTCCTGATAATGGTACTGATTGATCTCATATTCACATCCTCTCCATCTTCTCCACTTGCACTAGATAATTTATTGTTTTGGTTATTGACCACTAATACTTCTATTATTAGGTGAAATGCTAATTAATGGCTCAGAATGGTTTGCTACCCAAAAAAAACACCTTGTTATTTTCCTTTAAGAATCTCTCATGGTAAAAGACTATTGACTTTAAAAATGCATGCTCTACATAAGATTACTGTCATGAATACAACCTATTCATTATTATGTTTAAAAATGCCAGGCAATGGAGTTTAATTTTATTTTGCCCCATAGAAAAGCAAGGCTGGGGGCTTCAACATTAGAAAAGCAATACTGAAAATGATTAATGTAATTTTCCAATTTCTTTGTTAGTTGGAGTACTCAAAAAGAGCTAACCATTTATCCCTATACATTAAGTAAATGTTAGAATCGCATGTTTAAAGTTAAATATGCTATTTACATAATACATTTTATTTTTTTCAAGTCAAATATTTTTGATGAACATTCCTTTGGCCAAAAATGAGTATGAGAATTGAATCCTTTTGGGAAAGACGTCAAGCATTATGTTGAATATTCTTTTGGCTGATACAGGGATTGTGTTTCTACTTTAGAAAAGCAAGATACAAAATTTCAGATTTTGGCCAATGAAAAAGCAGGATTGCTGATTTTAACATTATTATTATTATTAGTAATAATAGTAGTAGTAGTATTACATTGGTTAAAATGCTGTAATTCTAATCTTACACAATGTAAGATATCTTTCTGATGCAGATTGCAATTCTTATTCTAGCATGGTGCCTAAGAATTACCAGCACATCCTGGCCTTGGCATTTGCAGTAAAGGAGATCAATGGCAACCCTCAGATATTACCTAATACCACTTTGGGCTTCCACATCTTTGACAGCTATTTCATTGCAAGGGGGACTTATCATGCCACACTGCTCCTTACGTCCAGCCCAGACAGATTCGTCCCCAACTACAAATGTGACACTCAGATTCATTTGATAGGTGTCATTGGGGGACTTGACCCCCTAACCTCTCTTTATGCAGCAACAGTTTTGGATATCTACAAAATTCCACAGGTATAACAGTCTCTGTGCTGAGCACTATGGGTTTAAGAGGGTTTTCCCTTAATGTTTGTATGGCCAACCATGTTTCACTTTATGGTTTAGATGCTAAAAAAAATCCTGAATTTATTAATACAATTAAGAAAAACAAAACAACATACTTTTTCATTCCTCTAGGTTTTTCATCATCTGAGTTTATAGAAAATTGAGAATAAGCTTGAATGTAAGCTTGTTAAGCTTCATAGAAGACAATTATTGAGAAATATATGAAATCAGCCACAAATCTTTTGGGCAAGAATGTACAAATGACACCAGGGAAGCAAAGGTCATTCATCTCCTTTATCAATATTCATATATACAGTCCTCAAGCTCCAGCTCTCTCAATTCCATTTGAGAGTGTCCATTCATAACTGAAATAGAACACAATCTTTATAAATATTTTACAATCATTAATTGAAGATTAGGAACCAAACTCCATAAGCCATGACAATTTGTTTACTTATTATTACTTAAAACCACTTGAATGCAAATGAAACCTCAAAAGCAGTTAAGAGAAGAAGAAAAAAGGAAAAAAAACCACAACCAAACCTTAAAACATATAAAGTTTAGAATACTGCAACAATATAAATTTACCTCAGCTTTCTAAGCAACTGAGTGGGCTAATTTAAACAAAAATGTTTTTAGCAGCAATTTAAAAGACCACAGTGAAGCCAACTGCTTGATCTAAAACAGGCAGGGAGTTTCAAGGTGAAGGCACTGCCAAACTAACCAATCTTCTTACAAACGCAGACCAGATATTATAGCGGTCACATAGGGACATGTGGGATAAGGCAGTTCTCTTGGTTTTGCAATTTTGTTTATTGTGCTGCTCTACATTTTTAAATGTTGCAGAAAAACTCACTGGATATATCCATTAAAGCATTCCTATTCATTCTGTTCCTTTTCTGCACCCTCCTCCACGTAGCTCACATATGGTCCTGCTCCCATCATGCATGATAAAACTCCAGGCCTCTCCTTCTACCAAATGGTCCCCCAGGAAGCCCTTCAGTATGAGGGGATTCTCTCCTTACTTCTGCATTTCAAGTGGATATGGATTGGGCTCCTTACGATGGAACTTGAGAATGGAGAACAATTTGTGCAAACAGTGGTTCCAATGTTTTCCTCTAGTGGTATCTGTTTTGCCTTCATAGAAAGAATCCCCAAAGTATCTTTCATCACTGAACTAAAAGACTTGTTACAAGAGGGTGCGAAAATACGTGATAAAATAATGGGTAGCAAAGCGAATGTGATGGTTCTCTATGGAGAATCTTACTCAGTGATGTTTCTTAGATGGTTTCCATATTTATCAGAAGAAGAAGAGATGGGGGAGGATGCAAGAGGTAAAGTTTGGATAATGACAGCCCAGATGGAGCTGACTTCTGCAGTTTTTCAAAAGACTTGGGATACACAAATAATCCATGGGGCTCTGTCTTTCACAATTCACTCTAATGCTCTACCAGAATTTCACAAATTTCTTGAACACATAAGTCCCTCCACCACAGATGGTGATTTTTTCATCAAGGACTTCTGGCAACAAGCCTTTGCTTGTGTCTTCCCTAGTACAGTCACAGATGTTATGGATCCGAATATTTGCACTGGAGAGGAGAACCTGGAAATGCTTCCTACACCTTTTTTTGAAATGAGGATGACGGGCCATAGCTACTGTATATACAATGCTGTTTATGCCATGGCACATGCTGTCCATGCCATGTTCTCATCCAGACTCAATTCAAGATTACTGGAAGACAATATGAAGCTGTCATCTCAGGTTTATCAGCTGTGGCAGGTAATGTGGCCAGATTTCCCTTGAGACTGAGTGCCGTAAAGGTAAAGGGACCCCTGACCTTTAGGTCCAGTCGTGACCGACTCTGGAGTTGCGGCGCTCATTTCGCTGTGTGCCATAAATTGGTGTTAAAATAGTTCAGTAAATTATCTCTCTGATGGTTCTGGTCCTTCTGGAATAGAGTTAGCATGGTCTTCATCTGTAAAACTGACACAAACTTCTCTTTTCTCTCTTTTCAAAATCTAGTTTCATCATTTCCTCAGGCGTGTGTCATTTAATAATAGTGTGGGAGACACAGTTTCCTTCAACCAGAAGGGGGAGTTGGAAGCTGGGCTTGATATTATTAATTGGATTGCTTCACAAAACCAATCCTTTCATAAAGTTGAAGTTGGGAGAATGGATCCCCAGACATCTTCGGGGAAAATGTTCACCATCCATGAGGATGCTATAACATGGCACAATTGGTTTAATCAGGTACAATCAAATTGTCGGTATTTTGAGTCCTGATTGTAAACACAGTGTCACTGGACAATGATGTCCTTGGATGTTACACTTCATGAAATTCCTCTTCAGGAGGTCTTTGATCTTATGTATTGATAAGTTGTTGGGTGAACAAAGAATATGCCTTTTTTTGCATTGAAGATGTGTAAAATATTCATTATTGATTGAAATGTATAGTTAGTCTGCACTTATTTGGTATCCAAGGATGTGGCATTTGGTTCATAGCATGGCTGTGACATGATCCCAGGGCCTGTTTTCCTTCCTGCGCAGCTAGTGGTTGGATGCACATCCCCTCCCCCCGGCTGTACTGGCAGGAAGTGGGTTGCTTGATACCACATACATATCAAATACTTTGGCCGAAACCTACCTATATCTCTAATCATTTTTTTTTTGGCCTAGTTCAACCTAATACCCATGCCCTGTATCTTATCACTAATTTACCCCTCACCTGGCCTCAGGTATCATGCACATGGGAATGCTAACACGCACACTAATTTCAGTGAGTACGCTCAGAATACTTCATCATTGAATATTACCCAAAATATCAAATTCCCTTCGTAGGACCAAGCTATATGTCACTTTTAAGCATTTTCTTTATGCAATGATTTCTGTCAGCTGCTTGAAGTCTGCGGAGTGAGAGTCAGGGAGGTGAACAATCTAGCTAGCATCACCAGACAGGAGTCCTATTCCCTCTCAACAAGTGGAAAACTTTATTTCCTGCTTGCCTGTAACAAAACAGCCCTTAAGACTTTGTAATTCACTGATCCAGTAACCTCACTATTCTGGGTACTTTGACTGATGAGAGGAGGCTACAGTGTCAGGTAATGGGCAAAGGAGGAATGGTGGAATCCATCTCCCCATCTTGGCTCTTCTAGGGAGGAAGAAGAGGTAGATGGCATATACTGTATTTACAACAGGCATTTGAGGGAGGTCACAGCTCAGAGACAGATGAGGTGGGAACGTTGGGAAATCATGGGAGAGCTGGACCAACACTTGGCTGACACCTTGTCATTAGAAATCATATCAGACCCTCCATCTCCCAGAACCTGGTAAGCCTTAAAAGTATGAGAGCAAGGAGCTCAAAGACAGAGGGCACTTAGGAGCACCTGTAGAAGAGGTGATTATATTGATGGATGGGGAAGTTGGAAACATAAAAAGTGAGGGGGAGATTCACTTGCGACAACACCATTATCCAAGAGGTTGGGTTCTATAGCCTCTCTCTGAAAAGTCTGAAATAAAGGACTGTAGGAAACTTTTCCTTGTCTTTATACTTTCCTGGGTAACCATTCGGGAGCCGATGACAGCATCCTGACACCATACCATACCATCACAATAGCATGTTTCCGATAATTGATTGAATATTGATTGAATATTGAATATTGGCAATGAGATCGGAGTTAAATAATTCAAATGGAACAAAATGGACATGACCACGCTCCTTAACTGTGGCATTGCCACTATCGTAAGGCACAATTAGATCATTGTTTCAGCTGCTGGATACAGGGGAGCCGTAAATTGTTATTTCCTGCAATGCAGCTAATATAAATGACCAGCCTTCTGTTTATGAAAACAGCCTTCAGCATTAAATGCCCACCCTCACCTCATCCTCCTCACTGTCTCACTTTGAGAAAGGGCACATGGTTCCTTCCTCACAATGAGTGCATTCTGGACAAGGTCAGCCTGCATCACCACTTTTATGTTGTGACTAAAGGTTCAGTTTAAAATAATTTAAAATTAGCCATCCCCATAATGACTCAAAGGTCAATATTCACTTTTTTCCTTCATGGATTAGGCAAGGCCTATTTCTCTATGCAGTGAGCAGTGCAGTCCTGGTTCAAGCAAGAAAGCAAAAGAAGGGGAGCCATTTTGTTGCTATGATTGCATCCCCTGTCCAGAAGGGAAGATTTCAGACCAGAAGGGTAAGCAATAATGTGTTTAGAAATAGGAGGGAGATTATGTGATATTTAATCACAACAGGGCTATAGATTCAAATTGCATAAACGGCTTGAGATTAATGGCATGTTCTTTGGAAAACTGTTAAAATGATATGCATTGAAATTCAACTAGGGGGATACGAGGAAGTCACTTAACAATGTTAAGAAGATTAGTTTCAATAAGGTTAAGATTTATGTTTGTCTGTTTATTTGTTAGTGTGTTTTTAATTTTGTGAAAATCAATAAAAAAATTTGAAAAAAGAGAGATTAATGGCATGTTTGTGAGATTAAACCATGTATTTTCCATTTCAGATATGAGTGATTGTTCCACATGTTCAGAACAAACATATCCAAATAAAAAACAAGATTGGTGTATTCCAAAGGAAATAAGCTTCTTGTCTTTTGAAGAACCAGTGGGGCTAAGTTTAGCCCTTTCTGCTCTTTCCTGTTCTTTGGTCACCATTCTAGTCCTCTTCACATTTATGAAGAACCACAACACTCCCATTGTCAAAGCCAACAACCGGCAGCTCACTTACACTCTCCTCCTCTCCCTCCTGCTCTGCTTCCTTTCTGCACTGCTATTCATTGGACAGCCTCAGAAGGTGACCTGTCTCCTCCGTCAAACTGCTTTTGGCATCGTCTTCTCAGTGGCTGTTTCTTGTGTGCTGGCAAAAACCCTCACTGTGGTTCTGGCTTTCATGGCTACCAAGCCAGGATCCAGAATGAGGAAATGGGTGGGAAAGAGGCTGGCCAATTCCATTGTACTTTCTTGCTCCCTTATACAAGGAGGCATTTGCATTGTGTGGCTGGCAATCTCTCCTCCATTGCCAGAGGCTGATATAGATTCAGTGGCTGGACAAATTATACTCAGATGTAATGAGGGGTCTGTGACAATGTTTTATTGTGTCCTTGGCTATATTGGCTTCCTGGCCATTGCCAGCTTCACTTTGGCCTTCCTTGCCAGGAAGTTACCCGACACGTTCAATGAAGCCAAGTTTATCACTTTTAGCATGTTAGTGTTTTGCAGTGTGTGGTTGTCCTTTGTTCCAACCTACTTGAGCACCAAGGGGAAATACATGGTAGCTGTGGAGATCTTTTCTATCTTAGCCTCCAGTGCTGGATTGTTGGTCTGCATCTTTTCCCCCAAATGCTACATTATTTTGTTGAAGCCTGAATTGAACAAAAGGGAACAGCTAATACGAAGAACTAATTGAATTTCTTTAATTAGTGAACCAGAGTCATGTTTATTATAAATTACCTCTTCATTTCATAAGAATTTAGGGTTGATTTTTCTTCTACAGTGGATGCTACTAAAAAGTCAGCTCTCTCTAATAAACATTGTTCCCCGTCCCAAAAACACTAAAGTCAGGGCTGCAATGCTAACCCTTTATCAGGAAGTAATTCTCACTCCATTCTTTGGGATACTGACATAGAATCACAGAATTGTGGAGTTGGAAGGGACCCTCCACAGTGCAGGAATTTGCAAACATGTGAGTAGACATGGGTAGAAGTACCGGTACTAAAAAAACAAATTTATTGTGGGGATGAAGCTGGTCTTTTACATTTCAGTATGTCCATATTTGTTTGTTTTTTGCTCATGAATCTGTTTTCCATAGTATCATAGAATTTCATAGAATCATAGATTTGGAATAGACCACAAGGGCCATCGAGTCCAACCCCCTGCCAAGCAGGAAACACCATCAGAGCACTCCTGACATATGGTTGTCAAGCCTCTGCTTAAAGACCTCCAAAGAAGGAGACTCCACCACACGCCTTGGCAGCAAATTCCACTGTCGAACAGCTCTTACTGTCAGGAAGTTCTTCCTAATGTTTAGGTGGAATCTTCTTTCTTGTAGTTTGGATCCATTGCTCCGTGTCCGCTTCTTTGGAGCAGCAGAAAACAACCTTTCTCCCTCCTCTATGTGACATCCTTTTATATATTTGAACATGGCTATCACATCACCCCTTAACCTCCTCTTCTCTGTGCTAAACATGCCCAGTTCCCTTAGCCATTCTTCATAAGGCATCGTTTCCAAGCCTTTGACCATTTTGGTTGCCCTCCTCTGGACACGTTCCAGTTTGTCAGTGTCCTTCTTGAACTGTGGTGCCCAGAACTGGACACAGTACTCCAGGTGAGGTCTGACCAGAGCAGAATACAGTGGCACTATTACTTCCCTTGATCTAGATGCTATACTCCTATTGATGCATCCCAGAATTGCATTGGCTTTTTTAGCTGCCGCGTCACACTGTTGGCTCATGTCAAGTTTGTGGTCAACCAAGACTCCTAGATCCTTTTCACATGTACTGCTCTCAAGCCAGGTGTCACCCATCTTGTATTTGTGCCTCTCATTTTTTTTGCCCAAGTGCAATACTTTACATTTCTCCCTGTTAAAGTTCATCTTGTTTGTTTTGGCCCAGTTCTGTAATCTGTCAAGGTCGTTTTGAAGTGTGATCCTGTCCTCTGGAGTGTTAGCCACCCCTCCCAGTTTGGTGTCATCTGCAAATTTGATCAGGATGCCCTTGAGTCCATCATCCAAGTCGTTGATAAAGATGTTGAATAAGACCGGACCCAAGACAGAACCCTGTGGCACCCCACTAGTCACTCTTCTCCAGGATGAAGAGGAACCATTGATGAGCACCCTTTGGGTTCGGTCAGTCAGCCAGTTACAAATCCACTGAGTGGTGGAATAGTCAAGACCGCATTTTACCAGCTTCTTTACAAGAATATCATGGGGCGCCTTGTTGAATGCCTTGCTGAAATCAAGGTAGGCTACATCCAATGCATTCCCTTCATCTACCAGGCTTGTAATTCTGTCAAAAAATGAGATCAGGTTAGTCTGACATGACTTATTTTTCAGAAATCCATGCTGACTATTGGTGATCACAGCATTCCTTTCTAGGTGCTCACAGACTGTTTGCTTAATGATCTGCTGCAGAATCTTCCCTGGTATTGATGTCTGACTGACTGGGCGATAATTATTTGGGTCCTCTCTTTCCCCCTTTTTGAAAATAGGGACAACATTTGCCCTCCTCCAGTCTGCCGGGACTTCGCCTGTTCTCCAGGAATTCTCAAAGATGACTGCCAGTGGTTCTGAGATCACATCTGCCAGTTCTTTTAATACGCTTGGATGTAGTTCATCTGGCCCTGGAGACTTGAATACATCTAAACTAGCCAAGTATTCTTGTACTATCTCCTTAGTTATTCTGGGCTGTGTTTCCTCTGCTGAATCATTTGCTCCAAATTCTTCAGGTCGGGCATTGTTTTCTTTATCGGAGAAGACTGAGGCAAAGAAGGCATTGAGGAGTTCAGCCCTTTCTGTGTCCCCTGTTTGCATTTCACCATCTTCTCCTCTGAGTGACCCCACTGTTTCTTTGTTCTTCCTTTTGCTACCGACATACCATAAAAGCCTTTTTTGTTGCTTTTAACCTCTCTAGCAAGCCTGAGTTCATTCTGTGCTTTAGCTTTTCTGACTTTGTGTCTACGTGTGCTGGCTATTTGTTTGAATTCCTCTTTGGTGGTTTCCCCCCTTTTCCATTTTTTGTACACTTCCTTTTTTAATCTTAACTCAGTTAAAAGTTCTTTAGATAGCCACCCTGGCTTCTTTAGGCACCTTCCATGTTGCCGTCTCATTGGTATTGCCTGAAGTTGTGCTTTTATTATCTCCCTCTTAACAAACTCCCAGCCATCATGAACTCCCTTTCCTTTTAGTATTACTGTCTATGGGATCTCACCCAGCACTTCCCTAAGTTTTATGAAGTCGGCTTTCTTAAAGTCAAGAAATTGAGTCCTAGTATGCTTGGCTGCTCCTTTCCGCTGTATAGTAAACTTCAGAAGAGCATGATCACTCGCGCCTAATGATCCTTCCACTTCTACCCCACTAACCAGGTCATCAACATTGGTTAGGACCAGATCTAAAATGGCTGTTCCTCTTGTTGCTTCTCCCACTTTCTGGACAATGAGGTTGTCTGCAAGGCCAGTGAGGAATCTGTTTGACCTTATGCTCTTGGCTGAGTTTGACATCCAACAAATATCCGGGTAATTGAAGTCCCCCATTACTACTATCTCCCTTCCTTTTGCATGCTTGGCCAACTGTTCCAGGAAGGCATCATCTATGTCCTCCGTTTGGCTTGGGGATCTATAGTAAACTCCCACAATGAGGTCTCTGTTATTCTTCTCTCCCTTAATTTTGACCCAAATGCTCCCACTTTGGCTTTGAGGTTCTAAATCTTGGATCTCTTCACAGGTATACACATCCCTGACATATAACGCCACTCCTCCTCCTTTCTTGTCTGGTCTGTTTCTCTGAAATAGATTGTATCCCTCCATTATTACATTCCAATCGTGGGACTTATCCCACCAGGTTTCAGTGATGTCTATTATGTCATATTTAGTTTGCTGTACCAAGAGCTCAAGCTCATCTTGTTTATTTCCCATGCTTGTATCAGATCCAGTGTAATAGAGTGCTCTGTATCAGGTGCTGAATTTCAGTAATTCAACTTAAAAGGTGAAACTAATATATGAGATAGATTCATTTCATTTAATATATTCATTTAATTTAATATTCATTTAATGATTTCATTTAATATTCTAATTTTCTGAGATTGTTAATTTGGGGTTTTCATCAGCTGTATGCCATAAACATCACAATTATAGCAAATAAAGGCTTAACATATCTCACTTTGAATGTCATGAGTCTATCTCATATATTCGTTTCACCTTTTAAGTTGAATTACTGAAATAAATGAACTTTTCCACAATATTCTAATTTTCAGAGTTTCACCTGTATACCATATTTACTTGAATCTGATGGTCACCTTTTTTGACCAAATTACATTGCAAAAATTAAAGTGCACATTAAATTTGGTGGCACATTTACATTCAGAAGTAAATACTTTTTTTGTTTCAAGATTCTGAAAATTGAGATGTGCATTAGATTCGATGGTGCATTTGGCTTGGGTAAATATGGTAAGTCCTTTGAAGAATGGCAATATATTGAGATAGCACAACTGGACCACGTTGAATATATGCAATTATCACCACCTGTATTGATTTCTGAATGGGTAGATACCAAATGCATTGTCTCTGAATACACATCCTGAAATTAAACTGTTCTAAGCAATGGATCAAGTGTTCTGAACGAGCAATGCTTACAGTAATGACAGTTTAGGGCTGTTAGGGACATAGAATTTTTTCTCTCAGGCAAAGAGCTCATTGACATCACAGATTAATTGTATTTCCTGACTGGGCAAGGCACCAATCTTTGTTAAGGTGAATACCATCTTCTACAGGTCTCAGATGCCTATAAATCTGTACAGCTTTACCTTAAGCTTTAGTTTTCCTATAAGCATATGATAAGGAGCCCAAAAATATTTGGTTCTGAACTGCTATTTTATAAGGAACTCTTCACATGTACTGAAACCCAATTCTGTTCAATTAGGTAACATCTAGCTCAATAAGATTGAATTTATTTGTTTCATGTACAATCCTGTGTTGTGTATAATTGTTTTCCTTCTGTTTCCCTACCATTTCCTGCTCTTCTTATTAAAGGTTTTTATATATTAACATTTGGTTTCCTTGGTTCTGAAAGGCAATTCAGTTGAATTTCTCACTGCCTTCCTCCTAAGCTTCAAAGTTCTATAAGATATGTTATTTGTGTTTGAGGAGAGTAAATTCAGAACTTCACTCATGGTTCATACTGTACCCCACAAGTCTGTTGAGCTGGTGCTGTGAGAGCCCTGAAAATAGGGTTAAAATATCATTCATACAGCTGGACAGAATCGGGTGAGGTAAAGGATAATAATCCTGCCTCATAAAAAGATATCAATACTTCTTGAGGGTGTGAATCCTTATACAGAAACTGGTTTGTCCAGTAAAGAACCCGTACTATCTATCACAAGCCACCTTCAGACCTCTGTGCTAAATGTGAAAAAATATGGGAGGAGATACCAAGCACCTATAAATTGGGATCAAAGCTGACCTCTATGCACCCATACCTCTATTCAGTTTTAATAATCCCATGTTTAGGCACAATGATAGCCTGAAATGAGTTATGGTTATGCAGCAGCAAAACTAATTTAGCACCATTGCAGTCAAGCAAAAAAGCAACTTTTGTATGATGGAAGTGGTAACAATATGTATGGAAATACAGGCTTTTATAATGTACTTTCGGGAATTTCCAGGGAATGCTTTGCTGGGTTTGTTGCGTATGGCTTCACTTTATCTCTAGAATAAATGTGCAATTATTCCAAAAATAATACCAATAATATCAAATAAAAATAAAGAATGAAACCTGGCAAATAAGTGCAGGGGTCTTTGGGTTGGTACCCATTACATATATTTTTGAGGAGGAAGAATTAAATGAACTTGCTTTCCAAAGAATTTCCACTGAATGCAAGCATGGACCATCAGTCACTATCATCTGTGGATACTAGCAGCACAAGGTCACCACAACGGCCTGTTTAATTACCAACAACTGTGAGAATGCAGGGCTAATGTTTAATTGGGGCACCTTTGGGAAAACATGCAGGATAGTAATATAATCAGTCATAAATGTTTTTAAAACTCTACTGTAACAGTCATGACGTGGAAAGAGAACTTGTGTTTCCTTCCCCTCTCCAAGCCAAAGCAGAAGCATTGACTCCTGCAAGGTACAGTTTAACAATTCTCATTCCAGCAATGAGTGGTGGATTCAATCCTGCTTGGGTCTCTTTCACTATTATGTTCCCTGTAAGGGACATATTGTTGAAGCAAACCCCTGTAAACTTCCCACCCAATGCAGAGTCCACTGGCAGATCACTCTGGGTGACCCACCCAAGGGAGATAAGGAGCTATTTTCACAGGACTCTTGTGAAGCTCAGATTCCACTGAATAGGTCTGATTGTGTTCAGTCTTCTGCTGACTCCGGTGTGCAGCCCTAGAAATCTCCATAATCACAATACTGCAACTAATATTTCTATGAGAAGAAAGGGCTTGCTATTGAGATTAAGGTCATGTTTGTGTGATCAAGTCAGATATTTTCCACTTGCTGATTGAAGTTCCTGCATGTTCAAACTAAACTTATCCAAATACAAAACACTATTTCTGTATTCCCAGGAATATAAGCTTCTTGTTTTATGGAACATGTAAACAGCACTAGTTACATACTGTCTTTCCCAGGAACATTTGAGTATAGAGTTTCAAAGGACTCAGCAGTTGGGTTTCTAAAGGCATGAGAAGAGGCACGTCTTTGTTAAAAGTAAGCAAAAGCACCCTGCACACATACACACCGACTGATAATTCCTCCGACCAATGGTTTGCCCACATTTCTAATCTGTGAGAGGGTGTTTGATATTTTCCAGAATGAGCTAATAAAGTTCTGTATGAAACTTCAGTGTGGTCCCCCTAATACATGTCCATGTGTTTTCCATTTCTAGACCATGGTATTGTAGATCTGATGACTTGCTCTTATTCTGATACCAAAATAATTAGGGGAAAATTTGTTCAAATGTGACAAACTAGCTCCCTTCTGCTATTCCATAGTGAAACCCTGTCATTGCAAAAATGGCAATAATTAATTCTGTTGCCTATCAAACTCCCTGTGGAATCTGAATAGGAAAGAATTTGAAACATGGTATTTAGTAAATATACCAATTAGAGTTTAGAGCTACTCCTAGAGATTAACAATATATATTATTCAGGATTCAGACTTCTTTAAAGACTGAATGAGCATTTATATTTGCCTTTGAAACTCTAGATAATCTAATAAGGGAGTTGACAGTGGACATAGTGTGATAGCCCTTGAGTGGGGATTTTTCCTTGTACTCAGGATGCTGATATTTCTGGTGATGCTTCTTGTACTGCCACCTCACACAACATGCAAAGCTCACATTGTGAAATGTCATGTCCATGATCCACACCCTCCACTTCACAAGTATCACAAGTCAGGAGACCTCATCCTTGGTGGCATAGCTTCTCACAGCTACATCATCTCTAATGCCTTAGCCTTCGCTGAAGATCCCCCACAGGTATTGCCCGAAGAGCTGGTGTAAGGACTTCTTCCTTTGTCCCTTTGTTTAGTCAGCCCCAGAACTCAAATCTGGAAGCTGTGCCTTACTGATTTTTTTCTTCTGTATCTTCTGTTATTTTCAAAAAAAGAATAGAAACATTAAAACAGGTAATTTCCCAAATGCCCAGCTGTAGAAGGAGAAACAGTTGAGAAAATTTTGAGGATACATAAATCAGATGAATCCATTGTCTGAATGAATGAGAACAGAGACCTCATCTGCCAGTGTTCCACAATCTTAGGAAAACAGATGAGGATGTTGCATAGATCACCAAATGTATTAAATGAATGGACTTCACATTAGGGGAAAAATCAAATAGTTTTGCCTTTCCTTTGGTCAATTTGATGTTGAGTTTTGTTTTGTTGCAAGGGCAATATGCAATATGCTAAGTTTAATTATTGTGATCATAGAAAGATAATAACAATGCGATTAATGGTATACTGAATGGGTTAAAACTTCCTGTTCCCCATAACAATAAAATAAGGAAGACTATAATAATGATTAATTGATTTAATCAACATATAAGCCTGAATATTCTAACTGCATATCTATTAATTTTAAAAACCATTGTCTACCTTATTCTGTAAATGAAATTAAATCCTAAATCCTAAATCTTCTTCTTCTTTTTTACCTTCATATATTCCTGATAATGGTACTTACTGATCTCATATTCACATCCTCTCCATTCTCTCCCCCTGCACTAGATAATTTATTGTTTTGGTTATTGTCCACTAATACTTCCATGATTAGGTGAAATGCTGTTTATTTCTCAGAATGGTTGGCTAACAAAAACAAAACCTTGTTATTTTCCTTTAAGCATCTCTTATGCGAAAAGACTATTGACTTTAAAAATGCATAAGATTACTGTCATGAATACAACCTATTGTTATACATTAAGTGAATGTTAGAATCACAGGTTTAAAGTTAAATATGCCATTTACATTATAAATTTTATTTTTTCAAGTCAAATATTTTTGATGAGCATTCCTTTGGCCAAAATTGAGTATGAGACCTGAATCCATTCTCATTTCTGGGAAAGATGTCAAGCATTATGTTGAATTTTCTTTTGGCCAATACAGGGCTGGTGTTTCAAGATACAAAATTTCAGATTTTGGCCAATAAAATGAGCAGGGTTGGTGGTTTCAAAATAATAATAATAATAATAATAATAATAATAATAATAATAATAACAACAACAACAACAACAACAACAACAACAACAACAACAACAACAACAACATTGGTTAAAATGTTGTAATTCTAATTTTACACAATGTAAGATATCTTTCTAATGCAGATTGCAATTCTTATTCCAGAATGGTGCCTAAGAATTACCAGCACATCCTGGCCTTGGCATTTGCAGTAAAGGAGATCAATGGCAACCCTCAGATGTTACCTAATACCACTTTGGGCTTCCACATCTTCGACAGCTATTTCATTGCAAGGGGGACATATCATGCAACACTGCTCCTTACGTCCAGCCCGGACAGATTCGTCCCCAACTACAAATGTGACACTCAGAATGATTTGATAGGTGTCATTGGGGGACTTGATCCCCTAACCTCTCTTTATGCAGCAACAGTCTTGGATATCTACAAAATTCCACAGGTATAACAGTCTCTGTGCTGAGCACTATGGGTTTAAGGCGGTTTTCTCTTAATGTTTGTATTGTCAACCATGTTTCACTTTATGGTATAGATGCTAAAATATGTAAACTGGTATTGTGAATAAAGCATAACCTTAAATAAAAAATCCTGAATTTATTAATACAATTAAGAAAAACAAAACAACATACTTTTTCATTCCTCTAGTTTTTTCATCATCTGAGCTTATAGAAAATTGAGGATCAGCTTGAATGTAGCCGGGCAATCACCAAAAGGAGGTTAGATGCATTAACTCAAAGCAGAGAACAATGTGATTTAACAGAGTTGCACCTTTGTTAATCTTCATAGAATACAATTATTGAGAAATAGATGAAATCAGCCACAAATCTTTTCGGCAAGAATGTACAAATGACACCAGGGAAGCAAAGGTCATTCATCTCCTTTATCAATATTCATATATACAGTCCTCAAGCTCCAGCTCTCTCAATTCCATTTGAAAGTGTCCATTCATAACTGAAATAGAACACAAGTCTTAATAAATATTTTACAATCATTAATTGAAGCATAGGGACCCAACTCCATAAGCCATGACAATTTGTTTACTTATTATTACTTAAAACTGCTTAAATGCAAATGAAACCTCAAAATCAGTTAAGAGAAGAAGAAAAAAAGAAAAGAAAATCACAACCAAACCTTAAAACATATAAAGTTTAGAATACTGCAACAATATAAATTTACCTCAGCTTCCTAAGCAACTGAGTGGGGTAATTTAAAGAAAACTGTTTTTAGCAGCAATTAAAAAGACCACAGTGAAGCCGACTGCTTGATCTAAAACAGGCAGGGAGTTTCAAAGTGAAGGCACTGCCAAACTAACCAATCTTCTTACAAACGCAGAACATATATTTTAGCGGTCACATAGGGACATGTGGGATAAGGTAGTTCTTGTAGTTTTGCAGTTTTGTTTATTGTGCTGCTCTACATTTTTAAATCTTGCAGAAAAACTCACTGGATATATCCATTAAAGCATTCCTATTCATTCTGTTCCTTTTCTGCACCCTCCTCCATGTAGCTCACATATGGTCCTGCTCCCATCATGCATGATAAAACTCCAGGCCTCTCCTTCTACCAAATGGTCCCGCAAGAAGCCCTTCAGTATGAGGGGATTCTCTCCTTACTTCTGCATTTCGGGTGGACATGGATTGGGCTCCTTACGATGGAACTTGAGAATGGAGAACAATTTGTGCAAACAGTGGTTCCAATGTTTTCCTCTAGTGGTATCTGTTTTGCCTTCATAGAAAGAATCCCCAAAGTATCTTTCATCACTGAACTAAAAGACATGATGCAGGAGTGTGCAAAAATACGTGATAAAATAATGGGTAGCAAAGCCAATGTGATGGTTCTCTATGGAGAATCTTACTCAGTGATATTTCTTAGATGGTTTCCATATTTATCAGAAGAAGAAGTGATAGGAGAGGATGCAAGAGGTAAAGTGTGGATAATGACAGCCCAGATGGAGCTGACTTCTGCAGTTTTTCAAAAGACTTGGGATACACAAATAATCCATGGGGCTCTGTTTTTCACAATTCACTCTAATGCTCTACCAGAATTTCACAAATTTCTTGAACACATAAGTCCCTCCACCACAGATGGTGATTTTTTCATCAAGGACTTCTGGCAACAAGCCTTTGCTTGTGTCTTCCCTAGTACAGTCACAGATGTTATGGATCCGAATATTTGCACTGGAGAGGAGAACCTAGAAATGCTTCCTACACCTTTTTTTGAAATGAGCATGACGGGCCATAGCTACTGTATATACAATGCTGTTCATGCCATGGCCCATGCTCTCCATGTGATGTTCTCATCCAGACTCAATTCAAGATTACTGGAAGACAATATGAAGCTGGCATCTCAGGTTTATCAGCTGTGGCAGGTAATGTGGCCAGATTTACCTTGAGACTGTGCGCCATTAATTGGTGTTAAAATAGTGTAGTAAACAATCTCTGTAATGGTTCTGGTCCTTGTGAGATGCAGTTAACATTGTCTTTATTTGTAAGACTGACATAAACCTCTCTTTTCTCTCTTTTCAAACTCTAGTTCCACCATTTCCTCAGGGGTGTGTCATTTAATAATAGTGCGGGAGACAAAGTTTCCTTCAACCAGAAGGGGGAGTTGGAAGCTGGGCTTGATATTATTAATTGGATTGCTTCGCAAAACCAATCCTTTCATAAAGTTAAAGTTGGGAGAATGGATCCCCAGACATCTTTGGGGAAAATGTTCACCATCCATGAGGATGCTATAACATGGCACAAGTGGTTTAATCAGGTACAATCAAATTGTCGGTATTTTGAGTCCTGATTGTAAACACAGTTTCACTGGACAATGATGTGCTTGGATGTTATGAAGAATTCACGAGTTGATTAAAGAAATTAAATGTGAAGTTCCGAAACAGGGGATGTGCTTTAGATTTTATTGAGAAGTTGTTGGAGGAACAAAAAATATGCATCCTTTATATTGAATATATGTAAAATAATTATCATTGCTTGAGGTCAGAACGTAGTCTTGGGGCTCTGGAGAAGCAGCATTTGCTGTCCGCCAAGGCCACAGCATGATCCCAGGGGAAAAGGCCAATGAGGTGCCTGTAGGAAGGTGGGCTTGCAACCCTGTAAAATAGAATCACACCCGGAGTCCCACTTCTTGGATTGCCATCAGATTCACTACCCACCCACCCAGGAAGGGTTGTCATTGTCTGTCTGACCACATCGGGGCTGATGGGCCATAGTTGGGTTGGTAAGGTTTGCCTTAACTGCGGCAATTCACTCCAGCAGAGATTGTTCCATGGGCTGGATTGTGTACGTCCTTGAGCGCGCACCCATGGTTTTCACCGTTTGCGTCTGCGCAGACAAGGTTTCCAAAGCTATGGAAGAGAGTCCCCAAGCTGCACAGCACCGGTTTAGCACAGTGATTGGGGATTCACTGATTGGGTGGCTCGGTTCAGGGGAGGCTCGTGGGCTGGTTAAACGACCCCCGTGAGCCATAGCATCATTTCCAATGGCAGTCCTGGCAGGATCCTAACACCTGGTGCATGTCAGTGGGTAACCTCTGATTAGGACTGATCCTACCTTGCATATAAACCAATAGGTGGATTCCTTAATACTAGGTACATACCCAATCACTTCGCCAAAACCTATTTACGTCTGTAATCAGTAATGTTTTGGCCTATTTCAACCCAATAACCATCTTATGTCTGATTTTCCCCTCACTGGGCTTCAGGCATCATGCACCTCGTAATGCAAACACACACTGATTTCAGTGAGGCTGCTCAGATTACTACAACAATGAATATCACCCAAAATAGTTAAAATTCAAATTTCATCCATAGGACTAAAGTATATATCCCCTATAAGTATTGGATACATGCAATAAGTATATGTCCCCTATAAGTATTGGATACATGCAATAATTCCTGACAGCTGTTTGAAGTCTTTGCAGTAAGAGGAAGGGTGGTGAACAAACCAGTTAGCCTTACCTCATAGTTGTCTTCTACCCTCTGAAGGGGAAAACTTTATTTCCCACTTGCTTCTGTCAAAACAAGAAATAATACTCTGTAACACATTGATTCCATCTGCCCCACTATATTGGGTAGTCTCAGTGACAAAGCGAGGGTACAGTCCACGCCATTAGAAATGCATGTTTCTTTTTTAAAAAAAGAAAAAAGAAAACAAAACTGTTCTTCCTAAATAAAATTGTTTGAAAATTGGGGTTGAGACTATTAACGAGAGTTAAATCATTCATATGGAACAAAATGTCCATGAACACTCTCTTTGATTGTGGGATTGGCAAGATTATAAGGCAGCATTAGATAATTGTTCCAGGTACTAGATGCAGGGGAGTAGTCAATTGCTTTCTCCTGGAATGCAGCCACCATTAATGACCACCCTTCTGTTTCTGATAGCAGCTTTGAACATTCAACACCCACTCTCTCTGTCTTCTCCAAACTGCCTCAATTTGAGAAAATGGCAACAGGTTACCTGCTCAAAATGTGTGCATTCTATTTTTTCCCCCAAAATTTTTTATTGGTTTTTACAATATTAACGACAAACAAAAACACAAAACGAACAAACATAACAAACATAATTCATAACCTAATTGAAAATAATAGTTATTAACTTTGTAGAGTGACTTCCTCGTTTCCCCTTAGTAGAATTTCATTGCATATCCTTATAACGGTTTCCCAAATCCCAATTTTTATACACTTTAAATTAAACATTAACATCTTTAACTCTTCTCCTTATAGTATTAAACATATTACTTTATCAGTTAACATAGATACAATCCTAAGCCCATTAAATATCTGGAAGCTATTTCCAGTTAGTTTAGCTTAACAAATGTAGCTAAATAATTATTAAATTTCTTCCATTCTTCGTGGTATTCCTCCTCCTTCTGGTCGCGGACTCTTCCGGTTAGGTTGGCTAGCTCCGAAAAATCCAACATCTTCATTTGCCATTCTTCTACTGTTGGTAGTTCTTGAGTTTTCCGCTTTTTAGCTAACAAAATGCGAGCAGCAGTTGTGGCATACAAAAATAATTTAAGATCTTTCTTGGGCAATTCCAAACCTGTTATTCCAAGAAGAAAGGCCTCTGGTTTCTTTATAAATGTATATTTCAACATTTTTTTCAATTCATTATAAATCTTTTCCCAGAAGTCTTTCACCCTGGGACAGGTCCACCACATATGAAAAAATGTTCCTTCCTTTTTTTACATTACCAACATATATTATAACAATTATGATATATCTTTGCTAATTTTACAGGAGTCAAATACCATCTTCATTATATTTTCCTTTAACAATGTACATGCTGTGAACTTGACCCCTTTCTTCCACAATCTTTTCCAGTCTTCAAACATTGTATTATGTCCTAAATCTCTTGCCCAATCTATCATCACAGATTCAACTTGTTCATCTTTTGTATGCCACTCCAGCAAAAGCTTGTACATTTTAGATAAATTTTTACCTTCAGTATCCAACAACTCCATCTCCAACTTAGATTTTTCCAAGGCAAAACCGTTTTTCTTATCTAATTTATACAATTCATTAATCTGGTGATAATGTAGCCAATTTAGCTTATCTTTAATTTGCTCAAATGGTTTTAATTTAGAACCTTCCTCTTCCTCTATTAATAAATCATAATATCTCAACCATTTGGTATTCATTTTTTTTTTTCCTGGGCCTTTGCCTCCATTGTTGAAAGCCATCTGGGCATCTTTCTTTCTAAAAGGTCTTTGTATTTTATCCAAACATTATACAACGATTTCCTAATTATATGATTTTTAAATGCTTTATGGGCTTTTACCTTATCATACCACAAATATGCATGCCAACCAAACACATTATCAAATCCCTCCAAATCTAATAAGTCTGTATCTTCTAATTTCATCCATTCTTTAATCCAACAAAGTGCAGCAGCTTCAAAATAGAATCCCCCTCTTTCTTTAGAATCAGTAAGTAATTTATATTTAATTCTGGGTTTCCTCCCCTGCCAGATAAATCTAGAAAGAGCTTTTTGCCATTCTTTAAAACATTTCACATTATCTGTAATTGGGAAGGCTTGAACCAGAAAAAGCATCTTTGGCAGCACATTCATCTTAATCACAGAAATCCGGCCCATTAATGACAATTTTAAGTTAGACCATACAGTGGTGCCTCGCAAGATGAAAAGAATCCGTTCTGTGATTCTCTTCGTCTAGCGGTTTTTTCGTCTTGCGAAGCAAGCCCATTGACGGATTAGCGGATTAGCGCTATTAGCGCTTTTAGCGGCTTTTAGCGGCTTTTAGCGGCTTATCTGCTGATCAGATCAGCTGATAAGCAGATTAGCGGCTTAGAAAAAGGGGGGGGGAAAGGGGGAAAAACCAGCAGGAACTCGCAAGACATTGTCGTCTTGCGAAGCAAGCCCATAGGAAATTCGTTTTGCGAAGCACCTCCAAAACGGAAAACTCTTTCGTCTAGCGAGTTTTCCGTCTTGCGAGGCATTCGTCTTGCGGGGCACCACTGTACCTCTAAATCTCTTTTAATTTCATTCCATATTTTCTCATAGTTATCCTTATATAGATTCAAATTTTTCCCAGACAGGTTCACCCCCAGATATTTAACTTTTTTCACAAAATGTAGGCCCATTTTTTCTTGTAGTAGTTTTCTTTCTTCATTATCCAGATTTTTCTCTATTACTTTGGTCTTGCTCTTGTTTAATTTAAATCCTGCTACCTGACCAAACTCATGTATTAGCTCCAGTGCTTTAACTGCACTGGAATCTGGATCTTGTAATGTCAAAACTAAATCATCAGCAAAGGCTTTTAATTTGTATTGTTTCGAACCTACTGTAATACCTTTAACTTGTTCATCTTTTCTAATCATACTTAGCAAGACCTCCAGAACCGAGATAAACAGCAGAGGGGACAGTGGGCACCCTTGCCTGGTTCCCTTCTCAATTCTAATTTCCTCTGGAACCACATTATTTACAATAATTTTAGCTTTTTGTTCTTGATAGATTGCTTTAATACCATTTAGAAAATCATGACCTATCCCCATACTCTCTAAGTTATGTAACATAAAACTCCAAGAAACATTGTCAAAGGCTTTCTCAGCATCGATAAACATTAACATTGCTTTACAACTCTTTTTTGCTTCTAACTTTTCCAAAATATCCACAACATTTCTAATATTGTCTTTCATATGTCTTCCAGGCAGAAATCCTGCCTGATCTTTATGAATATACTCAGATAAAACTTTCTTTAGCCTATTAGCCAGTATATTTGCTAAAAAATTATAATACACATTAAGTAGGGAGATTGGTCTGTAGTTTTTAACATTGGATCTATCCAGACCCTGTTTAGGAATCAGAGTAATGTAAGCTTGTTTCCAGGTTTCATGTGCTTTGCCCCCCCCCCCGTAAAATTGAATTAGATATTTCTACCAGAGGTTGCATAAGCCAATCTTTCAATGTCTTATAATATTTCGCTGATAGACCATCAGGTCCTGGTGTCTTGCCAAGTTGCATTGAATTTATTGCGTATTCCACTTCCTGACTTGTAATTAAGCCTTTTAGTAGATTCTTTTTATCCTTTGGAATCTGTTGCAGTCCATTGTTCTTTATAAATTGCTCGATTTTCCCTAAATCTTCTTTTTCTTTTTAATACAGTTGTTTATAATATTTATAAAAACATTTTCTAATGTCTGCAGGGTTCTCTACCGATTTTCCGTCTGTAACAATGTTTGTAATAGTACTTTGTTTTTGTCTCTTCTTTAGTTGCCAGGCTAGTAATTTCCCACATTTATTTGCAGATTCAAAATTTCTTTGTCTCATCCATCTTATCTTCCATTCAGTTTCTTGCTTAACTAACTATGAATACTGAACCTGTAAGACTTTAATTTCTTTTTGGATCTGCAAATTCTTTGGGTTTCCTCTAAGCTTCTTCTCTTTATCTTTCAGTTGTTCCATAATTTTGTCTTTAGTCTCATTCTGTGACTTTCTCCTAATTGCGTTTTGTTGTATCAGAAACCCTCTCATTACCACTTTGCTGGCCTCCCAAATCATCCTTATTTCCGTTCCTTGATTAAAAATGTGTGCATTCTAGACAAGGTGCACCTGCATCAACACTTTTATATTGTGACCAAAAGTTCAGTTAAAATTAAGGTAACAATTTAAGGTTGACCCCCCACAAGTTCTTGAGGATTCCAAGCTCTATATTCTCTTTTTTCATTCATGGATTAGGCAAGGCCTATTTCTGTATGCAGTAAGAAGTGCATTCCTGGTTCAAGCAAGAAAATGAAGGAAGGGAAGCCATTTTGTTGCTACGACTGCATCCCCTGTCCAGAAGGGAAAATTTCAGACCAGAAGGGTAAGCAGTAATGCATATAGAAAGAGGAAGATTGTATGAAATTCAGAGAAACAAGGCTAAAAATGCACAAGGATGTGTGTATACACTAGGACTGCATTCAGATAACACTTTATTCCATTTTCCAAACATTGTTAGCTAATAATTTCAATTTTTTAATGTGGCCTTTTAAAAGATGTAACAGTAGATGCTAGAATTTAGAGGGAGGTTTCTTTACCACGTCCATGTCATTAGCATTCAGTACTAAATGCATTTGCAATTTTGTTAACCTGTAAAATTGTATAGCCATACCTCTGCTTACGTATCCTTCCGCTTACATAAACTTCGGGATATGTAAGTGGCAAACCAGGAAATATATTGTGTGTACGTGCAGAAGCAGTCCCTCCATTTGCAGAAACCTCTGTATCTGACGGAGCTCCAGAATGTCTGCAACCAGAGGTACCACTGTATTTGTGTTGTAACTTATTGTGATGAAATTGCAGGGATTATTTAAGGGATGCAGGTATAAGGGACGCTGGTGGTGCTGTGATATAAATAACTGAGCCTAGGGCTTGCTGATCGGAAGGTTGGCGGTTCGAATCCACACGACGGGATGAGCTCCCGTTGCTTGGTCTCAGCTTCTGCCAACCTATCAGTTCGAAAGCACATAAAAGTACAAGTAGACAAATAGGTACCGCTCTGGCGGGAAGGTAAATGCACTGGCAGAAGAAAAGGAGTGCGGGGGGAGCGCACCGCCCTTCAGCACGATCCCAATGGGGTGCCATCACAGCTGCCCTCCCGCCCATGCTGGGTACCACGCCCCCAGTACGCGTGCCAACCCCACCCCCGCCTACTCTCTGCCCCCCGGTGCTGAAGCATGAAGCTCCACCACTGGGTAAATGACGTTTCCGTGCACTGCTCTGGTTTCACCAGAAGCAGCTTAGTCATGCTGGCCACATGACCCAGAAAAACTGCCTGTGGACAAATGACGGCTCCCTCGGCCAGTAAAGTGAGATGTGTGCCGCAACCCCAGAGTCGTTCGCGAATGGACTTAACTGTCAGGGGTCCTTTGCCTTTGTAACAAAATATATTTCCTTCCAGCCATATGTTGTATTTCAATTGCTTTTGTCAGCTAATTTGAATTGCATGTGTATAACAGCCTTGGTAGAAGCATTGAAATACAGATTACTAGTGCAATAAGCAAACATGCATAGCAGGGCTCTGTGGTATCATTTCTGTTTGCTTGGTTTTCAAGTTAAACAAAATGGCTGCTTAAGGCCTTAAAGTTTGGAAGAATTTGAAACTTTCCACTTTAGAAAGACTCAGCCTTAATTACTGTAGTCACACTACATTTTACAGGATGAATAACTTATTCTTCTCCAATTTAAATTGTAAAATTGGCTGCTCTTGAGATTAACGGCATGTTTGTGAGATTATGCCAAATATTTTCCTTTTCAGATACGATTGACTGTGCTACATGTTCAGACCAAACTTACCCAAATAAAAACCATAATTTCTGTATTCCTAAGGAAATAAGCTTTTTGTCTTTTGAAGAACCTGTGGGGCTCAGTTTAGCCTTTTCTGCTCTTTCCGGTTCTTTGGTCACCATTCTAGTCCTCTTCACATTTATGAAGAACCACAACACTCCCATTGTCAAAGCCAACAACCGGCAGCTCACTTACACTCTCCTCCTCTCCCTCCTGCTCTGCTTCCTTTCTGCACTGCTATTCATTGGACAGCCTCAGATGGTGACCTGTCTCCTCCGACAAACTGCTTTTGGCATCGTGTTCTCAGTGGCTGTTTCTTGTGTGCTGGCAAAAACCCTCACTGTGGTTCTGGCTTTCATGGCCACCAAGCCAGGATCCAGAATGAGGAAATGGGTGGGAAAGAGGCTGGCCAATTCCATTGTACTTTCTTGCTCCCTTATACAAGGAGGCATTTGCATTGTGTGGCTGGTAATCTCTCCCCCGTTGCCAGAGGCTGATGTATACTCAATGGCTGAAGAAATAATACTTGGATGTAATGAGGGGACTGTGATTATGTTTTATTGTGTCCTTGGCTATATTGGCTTCCTGGCCATTGCCAGCTTCACTTTGGCCTTCCTTGCCAGGAAGTTACCCGACACGTTCAATGAAGCCAAGTTTATCACTTTTAGCATGTTAGTGTTTTGCAGTGTGTGGTTATCCTTTGTTCCAACCTACTTGAGCACTAAGGGGAAATACATGATAGCTGTGGAGATCTTTTCTATCTTAGCCTCCAGTGCTGGATTGTTGGTCTGCATCTTTTCACCCAAATGCTACATTATTTTGTTGAAGCCTGAATTGAACAAAAGGGAACAGCTAATACGAAGAACTAACTGAAGAATTAAATATTTGTTTCTATAGTTTATTGAACCAGGGTTATGCTAATTATAAACTGCCTCTTCATTTTATATTAATTTAGTGTTGATTTTTCTTCTACATTGGATGCTACTAAAACATCAGCTCTCTCTAATCAAGATAATAAAATTGTTGAGCTTCCCCCCCCCTTACAAAGACACCAATAAAACAAGTTTGTATCATTGACTTGACAAAGTGTCTCCTTTCAGAAACTCCTCCCCAGATATCAATTCCACCTTTGAAATCCCAATAATGTCTGGGAAAATCTGGTCTTAAGGCAGCCCTAATTTTTATATATATTTGATTTCATATTTATTTCTCAATCTGGGAAAGTTTGTGAAGGATAGATTTATGAAATTTATTAAGATTTGTTTTAAACCACTTTCAAAGAGCGCATTTTCATATCAATGTAAGACCAAACAAACAAAAAATATTGATGGAAACATACTTTTAATAACATCAAAATGCATCAAAACATTTTATGTCTGAGTGTAACCTTGAGAAATTAGTGGGGGAAGCAATTTGGCTAAATGGACTGTATGTTATGGCAAACTGCATATATTATGTCAGTGTTAGACATTCTAGTTCAACTGAAAATGAGGAACAGTAGAATGTAGAACAGAGAGGAGGAGGAGGAGGAGGAGGAGGAGTTTGGACTTGATATCCCACCTTTCACTTCCCTTAAGGAGTCCCAAAGTGGCTAACAATCTCCTTTCCCTTCCTCACCCACAACAAACACTGTGAAGTGAGTGAGGCTGAGAGACTTCAGAGAAGTGTGACTAGCCCAAGGTCACCCAACAACTGCATGTGGAGGAGCGGAGAAGCGAACCCGGTTCCCCAGATTACAAATCTACCACTCTTAACCACTACACCATGCTGGCTCTGAATAGAAGGAGCAGTTAAAGAAAAAAAATGATGATACCTTTAATTCCAATTCTCATCAAAGTCTTTTGCATCTATTCTGCCTCCATATAGCCCTGACATTTAGGATGTGGGTGTGGGAAGGAGATTTGGCAGCCACATGGCTTGGAATCCCTGACATAAATTATGACGTCCATTTATAGACCCAAGCAATTGCCTATGCAGAAACGCAATAGAAATTAATACTAAATCTTTCTAAAATTAAAAGATTGGGATGAATGAGTAAATTGTCCCTTCAAAGAAAACAATACCTCACTTATTAGAAGTAAGGATCACTGGTCTATTGCCACTTCTATTGGGGTTCCCTTATATGCTGCCTCTGGTTCCACAGTGGTGGCCATGCACGGACAATAAGGTTCTTTATAGATGAGTTTCCACAGGGCTTCTTTGACATCTTTGTTTCTCAGACTATAGATCATGGGGTTGAACATGGGTGTGATGACAGTGTACAACAAAGAGAAGAGTTTATTGAGAATGGGTGACTGTTTTGCTGATGGGGCTGCATAAACAGTACCTAAAGTGACATAGAACAGTGTCACCACAATGAGGTGAGAGGAACATGTGGAGAAAGCTTTCTGCTTCCCTTTGGCAGATGGAATTCTCAAAACAGTCGAAATAATTTTGGCATATGAAGCCAAAGTGAGAAGAAAGGGGATCATTGTCACCATGGATGCTAAAATGAATGTGGTCATCTCTGCTATATGAGGGTCAGCACAGGAGAGCTTTATAATAGGGCTTAAATCACAGAAGAAATGGTCAATTTCATTGGAGGCACAGAACGGCAATCGGAAAGTTAGCACGATAGTCACTATGGGAGTCAGGAATCCACTTATCCAGGAACCAGCTGCCATCTGAAAGCAGACTTTGATGTTCATGATGGTTGTGTAGCGAAGTGGATTGCAGATGGCTAAGTACCGATCATAAGACATCACTGCTAAGAGATAGCATTCAACGACTGCCATGGAGCCAAAGAAATAAAACTGGGTAATGCAACCAGAGAAGGAGATGGCTTCACGTACTTTAAGAAGAGTCTTCAGCATCTTTGGGACGACTGAGGTTGTATACCATATCTCCAGGAAAGAGAAATTTAACAGGAAGAAATACATGGGTGTGTGAAGGCCTCGGCTGAGTGATACAGTAATCAATATGAGGATGTTGCCAGAGACTGTAATCAGGTAGATAGCCAAGAATGTCACAAATAGAAAGATTTGTAGACCATGAAGATTCCCGAATCCCAAGAGAATAAATTCTGTGATGGTTGTTTGATTGTTTTCTAGTAAAATGAGCATCTGAATGCAACAAAAAAATTATAACAAAGAGAAGAGAAACAATAACAACTACAACAACAGTAAAATGGTTACAGTTATATGGAATAAAATAAAAGTACAATTCAGACCACAGAAAGTATTTCTAGCTGCTTCTTTCAGAATATCCTATGTACTATGTTACTAAATAGAGAAGAAACAATAGTTAGTAGCCTGTGTTGTTGTCCAGAGTTGTGGAATCACTGTCCTAAAACTGCTACAACTTATCTGGCTGATGCTGGGTAAATATACAATGTCAAGTTAGGGGCTGTGCAGGCACACTGAGAGAGGGTTGCAATCCAGCATGAGCTGCTATGGCCTCATATCCACCAGGGATCTGGAAAAATATTTGGAGTTTGGGCTTAGTACACATTTTGTAACAGGCCAGTAATTTTTAGTATAGACCCTGAAATCCTATACATGGTCAGTTAGAAGCCCCTGGATTAATTTATTTGATGTGGTTTACTGCTACACAGGCATGCAAATGATTGTAGTTCTGTAGCTTTATCATATGGATATAGGAGTAAGGTAGGGTTGCCATATTTCAAAAAGTGAAAATATGGACACAACATTTTTTGATTTCTCTCCGTTTTACTCCTATTCATTTCTCTGACAACAAAACTTGCAATTTTCCCCAAGTCTGTAAAGCCATGATGAGCATCTGGACTCAACAAATAATAATAAAGCCATTAAATCAATTTGGATGGAAATAACATTGTAATGGAAATGGCTACTCCCCACATGAAATGGGGGGCACTGTTTGTGTGGTCGTGCGCAGCCTCCCCCCAAGCCTACGCAATTCCCCGCAATGCAGCCCACCTTTGCCTCCCCAAGCTAGATACCTGGAGGTTCCTGCCTAACCTTAAACAATAACCCAACCCCAGCTGGGGAGACGTTGCCAGGGGAATGGGCCAGGTAGGATTGGGACCGCCCTGCACACACAATAGAGGGTGGAACTTACCTGGGAGCCCTCAGTCAGCTCCAGAGCTTCTCCCACCCGACCCTCCCTCAGTTTATGCCTTCTTATTGCAGGTTACCTCTTCTTTACAAGTATGCATATAAACGCCCACTGCCTAAGTCAAGGTCTCCCTACATCTGAAAGTTTAATAAAGTTGTGGCCAATTTTAATCCCATAGCATGTTGTCATGAATCATTACTCCACCCAGGTGTCGCCTGGGGTCAGGGGGTCTCCGCCTGGCCATGCAATATATTTATCACAGCTCAATAAAGACACAATTCCCCCTCCCATGTTCTGAAGGAATATTCATTTAAGAGGACTTGCTTTTTCTTGTATATTTGAGAGGAGACATTTATAGCAGAAAATTTTATCCAGTGCTATGTACTATTGTGCAGTGCGAACGAGTAGAGGTATTTTTATACATTTTTATCCTTAATTTCAGTTCCTTTCAGTTCCTGTTCATTTCATTTGAAATGCTTTCAAAAAAGTATTTATGCATTTCCCTTCAGAACTGTCAAGAACTACACTGCATCTTTCAAAGATACACAATTTCCACCAGGTAATGAAGTTTAACCCACCAGGTCATATTCAATTGGAGTCAAATTGCTTAAGCAACGCTGTGGAAAATCAGAATAATCTGGGGCAATCCAGTGCTTTAACAGGAATACTATATTGCCATGAATTGCCTGGTGGAAACAGGGCTCCCACACATATGACAATACCCACACATATATTACAATCCAACTTCTGAATAATTATGAATAGGATTTCACAGCATATAATCAGTATATTGCTCAATGTAGGTTTTATACCCCACACATCTTACTGGGTTGCCCCAGCCACTCTGGGCAGCTTCCAACATATATAAAAACCATAATAAAACATTAAACATTAAAAAAACCCTTCCCTTTACAGGATTGCTTTCAGACAGTTTGGGGGCTGCCTAACTCCATACCCCCAACATTTCTCCAATGAAAATAGGGACATCCTAAGGAAAAGTGGGACATTCTGGGATCAAATGAGAAATCGGGATGGCTTCTCTAAATCAGGGACGTCCCTACAAAATAGGGACACTTGGAGGCTCTGCAATCCAAATAACAGGGAAATTAGCTGAAGTGATCATTCTGCCTTTTATTTCTACACAGTTGCTTACCATTGTACTGAAATGAATGACACATGAAATGCAGTCATACACATTGGTTATTTAGATATAAGTTGCAGTACCTTCAGTGGAGCTTACTCTTATGTAGTGTGTGCAGAGTCTTAATAATCAAAACATGAATTTCTTTGGGGCCACAATCATATGCACACTTACTCAAACAGAAAGTGCCGAGGAAATGCTCATAGGAAATTTAACTTCTGAGTGAATGTGCTTTGGAGTTTGCTGTTCATCACTTTCTTCAGCTCAAATGAGCAAATCACAATGTGCCAGTTACTTCTCCATCCAATTAATGATTAACTAATGAAAATCACTCTTACAACATGTGGTAATGGTAACCGTTATGTTATAGCAGTTTCAAAGATACCATGTGCAACACTTGCATATATTTTTTTTTCATTTGCCAACGGCTGGATATGTGTCCTGATTCCCCTGATATGCCTTCCATTGCCCATTCAAACAAGGTGGCAGTCATGCAATCATGAGTATGTATGTGTGAGTTAGACTGATCCCAAGCTCTTTCTTACTTTCAGGATGTGAATTGAGAGTTTTCACTGTTTATCTATAGCAAGGTCCATGATCAAGAAGGTTCCAAAGCTTCTTGACCATGGGAGTTGCTAGAGTTTTATCATGTTAGAGTATGCAGACACTTGGACACAAAGGCACCGGGCAAAATAAACAAGCATAAAAAAACACAGGTGTTACTAGGATCTGAGTTGAAATGTCCTAAAGATTTACCAGTATTACCTTCCTTTAGGGTAAATTAGTGAAAATTATGAAAAGGTCTGCAGATAGATGTAAGACTGAATGGCTATAACTTGAAATAAAACATGCTGAATAAAATAAAAGTGCTGTGATATGAACCTCTGAAATCAAACTTATTAAAGATAAATTTAAAATAGCTTACCATTATAAAAAATGTCCCATGTAACCATTTCTTGATTTTCCGAGAGGCTACAAATAATTCATTTAAACGTTTTTCAGGCCGGGGAGCTGTATATTTGATCCTCCTCCCACTTTTGATATTTTAGAAACTAACTCTGAATTAAGGTTTGATCACTTCATCACCAAATCAAAAGCAGACGAATCACAGATTATGAACGTTGGGTGTATATTTAACGTCCCATTATACATCAAAGTTGATTCTAGTGCAGTGACTTAGACATTATACTACAATTGACATTAAAATATAAAGTGAATGTCACACACTACAATATTTATTCCCAAAGGAAAGCTGTTTCTAACTGAGATAGCATCAGCCAAGTGAACTTTTTGAAGAGGAAGAAAAGTTGAGTTAAAGAAATTACTTTGCTGATTCCTTTGAGGCAGCTAGAACAATGTAAACATATAGAGTATGACCTTTGCATAAGATTAGCACCAAGTTTGAAAGAAATTAAATGACAGTATAACAACCCTTTCACCCTTTTTAATAATTGATGCATTTTGTATACTGTGTATATTTTTGACTTCTTTGCATTGAGTAATTCTTTTTTGGGGAAAAGCCAAATGAAGAAAAAAACACATAAATACATGCTTTAGAATTTATTTAGGATTGTTTGTTAGTTATGTATATTATTTAGAACACACACATATATTCCACAAATGTAATAATTCAATGTTATACCCCCATATGTATTAAAGGCCAACTAGCATAACCTTCTATGCTTAACCATAGAACAATTAAAAAGAAACAGAAAAAAACAGTCCTTTGTGCAATTTTTCCCATGTAAGAAATACTGTGCAAATGTGTTGTGAATCATGATGAAAAGGAAATAAATATTTTTTTACAAAAATGGCGCAAACGCAAGATGGTGATTGCTTCAAAACATAGCTGGTTTTAAATCCT
Source organism: Podarcis liolepis (assembly GCF_965112155.1). Taxonomy (NCBI): domain Eukaryota; kingdom Metazoa; phylum Chordata; class Lepidosauria; order Squamata; family Lacertidae; genus Podarcis; species Podarcis liolepis. The sequence continues at coordinate 26,132,383 of NC_139573.1, read as the reverse complement.
TAAGTATTATTTTAGTGCATTCCACTTACATGTAATTGTGCTGAAAAACTGGAAGTTCTATAGAGATGTGATTTGTAGATAGATAGATAGATAGATAGATAGATAGATAGATAGATAGGAAAAAACAACTAGAAGTAACTAGAGGCAATTTTGACCATGGCTGCAATGGCCAGAACCAATCACTGAGCCATGGTGTCTAAACAGTTTATAGATGCTCTAGGTAAAAGGTAAAAGGTTTTTTTATTAGGGTGAGGCAGGGAAAGCCATCATTAGTATCTGCCATCCCTGGGGATCGCCCTGCCCTACTTCCCCCAAAAAACCAACCTCTTAGAGTGCAAAACTATGCAGGTGCCGCTCTGGACATTCATTTTGTGAGAAACAACTGTCCCAGTTTTAATGTTTGCACCCAATGAATGATGGCATAGCAGTGATTAGCAATTTTGGAAATCTATCCAAATAGACAAAATGAAGTCAGTGGGTATATCATTCTGGGGAAGAAGCTTCCTAATTCATTATTAAGCCATTTTGCTTGTTTTCTGCTAGTGGAGAAGTTACTGTTGTCCCAGAGAAAGAAATGGTTCATTTTCTTTTGAGTGACAGAAATAGCTTTGTAACACACATAGTGGCCCTCTACGCACCAGCTGCAAACAAACGAACAAACAAACAAACAAAAACAGGAAATAGGACAAATGATTTAGATAAAATTGCTATACAATGTTGTGGTGATTCTGAGATTTAATCTTAAATCAAGCTTAATTTGAATTGGTTGGTGTCTCTAGTAACTGCTTTTAATAAACCAATCTTTTGCATAGCTCTGTGTGAAGAGTATTTATTGGGTTGATAGGCACACACTTTGAACAACACACAGGTTAACTCTATGCTCAAAGTTTCAGTTCTCTCATAGAAAGGTGTTTTATGGAATCATATGTGGGGTGGACACACCTAGGGCTATCCAAATGTCCATGTAAAGTGTGTGTGTGTGTGTGAGCACGTGCACAAACAGAAATCTTACTCCAGTCATCTGCAACTCTCTTAACAACTAGACTGTCTGCTGCTAAAATCTAGGCCAACTAATACAGATTTTATTTATTTATTTCCCTTCCCCTTCACATCTGTGCTTTGTTAATCACCTGCACAATACTTTTCTCAACACATCCCTCACCTCTTTATTTCTTAGAGTATAGATGAAAGGATTCAAAAGAGGCACCACAATAAGATTGAAGATGCTCACTACTTTGGTTCGTTCTAATGAGGTCTGTTTAGATGGCTTTACAAACAGGAAGATAGTGGAGCCATACCAAATAATCACCACAGCAAGATGGGAGGAACATGTGGAAAAGGCTTTTTGTCTTCCTTTTTTGGAGGGGATGCGTAGGATGGTGAGGATAATGTAAATATAGGAAAGAAGGGTTGTCACACAGGAGCCTACAATGACAAATATAGCTGTGAAAAAAGCTGTTATCTCAAGAAAGTGGGTGTCTGTGCAGGAAAGAACTATCCAGGAATCTAGGTTACAATAGAAATTATTGATAACATTGGGGCCACAGAAAGACAATGTTGTGAGCAGATAGGTTGGTATACACATAGCAAGGAATCCACCAAGCCAACAGCCTGCTGCCAACTTGCTAGAAAGATGAAAGTCCATAATGGTGCTGTAATGAAGGGGAAAACATATGGCCAAATATCGATCATAAGCCATGATGGCTATTAGAAAATGCTCTGTGCACCCAAAGGAAAAAATACAGTACATCTGCAAAATGCAACCTGTAAAAGAAATGCTTCTGCTTCTTCCGAGGAACATAGCCAGGATCTTTGGGACAGAGGCTGTTGTGTACCATATTTCCAAAAAAGAGAGATTGCAAAGAAAGAAATACATGGGAGTATGGAGACGGCGATTGGTTACTATTAGAAGGATAATACAGAAATTTCCCAAAATGGTCAAGATGTACATATTTAAAAAGATGATGAAGATTGTTAGCTGGAAATGTGAAGACCCAGGGAAGCCAAGCAGAATGAATTCCATCACTCTTGATTTATTTTGCTCTTCTCTGTTGTTTTCTCCCATCTGTTCTTTTCTTTAACCTGCTGGAACACAATTCTGAATGAATATGCAGAACATTTCTCCTTACCCTCAATATGAATATTACAGACAATCCCTGCACAAAGTTGGTAGAATTTACATCAATTGAGGTTTGGTTTTGGGGTTTGTTTGGTTTTTTTTTTTAATAAAAAAAATCTATATCCCCCCTTAAAAGGAATTCCCAGCATTGCTAATACAAAAACTGATATGAATTTTTGAATTATAACTGCATTTTGGGAGACAAGGTTACCAGAACAATATTCAGTACAGTCATAACTCGGGTTACAGACGCTTCTGGTTGCACGATTTCGGGTTGCTCACTGCGCTGAACCCAGAAGTACTGGAACGGGTTACTTCCTGGTTTCGGCGCTTGTGCGTGTGCAGAAGTGCTAAATGGCGCTTTGTGCATGTGCAGAAGCACCGAATTGCGACCCGCGCATGCGCAGACACGGCGCTGTGGTTCGCTGATGCTGTGGGTTGCGAACGTGCTTCCCACATGGATCACATTCGGAACCCAAGCATCTACTGTATTCTAATAGTATTTATAACTAGGGATCTGTTACTTTAATATGAGAAAGAAACTGAGAGAAACCAAAATGGACAGATTTGACAATTCCTACTTGTGATCCAGGATGCGGGTGGTGCTGTGGTCTAAACCACAGTTCGAATCCCCATGATGGGGTGAGCTCCCGTTGCTCAATCCCAGCTCCTACCAACCTAGCAGTTTGAAAGCACGTCAAAGTTCAAGTAGATAAATAGGTACTGCTCTGGTGGGAAGGTAAATGGTGTTTCCGTGTGCTGCTCTGGTTTCGCCAGAAGTGACTTAGTCATGCTGGCCATATGACACGGAAAAACTGTCTGTGGACAAAAGTCGGTTCCCTCGGCCAGTAAAGTGAGATGAGCACTGCAACCCCAGAGTCGTTTGCGACTGGACTTAACTGTCAGGGGTCCTTTACCTTTACCTTTACTTGTGATCCAACCAACTGAACACAGACCACCAAGCTTGCCTGAATGGTGCCAATGTGTCCATGGGAGCCTAGCAAAAACCCATTTTTGCTAAATGTCTGGAGCTGCAGAAACTCAAAAGGTTGTTTTCTTGAGTTTTCTCATTTCAGTTTGGAATTCAAAGCACCAGTGTTGCTTAGTGAAAGACCAGGGTTCAAATTCCTATTCAGTCATGAAGCTAACTGGGTGATCTGAGCTCAGTTACTGAAATCAGATGGGAAAGTGAGGTACAAAGACAATAAATAATATCAAACAATACATAAATATTTAAAATGACCATCCAGTTGGTTCCATTTTGTGTTCTGGGTTCAGTTTGTAGAGGTTGCATATTGTATAGTCTGGTCTCAAAATCAGATTAAATATGGACTTTTAGATGTTTATGAGAGTTTTTTTTTAAAATCAAAAATTTTAACAAATAGTGTTCTCTCTCTCTTTTTATATACAGGAAATCCAGCATGTAAGATTCAATATCAAATTTATCTCAAAGCCTACATGTTCTGAAAACAAACAGAGCTTGGAAGCTATTTGATTTTCTTAGGCAATATGCTTCCTTCACCTTTCTGAGAATGAGAGTTTGGTTGCAATCCTGTACAGAGTCAAGACTGCTTTTATCCCACTAATGCCCATACTTGTGCTTGCTTCTTCAGTCAGTAAAGATGTTGCTCTAAATTCACTAACACTGCAATCCTATTGACCTTGGGAAATGTAGCTCTCCCTCTCCAAGGAAACAGAGAGAGGAGCATCTTTGAACTGTGAGATCAGATTTCATAAGGCCACCCCAAAAGCTGCCATAAACCTTATCTTACTATTGCCAAAAAGACTACCAAAGAATATTTGGTCATGCTGGAAGTGGATCAGGGAAAAGCATGGATCCAAAGGAAACAAAGTCTTCCTATTCCCTGAAGCTGCCATATACATGAGAGGGACATTGTTAAGAAAATAGTAATAATAAAAAGGGGGTATAAAATACTGCTTCTCTCTCTCTTCAGCTCTTGCATCTTTAGTTTTCTCCCACTGACCAACACACTGGTACAATTGCTTTATATGCATTTTAATGTATGATTTTATAGGGTGTTAGGGGGTGGGAGTACCTCTGGTAGGAGACACATTGTGCTCTTTTTGGGTAGCTTATCCACCTTTGACCCCCACTCTGCACTCAGCTCTCACCTGTGCTCCTAGAAGCTATCAGAATGAGATAGAAGCCATATCCCAGAAACAGCTTCAGCTGGCTGGCTAAACCAGATGAGGGTAGCCAAAGGATCTCAATCCCTCAGAGAGTTAAGAACTTGCCCTGCATCTTAAGACAGGCGCCAGCAGATTGAATGCATGAGACCAATAGTGGGTCCAGTGGTCACGAAGGAGGTTTCTTCGTGTGCTGTAGAGAGAAGTAAGGGGCAGATGGGGCCCATTTACCTGGGAAGGTACCCCTCTAGGATAGGGAAAACTCTGATCCTAAACCTCTGCTGTCTTGTGGGATATCTTCAGGAGAAGAAAAGGCTAAAGAGTGAACCCTACCCAAATCTGGAGCCCATATGACATTAGGATGGGTCCTTGTGTGCCTCCTTCTGGCAACTCCTGCAGCCAAGCTGGTGCCAAACATATTTCTCTGTTTTCCTTTGGATCCCATCAGCAAGGCCAAGAGTGGGGTGTACATACTGCCCAGGGTTTTGCCCCAGGGAGGTCACTAATGCAGCACTAATATCACTCCCAGAGGTGCACTCCGTTATCTCTCAAGATGACAAATGCCAACATTTTAATGTAAACAGATCAGCTGCTTCTCAGCTGATCTTCATGCCCAGAGGCCAATTGTGACCCTCCCGACCTCTCTCTCTGCCCTTCCCCAGATGAGACTCCTCATTAGTCCTGCTCTGTTCCTTCCTTGAGTGCTTTTGCCTATCTGGAATGCGTCCTTCAGCTATCTTAATGGATGGAGGGTGAAGATACATGAGGAGTGGATTCTTTGCAGAAGCCTCAGGCTTTTGCATGGCTAGAATGTATTGCAACAGTAAGAGTCACATCTGTTGTTTCTTTCCCCTTTGTCTCTAGTTTCACCCCCTTCTGGCATGTAGCTCTTTCATGCTGCAAACAAAGAACTGCAGCCCTTGGGCTGAGAAAAGTTCCCCTACTCTGATATTTTTATTATTATTACTGGCAGGGAAAGCTGCAGCCAGCTGTTCAAAGTAGTATTTTTTTCCATTTGATGGATTGCTGATCACAAATGCATTTAATATTTAAAAACTGTCAGAAAAAATAAGTAAAGAAAGCTACTTCACAGATATTTATTGCATCATCCTTTCATATCCATACACAGACAATATTGCTTTGAATTTTCATAGCAACCCACTCACCCATCCTATAATTCACACATACTGTATACATTTTCAGTCTCTCAGTCATCAGCTACTTTATATTTATTACATCCCTCATTGTTTCTACTCACAGAGTCTAAAACCGAACCGGGAAAGCCCATCTAAGCACCTGAGATACAGACAGCTGAGCAAGGTATATTTATATCATTGACACGATCAGAGCTTCCCTTTACATTTTATCTCCAAGGAATTCATACAAAATGTTCTCAAGCAATTATGGAATAGATTCCCCCCCCAAGGATATTTCATATTTTTTTGCAGTCAATTCTCTTCATGGTTTTGGATTGCAATGATAACTCAAATTTCAATATGAAATTTCAATTTCTAATAGAGAAGAATGAAAATGCCTGGAGCTAAATTAAACACCACTATGGGTATAAATAACAAGTACTCAAACTGGCTTTTATAAAATTGTTGTTGTTGTTGCTGCTGTGCTGTTTTGTTTTATCATTATTCCATTTATATCTCACCTTTCCTCCAAGAAGTTCAAGATTTTGTACATGCTTCCTATTTCCCTTCCTATTTTACCCTAATAGGAATCCAGTGGCATAGGTTAGCTGGAGAGAGCATGGTTGGCTCAAGGTCACACTGTGGGCCTCATGGCTGAGTAATGCAACACGTGAACCATGACAGCCCACTTGCATCCTCAGATGGATGTAAACTGCATGCAGCCCATTGGTTCAGCATTTTTGAACCTGTACTTTCATTTTCCCATGGGCCTTTCTCTATTTTACATTTTAATCTACCACCTTTCTTAAGCACAGGATGGCTAACAATTCGTAGAATGATCTTAAAACTGAACTTCTTTCTTTTTTTAATTCCCAAATAATAATAAAAATATAAAAAGACCACCCATGAAACAAACTCCATACCCAAAAGAATTTCCCATTTTCACTGCCACTGGTGGCACATCTATCACCACATAGTTTTTTGTAGGTGGCCTGGGGGAGCTACTGGTGGCATAAATATGTGTGTAATGCCACATCCAAGAGCCTTTTAAGTCAGTCTTTCACGAGTTTTAGGATTGACCCCTTAGCTTGTTTCATTTGTTAATTAAAAAACACCAACCACAGAAATTAGAGTTTTTTCTCTCCAGGCAGGTGCATATTTGTGGCTCATGGGTCTTGTGGAAATAATACAAAATGAACACCAGTTTGGGGCGAAATGAAGCCATAACTTTGATGATTAAACAGTAGGTGGAGGTAGTATGGCAGCAGGGTGAGGATCAAGTCTTTATTCTACTCAGCTTCTACTGATGGAATGGCATTCCTTTCAAGGTTGGGAAGCACAACCCCTCACCTTAGGAGTCACCCAGTACTGAACTCATGTATCAGTGTTGAGCTCAGTACTGAACCAAGCATCCGGGTTCCCACTAGGGAACCCAGAGAGATATTCCAGGAAGGCAGTGTCAAGGACGAGCCAGTGGTTTCAAGTTCCCTGGAGGGAGGGGGGAACCTGGGAGCGGAAGAAGTGGTTGATGTGCCCGAAGGGGAGGGAGATACTGAGGAGAGATCTGTTAGAGTACGCTTAGAGCAAGAAGCAGGAATGGCGTAGGGAAAAATATGGATTCAGAGCTGATTTGGGATCTAACAGACCCTAGGTCACACTCTCCTGTGCCCACTTTGGTGGTTTCCCACTGTCTAACACTCCTTCTAGGGATATAGTGTGTCCTCCCTAAAAGAGGGCACGTGTTGCGGTGAGACCTGGAGACCGACTTCCTGGTTGTGGGTGGGACTATTGGATAGCCACAACACCCGAATTGGTAGGTCACTCGTTGCTGGGTGTAATCTGACCAATGGGGTGCAGCCTAAACAATTCAAGGGACCTATTTAATCCCTTGCATGTGACCCAGAGATTCTCTTTCGCCTCTTGCAAACGGAACAGAGAGCAACCTGTCCTGTGTGTAGCTGAGAGACTTGCCTTTGATGATTGTCAGTTGGTGATATTGATTCCTTTTATCCTCTTTCCTGGTTCCTTTCTAATTTAATTTATTTTCTCCTCATCTTAATTTAACCCCCCACCAACCCTTCACCTACAAAAGGGTCTTTTCCCGGCGTGGGGCTTTGCACCCAGTAAAAGGGAGCTTGCAGTTGTTCCATCCCCATCCCCCAATTAGGCTTCTGCAGCCCCTTTGAAAATGGGGATGAATTCAGCTGAGGCTGACATTTGGCTTACCCAATACAATGTGGCTTTTATTCGTGGAACTGCGCCTGCTTGGTGGTGTGCTTGTAGGCGCCCACCCTTCTTTAAAATCTGAAGTGGGGGGGGGGGACTTGGAAGAGTTGAGAGCAGCTCTTCCTGGACTCAAAAATTTTGGTCACTGATGGCAGTGATGTGTGTGGCTCGGTAGCCAGTTGCCCAGCTGCCACCAAGAGGGCCAGGAAGTGTGTCCAGAGCACAGCGGCCATGAAGTTCTGGCCTTGGGTGGGACGGTGATCTGTCACCCGGGCATTACCTTCAGTGATCCATCCCTTTACAGGCTTGATGGGATTCATCTGTCTGTGATTGGGAATGATTTGTGGCTGACTGCAGTGTTAGTGGGGTTATGGGATTGGTTACAGGTGTGAGTGGTTGGCGGTGGGTGCGGGTGCTCGTGTGGTCGATAGGCACTGGTTCAGGTGATAGGGATGGGAGAACGGTCTCACCATCCTTATGTGAAGGGTATTCCATTAAAGGAATCCAGGGACTCAACTTGGTTTGGTCAACCCCCGAGAGGGGCTGTGCCTATGCCTGAGTCCAGGGGAGCATCTGGGAGAATGGACAGAGTCTGTTCCCGGGCTTTCCACCTACCACAGGTGTTCACCCTTGGCTGACTTATGATAGTGCTCTGGGTCAGTGCTACCTGCAACGGTGTAGGGACCTAGTCAAACCAGAGCCTATGCAACCACTCACTTTTCTGTAATCAATAAAGTTGTGGCCTAAATTCTGCCAAAAACCAAAACTAAAATTTGAGTCAAATGTGTTTTTATTTAGGGGAGAGGTCTCTGGGTCTGAACACGCAACACTTTTTCCACCAGCCAATTGTTTGAGTGAGTAAACTGGTGTGATCCTTACTGGCAGAGCCAGACAGGTCTGGGCAGAGACCTCAAAAAAGCTTCCAGCGTTGTGGATTAGGGGTGTAGATTGCTCTGCCTCTCCTCATCAACTATGCATAAGATTGCATGGCAAGCCTGTTTCCTATTAATTAAACATTAAAATTATCTCAAAAATGATAGCAAAACCTCTGTGGCAGAACAACTGAATCATTTATGCTATTTGTAGACACACTGGAGCTGGAAATGGTTGCCGTAATCCAATATGTCTTCCGCACTTTTTATCTATCTGGCTTTTGGGAAGAACCAAGTGGAAACGAAGCTGGTGGTAGGGATGGTAGAATCTGTCAATTTTGGTATCTCTGTTTCTCATTGTTTCCAATCTTCTCCACATTTCATCATCAGCTTGTCTTGATGATGATGATGATTTTAGAAAGTCACTCAGTGAGCCATTTCTGCTCTGACTGCAACTGAGAGATTTAAAGGGCAGCAAGATAAAAGTTTATATCCCATTCAGGAGATATTGCGCTCTGTCTGCTCCTTAGATATTTCTTATCTGCAAAAATAGATCTTGATCACCCAACAAGAATGATAGATAAAGCAGCAGGGATGAGCAGGTCGGTTCCTATGGCTTGGTGGGCCACATGAGGACATGAGCTTTGAGTTAGCCATCCCTACCTTAAACTGACCTTCCCCTCCCAAAATAAAAGCTCTAAAATTATTTGCTTATCTATAATTTCTTTTTTCCTTCAATTACATCCTGAGTAATGATTGACTGCAGTGATGTTCCAGATGCACGCAACATAGAACTACACTTGTATATACTGTGTTTTTGTTGTTGCTTTTAAAAGAGAGATATTGAAACAGAGTCTTGTCACTATTTGTTAGCTGCTCAGGGATTTTTTTTCCAGCTGCAGATGCTATATATAAATAAAGTTTGTGACTGAGTTTCCTCCTATACCCTAGGGAGAAAAACCCATTCTCCCTGATCCAATACACCTGACACATTAAAATAAGTAAATAAATACACAGATATTACTCCTGCGACTTAATAATAAATCAAGCAGCACCCACTGCATTTACTCAAAGTGTATAAATTTATTGTCTGTAGTCAGGAGAGAATTCTCAACAAAGATGCATAAAGGTTGAAACACATGGGATCAGAAACTAAAAAATGTGTTGCAATGGATTAGGCAAGCACCATAAATTTTCAAGTGAGAATGCTTATTATTTTAATGCAAGAAAATTCACAGATAACAATAACAACTTTTTTATCTCCAAGGAATGAAGTTTTTTCTTTAATTGTGACACTGGTCTTGAGGTCTTCATCAGCTTAATCGGAACAATAGAAAGGTAAGAATTGCCTTTATTATAAATCACTTAGGGCACAATCCAGGACAAATTAATAGAACTAAACTCTACTATTTCAATGACAGAAGTTTAGAGTGTTCAGAAGAAGGGAAATAAGTTGTATTTGTAAATGTAATGGTTAATGTGTGTAGATGTGGTAGTAGCGATTTCCCCAAGAATTATATTCTTTCAAATTTCTTCATGGACTTTCCAATTAACTACTCCTGTTAATTGGAAATCAAACACAAAAATAAGTACCCACTCACATCTATCGGCTCTAAACAATTGGGACAACTGTAAATACTTTTGCTATAATATGTGATCCCTATTCCATGGGACCATACAAGATCACAGCAGAGAGAAATGCCCTCCCTCCCCCACTGTTCCACAAGACCCGACACTGCCACCTTCCCTTTTGTGTGCATAGTGGTCTGGACTTGGAAAATAATGGACTTCTCTTGCTCTATGTTGGACAGCAAAATAACACATGCTTAAAGCCATTGATAAAATCCCATTAAAGCCATCATTGTCAGCATCCTAACACCAGGAAAATCTTTAAGAAAAACATTACAAAGTGAAACTTTTCTAGAGCATCTCCTTGTTTAATAGGTTTAAAGTTTGGATATAGCCCTCATGACTACAGTTTACCATCCTAAGATTATGAAGCAAAGAAAAATCTCTGATAAATTTAATGAAAATAGAATTTTATTAATCAGTTGCTGGAATAGTAAATTTCAGGGGAACATATATTATTTTCATTAGTGTAAATCATATTCCTGTGATAATTTATTTCTGTGTTGTTTGGTTTTCCAATATATTTATTTTTTACTAATGATATTAATATGCCAAAGATCCAGAGTAAAAGAGAGTAATTTTGTAAACAGAAATCAAAGCATCTCTCTGCCCTTCTGACAGAAAATGCAGCATGTATTCTACACACCCACTAATTCTAGGCTGAAGACCTGTAACAAAAGTGTATAGAAAATAGAGGTGTAAAAATGGACAAAATAATATAAACTGATTTATGAATAGAAATCTTTACAGTAAGACAAATTGATATTATATGAGAAGTAGTGATATTTCATTTGAGAAAGAAATTATTTTGAACTAAAGTGCTAAATTAATAAAAACCTCTCACAATGAACTTTTGGCTTATATTTTTATTTCCTAATAGTTATTCTATGGAGAGCATTATTAATGTTTCTTCAAATAAGTGAGAGTATAAGAGCCACCATTTCCAATCACTAAGTTTTCATGAATGTTGTTTTGGCAGAAAAACACCTGATTCTGATGAGAGAAGGAAATGACTCCACTGTGAAGGAATTCATCCTTCTGGGTTTCTCTGGATCTCATGAACTACAAATCTTCCTTTTCACCCTCTTTTTCTTTATGTACATCCTGACAATCACTGGAAATGTGGCCATCATAGCTTTAGTGCGAGCCAGACGACAACTCCACACACCCATGTACTTCTTCCTCTGCAATCTTTCCTTCCTGGAGATATGGTACACATCAGCCTGCATTCCCAAGACTTTAGCAATCCTTGTGTCCAAGAGCCACCAAACCATCACCTTCACAGGGTGCATCACACAGATGTACATTGTTTTCTCCTTGGGATGTACAGAATACTTCCTGCTTGCTGTCATGGCTTATGACCGCTATTTGGCCATATGTCACCCATTGCACTACCACACCATCATGTCCAAAATGTTGTCTGTCCAAATGGCATTGGGATCTTGGATATGTGGCTTTGCAGCGATTTCGGTACCAGCCTTCCTTATTACCCAATTGTCTTTCTGTGACTCCAATGTTATCAACCACTTCTTTTGTGACATTGTGCCTTGGATAGTCCTTTCCTGTACTGACACGTACACATTAGAAATGGCATGGTTCATACTTGCTGGTATTGTCATCATGGGCTCATGTGTGATAACTTTAATATCCTACGTTTATATCATCACCACAATATTAAAGATTGCATCTGCTGAAGGCCGTCAACGAGCCTTTTCCACCTGTTCCTCCCATCTCACAGTGGTGATAATATGGTATGGTTCCACCATTTTCCTACATATCACACCTGCCAAGCATCAGTCACTAGAATTGACCAAAACTGTCACTCTCCTGAATACTATTGTAACCCCTTTGTTAAATCCTTTCATTTACACACTCAGAAATACTGAGGTGCAAGAAGCTTTCAGGGCCACATTCAGATTCACAACTATGTTACAAATTAGCAGAAAAGACAGAGGCTGATGTTCTGTATATGTGTCATTTGCATGGTGCATGGGACATTTCCTGGCAGTGCACAGAATCATCTGTGCTTTTGATGTAGGACTTCTGAATTGCTACAGTGTCCTTCCCTATTCTCACTGCTCTCTGTCACCACCATTCTTTATTATCCTCATCCATTTACTAAAGATGAAAGTATTAAACAGAAGCTTAAATCTCTCAAATTCACATCAAGTGAATTTCATTTCAAAGGGACTAAAGTAGGCATAGGCAAACTCCAGCCCTCCAGATGATTTGAGACTACAATTCCCATCATCCCTGACCACTGGTCCTGTTAGCTAGGGATGATGGGGATTGTAGTTCCAAAACATCTGGAGGGTCGGAGTTTGCCTATGCCTGAACTAAAGCATCCCTTTGACCCAATTCCAAATATCCGAGGAAAATAATTTTATATCTAACATTGTTTCAGAAATTGTTCTCAATACAGGGTTGGCCTTCCCCCTAAATAATGCTACATTCTCTGATTTCAACAGGTGTAGGAGAGCCCCAAGAATGTGCATTATGGCCCCAGGTGCAGTGAGCCCGAAATTGTTGGGGTTGGAGCATAGGAAGATGTAATAAAGCCTACCACACTTCTGAGTGCAAACACACCCAGTTCAAATAAAATGGAGGCTGATCTAAGGCAGGGTCAGATTTCACTCAGGTCTACTTCAAAAGTCCAGCCCCTTAGCTCGCCCATGATTGGTCAACTCACGGGCAAGTCCCGACAACCCCTGCAAATGATGGAGGAGATTACATTGTCCATTGGTCATGTGGGAACAGGAAGTTTCCCTCCCGACTCCCCCATGACTGCACCAGTCCACAACTCTCATTGCCACTGGAACGGTAAATTGACTTTTCAGAAGAAGGCAAACATCTCAGACTCATACCATGTCCCTCTGAGGAGAAATTGAAAGAAACTAAGACAAAGCAGTAAACTTATCATTGCTTCCCCTTAATTGTGTTTAACATGAAGGTCAACAGAATATGAATAAACATTTAAATGGTTTAATATGCATTATTTACGGACGCTTCAAGCTTCATGTACATTTTTACTGAACTACTGTTGCTGCTACTATTTCCTTATCTCTCCATTGGTAATAGCACATACCTTCCAAATGTCCCAAAATTGCTGGGGCTGCCACAGAAACAATTAAGCTATCACTGCCACAAGAAGTCCCAATTTAAGCTGCTCTTAAAGGGGCTTGCAGTTTTAGTGTAGCTGCAATTTTGTCCATGGCCCCTTTAATAGTAGCTTGGCTTCTCATCTTCTGCGCCGTCCATAAATATGTTATGCAGAGAGGAAGACGGGGGGGGGGGTGAAACAAACATTGATGGTGGAGGGCATTTTTGAGTTATGGTGTTTTCAGAGCCTGCAGGACCCAGTAGGAGAGGAGAGGGGAGGGGAGAGAGCACTTTCAAAATGTGAGTCTACCCTACTAGGAGGCTGGAAGTATCTTGGCTCTCTCCCCTTCCCTCTTGTGCCTTCAGACCAGGGGTTGCCAACTTTTTTTGAGCCAGTGGGCACATTGGAATTTTGAGGAGGTGCTATGGGAACCAGTCACAAAAGGACTATTGTGTGGTCATGGCACAACACAAAATGGCTGCCATGATTTCATGGCATAACATGAAATTGATGCCACAATTAAAAGAGCAGAAAAAGAGACAGGTATAGGTATGCATCCATCACCTTCCTCCATCAATTGTGGGGGAGGGGTGCATCTATATAAGTCACCACTGCAGTCGTTCATGAAGAAAAGTTTTTTGCAGCTTCCCTTTCTTCAGAATGGGGTGGAGGGTGCATATCCATTCCTCATATCAAATGAAGCATGGGACTGCCTGAGAGGGTATGTTTAATAAAGGAGAAGTTGAACCAGTGCCAACAAGATCTGAACAGGAAGAGCTAATAATCTCTGATACACTATGTTTTTTTGAAAGGATATATATTTCGAACACTTTCAGGTGCCATACTGGGGGGCACCCTGGTGTCTGTGGGTGCCATGTTGATGCATTCTTCAGAACATACCCTCATACTGCTGTGGTGATTCTACAATGGTGGCTTAGTTGATAAACACCTCGCTACAAACGGAAACATACTACATTGGGAACAGGACCCAGTGGGGAGACCTAGATTCAAGCCATCACTCAGCCAGGCTCTGGTGTTTTTGAACCAGTTACCAAATGTGGTTCTTTAGTGCACATTTCTCCTTATATAAACCATTGTGCAAGCAATTTCCAATAACAGGATGCATTTTTGTATGTTGTCTCAACTAATCTATGCATTTTAAAGCACATTTCTCCCTATTATATGCTTTTTGAGAATTTTGTTGTTGTTGGAGACCTAGGGTACTGTAGCCAAGCCAAGGTCAGTCGGCAAATGAAGCAAAGAAAGCTAAATCCCACTGATTTCAATAAAGTGCCGCCTTTCAAAATATTGTTAAATGTGTTTTATCAGTTCAGTAGAGAGGCAAATGTATGGTAACTGGAAGAGAAAAGAGAGAGGAGGAGGAAGGTGGAGGAGAGAGAAAGACACCTTGTTGCTATCATTAGCCACATTCTAAGTGGATCTCCCAGCATTCCATAAACTTATTAACGTAATAGGACAGAGGTGGGATTTGTGACTAAGCAAAGCCATAAGAAGGAAATCTCTTAGGCTATGAGAAATTAAAGCTCCAGGGTTCTACTCATTTAGGATTTCTCGTTTGACTCCTTTGAAAAATTACATCCCTCACATCTGAGCTTCTCATCACCTTGAAAGAGGACAGATGTAGAAGTGCTTCAGTAAGAACTTTAGAACCATCCAAGTATGGATTTCCTTCTTTTTTTACAGTTGCCATTAGAAAGCATGGAGAATGGGCCATTGAAAGGTCTACCTTCTCCAGAACTATTGCAATCCAATAACTAGTTAAAAAGAAGATGTGCAGTGTAATCGTGTCTGTTCAAAAGTAGGCATTGCTGAATCCAATGGGTCTTACTCTCAGGTAAGTGTGTACAAGATTTAAGTCTCAGGGTTCTAGATACATTGAAGCAGCCCATGCTCCAGCCAAATTTAGTAGGGTGCATTAACTCAATTTGAACGCAGTTCACATTCACACTATACATTTAAAGCACTCTCCTGTCACTTTAACAGTGATGGCTTCCCCCAAAGAATTATTGGAGCTGTAGTTTGTTAAAGGTGCTGTGAGTTGCTGTGGGACCCCTCACAGAGCTACAGTTCCCAGCACCCTTAATTACAATTCCTAAGATATTCTAGGAGAAGTCATACCTGGCAATGTTTTACAAATGTTATACAGTAAATGTATTGTGTGGATGTGATCATAAATTTGGCTGAAACAGACCAATGGTTTTTTTAAAAAAATATATATTCATAGTTGTGTTATAAGGATATGAAGAGATATTACAGAAACTGACAACCTGATTATGCCTGTGTTATTGTTTCCAAAGCCAGTTTCATTGGAACTTGATAGCTTCAGCTTCTTTTTCTTCCTCCTCCACTAGCTGTCTGCATTTGAACAGGTCAGTGACAGCAGTGAGGTCATCATTTTTATTTCATGTAGGTATCACATACTTTTATGTGTAACCTTATATTACATAGAGGTCAATTGGGAAATTCCTGTTTGTCATGGTATTTGACTGTATTCCAAATTAGCAATGGAGTATTTTGGTAACATTTATTACCTTTTTAGAGGGTTATGGTTTAGCTCTCAATCTTGAAAACCATAGAGAATAGCTTGAATTGGTTTTATTATTAATTGAAGGTATATACCGTAAATTGAAAGTCAGATATCACTCTCCGGATGCTAGACTCACAAACACATTTCAACTAGAATAAAACCTGAAGTGTATTTTGACAGTCCTGTACTATGTATGGCATCCAATGCTGTCTTCCCAGCTCCATAACAGAAATTAGTGTTTGCAATGCAAGTTCAGGTTTCTCTTCCCCTTCCTCCAGCTTCTCATGCACATTCCAAAATCTGGTCCTGAAGGTCCCCCAACCTTCCAGAGCAGATTTTTGGCTGTAATGGGGAGGCTGCAGTGAGGAGGGAAGAAATTTTAATCTCAGACCAGGAAATGGACCTTCAGCACACAATCAAAATTACAAGCCACTACTAAATGCAAGTAAGATGTTCAAAATGAGCAACAGATGCTCTCCTGAACTGAAGAACACTAGCAAAGGCTGAATAAATCTCTGCACACATTTTAAAAAGTCATTGAAATTGTTAATAATCACATGAGTAAGAATCTTGTGACTATTTTATTAGCTGCTGATCTACTTCTCATCTGATTTGCCCCGTTACGGATTTCAGAATTTCCAGATTGGTTTTTCAGACTATGCCATAATTACTAGTATAAGTGGATTTATTGATATGACTGATGTCACTTTGCATGAATCAATTTCACTGACTGTCGTCCCCCCCCAAGAATTGTGCTTAGCATGCTCTGTTTTTATTAACAGCGGAAGCAGCAATTAACTTACAGAAGAATGTGGAACCAAACCTCACATGTAGAATTCATAATTATGGGTTTCCCTGAACTTCCACAGCATCAGTTATATTTATTTGCATTTTTCAGCACCATCTACCTTCTAACTGTTCTGGAAAATGTCCTCCTCATTGTGACCATTTCATTGAACAACCACCTTCACACTCCCATGTACTTCTTCCTAGGAAATCTCTCTCTTTTGGAAATATTCTATGTCTCAGTAACAATGCCCAAATTGTTATCAAATCTATTGTTGGGTGAGAAGACAATCACTTTGGAGGGCTGCATCACTCAGCTGTATTTTTTCTTATCTTTGGCTTCTTCTGAATGCTTTCTCTTGGCAACTATGGCTTATGACAGGTATTTGGCCATTTGCTACCCATTACATTATGCAACACTCATGAATCACAGAGCATTCACTGTCTTGAGTCTGGTTTCCTGGCTAGGTGGCTTCCTGGCTTCCTTTCCATCAGTGTTGATGATCTCCAACTTGCAGT
Source organism: Podarcis liolepis (assembly GCF_965112155.1). Lineage (NCBI taxonomy): Eukaryota > Metazoa > Chordata > Lepidosauria > Squamata > Lacertidae > Podarcis > Podarcis liolepis. Next base: position 26,115,300 of record NC_139573.1, on the reverse strand, counting down.
TTTGCAGGAAAAATACAATCAGACACTTTTTCTGTGACCTCTCACCTTTGTTGAGGTTGTCATGCACTGACACTTCATCCATTGAGATGTTGGATTTTGTGGCAGCTTTAGCAGTCCTCATGCCTTCACTGGCAGTCACTGGAACATCTTATGTATGCATCTTTTGCACAGTTGCAAAAATCCCCTCCGTCAAAGGGAAGCAGAAAGCTTTTTCCACCTGTGTCTCACACTTGGCAGTTGTTTCTATGTTCTATGCCACCACCATATTCATGTATGCACGACCCAAGGCCATCGGAACCTTTGATCTCAACAAGCTGGTGTCCATCCTCTACACAGTGGTGGCTCCGTTTCTCAATCCTATCATCTACAGCCTTAGAAACAGGGAAGTGAGGAAGACCTTAAGGAGAGCTTTACATAACTCAGCCATGTTATCAAAATGTTTTCAAACAGAGAAGCTAAAGCCATCACAAAACTGAAAATTACCAAATTCAGATACCTTCTCCATTCACCATCAAGCATCACGTGATAACTTGTGCAAAGATAAAATACACTGGAAACTACCAAAACATTAAGAGGTTCTGATATGTGGCCTCTGTGATTTCAGGGTGGGTTTCAGAAAGTTACATTTCATCTAAGTTTTAATTTGTATTTTTTTAATTGTTGCTATATTTGTATTGTTCCTGTTATACCTAATTGCAAATTCAAATGTATCCCTATCGTGTTTTATGACTTCCTTGATATTATATGTGGGCTGGAACTGGTCTGTGACCAAAATAATAAAATTCATTCATACATTTCATCAGGTTTTCCGTCATACACTAAATCAGTTTATACAGTCTGATTTTGCCGATACTTCTTCCCATTTGTTGATTCCAAAATAAAGACATACCAAGCTGTCTAAAAGTTTCTGATTGCCAGGAGTTTTTTCTAAATAAAATGTAGAACTGCACAGCGAGATGTGATCTGAATTCACATGGATAATGTGCATTGTTGCAACCCTCCTGAAAATCACATGTCTTCTGGTGTGGATAAGTGTTCCCACGTCACATCTTGGAAAGGCAAGAACATTCATTTATCTAACAGGAGATTTTGGATATACTGATAAAATATAGACCAGAACTATGTCAGACATGGAATGGATCCTTAAGGATCTCATGAAAGAAGTCAGTGAATTCATGCTGTCGCAAACTGTATGTAAATGAATTGTTTCCAGGAACCTAGGCTGCAATCTAGGTCAACTCTTCTAACTTAAAATCTGTCCATGTGAAAGCACCTTTACACCTTGATTCAAAACACATTACAGTGGTAACTCGGGTTAAATACTTAATTTGTTCCAGAAGTCTGTTCTTAACCTGAAACTGTTCTTAACCTGAAGCACCACTTTAGCTAACGGGGCCTCCTGCTGCTGCCGCACCGCTGGAGCACGATTTCTGTTCTCATCCTGAAGCAAAGTTCTTAACCCGAGGTACTATTTCTGGGTTAGCGAAGTCTGTAACCTGAAGTGTATGTAACTTGAAGCGTATGTAACCCAAGGTACCACTGTACAGTGGTGCCTCGCAAGACGAAAAGAATCCGTTCTGTGATTCTCTTCGTCTAGCGGTTTTTTTGTCTTGCGAAGCAAGCCCATTGAAGGATTAGCGGATTAGCGCTATTAGCGGCTTTTAGCAGCTTATCTGCTGATCGGATCAGCTGATAAGTGGCTTAGCAGCATAGAAAAAGGGGGGGGGGACCCAGCAGGAACTCGCAAGACATTGTCGTCTTGCGAAGCAAGCCCATAGGAAATTTGTCTTGCGAAGCACCTCCAAAACGGAAAACTCTTTCGTCTAGCGAGTTTTCCGTCTTGCGAGGCATTCGTCTTGCGGGGCACCACTGTACTTGGAAGCATGTCTCACATTTATTTTTAATATGCTGACAGATTCTGGTGCTAGTTTTCAGCAGTACAGCCCAATAGGTAGAGATAGCAGAAAAATTATAAGCTATGCCACAGGTTACTGTTTCACAAGTTCTTTCATAGAAAATGCCATCAGCACTGGTGTGCTAAAAAGACATATTCAAGAATTACAAAAGCCTAACCACAACAATCCCACTCCCTTCACCTTCACCTTGATCTTGCCACATTTAGTGGTGAGGTCTCAAGTGAGCTTATAAATATGCTTATCTGAATATGTGTATAATCTTCCTTTTAATCAGCGGTCCAAACATATGCAAAATCCCAAAACTGTGAAGCGCTTCAACTTGCCATTAAAAATGACAATGTGAGGGTGGAGAAGCTGGGCCTGTCAGACATATCTCCTCCACACATTGAATTTTGTAATGCCTTAAGAGTGATCAAAACTGGGAAGTCTGAGATTCAAATCATCATTCTGTCATGAAGCTCTCAAGGAAGACTTGGGCCAGTCACTATCTTTCATCTCAGCCTACCTTACAACTAGATACCTTCCAAATGGTGTTGGATTGTAACTCCCAAAAGACCCTGCTAGCATGGACAATGTTCAGGGACAAGGGAATAGTAGCCCAGTGACATTTAATAAAGCATCATAGTAAAGGACAGGTGGCCATACACTCACCAAAATAGCCTTGTGTGCCAAATGGGGAGGCCTCATAGGCCTAAATAAACCAATGGGTTGTAGGCTCCCCACTACTGGTGTACAGGATTGCATTGAAGAGAATTAAAATGAAGATGGGCTGTGTCTGTTCACATGGCCTGGTGGTGCACCTATCAGCACCTCCATCTGTGATAAGCCCATAATGTAATTTGGTAAGAGCAGAATCCAGTCTCATTACCATTGAACACATACCCTCCAACATTTTTCCAATGAAAATAGGGATGTTCCATTCCATAATGATAATTTTATTATTTACATCCCACACATATTATTGGGTTGTGCCAGCACTCTGGGAAGTTTCCAGCATATATAAAACACAAGAGAACATCAAACATTTTAATAAAATCTTCCCTACACAGGATTGCCTCCAGATGGCTTGAGGGTTGGATAGCTCCATACCCTCCAACATTTCTCCAATGAAAATAGGGACGTACTAGGGAAAAGCAGGACATTCCAGGATCAAATCAGAAACTGGGACGGCTTCTCTAAATCTGTGACATCTCTGGAAAATAGGGATACTTGGAGGGTCTGTTAACATATTACTTAGCTGTTAGATATCTTGAGTATATACACTTGCTTTGTAAATTCAGAACATATTGATTTCAATAGGATATTTCTCCCCAATATAAATATTATCTTCAGGAGAAGGATTTTCCTCAGAATCCCAGTGAGGGAAAATATATTAAATTTCCCCTTCATACCTGCTGCTATTAATACTTTGAAAAGAGGGCAGGGTTTTATGATACATGTTTTACATCACATTTAGCTGATCTACATTGTGTTTTGATCCACTCATTTGTTTTTGATCCACCCATATGTTTAATGGTTCTAGTATATACAGTGCACCTATTATCCAAGATAAATTAGGGAGTGGTTTGTGAAATACCCTTCTATTAATTGTCATATATGTCCATAGTGTACCTTGGATTCAAACACGAGCTTCTAGCATCACACCCAAACAAAAACCAGGAAATCAAATTGATTTGGGTCTTAAATAGAGACTGATCATTGCAGGAATGTTATGTCATCTGTTTTCATAAGATACTGACCAGGAAATAAAACAACTATTGAAGACACAACCTAAGTTTTGTGAACTTTGAGGAGATTCAGCAGCTGCAGGACTGTTCCTAGTGATTCATAATCCAACAGTGAGTAAATGAAACTGATATGCTACATTTTGCTTCAAAGAGCAGAAACTAGACCAACCTGTTTGACCACAAATACGAAAGCTAGACCAGTAAGTTATGTGGGCTTTTGCCTGCTGAAGGAAGTACATTGACAGGATGACTGCCAAATGATGTGACAAATGGAGATAAGTTTAATGCATTTAACAATGGAATAAAATGGGGATCTGTCAATCCCCTCCCATATCCTCCTTCAGCGAGCTTTGTTTTGATAAGCATGGAGACATTTTTATTCCGAAACCAAATTTTTTCCTTATAAAAAAAGGTCATTTTTATTCCTGTACTGCTATTGATCCAATGTTGCTATATAGAATTCTAATGGTAGGGTTTGTGTTTTTCTTAATTGTCAGTTGTTTTAAGGACTGTTATTCTTATGTTTCACAAGCTGTTGAGTCTAATGTATTACTTAACAATATCTAATTAATAATGACTAATGTTTTTCTTTCTTTCTTTCTTAACAAAGAAAAAAGAAAAACCTTTTCCATTTACTGTCCTTGTATTTATCTTGTGATCTGTGAAGAAAAAACCTGCAACAATTCCTCTCCCACCTTTCCTCCATCTGGTTATACTACTCTCACATAGCAACGTCAGAATTTCTAAGCTTACATCTTGCTTAGTGTGTCTGAACAGATTTTTGTTCACTGTTTGCATATTCATATACTGTACACATTTTTCATTAGACATCAGTTTTGCAAGATTCAGCTCTGGTCAAAAATCTCTGTGTTTACATTAAGAAAATAATAATAATCTGCATCAAAAATGTATACCGTACTCCTAGGATATAGGAGGAATTTTGCTCTTACTTTCACATCAATGAGCAGTTCAGTTGGAGGCAAGTCACATTGACTGGATGTCCTACCGTGAGTGCTAGCACAGTCTTATTATGTGTGTTTACTGAGAAGTATGTTTGTGTGTGTTTAGTGGAGCCTACACTCTAGTGAGTTTGTTTAGGGTTGCAGCCTTAGGCTATGCTGTTGTTCTGGCTATATTATTGTTTTCAATGCTGGCTATACTTCTCCCCCCCCCCCAAAAAAAAAAAAACTTTTTTAAAAAAAAATTATTGATATTGATGCTGCATTTTATGTTGTATTTTATGCTGTTTTATGCTGTTTTTAAGTCGCATTTTAATCAATGTTTTATATTTGCTGTTAGCCACCCTGAGCCTGGTTTTTAAACCGGGAAGGATGGGGTATAAATAAAAAGTAAAATAAAATAGATGCAATGTACCAAGAGCATTATTCTTCTGATGTCTGGCTAACTTAAGTGCCAGCACTTCAAACCACATATCTGGATTTGCAAACTGAGATGAACTGCGAAAAAATAATCTCTAGACTGAAAGAGCGCCTCAATCTAGCCATATTTCCTACAAAAAAAGCTGTAAACAGTGTCAACCTATAAAATCATTGCACTTTGTTTCATTATACAGCGTCCCTTTAATTGCAACTTCTTTCTAAAAATGAAACTTGTGCAATTAATCACCCAAGGGCAGCTACCTAGAAGTTAATGAGATGTGTCTCCCCAGATGATTTTTCTTGTAAATTCCTTGTTCCCTAATAATACTTCTGAGAATTTTGGTTCTGGGCAGCAATGATTGGGTCCACAGTGACTAATTCAGCTTCAAGCCCTGTGGACCAGAAATGCTGAGATTTTGATTAATCTCCTGAGATACTAAAGCAACATACAATGTGACATTTCTGTAACTCTAATGGGGCCCACAGGGAGCTGTTAGCAAAGAAACTTTTTTTCCCTAAGACAAAATGCATCTCTAAGCAGGGATCTCACTTCATGCTGCTTAAAAAAAAATATCCTAGCACTGACAAACATTAGACAAAAAAGGATATAGGATTTGTGTGAAATATGCTTCTCTCTGTGTCTGGCAATGGACATGAACATGCGGTGAATTTCTGCTTTTCTACAAGGACACTATGTCATCATTTAAAATGTAATCAGGCATCTCAGCACTCAAAGGAATGGCACTCTGAGTCACAGTGATTACATCCCTGCTTCCTGTCACATGGCCAAAATAAACCTTTTCTGCATGGCTGAAATTTACACAAATTAACACACTATGTCAGTGTTGCTGTGCACATTTCAGTGGTAAAATAAAAGATAGTTTGTGTTCTGCTTCTCCATCTCCAACCAGAGCAGCCAGGAATATTTGACCATAAAGTTATTTTTTAATTAAATTTATATAACCCCCCTCACTTTGCATGGTTCACAGTATAAAAACACAAAATTAACAACAACAGCCCCCCGACACACACAGTCATATTTTAAATGCCATAGATGGTTTAATCAGTCAAAGGCCTGGTAAAAGAGGAATGGTTTTGCCTGGCACCCAAAGATATGTAATGAAGGTGTCAGATGAGCCTTCCTTGGGAGAGCATTCCACAAACAAAGAGCCACACCCACTGGACCTTGTGGAGGGGACACAGGAAGAAGGGCCCCAGAATATTATTGCAGGAGAGGCAGTCCTTCAGGTACTGTGGTCCTGAGAGACTGAAGGCTTTATAGGTCAAAAGCGGTGATTTAATTTGGCCCCATAAACTAACTGGCAGCCAGTACAATCAGGCCATGATTGATGTAATATGTTCAAAATGTTGTGCCCCAGCAAGCAACCTGGCAGCTTAATTCTGCACCAGCTGAAGTTTCTGAACCATCTTCAGAAGCAACTCCAAATATAACGAGTTGCAGCAACCTAACCTAGAGGTTACCAGAGAATAGACAACAGATGTTAGGCTATCCCTGTCCAGATAGGGGTGCAATTTGGCTGAAGCTGATGGAAGGCACTCTGTGCCAGTGAGACCTTGCGGAGGGGTTGCGGGCAGATATGGAAGAAGGCAAGGCAGCGAGCGGGATGGATCCTGCTCGCTGTTTTGCCTTCCCCTTTAGCCCCGTGCAGCCTCTCCTTGCCGGAGGGGTTGCACGCGGCTATGGCACAAGCCTGCATTCGCTCTATAGGACGCACACACATTTCCCCTCAATTTTTGGAGAGGAAAAACTGCGTCCAATAGAGCGAAAAATACGCACTGACACCTTGTGAGTTATTGCTGACCTGTTCCTGACATATGCCCTGATATGACAGGCTTTCTGTGTTCCTGTGTGTTCATCTATATGGGAAAACAAACACATCTAGTAGTCTTGCTTCTAGATGTGTAACAATTTACAGTGGTACCTCTGGTTATGAACAGAAACCGTTCCGGAGGTTCGTTCGTAACCGGAAACCGCTCATAACATGAGGTGCCATTAGTGAAAGTGTGCCTCCTGCTGTGCACTGGCCTCCAGCACAAGATTTCTGCTCACATCCCGGGGCAAAGTTTTCAACCGGGAGTGGCTACTTCCAGGTTACCAGAGCTCGTAACCCGCAGCGTGCGCAACCAGAGGCGTTCACAACCAGAGGTACCACTGTATGGCTATGCCTTCATATGTACAGCGGTTCACTCAATGTCTCCATTGTTATTGATAATCATACTCTTTCCACGTAGATGGGGAAGGGGGTGACTACTTAGGACATCACTGTCCCTGAGTTAATGAACACGGGGACAGTAACACCCCAAATAGGATTCGAAAGTTAGCATCAAATGTGGGAGTTCTTCCTGCAGCAGCTGGCCTTCCCCACTCCTTCATGTAAACATCTCTGCTCGCTCTATCCTCCTGACTGTGGAACTGTGTGTTAGATATTTTTTTATGTGATAAAGCTTTTTAGGTAATATACTTGAGTGAGAAGCTGCAGCTAGCAGAGGAGTTTTAAAAATTATAATTAAGTAGCAACTAGTTAATAAGACTTGATTAAAAATATTTATGATTTTGGGCTAGTGGAGCCAGAGGCTAGGCAAATGTACACATTATTGGTAAATAAAAAAATACCTCCCTGCTTCAACAAGTAGCTGATGAATTTGATTTTACAGTCATACTGTATTAATTAATTGAAAGCTACGTGTAAATTCCCTTCTGAGGGCTGTAAACTGGCTGGAAGCCTAGAATATTCCCATTCCACTTATGAAATAAAAGGTAAGTTTAGAAACAAAGTTATGTGCAATGGTAATAGGACCTACTGGGAGCTATTAGTGGAAACAATGTTGGGGAAAGCTTAGCTCCAAGTCGGGATCCCATTGAGGGTGATTAAAAAGGAAAAGCAGCTTGATGAAATTAATTTGAATGAGCAAGACCAGAAAGGAAAAGGAAAACAGTTACCACCAAAGCATATTTAGGAGGCAAAGCTGGGCAGGCTAGATGTCAGGTCACTTAATTGTCTCTCCTGAGGACAGCAAAGCAACTGTTGATAAATTCCTTTAGACTTCTAGAGAGTGAAGGAATGTTTGCATTAACATTGCATTGAGCAATGGAGCTTGAGCAAAGAGAGGAGCATCTCCCCAGCAGGAAAGGCCTTTGTGCTTTTAGCATGATTCATTTCTCTCTAGGCTGCTGCAGAAGTGTCAACATACTAGAATATTATACAAAGTCACTGTGGATTCTGTAATGTTCCTGTATTCAAGCTAATTTGGTGGAAGGGAGCACAAAGCAAGCAAGCAGCATTTCAAACGGCAGTCTCTTGATCCCAGAAGGATGCTGAAAAACACAATTTTATGTAGGTACCTAGTTTAGATTCATATTCTACCCTTCATCCTAAGGCAGGGGTAGCCAGCATGGTGCCTACAGGTACCTACAGGTACTTACATTCCTATAGTTGACTCCTTCATAGACCTCAGTGTCTCCATTTCCCCACTGAAAATAGGTTTGTAGTCAATAAACTAGATTGTGGAGGAAGGGTGCCTGGTTGGCAGGGCTGAGGGAGTTGTTCCATCTTGCAAATGTTCCCATTGGCCCCAAAAGGTTGGTGGGTTACAGCATATATACAGTAGTAGCTACAGTAGATAGATACAGTAGATATATACAGGAGATAGTAGTAGATAGCTACTATATACAGTAGATAGCTACCAAAACAAATAATTTAAATAAAAATAAAACCTTAAAACTAATAAGTCAGACAATCACAATGTTTGCCATATCTCAAGATACAAAAACTTATTTGCAGAAATGGACAAAATGTTTCAGCTTCTGCCTTCTTCAACGCCACAGCTGGGGTCCAGACCTACACTGTTCAATAAGGAGGGGGATACAAATCAGTAGGGAATTCCAAATCATTGGGCTCACATTACTAAATGCATGATTCCTGGTAGATATGAGCCATGAGCCATGGGGGACCACTAACAGCAACTCTTCCCAAGGCCTTGTACTGAGAGTATGCAATCCCAAATTCCAAGTTCCAGGCCTCAGAAACAAGGATAATACACCAAGTTTCATAGCTAATAAACTGATACACTAATTGTACCAGTATGTGTGTATGGTCTGGCAACACCCTAGAAACACTAGCTTTCTCCAACGAATCCTGGAAACTGTAGTTCCCACCTCACAGTGCTATAATTCTCAGCATATTTAGCGAACTACAATTTCTTGGCTTTTTTTGGCAGAAATTCATCTTTCCATGGGTGGGTGTGGCATCTGAGATCTAGAACACAGAGTGTTTGGCATAAAAACTGAAAGGAGAGGTTAAGGTAACTAAGCTATCTCTTGCTCCATGCAGTATAAGTAGGAGTGGAAATTAAGTTAGGCATTGGTCAACCCTTGCCAGGATTGGGAAGCTGTGCCCCTCCAGGTGTTGTTGGACTACAACCCCCATCACCCCTAACTTTTGGCCATGCTGACTGAGGCTGAAGGGAGTTTCAGTCCAGCAATATCTGGAGACCAGAGCTTCCCTATCCCAGACATGGAGGCATCTTCAGTGTGAAGTAATAGCTTCCCAATTTACCCCTGACTACCAGCTGCCTGAAGGGAACATCCCTTTGGCCATGGGTGCTTCCCCCCTCTTTTATAATACAAAAGCTGACCCCCCCCCACAAACAAACCTCTTTCAAATCAAAATCAGAGACAGGCAGGCTAGAAATAGGTATGCTTTTCTTTCATGTCTCAGACTGATTTTCAGACAGTTTTAAAGCACTGGCAAATTTAGGAATGAAACTGAGACTGTGTCCTCATGCAGTTTTTGATTAAGCGTGTTTTCCTTCAAGGAGAGCACGTGTTGCGGTGGGGTCTAACAGGACACCCCCTCTTGGTTACTGGGCTGGACCATTTGGATGGCCATGACTGTGATTGGGCCAATTTGGGTTATATATTCTTGGCACGCAGCTTTTTTCAATCTCTTTTGTTGCGTGCATCGGAACGCCCACCCACCCTCCCTAATTTAGGGCTGTTGCGTTTGACCTTGCTATGCCTGTCATGGGGTCATCTGCTTTTGGGGCAGCGACCTGGTAGGAATTTTGTCCATTTGGCAGATTGGCTGGTACCATTTGGTTTTTGCCTACTGCATAGCAAATCATTACAACTTGTAAGGTTGCTGTTAGGCATTGATTAAAATTTGGTTGGTGGAGGGCTAAGGGTTGGCTGTGCCTGCCCCTCCAATGCTGCTGCTGCAAGGGAATTCCGTTAAAGGAATCCAGGGGTTTGCCATGCTTTTGTCCGCATCCCTGGCAAGGGGCTAGGGCCGTGCAAGCCCCTGGGAGCATGCAGGGAAGGGTGACGGTATGGTGCCCAGTCCCTTTCTCTCCCCAACATTGTTTTCCCTTACTGGCTTTCACTGTAATCCGGAAGTTAGTTCTGTCCCGGGGCAGGGACAGATAGTCGTAACCAATGCCTAAGCAACCACTCACATTATGTATTTTAATAAAGTTGTGGCCAAAATTATGCCAAAAACCTAAAACAAAAATTCAGTGTGAATTGTGATTTATTTAGGGGGTGGCTTGGGGACCTCAACACACAACTGCTGGTTCTGGGTGCTGCTGTGCTACAGTCACTGGATGGTATATTCAAATACTGACAAGATTAAAACCAGGACACTTGGTGGCAGCATAGAATAAGAAATGGACCCTAGCTGACATACCTAGCAACTGAATTACATTATTATGATGTTATTAAGGCCTACTTGGATTATAACAGCATTTTTATTGGGGGTGAATAATAGCATTTATTTTTCTCCCAAACTAAGCCTATTCCAACACAGAATTAGCTCCAGGAAAGGCTTTGTGACTAACGCTGAAATCCTGTTCATGTTAATTCAGAGCTCTATTCCACTGTTTTTAATAGGGCTTAAGTATGTTCAGAATTGCAAACTAAGGCCAATTCTGTGCACACCTTCTTGAGAGAAACCCCATTCAATACAGTAAATAAGAGTATTGTGCTTGCCAATCCCCACATTTTCTTTTTCTTTCTCCTCTTTTTACAATTCCTGGGTCTTTAATGACAGCTGTAGAAGGGATGCTTGGCTCTTTAATGTGAAAAGATTCAACTGTGACTCCTGTAGATCGATTTATTGTTAAAGGCACAAGAGCAGGCCCAGTTATTTTCCTTGTTGTCAATACTATTTTTGCTGTGCCATATTGTATGCTGCTATACACAGTGATTGGGTTGTCTGAAACCAATGGACGATGAAGCAGCAAAGCATGCAGTATTTGGGAAGTTGGATCCTCCTAACAGAGGGTCCATGTTGTGCTCAGCCCCTGAAACTCTTCCTCAACCGGCTTGTGGACGGGGCTTGTCTCGCTCCAAGCCGGTGGTGCCAAAGTCATGCCACTGGCCTTTAGCCAATTGGTATCATGGTAAAGGTTGGGGTTGGGGGTATCTATTTGGCAGTGTGACGTAGGGACCTCCTTTTGCTTCGCGCTGCCGAACACCCACCCACCCACCCACCCATTAATTAGGTCATGTTTGGCCTTGCTTTGGACTTTTGGTTGGTTTTGGAACAGGGGCCGGGTAGGAATTTTCCCCAATGTGGCAAATTGGCTGTGGGTCTGGATCTCGTCCGAAGCCCGGAGAGGGGCCAGGGCCATGCCAGGAGCCTCGGGAACCCCAGGGGTGAGACCAGTCGAAATACACTGATGGACAGCCCCCTGCTGGTTGTTTACCCTTACAGGCTTCCTGCAGGGTGGGGCAGGAGCCAGATATAGTTTGATATCAATGCCTAAGTCAATACCAGTCACATTTGTGTATTCAATAAAGTTGTGGCCAAAATTTGCCCATTAACATTTAAACTAAATTCTGTCTCCACTGTGTCTTTATTTCCACGAGGGATGGGTTTGGGGGCTCTAAGCACAAATACTAAATCAGACCAAAGGCCCATATAGTCCAGCATCCAGTGGTCAACCAGATGTCAGTTGGAAGCCTGCAAGCAGGACCTGAGTGCAGCAGCGCTTTCCTGAGCAGTGATTTCCAGCAGCTGGTATTCAGAGACATACTGCCTATGACATTAGTACATAGCTTATGTCTATTAATCATTGATAGCTTTATCCTCCATGAATTTGTCTTTTAAAGCCATCCAATCAACTATTGTCAGGGGTTCAGGAGCAGAGGCAAGGGCAAGGGAGGAAACAGAGAGCGAGGGGGAGGAGGCAGAAGAAAAGATGAGTGATGACGACGACCCGAGATCGCTGAGTCTTTCCAGTGAATCAGACGATTCACAGAAAGGAGCACCAGTGGCCAGGGCAAGGGGGGAGCCTAGGGGGACACCCCAGGAAAAAAGGGCCAGAGGGGGCTCAGAGGGGAGCAGTTGGAAATTGGGACCAGCGTCACCAACAGAGAGCAGGGGAGAGGAAGGGCGCCAGGTATCAAGCGCTGGCAGCTCACAACAGGAGGGAGGGCTCGAGTCAGGAGTGGCCACACCTCCATCGGGGAGCGAAGAAACGGTCAGACGGAAAGTGGAAGGTTGGGCGCGCGCGCCAAGTTCAAATGCACAGGAAGGTGGCGCAGTAAGCAGCCCGGAAAGGGAGCCAGGTCCTAAAGCCCGGCGCAAGGAGACAGGAGGGTCCGGGGGGTCAGCGTCAGAAGAATCCCGGAAGGAAGAGACCCCGGGGGGCAGAGGGACCCAGAGAAGAATGGTCAGGCGGAAAAGGTGGAGTAAGGCTAGGTTAGTAAGCTGGTGCACAGGGGGTGGAGACTCAGACGGAGCTTCGCCGGTCTAACCCTTAAGACGTAGAGCTGCGCGCAGCAGCTTGAGAATGGAAACTGTAACTCAATAAAAGACTTTTACAAGTGACCGCTGGCTAGCGTGATCCTCTGTGAGCTAGGATCGGGAAGCAGCTCTGACAACTATGATAGTTTTTGTTTTTACACATCTCCTGCCTCCCAAATTTTCTTTTCACCTATACATTTTTAAAGCAGTCTGATTTGAGATAAATTTATATCATAAAATATCCCAGACACAGACCAGAATCTATGTCAAGGACCTGATTGGTTTTGGGGGTTGGAGGGCATGGTGAAGAGAGAGGAAAGGAAATGTGTTCAGGTAGCGGGCCTGTTGTCAAATGTTTTGTGATGTAAGGTGTAAAAGCAGCGAGGGAGCAAAGGTGTTCCCACTCCCCTTGAAAATATATTTGAAAGATTTCCAACAACAACTAAATAAACAAGAAAGAGAGCACATATCAATCTGAGCATGTTTACTTAGAGAAGTAAGTGTAATAAAATTTATTTCCATTTAGAATTGAATCATCTATCATTCATCATGTGACTCTCCATTATTTTATTAGACAATTGAATAAATCTAAATACCCATGCATATGATAAAATCCCCCAACCCCCGCCAGTCTCCCCTGCATGAAACTAGGACCCCCCAAAAGCAGTTGTGTAATTAAAAGAAGATGAGAAAAATCAGCAAAGCAATTCTGTGGCTAATGGAACAATTCCTTTAAATAGGGTCTATTAATGAAGTTTACACTTTTGACAACCAGTCTGATGCTTTTGCAAAAAAATATTCCTAGACACAAGACTTTTTAAATTATTTTTTAAGCCCTTTCAGTCTCCCATCTCGAGGCTAAGTACAGCAAACTGTACATTTCCACCCCTCTCTCCAAGGCTGGATTATTTACTTCTGTGTGCTTGTGTATCTGTGTCTCCCTTGTACCTATTAGGGACTATTCTCATGCCTTTCTTTTGATATCTATGCTACTGATTACTTCTGCCATTTTAATTTTAGAGAAAGTGTTTAATTTAAAAAGGATCTATACTATAGAATAACAATGATAACAATACATTGAAGACAAGTAAATATTTTGGGAAGGGTGGTCCCAGAGCCCTAGAGCCACCATCCCAAAGAGGATAAAATGGGCGGACTTTGGTACTCTTTTGTCCTCCTTCCCCCAATGTCTTTCTCTCTATCTGAGCCGGCTCCCTGCCTGTTATGTTATATGCGGGGAAACCCCTGTGGGGTTCCTCTCGCTCTGTAAAGTCTTCAAGCTGTTCCTGTGCACGCCTGACAAATCCGCCCCATTGTCAAAATTTATCTTTCCCCCCACCTCCAGTCTCCGTTGTTGTGTGTCCTGGCTGAGGGGAAAAACATAAGATGGGTGGCCATTGGTCAGGGATGGTCTAGTTGAGATTCCTGCATTGCCACAGGGGTTTGGCTAGATGACCCTCAGGGGTCCTTTCCAACTCCACAATTCTCTGGTGCAGGCTTGTGCAGAGTTTTAGGTACAAGTTGGATGCAAGGGTGCATACGATTGCAGCCCATTTTATGCACCTTCGGCTCAGGAATAAGTCCCACTGATCATGATGAGACTAGATTGCTGCTGTGCAGTCCTGTTTTTTAAATAAATGTTTTCCTTTTCAGATATTACAGAGCATGGTGAAAGCACAATAAATAAACCCTCCCTTTCAGTAGTTTCAAGCACTACTACAGGTTCCACATAATTATCTGTACTGCATTGTTTACTGTGACAGCACCTGCACTTTGGAACTCACGGCCTATTTCAACAAAGCACATGCCTTTGCTAGACTCTTTTCGGACACCTGCTAAAAGCATTCTTCTTTAGGCAAGCATACCTAGATGCTTAGGAAGTTGAAGTAATTTAAATCTTAATATTTTAGCTTTTGTATGTTTTAAAGTAGGATTGTGTTTTTTAAAGAATTTTTTACTGTTGTGGTGTTTCTTTTGTTTTGGTAAGCCACTTTGCAGGTATTTAAAAATAAAGTTTATTAAATAAATAAACAATAAATATAAATAAAATAACACAAGCCAAAACATAATCCATCCTGTAGATTTAAGTATCTGTCCATAGTTGCCTACTTCTTATCACAGGGCCAGAATCCACATTCCTTTGTAAGAAAATATGAAATAACGTAAAACCACTTTTGTAGGCAAAAAAATAAAAATAAAAATAAATCAATGGGGGGGGGGTGACAAGAAATTTTCCACACCGGGTACCACCTGACCTTCCTACACCTCTGCTGCCACCATGCTCATTTGTACATCTGCACAACTATTTCACTGATGCACCATATTGTAGCTTTTGTTGTCTTCAGGCAAAAGGGCTAAGACTGGTTACAGATAATAAACCAACCTTGTTGAAGCAAGATAGGCCTGGGTTTGCCAGTGTTTGATTGCACAATTATATGCAGGCAGCCTACATAGGATTAAAATGTCTCTCCACTTTCCCATCTCTTATTTGATTTCACAGTTCATACAATACAATAAAACCAAGCTTTGACACACAGTGCATATTTTAATGGTATCTAGTTTTGAATAACATTCTTTTCTCTCTTCAGCTCTACATTTTTTGTGTTTGTTGTCTTCCCTAAAAACAAATAACCCTTCAAATAATCAACTGGGTCAAATAAATCATCAAAGCTCATGTAGCAAATGACTGCAAAAGTCTGGCAAATTGTATTTCTGTCATTCAGTTCTAACAGGCAACTTGCAGATTGTGTGCCTCCTCCACGAGAGGATCAAAGGGTAGCAACATGAGAATGGGCATTTTCTGTGGTAGCTCCCTGCTCTCCTCTTCTCCCAGGCCTTTGGCTAATTAAACAATCAATGGCCTTTAAAGCTGGGCCGTGGGTATTGTTTTTCTTTGTTACAATGGTATGCATTTTTTGCATTTTTATACAAAAATACTGCCCCATGATCCTCAGATGAAGGACAGTATAGTAATTTAATTTAATTTAATTTAATTAATTAATAAATAAATATACATGATGCTAAGCTATGGTTATTATTAATCAAGGTTTATAAACCAACAACAGGCTTCAGAGTGTGGTTTCTTCATGCTTAATCAATGATGCTTAAGCCACCAGGCCAGGATGAAACCATGGCTTAGCATTAAGTGTGAACCAGGCCTGTGTTTTGAGCCTGTAGATTTATCTTGTTAATAGGAAGGTAATGTTAATCTATGCAATGATTCAGTCACATCCTACATTGTGCAATCACTTGAACCACCGAGACATTTATTAGAAGAAAACTACTCTCTCTGGAAGAGCCTTCTGCCTACTAGCTTTGCAAGAGCTTCTTTAACATCAGTGTTTCTCAGAGAGTATATGAGTGGATTGAGGACTGGAGTTACTACTGAGTAAAGGATAGCAATAACCTTGTCTTCTTCTAAGGAGTAGGCTGAGGCAGGCCGAAGGAAAGTGTAGATAATTGTGGAATAGTAAAAGCTTACAACTAAGAGATGGGAAGAACATGTAGAGAAGGCTTTCTTCTTCCCTTCTGTTGAGCGGATTTTGACTATGGTTCTTAGGATAAATCCATACGATGTTAATGTTAAGGCACAACTACCTATTGCAATTAGCACAGAAGCTGCAAAAACCATCATTTCATTCAGACTTGTGTCTGAGCAAGAGATCTTGAACATAGGTGGTAGCTCACAGAAGAAATGGTTGATGATGTTGGAGTTACAGAAGGAAAGCTGTGCTACCAGTCCTGTGTGTACTGCAGAATTTACCAAGCCTATTAGCCACAGTCCAGCCATTGCCCCAATGCAAAACTCAGTCCTCATGATGCTTGAGTACTGGAAAGGATGGCAGATAGCAGCATAGCGGTCAAAAGCCATGAATGCAAGGAGCAGGAGCTCAGTCCCTAGAGCCAAGGTGAAGAGAAAGACCTGTGCAATGCAACCGGGAAGTGCAATTGTCTTTCTTGGTGCAAAAATAGTTTGCAGCATTTTGGGAACTGTAACAGAAATAGAGCACACATTTATTATAGACAAATTGATAAGAAGAAAATACATTGGCGTGTGGAGTTTGCTACACGTGCAGATGGCAAGGATGATGAGGACATTGCCTACCAATGCTGCTGTATAGATGAAGGTGAATGCCCAAAATATAAATATCTGGTGTTCAGAGGAGCTGGAAAGACCCTCCAGGATGAACTCTGTAATGGTAGAATGGTTCTTCATTTCCAACACTGTGACTCTGCAGACCTAGAGAAATAAATCACTCTATGTAGAGACCATACCAGTTGATAGGAGAGATCCCTAATTCAGAAAAGAAAACTTTCCACACGTTGGATTTATTAATAATAGCATATGAAGAAAATTATGGTTCGCATTTAAGTAAAGGGCAATAAAAAAAAGAGTAACAGGCTACTTGCTAAGTTTTAAAATAATGCTAGGCAGCAAATACTGTTCACAGGCAAGATGTCTACACAGTGGAACTTACAGTGCTATCCTATGCACATTTGCTCAGAAACAAACACACTAAATTCAATAGGACTTAATCTAAGTTAAGTATATACAATAGTGCAGTTTTACTATTTGCAGAATTGTATATTTAAACCAGGATCTGAAGAGCACCTGAAGCTCGCACAAGACAGCTTAAATAGGCCCAGTGTCATTTGCAACTCCTTTTTTTTTTAAAAAAAAAACCCCAAACCTTTAAACAGCTGGTCCTAATGTGATTTCTGGCTACTTGTGAGCAGTTATTGTATATATGTTGTTGTGGGGGGGGGGGGGGGAATTGCAACTAGGATTTGGAAGAAATTCAATTCAGTTCATATTTAAAGGCTGGCTTTTCTAATTTGCAACAAACCTGAAACAACAAACCAAACACAGCCATTCTTCAAAATCTACACTTTCCAGATTTTGCAGTGAAATTCTGCATCTAAGTGATGTGTACCAAAATCCATACATTGGGATATAGTGTACATACAAATGCATATATTTGTGAAAATATACAAAAAATATCCCTACTTGAAGGGAAATTATTTACAAAATACATATATTTGGGAAATTGTGTAGAATAATGTATATTTTGAGAAATTCTCACATACATGATAAATTTTCATTAGGAGTTGTTTTGTTGTTTTAAGCAAACTGATGTAGAAATGTGGAAAACTCAATTTAAGACTAGAGGGACAAGAAACTGCAACTGACAGGTGCCCCCATCCTTAGTTACAACTTTACCCTTTTCTGGTCTGATTTTTGGTTAATGATTACATTGCCTGTTTTGCCAACACACCCAAGAAGACTTGGGATAAGACAGATGGGGAGCAGGTTATATTTATTACATTTTAAATATAGAATTTGCTATCAAAATAATCCAACCAAATTAACCAAAACCTATCTAAAACAAAGAAGGAAAGACCAAACCCTCACCTCAATTTCAGTTTTTTCTGAAGAAATGTTTCACAGTCTTCTCCTGAAATGCATCAGTGTTCATGTTCACTATATTTGCTCGCTGTAAAGATTTACTGATATCCTGATATTCTAGGCAAGCCAATATTGTATTACCTTGATGC
This sequence comes from Podarcis liolepis, assembly GCF_965112155.1. Classification (NCBI taxonomy): domain Eukaryota; kingdom Metazoa; phylum Chordata; class Lepidosauria; order Squamata; family Lacertidae; genus Podarcis; species Podarcis liolepis. The sequence goes on along the minus strand of NC_139573.1, from coordinate 26,096,953 downwards.
TCATCTGACAAAAGCATAACCATGTATAATTGGGCTCCACACACTTCCTTAAATAGGGTGTGGATGCCATTGGGAAAAACATTTGAGATTTCATGAGAACCAAAACAACAGCTGTGTCCCTATCTGGACAGGGATAGTCTAACTTCATCTATGCTCTTGTAACCTCTAGGTTAGGAACTCTGAAGATGGTTCAGAAACTTCAGCTGGTACAGAATTTGGTGGCCAGGTTGGTCACTGGGGCAATACAGTTTGAGTATATTACACCAGTTCTGATGTGTGCAAAGGTTGGTCACTGGGACAAGACAGTTTGAGTATATTACACCAATCCTGACCTGACTGCACTGGCTGCCAATTAGTTTCCAGGCCCGATTCAAAGTGCTGGTTTTGACCTATATAGCCATAAACAGCTCAAGACAGCAATACCTCAAGGACCACCTCTCCTGATATGAACTGACCTGGACCCTGCAATCATCATCTGAGGCCGTCCTTCATGTGTGTCCCCCATGAGAGGTCCAGAGGGTGGAAAGATGAAAATGGGCCTTTTCTGCTGTGGGTCTTACCCTGTAGAATTCTCTCCCCGCACCCTCATTATACATCTTTAGGCAACAGGTGAAAATGTTCCTCTTCAACCAGGTGTCTTGCTGATCAACATTCTGTGTCCTTTAAATGTATTTGTGAGAAGGGGGATTATTATTTTTTTATTATTATTATATATCTTTAGGCTGTGAACCATCCTGAGATCTCAGATGAAGAGGAAAGAAAGAAAGAAAGAAAGAAAGAAAGAAAGATGCTGTGTAAATTGCTTGTGTCTTAAAAGAAAGAATAACATTATGCCATAGCCATAGGGAGGTGTTCCATTCAAATGTAAACGCTACATATTGAGAAAGCACAACAGATATGAGTGCACTAAATGTTGGTTTTTAGTAATTTGGTTAAATTGGGAAATTACTTTAGGTAAAATAAAAAGAATTCCCTGGACGCCTTGATCCAGGTTTTGGGAAGTACTCTGTAGGAGAGCCACAACAAAGATTTAAAATTACAAAATATGTTGCAAAGTAAAATGTGAAAATATAGGCTGCTAGACCATTGAAACATCCCCTTCTACGTTGATTCAAAAGTTCCCTACTTCTCTTAGCACCGAAAGAGAGCACATGTTTGGTAAGTTAAAAATTGTTTACTTACAAATTCTTCAAAGGTCAGATTCATGTGTTTTTCCATACAGCAGCAAGACAGGCAGTATAACTTAGGCCCTAAAATGGGCAATGTTTCTAAACTACAGTGGTACCTTGGTTTAAGAACAGCTTAGTTTATGAACAACTTGGATTAAGAACGCTGCAAACCCAGAAAACAGGAAAGAAGTCAATGTGTATGTGTATATGTACATAAAGTTTGTTAAGATGGTATGGGTTTTTTGTAGGTTTGTTTTTTGTTCTTTTTGTTTCATTTCCCCCCCTTTTTTGGATTTTATGTTTGTAATTTTTGTTGTAAATTCACTTTGGGGAAAAACAAACAAACAAAAATAGCCACAATTTCATTCAGGCTAATGTTGGAGCGTGACAGCTTTAAAATTGGATGAAGTTCACAGAAAAAAATGATTGATGGTGTTAGAACTGCAGTAGGACAGATGCTGCAGAAGTAAAGGGTGAATGGCAGTAGAAACTATTCCTTCCTCACCTGATTGTGCAATCCACCAGGAGCCACCTCCTGCCCGGCCTGTTGCTACATCCCAGCCCATCACTATTACCTCATCCAGGAGGAGGGAAGACAAGTGCCAATGCCACATGCCAGAACAGTCCCACTTTTGCTGAATTTGGTGAGGGGGGGCATGTTCTCCAAGGCTTGGATGCTCATCTTGTCTGCCCCAGCAGGGCCCAGACTCAGCAGCCCTATGGAAGAGACTCCTCATGAGGCCAGAGGAACATCGCCCAGCTATGAGTGTGAAGGCAGCTCCCTATAAGGCCCTTTGCACCTGGCCTGGGGGGCGAGGCCCACACTCACCAGCCCTAGTAAGAGGCTCCTCATGAGGCCAGAGGAACATTCCCCGCCTATTGTTTTATTGATTTAATAAAACAATTTAATATTTAATATTGATTTAATATGCTGTAAACCGCTTTTAGATTTTTTAAAAGAATATAGAGAGGTATAGAAGTTAAATTGTTTGTTTGTTTGTTTGTTTGTTTGTTTGTTTGTTACATTTCTGCACCACCTTTATTTCCTTCTGCACCACCTTTAATAAACTCAAGTTATGATCCTGCACTGGTGCCTGCCTGCACTGAACAATATCTGTGAGGAACCAAGATGTTCTTGCTGGAAATGTCTCCACTGGCAGTGACAGGAAGAAAGCGAGTTTTTCAGGGACAGGGCGCTGGCCATAGCTGTCAACGTTTTCCTTTTTTTAAGGGAAATTCCCTTACTCCGAATAGGATTCCTTGCAAGAAAAGGGAAAAGTTGACAGCTATGGTGCTGGCAGGTGGAGTCCACTGAACTAAAAGCTCTGCAGATCCTCCAAAGGCCCTGATCCTCAGGCATAAGGGGGAAATAGTCCCTAACTTCTATCTTGGTTGCTGTGAGCCTGAAGGAATTGTGATACACCTCTGCTTCTCCCTGAGTACACTCTGTTGTATTGTTTTATTTATATGTTAGTTGAAGAATTAAAGAAAACCCAGAAACAACATATGCAGCTGATGTATTATTGTTCATAAGCACACAAAGCATATGCATCTCATCTCTTTTTTTGTAAATAATTTTTATTGATTTTCAAATTAATAAAATTCCAAATGATAGCAATTCAGATCAAATCTTGCCACATCATAATACAAACAAAGCCAATTATACATTCTGAATTAAAAAATAAATAAATGGATGTCTGGAGAAAGTCTCTTTCCGTTGTTCCTGCATTCACCTCTCTTGTTTTTCCCCAGTTTCATAAGTCTGATCTTCAATGGATCAGACTTTGCCTTCGTGGTTCCGGTGTATGACTCTCTATCGTGTCCAGCAAATCAGTATTTCTTTTAACATGCAGAAGGCAGTTCATTCTATGTTGTTATCTTTCAATTGTTTTTTTTCAGCGTAGTTCTCTTAATCTTTCATTTCAACATTTTATCTTCCAGGCTCTGGGCTATGTTACAGCTCTCTCAGCACGTGCCAACTCTCCTTCTTTTGATAAGATTTATGGTGAAGCAATCTTTCAGTCTTTTAATGAGTTAGTATTCCATAGTGTTCCAAATTAATGTTTCAAGTTAGCATTCCAAATGAATATCTCTGTAGAAAAGCAATGCTGTGGGGTATGTTTCACTATTTTGGGGGGATTGTTTAATTTAGATCCTCCAAGATCCGAGCTTGCTCCCATGGGCCCTAGGGAAGCCTGCCAAATCCAAGACTGACTCTACTTTCACATTACACCGTACAGTGGTACCTCAGGTTACATACGCTTCAGGTTACAGACTCAGCTAACCCAGAAATATTACCTCGGGTTATGTACTTTGCTTCAGGATGAGAACAGAAATCATGCTACGGCGACGTGGCAGCATCAGGAGGCCCCATTAGCTAAAGTGGTGCTTCAGGTTAAGAACAGTTTCAGGTTAAGTACGGACCTCTGGAACGAATTAAGTACTTAACCTGAGGTACCACTGTATATTGAAAAGAAAAGTTCATGCAAGTAAATAGAATTTTTAATGTGAAATATTCTCCAATTATTCCATCAAATGTTCTCAGCCCTCGCCCCTCAGAGGAGGCCATTTTCTTTTTCTCCTGCGCCAGAGCCGCCACCATTTTTTTCAGCCTGAACCTCCTTAATCTCCTTAATCTCTGATCATATTTTGCCAGTTCTAATTAGGGCTCTCCACCGAGAACTGCACAGCCCAGCTTCTAATTACTTTTTACAGTTCCTCCTGCACACCTTTTTGTGAGGTTCAGGGAATCATAAGTAGCAAATGTTGAGAAAGAAATAACCACTCACCTCACTTGAAACACCATGATGAAAGTCCTTTTTAATTCAAAACTTTGGCAACCAGTGACTGATTTATTTAGCAGGTCTTTTTTATCTCCTTCTTTCCAGAACAAGCCTGTTTTTTAGACCAAATTTTAATGATTTTTTTGCAAAACAGGGATCCTCCTGCTCATGGTGATGACTCTGGAGAGTGCCAATTCATGCAGTGCTCCTGACCCTGAGTCCCTGCCCAGGCATTCTGTAGTGAGCAGCAGTTATTGGGCGAACCACAGCTGTCGGTCAGTCCCCCCCCAAGCTTAAATGGCCCTCTGGGGTTCTAAAGGACAAAACAATGTAAGATTCCCACAGAGTGCCCTTATTTCCCCAAAAGATCTTACATTTCCTGCCTGGAAAGGCCTATTAAACCAATCCCATTAACTCCATGCATAACCGTAGAAAAGGGGGGGTCCCAAAACCTATCAGGGCCTCCCCCCAAAACAACTACTCAACACTCAAACAAGCAACCAGCAAAACTTGTACAGTACTTCTAAAAGAAGAAGGGACAATTTGGGGAGGAAACTGATCAAATAGGTTGGCTTCCTTCCTCTCCTGATTGGGCAATCAACCAGGAGCCACCTCCTACCTGGCCTCCTACTATTACCTTATCATGAACCAGGGAAGACAAGTGGCAATGTCACATGCCAGAACACCCCCACTGTTGCTGAACGTGGTGAGGGGGCACATTCTGCAGGGCTTTGAAGTTCATATTGTCTGCCCCAGCAGGGCACAATTTTTATCTCCAGTACTATTTAACATTGATACGAGGCCTCCTAAAGAAGCAGTTAAGTGGTGTGTGCCAAAATATTATGATATTTAGTTTTAATCTTCCACTCGCTCAGGCTTCTCAATAATCTTCTGCCTGTGAAAAAGGAAGATTATTCTCCAATCTGGTGAGAGATAAATTTGGATGGCAAGAAAGAATGATAAAAAAAATATAGCAGATTGGTGTCTGAGAGCATTCAAAGGACCCCTACTTGAGGAGGAATATGGTAAATATAGCTACAGGCTTTTAGCTATAACATTTAGGAAAAACCAGTTACTACAATAAAATCATTGCCTGTTATAGTACTTATGAAGGACTCCCTCTATTCATGAAATCACATCGTTTCCTCTTCAAAAACCATTCTAGTGATAAAAAGGATGATTTTAGTGTTAACTTTTAAGTATTTTTAATGAAATATATTATCTATTAGAGAGAAAATCATGAAAGCTTGAATCATATGTTCCGCAAACAAGTTCTGAAGAACTGAAGCATATTTGACTGTTCATGAAGTAATCAAACAGTTTATTGTTTACTGTTTTTTAATAGTATTTATGTGTGTGTGTGTGCGCGCACACATGTATATGTGTGTGTGTGTGTGTGTGTGTGTGTGTGTGTGTACATATATATATAATTTATATATGTATGTAGATCAATCAACCTTGAGGAATTTGAAGCAGCCTTCCTCTTGCAGTAATTGTCTTGAAAGCATCTTTGAAATCTTTGTTTCTCAGTGAGTATATGATTGGATTAACAACTGGAGTTACCACTGTATAAAGGAGAGAAACAAATTTGTCTTGGTCTAGAGAGGAGTCAGAGGTGGGCCTGATATATGCGTAGATGACTGAGGAGAAGTAAAAACTGACTACAATGAGATGTGAGGAGCATGTAGAAAAAGCCTTTTTCTTCCCTTCAGTGGAACGAATTCTGAGGATACTTCTTACAATAAATGAGTATGATGCTAGGGTCAACCCACAGCTACAAATCCCAAAAATCGCATCTGCCACAAAAGCCATAGTCTCATTCAGACTAGTGTCAGAGCAGGAGAGCTTTAAAAGTGGAGGAACATCACAGAAGAAATGGTTGATGATGTTAGAGCTGCAAAAGGAGAGTTTCAGCATGAGTCCAGTGTGAACAGCAGAGTTGACCATTCCAGCAACCCACACTCCACTTGCTATTCCCACACATACTTCCTTCCTCATAATGACTGTGTACTGCAGAGGACGGCAGATAGCAGCATAGCGGTCAAAAGCCATAAATGACAGAAGGAAAAGCTCTGTACCCAAAGCCCATAAGAATAGATATACCTGTGTGATGCAACCATAAAAGGAGATGCTGTTTGCACGGGTCCAAAGAGTCTGAAGCAATTTAGGAATTGTAACAGAGATGGAAAACACATTCACTAAGGACAGGTTAACAAGCAGGAAATACATGGGAGAGTGGAGTTTTCGGCAAGAGCATATGGTAAAGATTAGGAGGAAATTACTGCCTAAAGCAATAGCATATATGAATGTGAATAACCCAAAGAGAAAAGTCTGGAGTTCTGAGGAGCTGATCAGACCAACCAGTATAAATTCCATAGTAACCGACTGGTTCTTCATTTCAATAACCATGGCACTGGTGTCCTAAACAGATAAATTATATTAAGTAGAATTAATGATCCAAATTTATACATACACCATCCTTCTTTCTCTCTTTTTGTGCCAAAAGGAGAAAATTGGCCCTTATTTGACTTCACTAGTCATTTTTAAGATTGTGGCAAGCTAGTCTGTCATCATAGAAAATGTGGACTCTGAAGTTATCCCTTGCACTATACTCAGAAAATAGTCTCATTGACATTGAACATTACTAAAACAATACTTCCCACTGCAACCCCAAAACACACACACAAAAGATGGCCACTGCTTAGGAAAATGCAGGAATTTTAAAAAAGAACACTGCTAGCAATAATTGCTGACATTTGTATTACCTAGTGAGGATGAGAACCACCAAGTAGTTTCAGTAAATGACACGATGCTTACCCTCGTTTATATAAGTTTTTGTTAATTGTCAACATTTGTTGAGACATGCTGATTATTCCCTCCATTTCAAAAGGTCTCTGTGGCCATTTTGTTCATACTTAAGCTTCATACATAGATTCTATGATTCTATCTGATGGTGTTTCCTGCTTGGCAGGGGGTTGGACTCGATGGCCCTTGTGGTCTCTTCCAACTCTATGATTCTATGATTCTAAGCTGGTTAATTAACTATATCTGAGTGGAAATGTATTGCTGCAATGCTGCAGGATTTGTACAGGTAGATGTATCAGCCCATTCAGAGGGATGTAGTCAGGTGGAGGATCCTGTGATTGCAGATACAGATGCAAAGTCTGACAAGGGCTAATTCATCATGCACAATTGCTTGTGCCCGTCAGCTCTGTAGGGAGCAAGGCCCAATGAACATAGTGAGGCTTTCATCCAAGAAAACTTCCATCAGATTGTGCTGGTTAGGGTGATATCTTGGATCTTTGTTCATAAAGGATATACTCATTTCACCATGATATCTGGTTATACCAGTTTTGTGAGATGTTGCATTTTTAAAAATTATACTAAAAAGGAAGTTTTACTAGTGAAATAAATAACACAAAAATACATTCAATAAGAGAGATACTTTATACTTCATACTTTAATCAAACACAAATCATCAAATTTAAATGACTATTTGATTATTTGTGTTTGATTATTGTTTGATATTTTATTCCTTATTGACAAAAAATCATGTATTTATTATTCTTCATCATTTAATTTGAATTGATATAATCCAATTGTGGTTTAATTAAATCCAATTATACAACTTCTAACACCTCATTTCTATCATTCAAATATCAACTCTTATTATTTCTGTTCTTGTTAAACTTGCCCTGCTGTTCCAATCATTTTTGGGGGTGGGGCATATTCATTCATAGAATAAGCTTATATCTTATTTTATGTATTAATAATTTACTGTGCTGTAATTTACTTTGCCACTCTTTTAAAGAAGGGTGCTCCCCCATCTCTCCTTTCAAATACAGTTTTTAACCACCAGTACCTGAGCAGAGACTGACATACTCACAATCATATTTCTACTCTTAATGAAATTTCCTTCAGCCTCAGTGTTACATTACCCAGCAGACAATCTTGGTGGCACATTCCATGGCACTGCACATGAAATACATATCAAAATATAATACTATATAAAGCCTCATTTTACAACCCCTTAAAAAGTGGTTTGAAAGGGGTTTATCAAAGCACAACAGTTTCTTATTTATATGTATTTATTGTGTATTTATTTCTTCCCCACCCAAAATTAGCTGAAGAATTACATTAAAAAGGATAAAACACTAACAATAGATAATAGAAACAGGAAAACTACAGTAGGGGTCAACTGCTTGGTAATATGATGTAATTATTAGAGAGGAGCACAGAATGCCTGAAAACATGTTATCAGGTACACCTAGCATCATAGGTGATCCTATGCTTCAACTGAATGTCTTCAAAATCAGAATTGCACATCTGAAGGTCAAATTGGCCTATTACTGGTCACCAAAAGTGGCCACCATGTTTCCTTTGAACTAATAAGCTCCAGATATTTTCCTGCACAGTCACTGATGATGCGGTTAATGCTCCCTCTCACCAAAGAGTCACACTTTATTCCACCAACGTTCTAATGTTAGAAGAGAATGAGAGGACCAATTATGGGAGATTTCTAACATAGCAGCTGGCATTAGAACAAGAATGAGCTCTTTGTAAATCAATGGCTTCATTTCCATTAGAGAAATCAACAGCAGTGCCAATGTTAGTTCTGGAGGGATAATCTGTAGTACAATTGCTGAGAATTTTTGGAAAATGGGAGTCCAAACTGCTGCCATTATTGGGCAAGACCCCCACATATGAATAATATATGCCCAGCCTGCAACATACCATCCAGAACTTAATAAACAGCTTTCAGTTTATCTTTCCAAACTTGACCAATGAATAATATCATTAGAGCACTACTTTGTACATATATTCTTTGACTCTAGCTGAAACCTTTTGGAGCAGGCGCATGTACCAGGGGTTTTTCATGCTCCTGATTTTATGCAGCCGATTTAGGTTTAGAGGAAACAGTTAGATGAAATCAAATATTTACCTTCATATGTTTTTGCATTTGCTTGTTTGTTCCTATTATTCATTTGTTCATTTATTTCCCCTTCTTATAATGTAGATCCAATATCTTCCTATCAACCTGATGTCTGATAATAACCAGTTTGATATCATCGTAGGCATACTATCCAGACAAAGCTAGTAACCAGTGCTAAATATTTTTTTAAGTGACGAGATGGTGCCACTGGGAGAAAGACATTTGAGGTATCATCCGGGAGATGATTAATTCTGTTGCCAAAATAATTGCACATGTACATTTGTATCATTTCCATGTTTAGCACACTTGTCAAATTCACTTCCTATCATTCAACTTTTAGAAACCTAAGGCAAAATTCACATTCCCACTGAATTTAAATTAATATGAGTGTGCTTAACCTTGAGTGAATCATGCCACTACTATTTCTACAAATAAAGTTATTGTTTTTGTGAGATGATGCAACCCTAATATAATTGGGTTTTTCTATGAACACTACCAAAAAGTCTTTGCCTGGAAATATTATAAGGTAAAGGTGACATAATATATATACACATGTAATATATGAATGAAATAAACAACTATATTTACAATATGTGCATGTCAAGGAAAGTATTTTGGTGAATTAATTTGTATGCTGTTTTGCAGTTGCAGCATTTTGTGTACCCCTAAACATTCTTACTTTCAAGATAAACGAATATAAGAACCAGGAGCAGGGAAGAGCAATTGCAGTCATATAGCTAGTATTGTAAACACCTGAAACACTGCAGCTCTTCGGTTGAAGGAAAACAAAATTCATTTGTGTTAGGAGTCCAGGTTTCCAGCTTGCTAACACAGTAAGTGCAGATAATTTAAAAAGGAGACTTTATTGCAAAACAAACAGCTCCAGATGGCTCTAACAAAGCCTCCAGAATCATTACTCAAGATGACTCTTCTGAAGACTCCTTCCAGTGTCTACAGAATATATTGAACTTTCGCACCTTACATCTCTTGTTTTGCTTCCTGTCTAGCAGCCCTCCCATTCACTGACTGTGTGGACTTATTGGATCAGCTCCAACCTCTTCCTTTTCAGAGAGGCTGTCTCTGAGTTTGTTTGCACTGTTTTGTGCTTCGTGTGAGCTTTGGCCTGCGTTCTAGCCTGCTCTCAGCTACAGTGGTACCTTAGGTTACAGGCACTTCAGGTTACAGACGCTTCAGGTTACAGACTCCGCTAACCCAGAAATAGTACCCCAGGTTAAGAAATTTGCTTCAGGATGAGAACACAAATTGTGTGGTGGCAGCAGGAGGTCCCATAAGCTAAAGTGGTACCTCAGGTTAAGAACAGTTTCAGGTTAAGAACGGACCTCCAGAACGAATTAAGTTCTTAACCCGAGGTACCACTGCACTGCCTTATCAGCCAGCCTGTCACGGTCAGGAAGAGCTAAAGTCTGCAACTCCCTGGCTCTCCCCTGCCTGACTAACATCTTAGTCTCTCTGTTCCTGGCTGCTTTCTGCTGTTGGCTGCAAACATTCACTGGGAGCTAGCTCATTCCTGACAATTTGTTGTTAAAACTGGAACAGCCCATGTTTTGCCCTTCAGTTGTTTTTGGAGTATAGCTCCCTCCCATATTCTGTTACCATTGGCTATCATAACTGGGAATTGGACTCCAACAAAACCTGGAGGGCATGACACTGATTTCTGTGTTAAAAGGTAAAGGTAAAAGGTAAAGGACCTCTGGAGGGTTAAATCCAGTCAAAGGTGACAATGGTGTTGTGGCGCTCATCTCGCTTCCATGCCGAGGGAGCCAGCATTTGTCCACAGACAGCTTTCTGGGGCATGTGGTCAGCAGGATTAAACCGCTTCTGGCACAACGGAACACTGTGACAGAAACCAGGGCGCACGGAAACACCGTTTACCTTCCTGCCACAGCAGTACCTATTTATCTACTTGCACTGGCATGCTTTCGAACTGCTACATGGGCAGGAGCTGGGTCAGAGCAACAGGAGCTTACTTCGTTGCAGGGATTCGAACCACCAACCTTCTGATCAGCAAGCCCAAGAGGCTCAGTAGTTTATACCACAGAGCCACCCGCATCCTAACAAAACCTGGAGGGCCTGACACTGATTTCTGTGTTAAACCAATAGTTGAAAGAGCAAGTTAAACCTTGTTGTTGTTAATTCTTTTCTGTCCCCACAGCTCCTGCCCTTGCCACACACCCATGTCTAATATGAAAGGATTAATCTGTAGTTTTGGGTTTCCCATTTTTCCAATCCTAAAATCAGCTCTACACATTTGTCTTGAAAAAAGTCCTTATGTAAAATTGTCAACCGTTTACTGTGGATTACTCCTACTATACATATCTGAAAGCATGTCTTTCCTATTACAGACACTCTCTCTCTTTTGCAAAGAATTTTCTCTAATATAATACATTTTGTATGCTATGTTCAGAAATATATGCATTTAATGCACTCTATCTAGTATATGCATATTTCTCCATATTATGGTTGTGTTTTGGGTTGCATGTTGTTTAGAAAAGTTCGCATTAGGTAGATTCAGCTTTACATGCAAACTGAATAGAATTCCCCCTTTCACCCTAGTCCATACTCTCTATTTCAGCAGTTTGGGATAAACCATTACTCCTTTGGTTTTTGTTCCACTTCAATTCAGTTTGAATATCATTTCAGTTCATTTCAGTTCAGTTCAATTGTCACATTTAACAAGGTCACTGTCAGGTTAAGGAACAATATGTTTAAGTTAAGTATATTCATGCTGGGTTCAGTGGCTAAATATAATTCAGTATTAACTTTCAACTGGCTGCTGATACGTCCATTTTTAAGAATAATATTTTTATTGAATTACAGAAAATTACAGTGGTTCTTGTCTTTACTCCTAAATCCATACACAATTGTACATTGCATCATTATTATTATTTTTTTAAAAAAATTACAACTATGTGTGTCTTTAAAAGGCTTACAACTCACAAGCTCACAAAGTGCTCCTAATATTCATTGCTAACTAGACAATTTAAAGAGATCCAGCAACATCATCTGTATATATTGAACTTTAGATAATATAATGCACCGTTCCAAGTTACAAAAACAGGCAGAATATTAGGAATTACAGTGGCACTTTGGTTTGCAACCACTTCGGATTACAACCATTTTGGATTACAACCACGTCAAACCTGGAAGTGTGTGTCCCTTTTTGGGGATTACAACCCATTTTTTTGGATTACAACCAATTTTTTTTTTTTGGGGGGGGGAGAACCCATTGGCGAAAGCATGCCTTGGGTTACAACCTGTTTTGGTTTACAACCAGACCTCCAGAACGGATTATGGTTGTAAACCAAGGTACCACTGTAGACTATTTCAAACATTCCATGGGACACCATTTCACAATGCGTGTATTGGAATTGTGTCTGCAATAACTACCCAAAACCTCCATGCTTGAGTTCTGCAGTTCTAAATAAGGCTAAGGCACATGAAAGGCTTATGTATGTGCAAAAGGCATGTTCCCCAATTGTGTGCACTGATGTACATGTATACTCTCTCTCAGAAACCCCCTGTATCTTTTTTTTTTAAAGAAGCTGTTTATACACTGGGATACTGCCATTCTACACTTGTATTTTCAGCAGTAATACCAATGAGTTCAGGGGAGCTTATACTTAGGTTGTTTCCTAAAATAGATTGCTTCCTAAAATATGCTTGTTATTTAAGCACCATGTTTGATTCTCAAGTACAAAATATGTCATCTGAAACATCTTACGTCAGCTAAACATAAACAATATCCTGTTGTCAACCTTTTCTTTCAGTTCACATATTTTTAAGAATGCTGCTCTAAAAGGACATGGAGTTCATTCTTGGAGTATTGGAAGCAGCCTGCTTCTTCCACGAAATGTCTTGAGTGCTTCTTTAAAATCTTTGTTTCTTAGTGAATATATAAGGGGATTAACAACAGGGGGTACCACTGTATAAAGGAGAGAAACAAATTTGTCTTTGTCGGGGGAGTAGTCAGAGGATGGCCGGATATATGTGTATATGATTGAGAAAAAGTAAATACTGACTACAATGAGATGTGAGGAACATGTAGAGAAAGCCTTCTTTTTCCCTTCAGTGGAACGAATCCTAAAGATAGCTCTCATGATAAACAAATAGGATATTAAGGTTAACCCACAACTTCCAATCCCAAAAATCACATCTGCCACCAAAGCCATAGTCTCGTTCAGGCTGGTGTCAGAGCTTGCGAGCTCTAGAAGTGGAGGAAGATCACAGAAGAAGTGGTTGATGATGTTGGAGTTGCAGAAGGACAGTTGCAGCACAAGTACAGTGTGAATGGCAGAATTGCCCATTCCAGCAACCCATACTCCACTTGCTATGCCAAAACACACTTCCTTCCTCATAATGACTGTGTACTGCAAAGGATTGCAGATAGCAACGTAACGGTCAAAAGCCATAAATGAGAGAAGAAAAATCTCTGTTCCTAAAGCCCATATGAATAGATACACCTGTGTGATGCAGCCATAAAAGGAAATGGTCTTTGTGTGAGTCCAAAGAGTCTGGAGCAATTTAGGAGTTGTAACTGAGATGGAAAACACATTCACTAAGGACAGGTTGATGAGCAGGAAGTACATGGGTGTGTGGAGTTTTCTGCAACTGCATATGGTGAAGATGAGCAGGAAGTTTCCAGCCAAAGCAGTAGCATAGATAAATGTAAATACCCAAAAGAGAAGAGTCTGTAGTTCTAAGGAGCTGCTTAGGCTGACCAGTGTAAATTCCATAGCAGTAGACTGGTTTTTCATGTCAATATCTCTGATGCTGATGACCTAGACAGGCAAATTGTGTTAACTTGGTTATCCAGATAGAAACTTAGTTTTTCCATTCGCTTTCTCCCTCTCTCACTCACACTAGAGATTTGGCAATTTCTTTCTTCAGCTGGCAAATATTTGTAAAGCAATTGTTCTTTCATTTGAGATCACAAAAAAAATCATAACTTCTTTTGAGTCTCATGGCTAACAATATACTTTCATTCATTATTAAATTGGCTGTCTTTTCATTAAAGAGCAGCATCTACTATGGCCTAAATAACTTGTTAGTTGATCTTTATAACCTAAATTGTATTAATATTAGCCATAGCATCTTATGGACTGCCAAGCCTTGAAATAAATAAATAAATAAATAAATAAATAAATAAATAAATAAATAAATAAATAATAAGGCCTAAATAACCCAATTTCATCTTTATATTCATCCTCGGTAAATATCAACATTAGTAAGAATAGGCTGCCTAAATCTTTCCACCAGTTTTTGAAAGTTTTCCATAATTCAAATTCTTCTCTAAGAGTTGGTTAATCAGAAAATACCGGTAGTTATATTCAAATCTTCTGTGTCCTTTTAAAAACACGTACATGCAGTCATCATAACTCAGCCAGAAATATCCACTTTTAAAATATTCCCATACATATCCAACTGGGCTGTTTCAAAGCCCTTACATATAGATATATGTGAGTATCTGAAAATGAGTTGACATTTTTTGTGCAAGAAGTTAGAGTTCAGAGATTTAAGTGATTGTGTGAAAAATCATTGCTTGCAAAATGCTATGTGAAATACTATGTCAAGCCACATATTACAAACCCTTTAAATGGGGTTGGGCAAAACACAAGTCATTTATTATCCTTTAATAATTAACCAATTTACATTATGAAGAAACTCTTAAGTAACATGAAAGATTTACCTTCATCCCTATTTGCTCTTTTGTATTGTTGCTGGTATTTTATAACTTGGAGCCAATTGCCTTCTATAAGTTGGATGTCTGATGAAAACTGGTTTGATCTCATTGTAGACAGGCTTTCAAGGAAAGCTATCAGCTACCTTTAAATCTTACTTTAATTGAAGTGATGGTGCCACTGGGAGAAGGAACTCTGAGGCACCTGGAAGATGATGAGGATTTGTTCTATTCATTCTACTGATGTCAACATTTAGCCCATTTTTCAAATACACTTATAATTCAAATTTCAATGTTGACAATGCTTCATTTCCAAAAAGAGGCAGTTTTCATTTCCGAAAGGAGTCAGTTTTCACTTCAAACTGCACAACAGTAATATCTGCAATAATATATTGTCACTTCTTTTAATCTTTGCCATACATTGCTTGATCCCTATATATAAGATTAATTATAGGAGGAATTAAGTGTCATCTAAATATTACTTTGTAGGTGTTTTGCTTCAAGATATGCTTTCAAACCCACAAAGTATCTAGTGGGATCTCTTGTCCCATATCTACCCCCCATTTGAATTGATAGGTGCTCATTAACACATTTAAACCCCAGTGCATTCCAAGGTACTATAGAGTATTAGGGGGGGGGGAGGCAAAAGGAACATGATGTAACTAACAGAGCAATAATAATACTCTGAGGAAGGGGAAATGAAATTTAGTCAAACCATCACATCTAAAGCCCAGGCTCACTTAGTCCTTGTTTTGGAGAGTTATATATCTCTGGGATGGAAATAAGCTACACCAGCTCTAGGACTGTCATAGTTTCAATGACAGATCAGGAGAATGGAAAACTTTTGGACTCTGTGTATCGACAGCCTCTCCCAGCACACCTCTTTTTTACACTCTCTGACACCAAAGTTCTGATGTAGAGAAGCAACAGACGTGATTGGTTTTCTCTCCACCTGCAGAGAGAGAAATCTAGAAATTTATATTGTCCTTCAAAGATCTTATCTACGGTCATAGCATTAATTTATAAATTGACTTATTACAGGTTTATTTTTAAAATACCTAGTCAAAGGCAGGTTCATCTAGCCCCCATTTTGATGAATGAATGGAGGAAGGGAGGAAGGAAATTATACCATTGTTGCTCTTATTCTTGTTTTTACTACGATGATTTTTATAGAATACAGGCTGTCTGGCTTATGCCTTGGCTGGTCCGATATGCTTGAGAGACGACAGTGGTGCAACCCAGTCCCAGTGGGAATCAATTGTGCTTGGAAAAGGGCTAGCTGCACAATTAGGTGCTGCAACCTAGTGGCTGGGTGATCCAGCACCCCAGTATTACATTCTCAGAAGAGACATTTTCTACACAGGAAATGATATTTGGTTTGCAGACACTGAAGGAAGTATCAGGGTTTGAATGCAGATGTGAGTGGTTTGGCAGTGACTGTTTTGCTCGATTGGCGGTTGGGGCATTGGGACAATTCTTTGTCTTGGGTGGAGGAAAGGTTGTAGTCTCCACCTGCCCCTCCAAACGCTGGGGTATCCTGATAAAGAGATCTGAGGGAGTGGTCATGTCTGTGTGCCCAGGTGGGCCAAGGTTGATGGTACTCCCCCAGACAGCAGTCCCTGTGGGAGTCCACTTATTTCATGTATGTTTTAGGAATCCATGCCTGGGTTGACCTACGCATCATTTCCAGTGGGTGGGCCGGAAGTACTCAATAAAGTTGTGGCCTGTTTCAATCCAAACCAGACTTAGTCGTCTTTTATTTATCTGGGGGTTGGGGGTTGGGGAGCATGATGCCTGGACCTGCAACTACTTTGGTGGTATTATTTTTATAGAAAACAGACTGTCTGGCTTATTCACTACTAGGGGGAATTCCTGGTGCTGGAAATTAAAAGGCAGCCCTGTTGAGGGAAGTTTTTAATATTTAACGCTGTACTGTTTTGAACACTTGATTAGGAGCCGCCCAGAGTGGCTGGGGAAACTCAGCCAGATGGGCAGGGTATAAATAATAAATTATTATTAAATTATTATTATTAAAAGAAATTTGTGAGTTTGGGGGCTGTATGTGTATCATATGAACCAACTCCTAGGGGCCAAGTTCCCTTCAACACCCCCCAATGAAATATTTGAGGGGGCTGGCTAGCTCCCCCCAAACTTGATGGACATTGCCATCCAAATGGTGTGTGTGTGCTGTGTCTTGTGATCAATTATGCAGGATAGGGCTTACCTGCCCCCCCCCCATTTTATTCAAGTTAGTACCCCTGACATGTATATATCAAATCTGGTGAAGTTTTACCAAATGGGGAACAATATCTTCAGTGGCATCAAAATTGACTTGTTTTGGACATTGCATGCCCAAAACATGTGAAGTCATACCCAAGTCATGCTTTCTACCACAGGAGCACCATCTCCTAAGGACCAAGCCCTTTTGCCCCCCCCCCCATGGGGCAGAGGAGGAAAAGCACAGAGCCAAGTGTGGTGCAGCTGGCTCCTTCTCCTCCTGCTGCTGCTAGAATGGAAGAAACAGGAAAGCAGCCCCCTGGTGATGGTGGTGGCAGCAGCAGGAGGAGTCGTCATGGCCATTGAAGCTGCACTGTCAATACACTGCCACTGTGTTTGGCTCCGTCCTGGCTACTCCCAACATCCTGACAACACACACTCTGTGACATCAGCCCCCAATTCTCCCTTGGAAGTTGGCGCCTTTGGTCCACCATCTTGATTCTAAATGGCACCTGGCATCCAAATATTGATGAAGGCCACAGGCCCCACCTGAGAAACTCTCATGCAGAGTTTGATGATAATATATTGAAAGATATTATCTAACCTAGTGAGAAAAAGAAAACAATTTTTCAAAGTTTGTAGTACATTATGATAAGAAAATAAAATGTGCCACAAAAACTTTTCTAATGTTACATTGGCCATATAGAACAGGTCAGACAATCAGAGACTTGTTATGGTGATATGGAGTGGGGTGGGGGGAGAATGTGAGCAAAGTATTGGGAGTAGGTCAATCCCAGGAGCTGCATTCATTTCATTTGCTCTGATTGGGGAACACCAGGGATCAAATGATGCAATGTTCTGATGAATCTTCAGAGGGGTTGTTATCCTTATTGCAATAAAATATAATTTAACAAGGAACTTTAATGATAAATTGAAGAGAAAGGGGGGATTTGTGTGATGTCATTTCATAAACAAACTAAAATTTTAATTGTTCCTTTAGAGTCCAATATGGAGTTGCTTTGGGAATTGTTCTCACTGTAGTCACCTATATATCATTCCTCACATTCATATTGGCATGTTCTCGCCCACTGAGCGCATTGTAGCATTATCTGTGTTCTATGGTAACAGAACTAACCTAAGTAGTAAGAGAACAGAAGCATGGAAAAGCAGTACTTTGATGACATGTAAATATACTATCTTTTGGTCTTTTCAAAAGAAGCAATCATTTGTCTTAGTCCTTGCAGGACATCACTAAAATATATTGTGAGTTATAGAAATTTTACTATTTGGTGATATATCACAATAATGTTTATGATAGCTGTTGTGCTTTCTAGCCATTCCATGCTGCTAGAATTCTTAATAATAAATGTGAACTTAAAAAACAGAAGTGCCAAAATGCTTAAATTTTAATATAGATGCTCCAATATAACAGTTAGCTTTAAAGGAAGTGAAATCAATGTTTTTAGAAAAGAATGAGGAAAGCAACTGTCTATTGATATAAAATATTACTTTAACTACACTTGTTTTTCATAGCTGTTGATTCATGTTACAGAGAAGCTATAATGGATATTCTTTTGCATTAACAGATCATGTGGCCAAGTTGCAGTAAGGAACAGGAGCTGTGTGACCGCATTCATGATGATGGGTCTCTCTGAGCATCCCAAGCTGCAGATCTTCCTCTTCATTCTCTTCCTTTCCATTTATATAGTTGCCCTGATCGGAAATACAGCAATCATTGCTGCCATTGTTTCTTATCCCAAACTTCACACACCCATGTATTTCTTCCTGTTCCATTTGGCTGTGGTGGATATAGTCTGCACTTCCACCATCATTCCCAAGATGCTGGCAAACATAGCAACTTTTAGCAAGAGAATCTCCTATTCTGGCTGCATAGCCCAGCTCTATTCCTTCACATGGTGTTTGGGAGCTGAGATGGTGCTCTTCACTGTCATGGCTTATGATCGCTATGTAGCTATATGCCACCCCTTGCGTTATAGCATCATGATGAACAAGACAGTATGTGTAGCACTCTCCACAGTGGTGATCCTTATCGCCATTACAAACTCATGGGTTCACACTGGACTGATTATGCGGCTCACTTTCTGTGGCCCCAATGGTATCAATCACTTCTTCTGTGAGATTCCTCCACTTCTGGCTCTCTCCTGCAGCCCAGTAAGAATCAATGAAGTCTGGGTATTCACAGCAGACATATTTCTTGCTATGGGGGACTTCTTAATAACATGCTTATCTTACTGCTTCATTGTTAAGGCAATCTTAAACATCAGGACCTCTGAAGGGAAGAAGAAGGCTTTCTCCACTTGCTCATCACATCTCATTGTTGTGTCCTTATCTTACTCGACTGTCATCTATACTTACATACGACCAGCCTCCAGCTACTCCTTTGAGCGAGACAAGGTAGTTGCTGCCCTATACACACTGGTTACGCCAACTCTGAATCCTATAGTCTACACTTTAAGAAATAAGGACGTCAAAGCAGCTCTCAGAAAAGTATTCCTCAACTCATGAGTTAAGCAACAACATTTTACTCTTTTTCTCCAGCAGAATTGCAGTATTATATTCAGAGCTCTGGTTCTTGATTTTGGGGTTCTTTATTTTGGGTATGTGTGTAGATGAGAAGAAATGTACATTTGATTATTTGTAGGTAAATGGGTGAAATGTCCCCACTCAAATACAGTATATTGCAGGTGATGGGAAATGTTAAAGTTTTACCAGTAGAATATATACAGTACAGAGCAATCCTAACTATAGAAAGCTGGTGTAGGTTATCACTATTTCAAATGTCGTTCAGGAGGAATTTTGCCAGATATGTTCTGCCCAGCTGCTGGGTCATGCACCAAGCTGAAAGCAGTTTGAAATAGGTATAAGTCTCCCCTTATTCCATCCCACTACTGCCACATCCCCAGAATACCCCTTCTGGTGGAAGTTCTGATGACTGAACCCTGGCTGAGACTGGTGAGGGACTTTTGCTGCCATAACCACGGCTCTGCCAGGAAAGCCCAAGATCAGCCAAATCCAAACGCTTTCATCCCAGTGGACCTTGGGTTTCTACTGCACTGATAATAAACAATCTTAAATCTATAATTTCATTTACACCTCTGTAACAAAACAAGCTTCGTTAATGAATGGTTGGAAGAGCCAAAGGCAAAAGTGGGTGAAGAAATGAATGTATATATTGCCTTCATACAATAGGCTAGCATCTACACACATTCACAGACATTGTGTCCTCCATCAGACATGATAAGAGTTTAAAGGACCATTCCAGCCAGAATAATCTTATTCTCATCTTGGGCTCCTTGGAATTTGGCCTATCATTTGGCCATCTTTCAAGAAAAACTTGATGAAACTGTGAGCCTTTCTTTTTGCATGTTACAAAAATGTTCACTCCTGTTACCTGTTACTATTACAGGGAAGTAATAGTGCCACTGTATTCTGCTCTGGTCAGACCTCACCTGGAGTACTGTGTCCAGTTCTGGGCACCACAATTCAAGAAGGACACTGACAAACTGGAACGTGTCCAGAGGAGGGCAACCAAAATGGTCAAAGGCCTGGAAACGATGCCTTATGAGGAACGGCTAAGGGAGCTGGGCATATTTAGCCTGGAGAAGAGGAGGTTAAGGGGTGATATGATAGCCATGTTCAAATATATAAAAGGATGTCACATAGAGGAGGGAGAAAGGTTGTTTTCTGCTGCTCCAGAGAAGCAGACACGGAGCAATGGATCCAAACTACAAGAAAGAAGATTCCACCTAAACATTAGGAAGAACTTCTTGACAGTAAGAGCTGTTTGGCAGTGGAATTTGCTGCCAAGGAGTGTGGTGGAGTCTCATTCTTTGGAGGTCTTTAAGCAGAGGCTTGACAACCATATCTCAGGAGTGCTCTGATGGTGTTTCCTGCTTGGCAGGGGGTTGGACTCGATGGCCCTTGTGGTCTCTTCCAACTCTATGATTCTATGATTCTACCTAACCCAATGGAAATGGCTCGTCTTCCCAAAGAGTATCAGATAAAGATGCTTTTCCATGCCCACATTCCAAGTAAGTTAACACTCCTGTCTCAGTGACTGACATCTATGCTATCTTGGTCATGTCCACAGAATAGAAGATGACAGGATCTCCAAGGGCATGCTCTGCAGGGAGCTGGTTTCAGGCACCAGGCCTGTTGGCAGACCAACTTTGTGTTCTTGAACTCTGATAATGCCTCTTGCTTGGATGGATGATAATGATTCAGAGGGGTGTGTGAGTATATATAGAAACAAGCCACACCAACATTTGCATCTAGCCACGACAACCACTGGTCTGGAAAGAGACAAGGGGGGCTGAGAGGGCTCTGTGGGGAAGGCTTTTCATAATATTGGAGCTATTCCTTAAATGTCCTTGCCTGCCATGTTTCTAACAGGAGCAAGAATAGGGTCTCATATGCCAAAGTTATGGGACACCATGGAGTTTCCCTTCCTTTCCTAACCCATTCATTTCACTAATGATATTTTTTTATTATAATAATTTATATTAATTTTTCATTAATAATAATCCAATATAAGTATTGATACAATACCAAATCATGGTATTGATACAATACCATTGTATCATGGTATTGATACAATACCAAATCATAAAATAATTAAAAAAAACCCAATTATTCCATTCCACATTAAACATTTTTGGGTGACTTCCTATGTTCTGGTCTTGTGGAGATACTGTTGTTGCTCCTTCTCCTGCTTCCATTCTTATTTAATCTGAATAATACCATTCCGATGTTATTCCTTTATCTTTGCAGCCACTGACGTAATGACTTTCATTCGTATTTTTAACTGTTCCATCTCTGTTAATTTGCCAGAGGGGGTTATATCTTCTAACTTTCTCTGTGTAATATATTTTAATGTTTGTCTTTCCTTTCCTGTTGCAATCCATTATTTCTGGCATTCCCACCCACGCCACTCCGAGAACTTAATTCTTACTGCGCAACCCTCTCCACCATGCTTCTTTGGCCTCTAGCCTTGCTCCGGGCTGACTTAGTCCGTAAAAAATATAAAATTTTTGTTGATTCCCTCTTGCATTCCATTACTAATTACAATCCATTGATAATTATATTCCATTAGAAATTATTTTTCTTTCTTCAGTGAAGGGTTGCCAAATCATAAAACTATGTAGCGCATGTATAGAGAAAAAACTAAGGCTTCCCTCCACCTGCCTTCCAATCCAGTTACGACGATAGTCCTCTCCAGATGAAGACCTTGGCACTCAGTGCCTGGTTCATTTAGCAGGTTATCTTGTCTCCTTCTTCCAGAACGTGTCTGTTTTTTAAGTCTAAATTCATATCTGTCTTAAAAAACAGAGGAACCACTGCTCATGGTGACTGTGTTGGAAAGTTACCGATACGTGCAGTGCTATGCACTCTGCATCCCCTGCCCCGCATCATAGAAACAAGAAGCAGGTATCGGATGATCTGCAAGTGAGAGCTCACCCCCCCCCCCGAGCTGGGGGGGGGGCTTGCAAGGATAATTACTCTCAAATTAACCTTAATTATCTGCACACCCAGCATCCGCTATCATGGGAATTGCTGTTCGCCATGGTAGCTCCGGACTGGAAGTCCCATTCATTTCACTAATGTAATCTGCATTATTGTTAGGAAAGCTGAAAAATAATTATTGCAACCATAAATAGGATAAAGCTAAAGAATTCATGGTCCATTTTAAGGTATTTATTATTATTTATTATCCTAATTTATTATTATTATAAGGTTATATAAACATAGTGGTTTATGTATAGAATACAATAATTACAAGGTCAGTTGTAATACAACATTATCATAAAGGCAGCATAAAACATCCAGAAGGACTACTATTACAATCAAAAAGATCCTTGGAAACTAAGAAGGACTTTGGTGTTGAAGGGACAGTCAATTGAGTAATAATGAAAATTCCTTGGGGAGAACTTTCAACAACTGAGACATCACCACTGAGAAGGATCTCTTTCTGGAAACAAAACATCTCACTTCATAGTGGCATAGTCACCCATAGAAGACCTCCATTGACAACACAATCCTGCACAAATGGGCCTACTCAAAAGTAAATTCAATTGAGTTCAATGGGCCTTATTCACTAGTAAATGTGTTCATGATTGCAACATGAAGTTCTTAATATATGGGCACATTAATATGGAAACAGGTGGTCCTTCAAATATTATGATTGATTGGGAAATGTTCAGATTTTATACACATATTATAGGGTGTTTATTCTCTTTTATGAGAAACAGACAGACAGAAATCTTATTGCAAATTAGAGAGATAAAAATTGATTCAGAATTAATCAGCATGGCTTTATTATGGTTTAAATGACCACAGAAAAGTAATTCCTATAAATACAACTAATTCTATACCCACATGACAAATTTTTGAATTGTCTGCTATATGCGACTCTTTTTAAATAATAATAATAATTATATAGCAGGAGGTATCACTTTTTTGTACCCCATCAGTTTCTTGATGGCTTCTTTCACTTCTTTGGTTTTCAGACTGTAAATAATGGGGTTCAGCATGGGGGTTGAAATGCTATATTGGGTGGAAAAGAGTTCATCCAGTAGTACAGACGAGGCTGAATTCGGCCTTAAATACCTAAAGCAGGCAGTGCCATAAAATAAAATGACAACAATGAGATGGGAACTGCAGGTGGAGAATGTTTTTCTTTTAGCTTCTGCTGAATTAAGCTTCAGAACCATAGAGACTATGTAGGTATATGACACCAGCATGACACAGATTGATGAAAGCACTACTGCACTACTTGTAATTAAGAATGTTATCGCATTCACAAAGGTTTCTGTGCAAGATAAGGCCAAGAGAGATGGGAGTTCACAGCTGAAATGCCTGATAGTGTTTGGACCACAAAACACCAGCTTCAGAACAGGAAATGTATTAATCAATGCATGTACAAAACCTATTGCCCATGCACCTCCCACCAGCAGCTTACAGAACGGTATATTCATAGTTTCAACATAATGAAGTGGCTTGCATATGGCAGCATATCGGTCATAAGCCATTGCTGTAAGAAGGAAGATTTCAGTGCATCCTGTCTGGATTATGAAAAACATTTGCATGATGCAGGTACTGTAAGAAATTCTTTGGCTATGGAAGAAATTCAGGAGAACCTTAGGCACCGTGACTGAAGAGTAGCAAATATCCAGAAAAGACAGTTGACTTAGGAAGAGGTACATAGGGCTCTGTAGATTACTGTCTTTCTTTATTACCATCATGATGATCGTGTTCCCTACCAAAGTTATTGCATACATGAGTAAAAACACCAGGAAGAGGCAAATACGGACTGGAAAACTGTAAGAAAATCCCACAAGAAGAAAATATGTCACAGTAGTTTGATTTTCCATTTCCTTTCCAACAAAAATGTAATCTGTGAAAAACAAACAAACATCTGATTGCAGCAAAGTTGTTCTGTTGTTCCTGAATAGTAGACTAAAGCATCTGAAATATTGTTGAGATGGGAACCATAATTCTAAAAACTTATATCAATTAAGAGCTGGATTCAGTCTATGTTGAGCAGCTTTAACCTCCACTGAGAAGTCAATGTCCATGCTCAATTTTTCTGCATCATTGAAACCAACCAACCAATCAATAAATCTTTATTGCAGTCATAGACCAGACAGCAAGATTAACCAACAGCCATAGTAGCCCAAATCAGTTCATGTTTCCTTGAAATGAAGTCCAGCTGGTCTCAGTGGGACATAATTCCATGCAAGCTATGCATGACATTTCAGCCTTTTACTTGCCTGTAATCAATGTTAGAAAGCTTATTAAAATGAGGTGTTCTTATATAATAAATAACACATTTTAAATAAATAGTATCAAAATTTCCTCAATATGCTGAGAGCATCATTTCATATTCAAACCCATAATATGGATCTTTGGTTAAATCCTAACTGGTCTAATAACAAAAGCAGCTGCCATCATCGAGATCACACAGTTGGGAAGTTGCTATCTTTCAACATTTCTCAGCCTTATTCACCAGTTTCTAAAAGTCTGCTTGAACAGACTTCTCTATTTGTCTTCCATAAGGACTGAAGATTAACAAAAAATGAATTGATTTAGTAAATCAGTGGCTCACAAGCCTTTTTTCCTAAGGACTGTTTGGTACAATTTAACGTCCAGGGTTCCCACCTTTTCCTTGGAAGACTTTCTGTCCCTTTAAGAGCTGAATGCCAATAATAAAATCAGCAGGCAATCACATTGCATCTCATTTCTGTTTCTGAAGGTTCCCATTTGCAGCAGTTTGCTCACTCTAAATATGCAGAAATCATCATATGGAAATATTTAGTGTGTGTGTGAGTCAGCCTTTAGAAGTGCTCCTTCAATGCCACTTTCTTACACAGAATGAAGTGAAATGCAAGGAAATTAATGGCAACTGAAATTTAGACCATCACCACAGTAGGGCTACTCTTCTTCCTAACAAATACTGCAATTTAAAATATAGGAGGGAGGGAGAGAGATGTAAAAGGAATAAATGCCATGTTACTATTAAGAGTGGATTAGAACAGCAGTCTTCATTCTTTTCAAACCTGGAATCCATATTTAACCCACGTGTGCATTTGCAGGACCACTTCTTACTTTTTTTAGCCTTATGTTTGTAATTTGGTTGCACTGATGATGAAAACTACCTTGTAATGGCTCCACTTCCTACGTTCTAATTTATGTCTAGTGAGTGAGAAATTTCAAATGCTGTTTTTTTCTTTCCTTCCTGCTCGTTCTCACATAAGCAAGGATTTCTGCCTTAAAACACAATGAAATCATACGTAAACATATCTCTTCTTTTCATTTCTTCTTTTATGAAGGCCTAAGAAAAACCAATATGATCAGCAAAAGCAGAGGGAAAGAGGAAATCAAGAAATATGCAAGAAGCTTTTGGAGGACATTGCCTTGAACCAGAGACTCAAACTTTTGTATATAATTACCTGACTGAAAAGGCGGGAATGAATTGGAAAAAGCACCTTTTATGTGTCAGTAAGAATGGTTCCCTTGCTCACTAAGACTAAGTGGAGTGTTTGCCATGATGTTATTATACTTGCTATAACAAATCCTGGAGGATATATTTTTCAGTGTGGAATGTAGCAACTTATATAGAAATACTCATCCCAAGAGGATAATTAAATTCATCAGTAGTGCATTCCTGCAAATGCCTGTGAATTTTGTTCTGTTTTGTTTTAGTGGGAGAAGCTTTTCTGCCATGGTGGCAAATATGGATCAACATGCAGAGGGTAGCTTGGGACCAGTTGGCAATTAGGGTTCTTGTGCCTCTGAATATGTATGAGTATATCATTGCTCAATTGGTGTGCGTTCATCCAATTTGGCATGGTGATTCCAAACTGTGGCAACTTGAATGCCTCTAAATATATTGTTGCTATATTTTTGTTTATCTGTAACAGAGTGAAGAATGTAGGCTTCATCTAAGTTTATTTCGTTCAAGACGGCCAAGGAAACATTCCAAACCGCAACAATTTGGATGCCTCTGGAGATATTGTTGCTGAATTTGACACGACAGTTCATGAGATAAAGGACCAGATTTTGGCATACTGTATACAGTGGTACATCGGTCTATGATCTTAATTCGTTCCGGAAGTCCATGCTTAAACAAAAGCATTCTTAGACCGAGGTGTGCTTTCCCTACTGAGGCCTCCCGCCACCAGTGCCCTTCCACCGTTTAACTTCCATTCGGCTTACGAGGCAAAGTTCGCTAGCCGGAACACCTACTTCTGTTTTTGCAGAGTTTGTTGCTCAAATAGTTCGTTAACAGGACTGTTTGTAGACTGAGGTACCACTGTATTTTGATACTGCAGTTATTCATGTACAGAAGAACACTGATTGCACACTTGTTTAATATAATGTGTGAGCACCCCTAGTGCAACTGTATGAAATTTAGCTAAGGCAAACGTAAATGAGAGTTTACATTTCATCCAAGGGTAACCCTGCCATTCAGGAGGGTGAAGCAACAGGCATCAGTGAGAATTCTGAAAGGGAGATAGATTACAAGCAGGAGTTTATTGAATCATGCAGCAAAATTTTAAAAAATGTTTATCCTTGTAAGGAGTGTTTGGACTCCATATCAGGAAGCAAAATGTCTTGGTTCAACATTGATTTCAGCTTGACAAAAGTTAAATCTCACTTTACTACTGTTTTGGTGAATAGTCACATTTATTTGTTCACTATCATGTCCCACTTTCGAACAGGTTTAAAATAACATAACAAAAACACACATAATTTTAAAAGCCATTAAACAAATATTACATAAAAGTAATAGTACTATAATTACAAAAAAGAAACAATAGTGATTATTTTTTATAAAAAACAACAACAGCCCTGAACATCCTGTTAATTGTAAGAGATGTGTTAAACTAAGTCCAGTAAGAATGTAAAATATTAAAATTCACTACAGCTTTTGAAAACAAACAAACAAACAAGATTGGAATAGCTCCTTTAAAAGGTAGCAAAGAAGACCCCATATACTTATTGCTGTTACAATTCACCAATTAAGCACCATTTAAGCAAACAAGCAAGCACATAACCATACAGACTGATGACAGCTGGGTTACAAATATGTCATTTAGGCACAAAATTGCATTTTGTTTTATAAAAATAATAATTTTAGTGGCTGATAATGCTAATACTAGAACTAGGGTTCACATTATGAATTTGAGTGGCAATATACCACAAAATTGTAGTCTTCAAGCAATACATATTTAACTAACTAGTGGGGTTTCATTGCTATATGATGTGGGGATTGCTTCTCAGTTAGGTCACTTTAAATACTTGTGGAAGCTAACAACAAATATTAGCTATATTGGCTAATATTAGCTATCTTCAGAGCCTATGAATATCAGTTTCTGCTGTGTACTGGGAAGGTGAGAGGGAGGGACAAGGTCATGGTGCTTCAGATACATTAGTGTGATCAATTCAGCAATCCTGGAAGTGTGGATTTATGAATGGACACACAAGAAAGTGATATAGATTATATTAGTCCACCCATTCTTAGCTTCAAATCTCACCAATCCTACCTAGGCATGCCTCCAACACATTTCCTCAGCAATATATGGATAAACTCTCCTTTTTCATCTAACACATCTTCACTCCTAATAACCTCATGCATAAACAGGGAACTTCTGGCCCTTCAAGAGTTGTTTACATCACTGCAAGCCCAAGTGACCAATCAGGTTCCCCATTCCTATGCTTTTGTTCAGTGGCAGTTTAAGCATATGACTTGGATGCTGGAGAAAAAGTTCAGCTTCCTTACCTTCTACCTGAGCTTCCAAGAGGCATTGGGCTGGATGACCATTGGCTGGATTCAGAGGGCTAGACTAGATGAAGGCAGAAGATGTCCACCATAACAGAAGCTAAATGCAAGGCAGTAGATCCAAACCATAAACACAGAACTCAAATTTCACTCCATTTCCCCTATATAATTCATATCATTCATTTTCTCTCTCCAGATTTCCATTAAGGAAAAAAAAAGAACCCTTCTATATTTCCCATTAGTTAAATGTCCCCTTGGTCTTTTCCCCCCATGAAAGCAAATTGATTCCAGTTCTGTCTTCTTCAACCTAAACTTATGCCTCAGCTTTGTTTTGGGGTCTTTTTTAGTCTAACTCCAGCATCAAGGGAAGCATGACATTTTAAAAACAGGGAGCTGCTCTCCTCATTAGCCCTTAAGATGTTTGGCAGATATATACACATGTACACCATTTTAAATGATAGCTTGTGACACTGTACACTTTTCTAGAATTGAGTCTAATTTTATTGAAGAAACTTACACTTTCCAAACTTCTTCAACAGAGCATTTTTGATATCCTTGTTCTTCAAACTGTAAATGAGAGGGTTTAACATGGGAGTTAAGATGCTGTACTGCACCGACACTAATTTGTCCAGGTAGGCGAGTGATTCTGAACTTGGCTTCATGTACCGGAAAAAAGCTGCAATGTAAAACAATCCCACCACAATGAGGTGAGAGCTGCAAGTGGAGAAGGCTTTATGCCTGCTTTCTGCTGAACGAATCTTCACGATGGTTGAAATAATGTAAACATAAGAGATGAGGGTAAGGAGAAAGGAGCCAAGACCAAACACCAACACAGTGATAAGAAGAACAATGTAATTTATGAGGGTCTGGGTACAAGCCAAGGCCAAGACTGAAGGAAGTTCACAGCTGTAATGGTCAATAATATTGTTCCCGCAAAAATGCAAATTCACCAAAGGTGGAACATTCAACACAGCATAGAAGGTACCCATAGCCCAAGATCCACCCACTAGTTGTCTGCAGATTTCTTTTTTCATGATTGTGGTATAATGCAGTGGATCACATATAGCAATGTATCGGTCATAAGCCATTGCTGAAAGGATGAATACTTCAGCACAAGCAACTTGGAAAAAGAAGAAGATCTGTGCAATGCATCCTTCCCAGGAAATTGTTTTCTGCTTTGCTATGATATTTTCCAACATCTTGGGAACAGTGACAGACGAATAGCAGATGTCAACAAAAGCTAAATGACTAAGAAAGAAGAACATGGGGGTTTGAAGGCTACACTCAGTTCTAATCACCAGCATGATCGCAGAATTTCCTAACAATGTTACCAAAAAAATTATTAAGAACACCAAGAAGAGAAACACCTGAAGATGTGGATCTCTGGAGAGTCCTGAGAGTATAAACTCTGTAATTGCAGTTTGATTTTCCATCTCAATGAATTTAAAAGCCTTAACATCTGTACAAATTAAAAAAAGAAATAGAATTTATTCAATTTGTAGAAAGCTCTGAAAAATGATTAATAAATGTATAAATGTAGGGGAAGTATTTTCTGAATTTTTAACCCTATTTACCTGGGAGTAAGCTCCACTGAATTCAATATGATCTACTGTATCTCTATCTGGACATAGTTATGATTGCTTTGATGCAGCCAAGAACTAGACTGTTGATTCAAGCGCTAATTGTTTGTGTAGAGATTTCACATTTGCAGTTCCACACTCACTGCACAAAAGGAAATTGGATGCACACACATGTGCAACCACTTCAAGATTGTTTCTTTCTTTTTTAAGGTGGAGGTCAATATTCATGCTAATGTTTAATGTTGGGGGGGGTGAGGTTTATTTGATCTGAATGGATGGAAAACAAACTGTGTACACATAGCATTTTACATACCTGACAGGAACAAGGGAGACCACTGACCCAATAGTTCCATACTGGGCACAAGGCCATATAATTCCAAACTCTAAATTCCAGACAGAATGCTAAATGTGGGAAGGGAGGGGTTTTTTAAAAAATGGAGGGAGGTTTTTGTAGATGAAAAGCAAGACTATAAACAGTCAAACTATTTCCTAGCACACATTTGGTGGTTGGAAAACTTAGACCTGTTGTACATCTGCTCTGAGAACAGGTGAGCCCCCTTCCATTTCCAGATTTGTCCTCATAGATCAAACTTAGGTATGCTGCTCTGAATGTGGAAACTGTTCAATCTCAATTTTGAGACCCATGTCTACTTGGTAAGACCAATAATGTCATCTCAGTTCTGCTGGCATACATGAAAAAGATGCATTTTCAGATTTATGGATATGTTGATCATGATTTTTGGTTAGGTACTGGTCCTTTATTGGTCCATCTAGCTCAGTACTGTCTAAACTGACTTGCAATGGCTCTCCAGAATTTCTGAAAAGAATAAGTCTAGTCTGACCTGGAAGTACAAGGGATTAACTTGAGACTTTCTGCATGCAAAGCAGATGCTCTATCACTGAGCTTTTAGCTCTTTAGCCAGTATAGGAGACAGTGGTCCTTTCTGGTTTGTATATACTAGAACAGCCTACATTTTTCATTTTTAAAGGGTGAAATTTTGAAGCAAATTTGTAGAATTTTTAAACTGCTGAAACATTTGGGAGGATTAGAAAGTACTAAAAAGTTGTCAGAAGACTAGCAAATACGTTCGGCTTCTTTGTGAATCTTAGTTATTTACTGTGATTTCGTGTTTCCAAGTGCAAGTCACTGGAATCTTTAGGAAAATATTGAATAATTCTGCAAATTGATAGCATGTACTGGTTACTGTCTATTTAAGATCACCCAGCACATAAAACACACTGAATTAAACTATTCATAAATATCAGAAAGAGATTGCCACTTACCTGATAGCTAATCCAGATGCGCAACAACTGCCACTGCCCTTAGGTTTGACTGGAGCTGCATCTAAAAGAGATCTCCATCCACGTTACAATTACTTTAAAAAATGACGATTTGAAACAAATCTTGGTGAAATCCCCAAAGAAAATAAAGATCACTCATATTATCATATTGCTCATTTAGATCATGGCTGGGGAACCGGTTGCTGGTTTTCAGTTCATGACCTTTGGCCCTGTCATCTGGGGCTGAATGCGACCTCGAGTCCAAACAGCATCTAGCTGGTCAAAGTTTTTTCATCTGTGACAGAAAGGAAAAATATTTCAGGGTCCCTGCTGTGCACACTGAAAGGGAATGACTGAAATCACTGCCAACTCTACAAAAGCCTGATTTTTTAAATGTGCATTGTTCAGTGTCCATTCTGCCAATGTACTGGACAACTTTTTAAGTGAGCAAGATGGTATAGAAAGGATGGTGATGTGATGTCACGTTCATTTTTCTGGAATTAATCCCATGAAATTTATCCTGCCAACTGACTTTCTCCTGGGATGCCTTTTTCATTAAATGAAACTGTATTAGTTCTTCCTTCCAAAAAACAACAACACATTTATTATAGGTTTTACAAGTCAGTTGAACATTAAGGTGTGATAGACTCCTTTAGATATAGAGATGCCTTACAATGAGACAGACCAGGGCCACATATCCTACTCCATATTGTCAACAACTGCAACTTTCAGTCAGGAATGGGCAGAATGAATCTGCTTGAGTTTGTGTCCATTCTGGTATATGCCTACTGGCAAAGCCCACTCTGCTCCATGTCTACATTGCAATTTTTAGGAAATAACTATTGTGAAATCTGCATTTCTTTAACTGTTTCTTTCTGTCTCTCTCTTTGTATATGTGTAACTTTCTAGGTGGTTTGAAGGTTGTGCTTTCTCCTTCAATAATAATAATAATAATAATAATAATAATAATAATAATAATAATAATACTGTAATCATAACCCCAATTTCAAGCTGTTTGGAGCAACTGGAATGTCAAGTTCATTCACAATGTATTTAAATCATCACACTTTATTACAAAACATACTCCCCCCCCCCTATAATTGATGGGAGGTGCCTCTTGCTGGAGTCCAATAGAAATCATCAGCACACATCCAAGAAACCTGTGCATGATATAACACATATTAGCAGAGTCAGCGAAAGCAAAATTGTGTAGGAATTGTGGCATCAAGTATTTTATTATTTACAACAAAAAAATGGCATTTTGTGTCAGTGGACACAGTGTGTCAGTGGAAAATATGTACAATAATATCCCTTGCAGATTTAGAGGGGCTTCCTTAGTGGGCACAAAGAAAGGATTACACACCATAATGTACAACCACTTCCAGGTCAGTTTTAGATGCCATTTCAATGAAGCACTGTGCTTTCTAGCTGCTCCAAGCAGTTAGAAAATGTTTTTTTTTTAAAAATAAATAAATAAAAGTAGCTCTTGTGTGTATTTTGAGAAACTACTGCTCACTAAACCATACCCAGTAAAGTTTTGCAGATATTTGGCCTAATTTGCCTATCTGAAATGCCTCATTGTTTCCTTAGAGCCAGATGATGTAAATTTTAATCATATAGCCGCTAAGAATTTGGTTTCCATGTTTTTTGTGTAGTTGTTTGCGTATTTCCCCATGCATTTTAGTGCCAAAAGGGCATATGTTGCTGACCAGTCATGTAGTAGAAGGAGGACGCTAGGGAATGAAGTTCCATAACTATTTTTTAGAGCAGGAGCAATGGTGTTACTGCTGGAGTGCCAAAGCTAGGCTCTTCTGATTTTGGCAAGTGAATGAGTTGGCAGGCATGCTTACAGATTAAAAGAAAATTGCCTAAGACATAATAAAACCCTCTCTCTGAAACCAATTCAAATAAAAAATTCTATAAAATATAGTTCATCTTAAAAATCAGCTGTCATAGTTCCCCACAGCTGAGTAAAGCTGAACATAACACATCAATCATGTAGTGTGGACTGACATGTACTGGGCAATGCGTAATTACCATTGAAATTTTTGCAATCCCAATCAGTCAGACCAATGAAGAGACCCTACTAAACTGAATCTGGTTGATGGGCTCCACATTTACCTGCTGGAATACAAACCTTGTGGACCTTTTCCATGAGATCGCTTATTTGCTTTACAGATGCATGGAGAAAAGCTAAAGAGAATTGGGCATGTGTGCGTCTAAAATTTGCAATGTTTGTGGCGTGTAATGGAAGGGAAAATTATTGACAACCATGTTAATCAACTGTTTTATGAAATAAAAGATTGGGGTCATACAACCAATGGGACACGATCTTCTCATTACACACTGTTCTGTTTATTTGAATTGGGAATGAATATCAAGATTTCATTCTCAATATCCTCCTAAGCACCGCTTTCACCTCCTTGTTCTGCAAGCTGTAGATGATGGGATTTAACAAAGGGGTAAGAATGCTGTATTCTATGGACAATATTAAATCCAAAAGTACTGACGAAGCTGAGCTTGGCCTCAGATATCGGAAGTAACCTGCTCCATAGAAGAGACTGACTACAGTGAGGTGGGAGCTGCAGGTAGAGAAAGCTTTACGTCTCCCTTCAGATGAATTTATCCTCAGTATGGTGAAGATGATATGAATGTAAGACAGCACAGTGAGGAACAGGGATACAAGCCCAACTGTACTCCCAGAAATGAAGAACAGCATTTTATTGAAGAAAGTATCATTGCAGGAGAGAGAAAGGATGGAAGGGAGCTCACAACTGAAATGATTTATGATATTTGAGCCACAGAACTGTAGCCTTAACAGTGGCAATGTGTTTGCAAGTGCATAAACAAAACTAATCATCCATGCACTGGCCACTAGCTTTTGGCAGAATGCCACATTCATGATTTCCACATAATGCAGTGGTTTACATATAGCACAGTATCTGTCATAAGCCATTGATGAGAGGATAAAAACTTCAGCAGTAGCCGAGAACAAAATAAAGAATGCCTGAGTGAAGCATCCACCAACAGAGATGGTCTTCTGCTTGGCAATGATGATCTCCAACATCTTTGGGACAGTGACAGTTGAATAACACACATCAAGGAAAGAGAGGTAACTCAAGAAGAAGTACATAGGATTCTGAAGAGGTGGACTGGTTTTTACAAGCAGCATAATTATTACATTCCCCAACAGAGTTAGCAGATAAATCAACAAGAAAAGGAAAAATAAGAAGATCTGGAGCTGAAGGTTGTTGGAGAGGCCAAGAAGAAAAAAATAGTATACAGTGGTTTGGTTTCCCATTGAAAGTTATCTGAAGGATGCACATCTAAAAAAAATGACCAAAGTTTTTTTAATAAAGAAACAAACATGAACATCTCAAGAGATAAACAATTATGATTTATCTGGACTGGGAATATGCTTGAATGTAATCTCGCAACTGATATCTTAAGTAACAAGACTATAAAGTTTTCTTTATAAAAAATTATAGTAATAGATTTGCTACAAAGCTTAACTTCAATGACTGTTGTAGAGTGATTATGGCAGTTTCTGAAAAGGCAAAATACTGAAGGAAAGGTGAGGAAATGAATGCCCTCCACACTAAGATTGCTAACAGTTCAGGTAAAAATGGTGTGGGGAGATCAACATATTTATTCACACTCTCCGTGGGTGCCATATGCCACTTAAAATATATGTTTTGAGGAGATCATGTCTGCTGAAGACACTCCATACATTGAGAAAATTTAATGAGTATTGGGAAGCAAACTGACAAGATCTCACCCAAGGCAGAACTTCAGAGGAAATATTAGGGCTACTGTATCTGCTTGGGCAAGATATCTGAGGCACATGAAAGGAAAGAAAAAATGGTTTTGATAATAACTAATTGCAGTTTCGAAGGAATTAGTTTCTAGATATTCTTTTGAGATCTCAGCTCAAACTGCATCCTAATTTTATTGTTTTCAATTATCTATTATGAAGCAGCCTAGAAAGCTAATTCAACTTTTCAGTTCGCTAAACTTCCATTATGTGGTTAGTCAGATCAAGTGGTAAATGCTTAGGGACCCTCTCCTGCCACCCTGTACCAATGATACAACAGGTTATAATTCTTTCACTATGCTATAACATTGTACATCCCTACCACTAAATCCATCTGCAAAGACCAGAAATGAGTTGTCACTTACCCAGCATTTAATCCACAAGTGCATACACTATCACTATACCTAAGATCACACCTCAAGTTGAAATAAACTTCCGCCCACTCAGAATGTTCGTCATGAAATATTAATAGGAGGCAAAGTGTGTGGGGGGAAAACTCATCTATATTTATCTTCTTCATTTAAATTGATCTGTTGGGGGGGGGATATTACCTTGTATCTCCCCAGGCTATGGTGTATTATTTGGTTCAGAAGAACCATATATAAGTCTTGGTGTGATATATTGGAAGGCAGGGGAAGAAACTGGATGATGTCATACCCTGCCATATGCTCTTCTGAAAGTCATCAAACAACTTTTCTCCTGATACTATAAAATCGTATTGCGTGCGTAGGTCCCCAAGCCACCCCTCAAAATAATTCAAAAATCACACATAATTTTAGTTTAAGGTTTTTGGCACTATTTTGGTCACAACTTTATTAAAATACAAAATCTGTGAGTGGTTGCTCAGACATTGCTTATGACTATCTGTCCCCCCACCTGGGACAGAACTGACTTTCCGAACTTCATCAGAAGCCAGTGAAGGGAAAACAATGTTGGGGATCAGTTGAGCTGAGTGTCAGTCCCCCACAGCTCACCCAACCAGCTCCCCAAGGCTTGCCAGCCCTGGTCCCATTTCAGGGATTGGACGAAATTGTGGCAAGCCCCGGGATTCCTTTAATGGAATTCCCTTCCAGCACCATTGGAGGGGCAGGCACAGCCTATCCTGACCCCTCCACCACCAGCTTTTTATAACCAATGCCTAACCACAACTTTACAAGTTGTGACGAATTGCTAAGTAGTAGGCAAAAACCAAGTGACACCAGCCAATCAGCCAAATGGCAAAATTCCTACTAGGCCCCTGCACTAAGGCCAGGCAAAGCAAGGTCAACCGGAACACAGGGCGGGCCAATACACTCTGCGAAAGAGAAAGAGAAAGCAATGTGCCCCAATATTTAAAGCCTATGGTCCCACCCACCCAATTTGTTACATGCAATTTGCCCCAGCAACCCGGTCAGCCAATTGTTGCGCCAGGCAATAACTATAACCTGCCTGGCAACAGAGGGCTGGCCTGGCAGCCCACACCACAACACGTGCTCTCATTTTAGGGAGTACACGCTTTGTGGCTCAATTTGAAGTCAGAGCCACGAGGCTTGCGCATCCCCCCCCCCCGCCCCCGCCCCGCCAAAGGAAGATGTAGTAAAGAGATCAGGAATGTGCCCTCAGCTCCCATGGTCCCTTTGGAGAGCAACTCTGCTTAGAGCTGAATAGTTCGTTCATTTAAGGAAGGGAGGAAAATGACTGAAGCAGATTTGCACAGCCACTTCTCACATGCCAAATAACAGAGAACAAGGGGCTTGCTGATCATTGAATTCTGTCTATACCTCTTGCTTGCTTGCCTGGATGGAAGAGGGAGAAATGTTTGAGACTTTACATATGAATATATGCTACTGTGCAAAGATAGTTGTGCTGGTTACTCCACCTTTGTTTGTTCCTGGCCCTTGCCATCAGTGTTTAATAGCCCTGGTAGGCTGCCCATGACAGAATGTATCCTTCAAGGTGAAAAATATATATGTCCCCATCCATATTGTAAGCCATTAAGCTGAAAATCCCCCCCCCCCTCATCTATATACAGTGGTTCAGCAGCCTATTGCTTCCCCTGCTTTCCCAGGACTGCAGACATTGTGTAGCAGTGCTAACAGCCACATCCATGAGTGATGTCAACCACTTGCCAGTAAAGGCAAATGAACTGCACTCACAAATTATGCCTGTCCAGCCTAGAATAAAGCGAAAACTATTCCATGTTAGTAAACTTTCACAATTAAAACAGACTAAAAATAAATGGGCTTAATTACATATACTGAACAGTCTCTGTATTCCAGGGAGACTTAAGTGCAACAATAACATGAAAAAGCTCGTAAGGGCAGAATTCCCTAGAGCTCCAACATGAACCAATATTAACAGGCCTGGGACAGTTGCAAAGATGCATAGCCAACACATTATGCACCACTGTCTTTTTAAGTAAGATGGGTTACGTGCAATTGCTACAACAAATCACCATTTCAGTAATACTGGGTGAAACTTGGGCTAGACTGGACTGAAAGCAAAAGGGGTTGTTTCTTCTTCATTATCTTCATCTTTTACTATAGACCATTTAAGATGCATTTCTTCCAATAAAGACGACCGTAACCCTCTGTGTAGCAAGTGCTCCTTCAGGAAACTTCCCTGGTAAGTTTCTTTATAAAAACACTTATTACAATAAATGTGTTTATATTCTTACAGGAAATAGGTTCTATCAACGGCTTCATAGCCTTGATAGCTAAATGGAATACTCATGTGCAAAGGCACTTTGTCTCTGGCTACTAGATTTCAGGGAGAAACAGCAGGGGAGGCATATTTCTTTAATGCCCTGGAGACATTAGTTGACCATAGTTGAAAATGGAATTTTCAGGATCTTCTGGATCAGATAAGCTGATAAGTCTGCTCCAAGAGGACTATTCTAAATGTTGTTGTTGCTGTTGTTACTACTAGTAGTAGGAGAATCCTAAATATAACTACAATGTTCACCATCCCTGACTATTAGCCATGGTTACTGTGGTTGATGGGAATGGGAGAATAATGACACCTGGGGAGTCACAGTTTCCCATCCCTGACATTTAACAGCTTGCACATCTGTGCAGTAGCTGTATTTTGCTCAGACATAATAATCATCAGCATCCACAGTAATGGGTTGGTGGGGGTCAGACTAGCCCATCACATGTGTACAGAACTTGTCCAAGTTTTGCTACTCAGCCAGATGAGAGATTAGGACACCACCAAAAATGTTTCAAGCAAGGAATAGAGAACTAGCCCTCTTGAATTAGGTAGATTATATATTCTACACAATAGTTGTAGAACTATGTGATGGGTGTAGAATAAAGTATGAACTTTGTGCATAACCTTTGCCTGGAAGAAAACTTGTGACACCCTGTTTATCTG
Source organism: Podarcis liolepis (assembly GCF_965112155.1). NCBI lineage: Eukaryota > Metazoa > Chordata > Lepidosauria > Squamata > Lacertidae > Podarcis > Podarcis liolepis. Next base: position 26,058,822 of record NC_139573.1, on the reverse strand, counting down.
GAATGACACAAGTTAATTTTTTTCATGTCACTGACAAACTTAGCTACATGTTCATTTAGAGGCAGCCAACCCCTATCAACAACCTCAGATATGCAGATGACACAACCTCAGATCAACAACCTCAGATATGCAGATGACACAACCTTGATGGCAGAAAGTGAGGAGGAATTAAAGAACCTTTTAATGAGTGTGAAAGAGGAGATCACAAAATATGGTCTGAAGCTCAACATCAAAAAAATGAAGATCATGGCCACTGGGCCCATCACCTCCTGGCAAATGGAAGGGGAAGAAATGGAGGCAGTGAGCGATTTTACTTTCTTGGGCTCCATGATCACTGCAGATGGTGACAGCAGTCACCAAATTAAAAGATGCCTGATCCTTGGGAGAAAGGCGATGGCAAACCTAGACAGCGTCTTAAAAAGCAGAGACATCACCTTGCCAACAAAGGTCCGTATAGTTAAAGCCATGGTTTTCCCAGTAGTGATGTATGGAAGTGAGAGCTGGACCATAAAGAAGGCTGATTGCCGAAGAATTGAAGCTTTTGAATTATGGTGCTGGAGGAGAATCTTGAGAGTCCCATGGACTGCAAGAAGATCAAACGTATCCATTCTTAAGGAAATCAGCCATGAGTGCTCACTGGAAGGACAGATCGTGAAGCTGAGGCTCCAATACTTTGGCCACCTCATGAGAAGAGAAGACTCCCTGGAAAAGACCCTGATGTTGGGAAAGATTGAGGGCACAAGAAGAAGGGGACGACAGAGGACAAGATGGTTGGACAGTGTTCTCGAAGCTACAAACATGAGTTTGACCAAACTGCGGCAGTGGAAGACAGGAGTGCCTGGCGTGCTCTGGTCCATGGGGTCACGAAGAGTCGGACACGACTAAACGACTAAACAACAAACCCCTATTGCATAAAGTGTTTTTTGTTTTTATGGATAGTGACATCATTATACAGTTTAGCCAGCATGGGACATAATAGAATCAAGTATCTCCTGTTGCTGTTGTGTTCTGGTTGGGAAGATGCAATCAAATTCTCACCTCACTTCTAGAATGTATCCTTCAAATTTTGAGCAGCAGACTATGCACTAATCATTCAAAAAACAAGAAAATTATGGATTAGAAAATAAAAGCTAAAAGTTTTCTGTGTGTAAAAGGCAGGAAAAAAGAGGTTTGGAGGTAAATGGATTTTTAAAAAAAATAAGCTCTAACATAGAGGCAACTAAACTTTTGGCTTTTCAGATATTGGTAGATCACAAGTTCCACTACTGGTAGTGCTGCATGGAGTCCAACAATATCTAAAGGACAAAAGGATAGCCGAGGCTGTTGCAAAAAGTATGCCAGTGTATACAGGAAATTTATTCCGTTACCCAGACACAGAGGAATGTTGACATTGTGTGTACCTCAAATAAAGCTGAAGAACAGCACAGTATAATTACTTTGTTGGAACAGAGCAAGGTCCATTCACATCAGCCTTTGAATTGGACCAATTCTTTCCAAAAAGTCATTGATGATATTGATTGATTGATTGATTGATTGATTGATTTGATTTATTACGGCCATTGGCCCATATCTAAAACAATACAACAAAATTTATCCATAAACAAACAATTTAAACAGTTCCAAGTTAAAACACCCATATAAAACCAATTTTACTTCAATTAAGTAAACACTATATAAAATAAGCTCCCTCTATGTCAACTGCAATTCAAATCCCTCGGATTTTGGGGGATATGCGTCTTAGTTCTGGCACTTATTGATGGTTCTTAAGTTTGGCTAAGCTGTCAGAGTCATACAGTGATCCATTTCTCCTCTTATGAAATAAGACATTAATCAGGTATCTAGCGACTGCAATGGGATCTACTTGAGTCTTCGTCGTTTAATAAGTATATTATTTGGGCTTCCTGAGGTCTGTCAGCAATTCACGATAAATATGGGGCCAGAAACTTGGACCGTGAAGCCGAATGTAATGGACAGCAGAAGATTATATGATATAACGATTCTATAGATCCACTTTTACAGTCACAGAGGAGTGAGATCTGTCCGTTGGAGAGTCTGTTACCCAACACATTTGATGGGAAAACATTGAATCTAGCCTTTATAAAGGCATACCTGTGCATCACCACAGATAAGGTAGTTAAATAAGATGGAAGTTTTGTTGGTGGTGTTAAGCCAAGGTTTATCGGCGAACAGGTGCCACCACCTGTCGCAATATTAAATTGTAAATCGATCTCCTCTAATTTGTGAGTTATAATTTTCTTGGCAGAAATTAAATCCAATTTTAGTAGTTCAGATGGAGATAGTCCTAAGGACACAAGTTTCCCATGTATTATTTTTGCCCAAGGGCTAGGGAAGTCATCTCTCCAGACACACTGTATCAAGTGGAGATTTGGGAGTTTATGCCATAATGCCAACCAGTAACAGAGGATGCATTTCCATAGTGTGGTTTCTAGAGATGTCACATTTAGTTCGAGTCGTATAGCAGTATTGCCTACACACCTGGGTAATTTTAGCAACCTTCTTAGCAGTTGGTTTTGGATTACCTCCAATTGGGTTAGATTAACATTGATGATAATATTTACCACTGCAAATTTTACTTTTGAAATTCATCAGTCAGTACTGTGGTGCACCTAGAAACAGCATCAAATGCTTTTCATAGATTCATTGTTTCTTTTTTTCTTTTTCTTTTAAAATGAATGGAAGAAATACATGTTCAGTTTCTGTTAATTGATTCTCATGGGAACTTACAGATTCTGGCTTCACACAATTAACTCAAGGCAGTGTCAATTTACTCTTGGCAGAAAGCCAAGGTCTGCTTGACCTAGAAACTACTTACTCTGATTGGTTAACGACCAGCACTCAACTCTGTTATCTAGGAATGCTAGCACAGTTTGGTGTTAGGTGTGTTAGGAGTAGAAGTGCTGTGTATGGTAGAGAGAGAGAGAAAGAAAGGATTTATTTTGCTTTGTTTTGTATGCAGAAACTCTGCTGGTTTTATTTTTCCTTTTAATAAATCCTGTAAATAGTTATTCTGAGTCTAGCTGACTAGTCATTTCCACCTCGACTAGCTTCTTCGCTGTGCAGGAAAACTCTGCTACGTTTGGGCTAAAGCCATTAGAGCTATTCCTGACACTTCAAAGTTCCATGAATACAGATGGGGAGGGGGGAGGGGGGAGGGAAGAGGGGAGGGGAGTTATATTACACTAAGCCAAATGATTTTTTTTAAGGTAAAATGCTGAGAGGATGAATAAAGAATTTATTAAATTTTTTTTAATAACAAAGAATTTAGACACTGTTCTTCATCGTTGTTGTTGTTTTTTATAAACCATGATTTCCATTTTTATTTTTTATTTTTTGTTTATATCCCTGTAGCTTTCTGATATAATGGAGAAAGAAAATCGAACTGTGGTTACAGAATTTGTCTTTCTTCATTTCACTAGCATCCCCAAGCTTGAGATGGTGTTGTTTGTGCTCTTCTTAATCATCTACATCTTATCTCTCATGGGGAACTTGCTGATTATACTCATTGTGGCCGTGGACTCACGCCTACAGACCCCCATGTACTTCTTCATCTGCAATCTCTCGATGGTCGAAGTCTGGTACACCACTGTCACAGTGCCAAAGATGTTGGAGAATTTACTGGCTCAGAAGAGGACAATTTCCATTCCAGGATGTATCACCCAATATTACTTCTTCTTTGCCTTTGCTGCAATTGAGCTGTTTATTCTGACAGCCATGGCTTACGACAGGTACCTTGCAATCTGCAACCCTCTACGATACTCCGCCATCATGAACCCTAGGACATGCAGGAATGTGGCTGTGATATGCTGGGTTGTGGGATTCATATGCCCTACATTCCCTTCCTTCATGTTAGCTAAAATTTCCTTCTGCAGCCCCAACAAAATCAACCACTTCTTCTGCGATGCTGGGCAGATATTTCGCCTTTCGTGTACTGACACTTATTCTATTCAGATCATTGGCTACGGCTTCAGCAGTGTTATTGTAATGGCCACTCTTTTGTTCACTCTAGGTTCTTATGTGCAAATCGTAATCACTATACTGAAAATGTCTTCTGCTGCCGCCCGGAGGAAGACATTTTCCACCTGTGCCTCCCACCTCTCTGTAGTCACCATCTATTTTGCGACACTCATTTTCATGTATGTCCGCCCAGCAGTAAAATACAAATCTAATGCCAACAAAATAGTAGCTGTTTTCTACTCTGTAATCACACCCTTGCTGAATCCAATGATATATACCCTGAGGAACAAGGATGTGAAAGAAGCTTTGAAGAAAACTTTTCTCATAAATAAAGTCTAAAGCCACCCAAAAACAAATACCGTATTTTTTGCACCATAACACTCACTTTTTTCCTCCTAGAAAGTAAGGAGAAATGTCTGTGCGTGTTATGGAGCAAATGCCTGTGGGTGGTGGGGATCTGCTGCAGTCGTGAGCAGAGGATCCATGGTTTCCCTTCCTTCCCTCCTCCGTGGTTACAAAGCATGGATCCACATGGATCCTCAGGATTTTTGCATTGGGCTACTCCAAACTCACTGTCAGATCACATGTCTGTGGCCACAGCATGAACCACAAAAATCATATATCCCCTATTTCGTTTAGAATGTTTTTTTTCCTGTTTTCCTCCTCTAAAAACTATGTGCGTGTTATGGTCTGGTGCGTGTTATAGAGCGAAAAATACGGGTAGCTCTAAAATAGCTTGAAGTGATTATGAAATTCACACTGAAGGTAGTCCCTGAATTACCCTTCTTTGCACCTTCCTTGAGTGTATTTCTGAGTGTAGCTGTGTGTGCATTTGTGTGTGTTTCCTGCTTGAAAAGTGTCATTTACATGTAATCATGTTTCTTGCATGCCTAGTTAGAGACGGATGTGTGATCTAAAACAGGAAATCGGATCCTCCTAATTGAGGGTCTGCATTGTGCATGGGCCCAAGGCACTCCCTCCATTCATGGAGGGGGTGGGGGATGAGCCTGAGCCACGCGGTGGCCCCACAATCATGCCATGGCCTATTGGCCAATCAGAGAGTGGGAGCGTGATTGTGGGGGCCTTTAAAAGGTGGTGGTGCATTGCTGGGGCTTTACCTGGCTTCACGCCGCCGAACACCTGCCCACCCACCCCTAATGTTTTAGATGTCTGCTTTGGTCTTGCTCTGGACTTTGGTTGATCGTCTGTTTTGGAACAGGGGCCGGGTAGGATTTTTTTCCCCATTTGTCAGATTGGCACTGGCCATTTGGTTTTCACCTACCTCTTAGCAACTGTTACAGCTTTGTAAGGTTTGGTGGTTAGGCATTGGCTTAGTGGGATGCGGGGGAGGGGAGGTGCAGCCATCACCTGCCCCTCCAGGTACAAGGGTATTCCAGTAAAGGAATCCATGGGTCTGGGTTTCGTCCAAAGCCTGATTGGGGGCTAGGGCCATGCCAGGACCCAGCAAGAACCCTGGGGTGAGTTCCAGTTAGTTGCCATCGATGGAGCTCCCTCTTTTGGCGCTTTACCCTTCTAGATTTCCTGCAAGGCGGGCATGAGTCAGATATAGTTATTGCTAATGCCTAAGCCAATACCACTCACATTTCTGTAATCAATAAAGTTGTGGCCTAAATTATGCCCATTAACCTTTAAACTAAAATTCTGTGTCAATATGTTTTTATTATTCCTGGGGGTGCGCAAATGAGATCATCCATCCACAGATAATCAGTGGCATATTGTTTTGAGTTGACATATTTAATTTTATGAATCAGTTTTCATGAATCATATTGAGTAAATTCAACAATAAAAATGTATAATATATGCATATGATTTTTTTGCGTCAATACAGATAGTCTGGGATTTTAAAAATCCATTTGAATGGTCTGTTGGAAGATGAAGGTCTTCAACAGGTGCCAAAAATGCAATGTAGATGGAACTTGCCTAATATATAACAGGTGGAAGATGTAAAGTCTGGGTGCCACAGCACTGAAAGCCCAATTTCTATTTCATATGGAATGGATTTGCTGATGGTATGTATCTACAGGAGGCTCCTTCCTGCAGAGCACACTGATCAGCTGGGTATATACAGGGTAGGGCAATTATTTAGATAAATTTGTCCTGAGTTTTGTACACTGGTACTAGCAATTTTATCTGTGCCTGGGTACTCTGCCTAATTCTAGGCTAGAACATGTCTCAGCTTTCCAAATAAATTGCTGACCAATAAAATGACTGTGATTCAAGGTGAAGAAAGGTAATGTTGGGCTGACATGGGAATGCACCTTGTATGACAGTGTCTTACAAGTACTTGCATTAGGTCATTTTCCATTGTTAAAAACATGGGAAACAAAAAGTAGTTCTGATAGTGGTAATTATTTGCAAAGAGCTCCAAGGTGGGAATAGTCATCCCACCAGAATAAATATTTGTTTGGTTTGGGAATTAATGTATCCTTCATATAAAATGGATAATTATATGCTTACAGTACATTTAGCCAACAGATTTGTGCTTGGAAGAATTGAGGATCTGTTTTATTTTATCAAAAGGTCACATGAGTGGAGGACTTCTGTTCTCTGCTTGCTCTGCTTTACATTCCTTCCAGGACAAATCTTATTTTGCTCTGTTTCTTGTGACATATCTGGTAAGTTCATCTGTCTTTCAGAAAAGTGCATATTTATGCACACCATCTGACCACACTGATCCATTTTTGAACTGCTTTAGTTTTCCTCTTCATTTACAAAAAGCATTGAATCTAATAGATAATGTCTAATTGTTTCCATATTGATAGTTCTGCTGCAGAATGTCAGTGAACATGTTCAGTGCCTTGAACATGACAGACGATTTTGGAGGTATTTCAGGGCACACACTTTATTCACATAGGATACTGGCTGAACATGTTTATGGTGAAAGTCACTGTGCTGGCCAACCTATGTTTCAGAAACTTGATTATATTAACCTTTTCATTTAGGGACCACAACAGGCTTTCAAGGAACTCCACATTTCCCCAGAACACAGCTTGAAAGCCACTGCAATAGTATAACTCATACTCCTCATAAACGTCTTATTTATAAAACATAGTTTTATTTTTATCTCTTTTGTAGGGCAGCTCAACTTTTATGTATCATTTAAGACTGATGTTTGCCTGTTTGTTTGTTTTGAATATTTATACCTTGTGTTTCCAACAAATTAGTTCAAAGGAAGCTTACAAGCAACAAGTAAGGATACAAAAATGAATATAAAACCAAAGAGCAAAGTACGTAGAAAGGAACACAAAAACCCTGTGTGAAAGAACTTTGTGCCCATCCCTTTCTTTTCTCTGGGTCATGGAACAACATGCAGAAATTTTCCTAAAGCTTGTAATGTGAGCTTTTTGAGGACACAAAACTCTGTGTGTGCATCAAACCCTTTCTCTGTGCTCTGCACTTGAACTGCAGAATTACATTGAAATCCTTCAAATCCCAACATAGCAATGATCGAGATAGATATACATCAGACACCCTCAACCTCAGCCTTCCAGATGTTTTGGCCTACAACTCCCATGATCCCTAGCTAGCAGGACCAGTGGTCAGGGATGATGGGAACTGTAGTCTCAAAACATCTGGAGAGCCGAGGTTGAGGAAGCCTGATATAGATGATTATAGCTATAGATTTGTTTCAAATTTAAGTAAATGATTGTTTTTTAAAAAAGAATAATAACTAAACTTTTGACCATGTTTCAAAAGAAATAGTGCAAAATGTGTGAGTATGTGTTCTAAAAGATATGCTGATATATTTCATCAGTTTGTATCTTATATTATTAAGTCACACTGACCCTTTAATTTACACATGAATTCAATATTTCATCATGCTTTCGGTCCATGCTAATATTGATCCTCGCATCAATATCTCTCAGGGTGAAACATCTCAAGTATGATTGCTGAACATCGGGTACAATGAGAGAATTTATATATTAAGATTGCAACTTCATACGCACTTACCAGCCACAGTGAACTGAACTGAAATCAATTTTGAGTAGACTTTTACAGAGTTGCATGATCAAGGAGGCTAACAATGGGCTGAATTGTTCCTTTAATTATTTTTTTTCTTGTTTTATAGGTTCCTAAACAAAAATGGAAAACCAAACTGAAAGTTCAGAGTTTATTTTCTTGGGACTTTCCAGTAATCCCCAACTGAATATCTTCTTCTTCTTGGTGTTTTCAACCATTTACCTATTAACACTGTCAGGAAATGTCACCATCATTCTGGTGATAAGGAAGGAACCTTCCCTTTATACACCCATGTATTATTTTCTGTCTCACTTGTCCTTCGTTGATATCTGTTATTCAACTGACATTGTCCCTAAGTTGTTAATGAACTTGCTAATGAAGAAAAAAACAATTTCCTTCACTGGTTGTCTTACACAAATGTTTTTCAGCCTCCTGTTGAGTGTTACAGAGGTTTTTATTCTTTCAGCAATGGCTTATGATAGATACACTGCTGTGTGTCACCCACTTCACTATATAGCGATCATGAACAAAACATTATGTGCTTACCTGGTGATGGGGGCATGGATAATGGGCTTCCTTTTTGCAATAATAAACACAGTGCCCACATTAAGTTTGCAGTTCTGTGGCATTCACAAAATCAGCCACTTCAGCTGTGAGCTGCCACCTCTTTTGAAAACCTCCTGTTCTGATACCTTCCTCAATAATATGATTCTTCTATCTTCTGTTGTGATTTTTGGACTTGGTTCCTTCCTGCCAACCTTTGTCTCCTATTTCCAAATCATCTCCACCATCCTGAATATCCGCTCCCCAGAGGGAAGGAGCAAAGCCTTCTCTACCTGCAGTTCCCACTTCATTGTGGTTGGCTTATTGTATATGACAGGAATGTCCCAGTACATGAAACCCAGCAGCATGTCTTCCATGACAATTGATGAGCTGTTCTCTATTCAGTATAGCATTTTGACCCCCATGTTGAACCCAATTATCTATAGCTTGAAAAATAAGGAAGTGAAGAGAGCTCTTGGGAGAATATTTGGGAAAAAGTAAATGTTTTAACACTACAATACTATTCAGTTTGTTTCAGAAGCAAGTCCCATTAGTTAAATGGTGGCTTACTCTCAGACAAGTAAGTATAGGACTGCAGCTGTAGTTTATTAATATGAACATGACGCTAGCTTGATATATTTCATTGTATTTGGGTAAGATAATTAAACATTATAGTGAAAGGATGTTTTATGTCATTACAGTTGTAAACCGCAAAATTCAGAGATTAGTTCAATATTCATCAATATGTCATATTCAGATTTACTCCCCACCTCATTCCCATGCCAGCTCTTCTAATAAGCAGCCGTTGTTCTTTATTATGTATGCCAACATGGTGTCCTGCAGATTTTCTTGAACTCCTATGCTTATAACCCTAGACCAGTGTTTCCCAAACTTTTTTGGGCAACGGCACACCTGTTTACTGAAAAAAAATCTTGCGGCACACCACCATTAAAGCCCCGCCCCGTGACGTCAGCGCGCAGCGTCACGCCGGGAGGGACGCACGAAAGTGAAAGTTTTTTCCCTCCCCCCTCAGTCCCTCGCTCGGAATTCAGCTCGTTTGGGGCATCGCTCCGGCTGCTCCCTCTCCCGCCGCGCAGGAGCGATGCCTCTCTCTGGCTCTCCCTCCGCGCAGGCTGAGGGAGGGAGGGAGGTGCGCGTGTGACCCGTCTCTGCTGGGAGACCAAACCCAGCGAGGCAGAGTCGCGCGGAGGCGCCCAGGCAGCGCTGCCGGCTGCGAGGAGGAGCGCCAGGCAGCAGCAGGAGGCGCGGCCTCTCCTCGCCGCCGCCGCCCCGCCTCTCGCCGCCCGACTCGCCCGCCTCCCTCCAGGCATCTCGCGGCACACCAGCCGATGTCTCACGGCACACTCGTGTGCCGCGGAACACCGGTTGGGAAACACTGCCCTAGACAACATGGTCTGGGCTGATGAGAGTTGCAGTTCAACAACATACCAAAGTCCACAACTTGGCTACCTTCATTCTATGCCTTTCCTCAACACAGACTCATCAATGCCTGTTTCTCTAAGCCTCTTTTCTCTGACAATGTTGCTTCCATCAATTGACTCTTTTTTCTTCAGCAACACATCCTCTTCAGTCTGTTTTCTACTCAGCTTGCTAATCCTCCACCATGGTATCTTTCATCTAATTTCATGATGCTTCTTCTCTGGCACTGTGTATTGTTACGAGTTTGTGGGTGCAAGACCAATATAATCTCTGGATCAAGCTAGTGCTAGAATTTAATTAAGGCTTCATGCATTAGAACTAAGTGCCAGATACACGTGTATTAAGCTCTGTACTAGATACTTCTGTCCTCTGGAATCAGCATGTGTTAAAAGCTAATTAAATTTCCCATGAGGTGATAGCATGGGCTAATGGGTCATTAAGACAATTAAGCATCAAAGGAACATGGTGTGGAAACAAACATGTTGAAGAAACATTTCAGGGGGTCACATTTCCCAAGGGGAATAAAGAGATGAATTCAGCCAGTTGTGTAATTTCCAGTTATAAATCTAGAGCTTCAAATCAGGCCAAGTAAATCAATAACAACACACTGAGCAGCAGGATCTACGTTCGGTTCTTTCACTCCCAGTGATGTCTGCTAAGAAATTAGGAGGGCCGCATCACTGTCTTAAGAGTCCTTCACTGATTTCACAAATAAAAGCATTGAGTTTACTTGAATGGGTTTTTAGAATGTCACAGCCAAAGATTAGTGTTTATACAGACTGCAAACAATATGTCTGCTTCTCAGGTAAGGATTTAGACATTGAACAAAATTGATATTTTTCTCTTTGATAAATGCTAAAGTGTTAATTTTCTAAAAAATTCAATAAATTAATACCGTATTGCTTGCCCATAGAAAGTCTTGTGAGAAAACTACTACAGCATATAAATGTAGGACCATATTGGGTTTATTGATCTTCAGCCTTTGGTCCATACAACCTGGTTGTATCTAAATATATGCATTTCCAATGCTTGCTTCAGAAAAAACAGATTTTTTAAAAAACAAAATGCATTTGTATCACACACAAAAACCATGCTACATTTTCTTCTTCATCCAAAGTGTACATACAGTCAACAACAGCAAGAGAAAAAAGTTCTGAAACCTGTAATGAGAAGGATGCAAACTCATACCCTTTGCCTAAAAGACTATGTAGGCTGGTGCTCTGAGGCAGGGAGCATTCTTAAAAACAGACATCATTTTATACACTGTTATGAATTTTTTTATGGGGCGGGGGGGCAGGCTGTAGTCTTGAGCCCCTAGAGTGGAGTTTTGTGAGCTAGAAAGTGGACACTGGCAGGCTGGGTAGCTGGGAGGCAAAGCTATACCTGATTTCTGTTGGAATCCAAGGCTGTAGCTATGGGAGAAGCAAGAACCTCATGGGATGTTAATGCTGTGACCCCCCCCCCCATCATAGGCTCAGGTTGTATATACGTGTAAATAAACCACCGCAGTCTCCAGTGTCTCCATTCCAAAGGAAATAAGGACCCTGGGTGAGTGCCTGGAACCCCTAGAATCTCATACAGCTTGGAGATTTGGGTCTTTGTCCACAATACTATGCATTAAGCACTATTTTGTATATTTACATTATTTTAAACCCATTCAAATGTTCTCAGCATGTGGCTACATACAGCAGTACTAGTCTTACCACTTTCTCTATGTCTATAACAAGGAATACAGCAAATTACCCACAAAACCACCAGGCGGGGCATAGCATCCCTTTGCAAACTGCCCTTGTAATCTTTAAAGAAACCTGGCCCATCAAGACTTTCCTTACACTGCATGTCGTTGTCCATTACAACCCATTTCTTCATATCCACATTTGTTCCATTGACCTTCACTCTACTTATAGTGTCCCAGTTCCTCCATGTATTCTCACACTCACTCCTCATTTCATTGCCATGTGTGAGAGTTGCATATAGATGAAATGTTTAGCTATCTGCACTGCTCTAAACATTGTCTTGCTGAGGAACCCTGCCTCCCTGCCTGCAATCAGACATTTTTGGCCACAACTAGCCAACAGTCTTTGCCCAGTAGCAAAACAAAGGAGCACATGTTGCTACTGATGTGCTTGTTGCCAGCCTTCCTCCTTTCCTGACCTTCCCTGTCACTCCAAAAGCGCTTAGTTATTACCAGCCTTCGCCAGTGCATGGGTGCCAATGCTTCTAATACTTCAAAAAGGAGGAATCACTGGAGGTGATGCCCTGTCTACTTGTTTGCTTTAAATGACAAAAGGGTGCCATTTGGGTACAATTTCTGCCTGAGTTGCAGCGGTGGTGGATCAGTAAAAACAACAACACAAAAACACACAATGTTGTAAAATACATTTAGTGCATTTCCAATGTGATGTGTACGGAAAGTTCAGTCTTTAAATTTTTTTTCAGAAGACGTGGATAAAATTTGGATGCAATATCATAGATGTTCTTAAACATGAGAGGGAAATAACTACTGAATTTGTAAGGATACAGTTATACAAGGTAATTAACTGTGCTCACTCAATTGAGGTACGTATACTATTATCATCTACTTAACTATGCCACTAAAAATCCTACTTGTTTGGAGCACACGCTTCCCACTGATTGCTTTCCGGAGAGCATCTTTGACCTCTTTGTTTCTCAGGCAGTATATAATTGGGTTAAGCATGGGAGTAACCACAGTATAGAACATGGACACAATTTTGTTGAAATTCACTGAATCAATAGAGAAATTTGATGTTGGGCGGACATACATGAACATTAGAGTGCCATAGAAAATGGTCACTACAACTAAATGGGAACCACAAGTTGAGAAGGCTTTTTGGCGGCCTGTCGATGAAGGGATTTTCAGAACAGCGATGAGGATGAGGATGTACGATATCAGAATGAGGAGGAAGGAGCTAACAATGACGCTTGTGGCCACTATGAAATTGGACAGCTCAGCTTCATGTGGGCTTGTGCAAGAGAGTTTCAGTAAAGGTGGTGCATCACAAAAGAAGTGATTGATCTCATTTGGGCCACAAAATGGCAGCCTGCAAAGCGCAACTAATGGAGGGATGTTAACTATGAAGGCACCAATCCAAGAGCTTACAGCTAGCTTAAGGCAAACTTTGTCATTCATGAGTGTAGGATATCGAAGAGGATTGCATATGGCTAAATAGCGATCAAATGCCATGATAGCCAGAATGAAACATTCTGCGGTACCAAGTGTAATAAGAAAGTAGAGTTGAGTAATGCAGCCTGCATATGTAATGGATTTGTTCTTATCTAGGAATACTTCTAGCATCTTTGGAACAATGTTGGAGGTGTACCATATCTCCAGGAAGGAGAAATTGCTGAGGAAAAAGTACATGGGTGTTTGGAGATGTTGGTCAATACGTACTATGGTGATAATGATGAGGTGTCCACACAAGGTCAAGATGTAGACAACCAATCCCATAAAGAAGAGAAGAAGCTGAAGATTCTTCAGACTTGGGAAGCCCAAGATGATAAAATGGGTTACTGCAGTTTGATTGCCAGTCAGCATACTGACATACTTTTGGATCTATGAAGCAGGAAAGAAAAAGATACGTATATAAAAGAATCATCTGACATAGAATAATGATCGTTATAAAAAAAAGAGAATTTTTGATGCTAAACACACCTGATGTGCATCTAAGCACATTTATGTGATGTTATCTGAAGAGAAGAGAAAAGGGGAGACATAGAAAGTGATGCTAACAGTCACTGAGTAGAGTTTAAAATGTGGAAATATACCGTATTTATCATTTCTGATGCTTTACCGTTTACAAAGTTTTGCCACATGCTTCTTCAAGGTGGAATTTATAATGTTGTAAGTACTCTGAAATTTCAGATGGGAGGTGAACCTGAATGGTAATTGCTTCCCAAAAACTTTGCAGTATGTTCAAGATTGAGACAGGATTTGAGCACAAGGTTTTATGTCTCACAGATTTGTTTATTACAGTATCCTAATGTATACTTTCCATTTGGTTCACTGCTTATTATGTTCAGGGTTTTCAGTTTATTTCAATAGGTGATAGGATATTGTCATGGATTAATGACCCATGCTCATTAAATGACCATTTGTGATTTTTTCAATTTAGCTCTACTGTTGAAGTTCCCTTTGGAAGTTACAAATTCCACTTAGAAGTGATGGACAATGATTCAGGGACACAACTACAGTAGCAGCATTTTAAGAACTACTTTATTAATATGCAACTTACCTTTTTTAATTTTGAAGAAGGCTGAAACCTCACTGTTTCCTTTCTTTAAGAGGTGAATGGAAGGTGCTACTAAGGAGGTGAGACTATGCTGATCGTATCTGGAAGTCAATCAGATAGCTCAGGTGACTCAGAGCAGTTCTTCCTTTATGAATATAGATAATTGGAGGTGATGTTTAAGAGAACGTCATGAAGAACTATCTCCACTAAATAAAAAAAGAACATAGTAAATATAACATTTTTCATCTTGCACCTCAATTCTCTCTGGGAATTTTATTCCACAGAGGACCTACTCTGGGATTAGTTAATTAGTAGGTTCTGCGATTTGTCCACCTCCCTGCAGACAGACTCCACATGTGCAATATTTTCTGTCTGATGGTGTGATCCTATACATGTTTTAAATGTTTTAATTGTTTTAATTGTTTTAAATGTTTTAATTGCTTTTAATTTGCAGCACCTTAAATGGTGGTTGTTGTTTTTTATAATATTATATTATTTCATTATTATTTTTCTGCTTGGGGTGGGATAAGCATTTAGTCAGCACTATTGTTTCTTGCTTTGTTTTGTTTTGTTCTGTTTTGTGGTTTTTTATTATTATTATTCTGTTAAATTATTATATAGTTTGTATTTTGCTTTTTAAGGGGAAGGGTCATGGCTGCCTGGGAGTGGGCCTCAGCCAATAGATTGGGTGGGGCAGGTTCCACAGGGGGGGTGTATTGGGACACCCGATCTCAGTGATCACGGGCAGGAGGAGGAGTTATGCTAAGACCAGACTATGTCATTACCGAGGAGGCAGGTTTAGTCGTTGTTTGAGGACTATCCCTGCCTCCAGGTCTGGTCCTGACCGGAAGGATACAGTAATCAGCAAGGGAAACCCACATGACCTGAAAGTGTTGCTGTGCAATGCCAGGTCAATGATGAATAAAACCACTGCCATCCACGACCTGATTGTGGATGGAGGATTTGACCTGGCATGTGTGACAGAGACCTGGTTGGATGAAGCAGATGGGCCTGTCCTTGCCGCTGCTTGCCCACCAGGTTTCTCTTACGCACAGCAACCCAGGTCATGTGGGCGGGGAGGGGGGGGTTGCAGTGATTTTTAGGAAGTCATTAGTCTGCACCAGGCGTCCTATTGGGAAGACCCAGTTTTCTGAGTGCATGCTCTGGAAGTTGGGCGATAGGGGCAGTACAGGATTCCTACTGGTGTACCGACCTCCCCGCTGCACCAAGGATTCCCTGCCCGAGCTGCTTCAGGTCGTGGCGGATATGCTCCTGGAGACACCTAGCTTGGTTGTCCATGCTGACACGACCTAACAAGGGGCCGCTCGGGACTTCGTGGAAAGCATGGCCTCCATGGGGCTGTCCCTGAATAAGTTTGGCCCAACTCATAGCCGTGGACATGCCTTAGACTTGCTGTTCACCTCTATGGATGTTGGTGATCTGACACTAACTAAAAGTGAAACAAAAGAAGTGCCATGGTCAGATCACTTCCTGGTGCAACTGGACTTCTCCGCAACCCTTCCCCTCTGCAGGGAGGTGGGACCGATTTGGATGGTCCGCCCCCGCCACTTAATGGATCCAATTGGCTTCCAGAGAGTGGTAGGGGATGCTTTATCCCAAGTTGATGGCCTTTCAGCTGATTCCCTGGTGGCACGCTGGAATGCGGAGTTAACCAGGGCTATTGACTGTCTGGCTCCGAAGCGCCCTCTCCGATTGCATGGAGCCCGGACAGCCCCGTGGTTTTCCCCGGAGCTGAGGGTGATGAAACAATCGTTGAGACGGCTAGAGCGTCGGTGGCAGAAAACTCATTCTGAATCAGACCGGACACGGGTTAGAGCTCAACGTCGAGCCTACCAAGTGGCAATGGCGACGGCGAAGAGGGGCTTCTTCGCCGCCTCCATTGCATCTGCAGAAAACAGCAGCAGGAGACTTTTTCAGGTGGTTCGCAATCTATCGGAACCACCTGTACCACCGGGGCCTGGTAGGGACCCCAAGATCTCCTGCAATGCTTTTGCAAAGTTTTTTGCAGATAAAATCGCTCAGATTCAGAAGGAGGTAGACTCCACCGTGGGAGCAGGGCCAGGGCGGGAGAGTGCTAGAGTTCTGTCTGGTCCTGTTACATGGGATCAATTCCAAACTGTTACCTCCGAGGATGTGGACAGGCTGCTTGGACAAGTGAAACCGACCACCTGTCTCCTTGATCCTTGCCCATCCTGGCTGATAAAAGCGAGCTGGGAAGGGCTGGGCGATGGGCTCTGCGGGGTGGTGAATGCTTCCCTCTGTGAGGGAGCCTTCCCAGACCCACTGAAAGAGGCGGTCATTAAACCGCTTCTTAAAAAAACATCTTTAGACCCGGCCAATTTGGCCAACTATCGCCCAGTCTCAAATCTGCCATTCTTGGGCAAGGTGATTGAGCGGGTGGTTGCTGAACAACTCCAAGCACGCCTGGAGGAAACGGACCATTTGGATCCCTTCCAATCGGGATTCAGGCCTCACCATGGGACTGAAACTGCCTTGGTCGCGCTGGTTGATGATCTCCGGTGGGCTAGGGACAAAGGTGAGAGCTGTTTCCTAGTTCTGCTGGATCTCTCAGCGGCCTTTGACACCATTGACCATAACATCCTTCTGGACCGTTTAGAGGGGCTGGGAGCTGGGGGCACTGTCATACAGTGGTTCCGCTCCTTCCTCCTGGGCCGTGTCCAGAAAGTGGTGGTGGGGGATGAGTGTTCAGACCCCTGGGCTCTCACTTGTGTGGTGCCTCAGGGTTCTGTCCTCTCCCCCATGCTTTTTAATATCTATATGAAGCCACTGGGAGAGATCATCAGGGGGTTTGGACTGGGTGTTCATCAGTATGCAGATGACACCCAGCTCTACCTCTCCTTTAAATCAGAACCAGTGAAGGCAGTGAAGGTCCTGTGTGAGTGCCTGGAGGCAGTTGGAGGATGGATGGCGGCTAACAGATTGAGGTTGAATCCTGACAAGACAGAAGTACTATTTTTGGGGGACAGAGAGCGGGTTGGTGTGGGGGATTCCCTGGTCTTGAATGGGGTAACTGTGCCCCTGAAGGACCAGGTGCACAGCCTGGGAGTCATTTTGGACTCACAGCTGTCCATGGAGGCGCAGGTTAACTCTGTGTCCAGGGCAGCTGTCTACCAGCTCCACCTGGTACGCAGGCTAAGACCCTACCTGCCCGCGAACTGTCTCGCCATAGTGGTACATGCTCTAGTTATCTACCGCTTGGACTACTGCAACGCGCTCTATGTGGGGCTACCTTTGAAGGTGACCCGGAAACTGCAATTAATCCAGAATGCGGCAGCTAGACTGGTGACTGGGAGTGGCCCCCGGGACCACATAACACCGGTTCTGAGAGATCTGCATTGGCTCCCAGTACGTTTCCGAGCACCATTCAAAGTGTTGATGCTGACCTTTAAAGCCCTAAACGGCCTCGGTCCTGTATACCTGAAGGAGCGTCTCCACCCCCATCGTTCAGCCCGGACACTGAGATCCAGCGCCGAGGGCCTTCTGGCGGTTCCCTCATTGCGAGAAGTGAGGCTACAGGGAACCAGACAGAGGGCCTTCTTGGTAGTGGCGCCCGCCCTGTGGAACGCCCTCCCATCAGATGTCAAACAGATAAATAATTACCTGACATTCAAAAGACATCTCAAGGCAGCCCTGTTCAGGGAAGTTTTTAATATGTAACGCTGTACTGTTTTTAACACTGATTGGGAGCCGCCCAGAGTGGCTGGGGAAACTCAGCCAGATGGGCGGGGTATAAATAATAAATTATTATTATTATTATATGCATGCTCAGAAGTAAGTCACATTAAGTTCAGTTGGGTTTACACCTATGTAAGTAGATAAAAAGAGCTGGTGGTGAGAAATCACAGAAATAGATCTGCATGAAAACATTAATCAGTACTATGGCACTTTTTCATGTGTTACATCAACAATATAGTTGACCATCCATCTTTGACACAAGGACTTCAATGAATTGAGTCAAAGCATTTAAAGGAAGACGTGGGTGGCGCTGTGGGTTAAACCACAGAGCCTAGGACTTGCTGATCAGAAGGACGGTGGTTCGAATCCCCACGACGGAGTGAGCTCCCGTTGCTTGGTCCCTGCTCCTGCACATCAAAACACGTCAAAGTGCAAGTAGATAAATAGGTACTGCTCCGGCAGGAAGGTAAATGGTGTTTCTGTGTAGTGCTCTGGTTCGCCAGAAGTGGCTTAGTCATGCTGGCCACATGACCTGGAAGCTGTATGTGGCTCCCTCTGCCAATAAAGCGAGATGACCACCGCTAACCCAGAGTCTGTCATGACTGGACCTAATGGTCAGGGGTCCCTTTATCTTTATTTAAAGGAAAGGAGATTCTCATCTCCCAGTATTAACATATGAGTGTACCATAATGATATTCAGGGATTTATTGCATGATACTGACCTGATCTTAAAATGGAGGAGGAAGAAGAAGGAGTAGAACTGATCTTCTGAGTTTCATTCCTCTGTGTCATGGCCAGTAAACCACTGTTGCAGCTCTACTAAAAATGCTAGCTTTAAAATATACACATTTTAACAAAACACATATGTATCACACACACACACAAAAGCCATGCTCCATTTTTTATTCTTCCAAATTGTATGGAAAATAAAAAATGAATAAAAAACCAAGAGTGAGAAGGACCCAAACACACACCGCCTGAAGGGTGGTGCTCTTGGTGTTAGAGGACATTCGGCACAGAAACATGTGTGTATACCTTTAAGAAGTTTCTGGGATTAATTGGCTGCAGGTGACCGTTGCTATAAAGGAAAAAAGCTGAGTTTTGTTGCTTGCCTGCAGGAATAACATCCACCAGAGTTTGTGTTTATTTGCTTAGTAATAAAGTCTTCGTTTTCGTTTGGGTTTTTACACCTATGTCTCCTGGAGTCCATCTGTCCTCTGCCACCGGCTGGAAATTCCCCTCCAACACTTGGTATGTAGCATTTTATATACTATGCATTTTGCAATATTTTGTTCATTTGTTTCAGTATTTAACATCCATTCAAAAGTTCCCTGTGTGTGTGTGGGGGGGGGGGGTACATCTATCAGTCAATACTACTAATCTAACACTCTCTCTTCCTATAGCAACAAAGAATAAAGAAAATTTCCCAAAAATCACAGGGCAAGGAAAGGACATATCCTTGCAAACTGTAAACTTCAAAGCAGTTTGTGAGGCCCATGAACCTAAACCACCAGGCCTTTCCATTGCTACTTTAGCATGTAGCTTATCATTCTTTAATTTGGAAGAAAGCGGAAATCTCACTGCACTCGTTCCTTTCTTTCAGAGCTCCTCTGGAAAGTATTGTTAAAGAGACAACAAAGTGTTGATCATTTCTGGAAGGCAATCAAATATCTCTGTAGTCTAAGGATAGTTCTTGCTTAATGAATATCGAAGATGATTTTTCAGAGGAATGTTGCAAAAAATTACTGAATCTCATTCTATGAGGCAAAAAGGGCTATGGTAAATATAACAGGTTTCATTATGTATCTCAGTTCTCTGTGGAATTTGCGTTCCACAGAGGCTCTACTCTGGGATTAGTTCATTAGTAGGCTAAACTCTGCGGAAGAGAGAAATATTCTGAAGTTTGTCCACCTTTGTACATACACCTTATTTGCATAACCTTTCCCACGACATTTAGAAGGGGGGGGGGAGAGAGAGAAAAAAAGAGTGTATATGCATACAAATGAGTTTCATTTTTCTTGTATTTTATATCATACACATGATTATGGCAGTTCATGATGTTCTGCAGTGCATTGTTAATAGGTTATAGCACTTCCTAACATTAAGGAACACATCCTAACACGTAGCTTGAATCAACTCCTATTAAATAGTGGTCTGTCCTTTTCTCATTAATCACACTCTCATTTAGCTGCTGGGGGGTTTCTCAGATCAATTAAAGATGGTGAAATATTTTCCACCACTTTCATCAGCACAGTTTGCAGAGCCTCACTGATAAGGCTGCCTAACTTTAAGCTCTAGGGTTTATCCCTTGGAGATCAGGTCCCCATGAGTTTGAATACAGGTATGCTGATGAAATAGCTTCAATGTATAAAGTACACATGCAAATCTCCCCATGAAAAGATAATATAATTTATCTTTAGGTCTTCTTTTCACATCGTCTTGTCCCAACACCTGGCCAGTCCTCATGGTAGTCATGATGGGAACACTATTTTCAAGTGCATGATCGGCATCATTTGTGAGTATAGCCAGATCACAAAATGAAAATGGACAAAACGTTTTAAAATATGTACTTTTCTTTTCTTTTCAGGGTTTTTCTTTAATGAAATGGTTCAATGTGTATACAATTTATTGATTTTAATTCTACCGACAAAAATGTCACATTGCCAGGATATGTGAGAAAGAAATGCTTTTTTGTTCTTTCTTTCTTTCACTTAGTAAATTTTTCAAAGAAAAATTGGAGATTATATATGTAATAGCACATAAACTGTTATGAGGAGGAATGTAGAACTCCAGAAGGATTATATTTGCTATTCTTAATACTGGAAGAAACATTCAGCTAAGAAGTGTGGGGTATGTGTGAAACCACTGGATTATTCTTCAGGCAGAAATCAGGTCAGGTTGGCTTAAATTTATAGTCGAGCAGTCTAAATATTCGCTCCCACTTTAAATGCAAACACACACATTTTTTAACACCTGCAAAAAACCATTATTCTTTAGACAAGTCTGCCCAGGTATTTAGAAGGCTGATGTAATTTTAAACTGTTTTAGTATTTTAACATTTGTATGTTTTAAAGTGTGGCTGTGATTTTTTCCCTTGATTTTACTGTTTTATCTTTTCTGGTCTCTGAATGGAAGCATAGGTTCATATCCCACGTCTGACAAATCCTCATGGTCTGGATGGCTCATCTGGAGTATGGTGCTCAATTTAGTATGATTTCCTCTTAACCAAGCATTCATAGAGTAACAGCACTAGGCAGCAATTGTGTGCAATTAACAAGTTCCACTGGAATCAATGGAAGAGGTACAGTGATAGCATGCATTACTCTACATGAGCAGAGTAGAGTGGCATTTCCAAGTCCTCAAGTCTACTCTCCAAATAATGACCTTATATTATCAATAGATATAAATGCAAAGACACTCCTTTCCCCCTTCCACCACTCAAGACTACAACATTTCTTAAGCACACTGGCAATGTTATTTCCTTTGACTGCTGTGAAGGTTAATGATCATAGATTTCTTTTCTTTCTTTCAATCATAGATTTTTTCGCTTTGATTGACGTTCTGTCCTTGAAAAAAATCATCTGAAGCCTTTTCTGGGTTAAACCTCTTCAACTGATATATCATAAGAAGTACACAGAATGCTTTCACTTTAGGGCAAACAACTGTTCTTTTTTTGTTTCCACAAAAGAACAACCAATCATAAGATGGATCTCTCAAATCATACAACAGTGAGTGAATTTCTTATCACAGGATTTCCCTACCTGGAAAAGAGCAGATTTCCAATATTTACGCTGGTACTAATTATGTACACACTAACAGTGATAGGAAACATGGTTATAGTATTCATCACCAGGTATGAAAATTCTCTTAACACTCCCATGTACTTCTTCCTGGGCAATTTTTCCTTGCTAGAGATCTGTTTTACCTCCGTCACAGCCCCAACAATATTGGTTGATCTCATTAGAAAAAAGAATGTTGTATCCTTCAAGAACTGCCTTACCCAAATATATTTTTTCCATGCTCTTGGTGGCATTGAGTGCCTCCTTTTGGCTGCCATGGCATATGATAGATATGTGGCTGTACGTTCTCCTTTAAGATACAACACCATTATGAATAGTGTTGTCTATCATCAGCTTGCTACTTGGTCTTGGGTCACTGGCTTGGTTCTGCCATTGATCCCAACAATTCTCATATCTCAGCTCAACTATTGTGGGAGCAATGTAGTGGACCATTTCTTCTGTGACATTTTGCCATTGCTGAGGCTGGTTTGCAACAGGACCCAGCTCAACGAGATGCTGAGTTTCTTCATCTGCTCCTTTCTCCTTGTTGGGTCATTCACAATAACTGTGGCTTCTTATGCTGCCATCTTGATCACTGTTCTGGGAATTCGTTCTTCCGATGGGCGGAAAAAGGCCTTCTCCACCTTTGCTTCCCATTTGACAGTGGTTGGTATCTATTATGGAACAATGATGTTCATTTATGTCAGGCCCACCCGAAACCTCTCCTTCAATATGGACCAGTTGGTGGCTGTCTTCTATTGCCTGGTCACTCCACTCTTGAATCCCATCATATATAGCCTCAGGAACAAGGAGGTGAAAGAGGCCCTTAAAAAAGTTTTCTGTAGGAAACAGGAAGGACTGAATTGATAAGTTACTCTTCTGGAAAAAGCTGAGCTGAGCTTTAACAGAGGAACAAACAGAAACAATGTATAAATTTTATAATGCACCACTTATAATACCTACTTAGATACTGTACGGACACATTTATTAGCAAATCATCATCATTTAAGCTTATGGTCACTTTTTTGCAAAAGCAACCCAGAGCAACTTACAATATCAGAACTACTAAGAAAACTTGCAGTGCACTTCCATGTACAGTGGTACCTCGGGTTACATACGCTTCAGGTTACATACGCTTCAGGTTACAGACTCCGCTAACCCAGAAATAGTGCTTCAGGTTAAAAACTTTGCTTCAGGATGAGAACAGAAATCGTGCTCTGGCGGTGCGGCAGCAGCAGGAGGCCCCATTAGCTAAAGTGGTGCTTCAGGTTAAGAACAGTTTCAGGTTAAGAACAGACCTCTGGAATGAATTAAGTACTTAACCCGAGGTACCACTGTATGTATACTCAGAAGTAAGCTGCATGTGTATCTTTTAATACAAGCTTATCTTTTAATGCTTTGTGATATGTACAATTACCAAGAATTAAATCTGTCGGGATTAGATTAAGATATCAGCATTCATTATATACATGAACTGCATTGCTTTTAAAAACTCAATAAATTATTGGCGTAGAGACTCTCAGCCAATGTTATTGAGCAAAAGAAAGATAAAGATGAATGTAAATCCTTCACTGTAAAGCTATTCACCATGACTTTTAGAAGACATCTGAAGGTAGTCCTGCAGTATCCTGGGCTTGTGCAGTATCCTGGGCTTCAGCACTCACATTCCGACTGTCTTTCTGCAGATCTAATGTGATCAGTCATTTTTACTGTGACATTCCTCCATTGCTGAGCATTTCATGCTCCGACACATCAATTAATGAAGTGGCACTTTTCACAGTGGGTGTATTTGTAGGTTTTAGCCCTTTTTTCTTTACTCTGATCTCCTACTCGTTGATTCTTCATGCTGTTTTCAACAATCGGCAAAAAGGACATCGTCACAAGGCCATTTCCACCTGCGTATCTCATGTCACGGTTGTGATTCTGTTCTACTGCTCTGGGATATTCACATATTTTCGACCTACCTCCAGCTACTCACTGGAAAAGGACCAGCTTGTTGGGGTTCTCTACAATATCATAACTCCAACGCTTAACCCTATCATTTATAGCCTACGGAACAAAGAAGTGAAAAGAGCAATAAGTAAGTTATTAATTAGATAACATTATAAAGTTCGGACCTTTAACAAGAACTGAGATTAACTGAGACACACTGTTAATAAATGGTGTATCAAGACAACTGAACTTTCTTTAAATTAAAATGTTACACGGTGTGTGATGAGCTGAGAGACATGTGATTTCTGTTTTACCATATGATGCTAAATATTCCCGATAGGCATGTGATGTCCTCTAACCTTAGTTTCCCAAAAAATAATGATGATGCATTGTTTTGTGACTGCCAGTAGTGAAAGTTGCAAATAAATATGGAACCTTGATCAACTAACTTGTATGTGATCATTTCACACAGAATTTTGCTTAATGGTTGCCATCAATTTGATTTTAATTAATTTTATAATGAATGTTTTTAGAATGCTGGATTATTTTGATTGTTGTTAGCCGCCCTGAGCCCAGCTTCGGCTGGGGAGGGTGGGATATAAATAAAAATTATTATTATTATTATTCAGCATAGTGGTATGCATGATCCAAAGTAGATAGATAGATTAGATTAGATAGATGATTGATAGATGATAGATGATAGATGATAGACGATAGACGACAGACAACAGACGATAGACGATAGACGATAGATGATAGATAGATGATAGATATTTTGTCTTCACTGATAATTTCTTGAGCACAACCTTAGATGTACCTTAAAATCCCACTTTAGGCAAATTTTGGTAATTTTTTTTAGAACTGAAGTCATTCACAGGTGAATTCTTCAAAATATTCCTCTGGTTAACTTCCATCACGTTGGGAACCAATATGTTTCAGGCACTTTTGATCCAAAGGTAACAGAAAGGTGAATAAAAGAGATGGCAATTCTGTATTTTAAATAACTAATACCCCAATGCTAAGGATTGACGTAACATGGAAACCTTCAGTGCTAAGAGTTCTTTTAGACATTTCATGGATAACTCTAATCTTGGATCCCCAGTCTTGGGAGGGATATTGGCACCATTTGGAAAAGAGTATCTGTGGCCAGGAGACTGCCACCCCTACTCCCATGAGCATCTTTCACCAACTGCTTGCCATATTTCTGATATGCAAACTTCACAAAATGCACCAGCTCTCAACACTATCATCTATAGCCTATGGAACGTAGAAGTGCAATTGGCAGTTAAGACATTGGTGGGGAAGAGAAAGCATTTACTCTTGGAAATTAAGATTGTCCAGAGAAATTGAATTGAATTATGTCCATTTGTCCTAACTGGTGGAGTGAAGACTTAAAGGCTTCCAGAATAGTATGGAGCTTTTCAATGAAATCCAAACATAAAAGATTTTGTGACTCTTTGGGACATTTTAGCCAAGCCACGCTCCACTGTCCTACACCTGATATCATATCTGCAATGTATTTCATGTCAAACCTCTCTTTGTTAATGACTTGCAGTGTTCTTCTTTAATTTGTATCCCTAACATTCTATACTGAATTTGCTCTGAGTACAGGTATGGAGCGCTATACACAAATCATTCAAATGAACAGAGTTGAGAAAGACAATTTTCAGCTTACAGTAAAAGCACACTTGAATGGAACCAGGAGAGGAAACCTTAATGGCTGCAGATATATTATGAAACATGATATGCCCACCACCCCTTCACAGCTTTTCATTGTTTATTAAAACACCATTTCATTCCTACAGGTTTTATTTTATATGTAGCGCATAATGATTCTATTTTTTGTTTCAATTGCTGCTTCCTTTTTATATTGCTATGTGTTTTTAAAATGACATTGTGACTTCAAATGCAAAGTGCCTTTTGTACCAGAATGGTGTGATAATAAAGCTTTAATAAAACACAAAATAAAGGATATACCTTAATATACACATTTTTACAAGCAATCTTCCCCAACAGAATGCAATTTCTGCATTATTTTCACTAATAAAAATGCATTTCTAGGTATACTATCCCCTAGAATACACATTTGTGTACAGGTTATTTATTGGAGAACTGTATGGCAAAATTCAGAGAAGTTTAAAGAGATTTCAAAGGATAGCAGCATTTTGTTTAAAATATTGTTTCAGGAAGTATGGATTATGTAGATTCAAATTAAAATGTGAACCAAATCAAATTTGTATTCCATTCCTGTTTCACAGATCCTTTCAGTAATGTACAGTGGTGCCCTGCAAGACGAATGCCTCGCAAGACGGAAAACTCGCTAGACGAAAGAGTTTTCCGTTTTGGAGGTGCTTCGCAAAACGAATTTCCTATGGGCTTGCTTCGCAAGATGACAATGTCTTGCGAGTTCCTGCTGGTTTTTTCCCCTCCCCCCTTTTTCTAAGCCGCTAAGCCGCTTATCAGCTGATCCGATCAGCAGATAAGCTGCTAAAAGCCACTAATAGCTGCTAATAGCCGCTAATAGCGCTAATCCGCTAATCCGTCAATGGGCTTGCTTCGCAAGACGAAAAAACCGCTAGACGAAGAGAATCACAGAACGGATTCTTTTCGTCTTGCGAGGCACCACTGTATTAGTTGCAATGTCAGAATAGAACTGAAGATACTCAGGATCAAGTCCTTGTTCAGCCATGAAGCTCACTGGGTGACCATGGGACAATCACTGCTCTTTAATCTAAACTCCCTCACATATGGTTGTGAGGATAAAATAAGGAAACATATATGCTACATTGAGTTGAGGCATAAATAAAGGTGGGGTGACACACACACACACACACACACACACACACACACACATTCTATAAGACCAGAAAATGCTTAAATGCCCACAGATTTCACATTCCAGATTGTGTCTTTGCACTTGACTCTAGCTACTGACTCCCCCCCCCCCGTATTCTTACTAGAAATGAGTTTTGTCTCCAGACCTGTTGCACCATGATGTCACAGTGTGTGGTTGCAACATTGCACACCTGAGAACAATAATGTTCACATTTGATTAATGCTTACTCTGTGATGATGAAAACTCTGCTCTGTTTTGTTTTACCAAAGGTAGCATTGCCAGTGGTCAGGTTCTCCATCCCCATTTTTGGGAATAGAGAGGAAGGCTGTGGAAGAGAGGCCTCAAAATTGAACTGTGGGAGTTGAAAGCTTGTCTACCAGCACTAGAAATACTGATGGGAATATACCTAAAAGGGTAGCTTTAGCAAATGCCTATTTATTGTATTCTAATACACCAAGCATAATTTCCAGATTCTTCCCCACCAAGCATTAATGAATGAGTTTGTGATGATATTGACTGTTTCATCTCCATACCAAAAGGGAAAATATATTTCTGCATGTAGCACTTTTTGAACTCTCTAGAGGTCTTTTGACCTGAATTTCCCTACAACACTGTTTTATTATCATTCTATCCCTGATGGATTTTATCAGAAGAAGGTTCCCAACACTTTCCCTGCGGAATTAGGTTCCCTCAAGCATTGGATGGCATAAATACAGTGAATACATCAAAATTCCACCTAGATGTGAGCATTGGCTTGTGCCTAGTGACTTCACTTCAAACATCCATATAAAATGTGCAAATATTAGGGTGGGTGGTGGAGCAATGCTCCAGTTTAGCAAAGCTAATGCTGCACACCTGGTAGAAAACATGCTGATGTTCTAGCAAATGTGTAGGTCAGAAGCAGGACTTGCTACCACTCTTATGCTTCCTCTGAACATGTGTCTGTTGAATAGTCACACAAAGATAAATCATTTATTTCATAAAAATCATACACATGGTCTGATTATAAAAGGGGGAAAAACTAAACGCAGTATACATTAAGAATTTAGAAATGTTAAATATATAAAAAGCCATTGGAAAATTGTATCTTAAATGGCTTTGGAAACATAGGATTTTTGTAAATAATTTGATGTTCCTTGCAACTTTAGAGATAACACCACTTTTATTTAGTGGATTAAATGCATAGAATTTTGTTGCTTCCATGAATTCATTGGCAGGGTATTCCCAACACTTTTCTTCAATCCTGAGCTGTATTGAGGGTGAGAGCACATCTATGAAAAGACCTATGTTTGGAACTCTATTTTTCACTGTTTTGGAGCAAGAAAGAGCAAACATTCTGCAAAGTAAGTTTTTAAGGGCATGGGGGGTATGATTGTTAAATCTAAATCAAAGGTCATAAATTCTGATGAAACATGAATACGCTTGCCTGTGTTTTAATTCTGGTGTTGAGGTGTGTGTATGTGTATTAAGGATGTTCCCAGCCGACTGGATTCTGTGCTAAGTGGTTGGCCGGGATAAGTAGATGTCCATGCCACCCCAGGGCTGCCATGGATTGCCTTATTTGAGGGACAGGTGGAAACCTGTGAGCCTCCACAGTGGCCGGAGGGGATTGGGAAACAATCTAAAATGGTCTGCATGTCTGGGGGAGAGAGGAGGTGCCACGTCATGCTGCAACCGCCACTGACTGACAAGACAGTAAGCAGCCATTCTGGTGTGTGTGTATTAAGGACGGCAATGTTGACAACTAGATCCAGTTCCTAGCAAACTCCCAACAATGGGATCATATGTATATTTATTTTGATTCATTTAGAATCATAATCAAGAAAAGTAAAGGTGAGGGAAATAAACAAATGAGGAAAAGAAAGGGAAAGAGACATAATTAATGAATAAAATGCAAATGATTCAAAGCAGACTCGTGGGTGCCACTTGACGTCTCTCTTTTTAAATTATTCTACCTGCAAGGTGGATGACTTGCATTTGGGACATTTGGAAAGCGTGAGAGCTGATGAATAATCAAATTTAAATCTACACATTAGTCCAAGAGATGACAATTATGTTGACTCACACTGGAATTGTCACAGACTATGCCCATTTATTATGTTTTTAAGACAGTTGAGAATGTTGTGATGCTTTGAAAGCCGGAGTAAGAAAAGAGTGCAACATATTAATTGGCATCTACCCACTGTTCTTGATTACTGTTTGGCAAACTGACTCTATCAAATGAGCTTGCAATGTCATTAATACCTTCAGTAAGTTGGATGCAGTAATACAAGGTTACCCAAACAATTTTTAGCAAGCTGCTTGTTTTTAAAAGGGTTCCTTGCACATTATTTCCAATGAAAAAGAAGGTGTAGTCTGCATAACATCAAACAGGGATAGACCTCTCTCCCCTCTCTGTCTCTCTCAATTCCACACAGCCCCTGGAGATGTTGTTACAAAATCACATTATGCCATTTGCAGTGACATTTATGGCCCAATTTTGAATATGTGTGGCAGAATCTGTGCTTTCTAACGGCTTAGAGAGGTTTTAGTTTTGAAAAAGCTAAAGAAAACAAATAAGAGAATTGATAAAAAGTCATTGGACCACCTCATAATTCTGTAAATTATATGGCTCTCACTAAGAGAAAGTAAAACACAGAAAGTAAAAATTAACTCAAAATCAGATTTGCTTTGAATTACAAAATATTTTCTTACTTAGCAGTTTTCTAGAGTGCCTTTCCTCTCACAGGGTTATCTCAGGACAGTTCCTAATTCGGGGATAAAGTTCACATGATTGGTCAGGGCATGTTATATATTTGAGAACTGCAAACCTACTATATTTGACATGAACTGATTAGTTTTGATTTCCAGCAGCACCATTATTCATGATGTGTTTGCATTGACCATATTATCACATGACAAAATTGTGTTGTTTTAATGCAGTGCGGTCCTCCACTTATAATAATCTTAATCCAACTGCGTGTACAATTGGATCAAGTTTACTTCTTTACACTGTTTTAGCAATGCATACAAGTCAACACCTTCAACTATGCACTGTGGACCACAAAAACTTATGCAGTTATAAATTTGCTAGTATTTAATGAGCTGTAAGCCAAACCACTATTTTTGCTTCAGCAAAAAATCTACCCAGGAAAGTGCTTTTTCTGCACTTTTTCACAATATGTACAGCTGTACATTATCAACATGTAGAAGATTGGGGGGGGGGGGATATATGAGAAAGCTGAAAGTGAAATAAAACTATGCACACATAGTGCTAGAAAGTAGAAAATTGTAAAATATAAAAGGACCCAAGAGAGAATTCTGAATCTATTCATTTTACTTCAGGTAATATATCCCAAAATCTGAGAATAAATTAGGAAAATTTGGGAACAATGCCCATTTATGAGTGCTATTGTATTCACACCCTCTTGGGGGTCTTATAGAAAGCCAGTGTAAGAACAGAATGATGAACCACATAGCTCTTTTGGCTGATTCAGCAGGCACTTCTTAAATTCCTAAGCATTTTGTAAAATCTGTTTTGAATTCAAGCATGTGATAATTTAGACAATTCTTAATCCAATTTCAAAGGCATTTGTGTATGAGGTTCATGGGGTAATTACATTCATTAACAAAACAGTTCTGAGAAAGATTGCAAATGAGGGAGCGGGAAAGATAATGGTTTGGTCTGCATGCCAGGCTAAGCAAACCATAATTTAGCATCAACATATGAGAATGGGGGCTTCCAGGAAGAAAATTTAATCTACTTTGTTCTACTCTGATCACTTTGCTGCCATGCCATGCCATGAGATTTGAATCCACTCTAACTTTCTCCAGACTAACTATGGATTTGTAGAATTCCTTTATCCTAAATTACATTTTTGCCTGGTGTGACATGCAAGCCAGACCAGTATCAATAGTGTAATCATCTGATATTATTAATCTATATCTGCCTTTTCCTCTTCCATACAGGATATCCATTCTATGGAAGAGCTAGCTGAGAACCAGACCAGTCTAAATGAGTTCATCCTGATAGGGTTTTCATACCTCGCTGAATGGCAAATCTTGCTGTTTTTGTTTTTTCTGCTGATGTACATTACTGCCTTAGTTGGAAACATGCTCATAATTCTGCTTGTGAAACTCAACCATTCCCTTCAAACTCCCATGTACTTCTTTTTGGTAAACCTATCTTTCTTAGAAATAGGTTACACCACTAGTGTGGTGTCCCAGATGTTGGCACATCTGTTAACAAAGCATAAAAGCATTTCCAAAGCTAGATGTGCAGCCCAGATGTATGCCTTTACCATCCTGGGGCTGACAGAATGTTGCCTCCTGGCAGCTATGGCATATGACCGCTATGTTGCCATATGCCACCCATTGCACTACACAGTAATCATGAATCACCAAGTCTGTACAAAGTTGGCAGCCGCAGCGTGGATTATTTGCTTCTTGGTACAAGTTGCTCAAACAGCATGGATCTTCAGCTTACCCTTCTGTGGTTCTAAACACATCCAGCACTTCTTTTGTGATATCCTACCAGTGGTGAAAACGGCATGCACAGATACCTACAAAAATGAGATTGCTGTCATGGCAGTGACCATCACTTTTATCATGAGTCCATTCCTACTAATTATCCTCTCCTACGTCCGTATAATTTCAACCATCCTTAAGCTTCCTTCTGCTGAGCAAAGGCGGAAAGCCTTCTCCACTTGCTCCTCACACCTCACGGTGGTGACATTATTCTTTGGGTCAGGCCTCTTCACCTACTTAATGCCCAAGTCCAAATATGACAGAATGACCAAATGAGTGCTCTTATGTACACAGTTGTCACTCCAGTTTTAAATCCCATTATATATACCCTAAGAAATAAAGAAGTGCAGAAAGCATATAAGAAAACAATTGCAAGGGTCTTCTCTCCACAAAACCCAACTAACTGAATGTCTGAAGAATGGAGCGTAGAAAAAAAGGAAAAAAGTAAACACCAAAGACATAACTACTGATTAAGCGGATGTAAATATTTAATTCAAATACGGCTCGTGGCTGCATAATTGCAGGAAGCCAACCAGATCCCAACCCAATGCAACCTGGACTGTCTGTATATCAGTGATCATTTGGGAGGGATTCTTGCTTTAACTATAAATCGACATGTGCTTTGATTATTGATTATTTCTTTTTGCAGACTGTTTGCTGTACAGGAACCTGCTTTTTACATGTGTCTTACATGGTTATTGAAGAGCTAAGTGTGAAGCACACACTGTAACAATGGTTTTCTAGTTTATTGCTGTCATACAGTTGACATCTTTTCTCAATAAATATTAGGTATCTATTTACTCACAGACCCAATTCTGACACACACAAAGTGTGTGTATGACCACGCTTTAGATTTTACTAAAATTTTCCCCTGTGGGGAAGGCGGTGGAGAGTATCTCCCACACACGTTAGGTGCCACTGCAGCCCCGAACACCCTCCTTCAGTGATGAGCTTTTGGCACTGAAGACTGTCTTTGTTTCAACAAGTGTCATTTTGTGGCTACAACTGTGGGTGAGCTCCAGCAGCCAGTGCGCCCCACAACAGCCAGTGCTCCTTCCACAGCCAGGCTGGAGCCGGGAGGCCACCCCAAATAATTACAACCATGTTGAACCACAACTTCCACTGCCTTCAAAGTTGGTCTTCATTTGCCTTAGATTATTATCTAGACTGATGAAGGACTGTGTATAACTCAAGTCCTTGTATAGTGCACTGGATGCACCTGTTGGTATGCATACAATGCACTGCACGACCCACTCCATTCATTTTATTCTAATCAAACATGACTACCTAGTCTTTTTTATCCATCCATTCATTAAGTTCATAAAATTTATATAACTGCTTGGTTGTAGAAAAAACCTGAAAGAAGTTTGAATCCACAGGAAATTAGATGGGTGAAATTTAGATTGCATTGAAAAGCAGTATTTTCGATTCCTATAAAACTGTGAGGTTTCTGGAAGCATCACCCAAGGATTAAATGCATATATTTTTTTGTTAGCCATTCTTACCCCCATGGATTAGTTAGCAGAAAATTCCCAAATGTATTCCTTCAAAATTGAGTTGCATCAAGAATGAGATCACATATATGAAAATATCTTTGTTTGGTGCATCATGGTGCACCGCTCTGACGCATGAAACAGAAGTTACTTCTTTTGCAAAGTAAGATTTTATGGTAGTAAGGTATGATTGTTACATCTAAGTCAAAGAACTTTTGATCACAACTGACTGTGTTTTAATTCTGGTATGTTTGTCTATAATGCTTTTATAGCTAGATACTGTTAGGAGAATCTCAACTGTGAGATATTCTATCATCTATCTCTATCTATCTCTATCTATCCATATCTATCATCTATCTATCTATCATCTAGCTAGCTAGCTAGCTAGCTCTATCTATCTATCTATCTATCTATCTATCTATCTATATCTATCTATCTATCTATCTATCATCTATCGTCTATCTATCTATCTATCTATCTATCTATCATCTATCTATCTATCTATCATCTATCTATCTATCTATCTATCTATCTATCTATCTATCTATCATCTATCTATCTATCTATCTATGTATCTATCTATCACCTATCATTTATCATCTATCATATCATATATCTATCTTCATTTTTATTTTACAACCAAGAAAATTCAAGCAATGAAAGAAACGAAGAAATAAAGGAATATAAATGATTCAAATCAAACTAGCGTGTGTTTTTCAGTGTTTTACCTTACTCTACTTACATAGCCAAAGATCACAGTGAAGAAAAGTTACAGTGCTCATAGAATTCAAGCAATGGGACTTCAGTTTCATTTTCTGATCACATGTTTCCCCCCCCTTCCCCCAGTGTGCTCCATAAGGTCGCTGAACCTCCTAGAGCAGGTTTTGAGGGTGTGTGGGTGCTTCAGGAGAATGTAAGTTCCCAAGCACAAGTGGAGTCTCTTCTTCAGTGGAACAGCAGTGTTGAGTACAACCCATTGTACCTGAGTGCTTTCCATTTCATGGCTAATAGGACCCCTGACCATTAGGTCCAGTCATGACCGATTCTGGGGTTGCGGCTCTCATCTCGCTTTATTGGCTGAGGGAGCTGCCGTACAGCTTCTGGGTCATATGGCCAGCATGATTAAGTCGCTTCTGGCGAACCAGAGCAGCACATGGAAATACCTTTTACTTTCCCGCCGGAGTGGTACCTATTTATCTACTTGCACTTTGACGTGCTTTCGAAATGCTAGGTTGGCAGGTTCATGGCTAATAGACGATTGCAATTTGAAGTCTGCTTCACCAAACAGTTCAGATGAGCTGATACTGAAGCACACTGTAAAACATGGGTGGAAGTTCTGTGGGTGGCCCCCAGGTTTTAGTGGAATCCTAGTTCTATTGTCCCTGACTGAAATGAAAAATAGTCCACTAATAGTTGGAAAACCAAAGGTTCTTCATCCCAGCCTTAAAAGCTTTGATGCAAGGGGCAAAGAAATTAGTTTGTTACTTTTAAAATAATCTGCATGAATGAGTTGTGGCAGCATCAATAATAGCCATGTGATGGTACTGAACATGTGACAGCTTTTTTAAAACTGTTGTGCTTTGCTGAGATATAATGTGGCTCTGTACAGTGATAAAACACAACTGGTTATAACCATAATCCAAATGCATATACAACTGGATCAAGTTTACTCTTTTATTTTTTTTAAGGAATTCATACAAGTCATCAGAAGCATGGTGGATTATTGACCATGAAGAACTATGTAACGATAGATTTGTTAATAGTTAAAGAGCGGCATCATTGACGACAGTTTTTGGTCAACAGCAAAAAAGCATAACACTGCTTCTTTCTTGCACTTTTTTCTCAACATGTACATCTGTACACTAGCAATGTGCATGCACTTGGAGAGAGCGGGGATATATGAGGAAGCTGAAAATGGAACAAAATTGTGTCTACACAGTGCTCATTGAAAGATTGAGAAATATGAAGGGAACTATGGGAGAATTCTTGAATGTATTGGTTTTATTTCCAGGAAGAAAACCAGTTAATTTAGAATTCCAAATTCTGAAAAGGAATTAAGGAAAGTTTGGGAACTTTTTTGTATCCAGTAAGATTATCCTAATAACACACGAAAAAGTTTCAATGGCTGCTAGTCATAATGGCTTTATCTTACTTCCATTATCACAGACAGTAAGCCTATTGGGAAGAGAGGTATTGCATTATTGTCCTGTTTGAAGGCTTCCCGTAGGCTTGTGTTTTGCCACAGTGAAATTAGGATTATGCACTAAATGGGCCTTTTGGATGCTCCAGCTAGCTCTACTATAATTACCTGATTTAATACATGATTTGTATATATCTTTTCCTTTTCCATACAGGTTAAGCATTCTATGGAACAACTAGCTGAGAACGAGACCAATCTGAATGAGTTCATTCTGGAGGGGTTTTCATATCTTGCTGAACTGCAAATCTTGCTGTTTTTTGTTTTTCTGGTGACATACATAATCACCTTGCTGGGAAACATGCTCATTATTCTGCTCATAAAACTCAACCCTTCTCTTCAGACTCCCATGTACTTCTTCTTAGTGAACCTATCATTCTTAGAAATGTGTTACACCACTAGTGTGGTGCCCCAGATGCTGGTACATTTATTAACAGAGCATAAAAGCATATCCCTAGCAAGATGTGCAGCCCAGATGTATGCCTTCGCCATGCTGGGCCTGACAGAATGTTGCCTCTTGGCAGCTATGGCATATGACCGCTATGTTGCCATATGCCACCCATTGCACTACACAGAAATCATGAATCACCAAGTCTGTACACAGTTGGCAGCCGCAGCGTGGATTATTTGCTTATTGGTACAAGTTGCTCAAACAGCATGGATCTTCAGCTTACCCTTCTGTGGTTCTAAACACATCCAGCACTTCTTTTGTGATTTCCTACCAGTGATGAAAATGGCATGCACAGATACCTACAAAAATGAGATTCTTGTCATGGCAGTGTCTATTATTTTCATTATGAGTCCTTTCCTGCTGATCATCCTCTCCTACATCTGTATAATTTCAACCATCCTCAAACTTCCTTCTGCTAAGGGAAGGAGAAAAGCGTTCTCCACTTGCTCCTCACACCTCATAGTGGTGACACTATTTTTTGGGACAACCCTCTTCACCTACTTAATACCCAAGTCCAGCTACACTCCGCGGAGCGACCAAGTAATTTCTCTTATGTACACAGTTGTCAGTCCATTTTTGAACCCCTTAATATATACCCTAAGAAATAAAGAAGTGAAGGGAGCATTTAAGAAGACAGTTTCACGGTTGCTCTCTGTACAGAACCCAACAAGTTGAACATCTGAAGCATGGAGTATGGCAACAAGAAAAATAAATAAAAACAGGACATATCATTTTTGATTAAATGGCTGTAAATATATTGTTAAGGTCTAATTTATAACCGTTATTACAGAAATGAACCTGATTCCAACCTAGCAACCTATATTGCCTGTACCTCAGCAATAGTTTTGGAGTGATTCTTTGGTTTAACCATAAATCTGAACCTTCTTTGATGATTAGATTTCTTATACTGTTTGCTATACAGGAACCTCTACAGCATGATTAGTTTACTCTACTTGTATACTGTATTTTTCCTATTTAAAAAACTCATACTCAGAGACTTACAGTGTGGAATTTGAACAGGAAAAGGATTTAATTCACAACAAGAATAATAAACAGAAATAATACAGGAGTTGGAAGTCTTCAAAGAAACAGCAAACTATACACACACTGAACTCATCAGATGTCACAGGCTTTTCAATAAGTTGGTTAGTGTACAGCTTTGATTTTCTTCAGTTACTTAAACTTATCACAGACATTGTACAGTTTAGGTTTCATTAACTGGGGATTCTGAAACAGGTTGGTACTTTCTGTCAGGTGAGTTCTGAAAGAGTTGGGAAGGTTAATCCGCCAATTATCCTTCCTAATCTTTAGAAATCTCTAGAAGTCTTAGTGGCTAGGCACGTGGGTGGTGCTGTGGTCTAGACCATTGAGTCTCCTGAGCATGTCAATAGGAAGGTCTGAGGTTTAAACCTGCGTAACAGGGTGAGCTCCCATTGCTCTGTCCTAGCTTCTGCTAACCTAGCAGTGAGAAAGCATACCAATGCAAGTAGATAAATAGGCAGCAGGAAGGTAAATGTTGTTTCCATGTGCTCTGGCACTTGTGACAGTGTCCTGTTGCAGCAGAAGCGGTTTAGTCATGCTGGCCACATGACCTAGAAAGCTTTCTGTGGATAAACAATTACACCCTAAGTCTGAAAAGTGAGATGAGCCCCCCTGTCACCTTTGACTGGACTTAACTATCCAGGGGTCCTTTACTGTCAGGGAACTGACATCAGAGGCACGGGAGAAGGAGAGGGTCTCTGATTCTGCAGGAGAAGGGCCCAGTGCTAGGGGGAGACTCAGCTGGGAAGAAGGGGAAGAGAATGAGTGTAACACCAGGGATCCAGGAGAGCAACGGGACAGGGAGGTGCAGGGGCTCCAGGACTCTTCGTTGGAAGTTAGTGAGGAGAGCCCAAGCACCCACTGCCCACGCCCACCCTGCGCAGGAGACTCCCGCGCAGTGAGAGGCGGAGACGATTGGGCGTCAAACAACTCTTATGTTGGCAACGCTTTAAGAAACGCCCACAGACAGATTCTACGAGTGACTAAGGGCAGCCACGCTGAGATGGGCTGTGCAGTCCGGAGGGTTTAACCAGGCAATCCAATGCTCAAACGGGGCAGGATTACGCACGAGTAACTCCCAACCACTACATTTACCTTTTACCTAGTAGACATAGAATATCAGACCAGGGAATCAGCACTCATTCCCCTTCTAACTAGTTTGACATTATTCTTCTCTCACTAGAAGATACATCCTCTTTCTACTGGACTGAGGTTTAAGTATAGTGCTCCCCCACAACTCCCCTACTCCTACACTAAAATTCACCTTTCCAGTTCTCGCGTTTCTGTATACTCTTGAAGACAATAACCTTTATCTTTCAATCTAACTCCCAGCTCAAAGACTGCCTTCTCCAGCTGTAAATATTCCTTCAGAGTGGTTTTCACACAACTCAAGAGGTACTACTGTCGAACAACCCAATGCCAGGAACTAATTTTGGGCAGCACTTATTCTGTGATATCCCTCCACTAGTAAAAATGGTATGTATAGACACCTCCAAATATGAAGTTGCTGTCCATTCTTGCTGATCATTGTCTCCTACATCCATATGATCTAGGCTACCCTTAAATTTCATTCTGATCCTCACACTTCATGGTAGTGAAATTATTCTATGGGAAAGCCCTATTTGTCTCCATTAGGCCCCTGTCCAGCTACACTCTGATGAGTGACAATATTATTTATTTTATGAACACTGTAGTGATTCCTGCTTTAAACCCCATAACATATACCCTAAGGAAAAGAATAAGTGAATGGGGCATTTGAGAATCAGTTATAAAAATCTTCTCTGCACATGATCCAACCAACACAACATTTGGCAACAGAGTTGGGAACATTCTCATAATTCTGATTGTGAAACTCAACCATTTCCTTCAAACTCCCATTTACTTCTTTTGGGTAAACCATTCTTGGTTAGAAATTGGTTACACCACTATTGTGGTGCCCCAGATGTTGGCACATCTGTTAACAAAGCATAAAAGCATTTCCAAAGCAGCCCAGATGTATGCCTTTACCTTCCTGGGGCTGACAGAATGCTGCCTCCTGGCAGCTATGGCATATGATATGTTTCCATATGTCATCCATTGCATTATACAGTAATCATGAATCTAAAATGGTCTGCATGTCTGGAGGAGAGAGGAGGTGCCACGTCAGGCTGCAACCGCCACTGACTGACAAGACAGTAAGCAGCCATTCTGGTGTCTGTGTATTAAGGACGGCAATGTTGACAACTAGATTCAGTTCCTAGCAAACTCCCAACAATGGGATCATATGTATATTTATTTTGATTCATTTAGAATCATAATCAAGAAAAGTAAAGGTGAGGGAAATAAACAAATGAGGAAAAGAAAGGGAAAGAGACATAATTAATGAATAAAATGCAAATGATTCAAAGCAGGCTCATGGGTGCCACTTGACCTCTCTCTTTTTAAATTATTCTACCTGCAAGTTAGATGATGTTGTGACGTGGGGTTTGTGATTTCAGCTCTCTTGACATAATATGCTGGAGACAGTTCTCTAGTAACACTTCTTTATTAAAGCAAACAAGACTGAAGACTGAGGAGGGGAAAGCTACATTTATAGGGACAGGGGACTAGCAAGAAAGGATACATTTTGGAGGGAACAATATCAGGCAATCACAGTCCTGCCTTTTGGAGGAAACCAATAAGACAGAGGATCCAAATACAGCAGCTTAAATGAACCAATAGTAGCTGTACCCTTTGAAACCAAAAGGCAGTTACTTTACCCTAATGCAAATACAGACAATAATAATACAGATATAAAATCCTTTGACTCAATACACAACACCCCTCCCCCCCTAGTGAGCACAGCAGACATAATCTCTCAGGTACTGTGGGGTCCTACAACTTCTACTTGATCTCCTGACAACAGGTGTTGCCGGTTCTGGATTGGGTGTTACCTGTGGTAGAGGGGCTGCTATAGGGGTTTCATTAGGAACAGATGGAGTCCCAGACATCTCAGGGTCCCCTACCTGTACCTCGTCATCATGAGGACTAGCAGACCCTGGTTCATTAGCTGAAGCCCCTGGTGACTGCACCTCTGGGCCATTTTCACTCTGGTCTTGCAGCTCTGCGTCGTTAGCCAGGGATGAATTATCTGATTCCTCCCTGCTGAGCGCCCGGCGCCTCAGCTGATCTATATGTCTCTTCCAAACTTGCCCATTTTCCAAGGTCACATAATAGGACACAGGTCCACTAGCCCGGGTGACCACACCAGCCACCCACCGCGAACCTTGTGAATAGTTCCTCACCCAGACCAGATCTTCAGGGGCGAGATACCTTGTTGTGTCAGTCTCAGCCTGGGG
Organism: Podarcis liolepis; assembly: GCF_965112155.1. Taxonomy (NCBI): domain Eukaryota; kingdom Metazoa; phylum Chordata; class Lepidosauria; order Squamata; family Lacertidae; genus Podarcis; species Podarcis liolepis. The sequence continues at coordinate 26,019,364 of NC_139573.1, read as the reverse complement.
GGTTGCTCTTGATTTACGATTTGGCATTTTATCCGGGTGGACATAATCCAGCACCGTTACCAGTCTTCTACCCAAGAGCAGCTCAGCTGGCGACTTGCCCGTCGCAGTACACGGCGTCGCATGCTGCAAAAATAACATTTGTGCGATGCAAGCTGACCAGTTACCCTCCATTAAGCGCGCAATGGATTCTTTGGCTGTTCTTACCATGCGCTCAGCCTGCCCATTGGAGGATGGGTGAAAGAGCGTGGATGTGACCCCTCTTATGAAGTTATCAGCCAAGAATGCCCTGAATTCTTGGGATACAAAAGCTGCCCCATTATCTGATACAATGGTCTCAGGTAACCCGTGGGTTGCAAACAGCTGCCTCAACACCTTGATTACGGCAGCTGATGCCATGCTGGGGACCATCGCCACTTCTAACCATTTGGAATATGCATCGACGATAACCAAAAAGACCTTCCCCTGGAATGGCCCAGCAAAATCCAAGTGCAGCCGGCTCCAGGGAGATCTGGACTGCTCCCACCAGTGGACTGGTGCTCTGGCCACTTCTGGCCGCACCTCTTGGCATGCCTTGCATGTTCGTACCCATTGTTCTATGTTCTGGTCCATTCCAGGCCACCACACATAACATCGGGCTAGCGACTTCATCCTGACCATTCCCGGGTGTCCCATGTGAAGCGTCTCAAGAACCCTGTTTCTCAGTGGTGCTGGTATGATCACCCTATCTCCCCACAGGAGACAACCCTTATGCATGGACAACTCGTGCTGCCTTGTCGCATAAGGCCTGAATTTGTCTTCATGCGGACCACCTGGCCACCCCCTCCCCACCCAAGTGAGCACATGGGAGAGAACAGCATCTTTCCTCGTTTTCTCAGCTATATCAGTAGCCGTTACAGGAGCCCCCGGAAGTGTTTCCAGCATCATTATGTGCTCCGCTGGAGCGGGATCCTCATTGCTCCCGCCAGGGAGGGGCAATCGACTCAGCGCATCAGCGTGGCACAACCGTTTTTCCGGCACATGGGTCAAGGTGTACTGGAACCCGTTCAGGAATATAGACCAACGCAACATTCTGGGGGAGAGAATTTGTGGCGTTTGTTTGTTTGGGTTGAACAACCCTAACAGTGGTTTGTGGTCCGTTTCAATGGAGAAATGGCGACCGTACACATAACCATGGAACTTTTTGATTCCTGCCACAATTGCAAGCGCCTCTTTGTCAATTTGAGCATAGTTGCGCTCCGTGGGCGACAACGTACGGGAATAGAAAGAGATGGGCTTTCCCAACCCATCCGGTTCCCTATGACTCAGCACCACCCCCAGGCCATATTGAGAGGCATCACATACGAGGACCAGCGGCTTTGACTCATCATAATGAGCAAGGACGCTCCTGCTACTCAGCCTTCCTTGCAAGGAGTCAAAAGCCTTCTGCTGCCCCTGCCCCCATCGCCACACATTCTTTTTCTGCAACAGTCTATGTAATGGTTCAGCTACCGAAGCTTTCTGGGGTAAGAACGAATGATAAAAGTTAATAAGTCCCAGGAATGACTGCAACTCCGTCTTGTTCTGTGGTCATGGTGCCTCGATGATGGCCTTAATCTTAGCATCTGCGGGGTGGATGTCTGATGCATCAATTTTAAACCCCAAGAAATCCACAGCTGGCACCCCAAAACTGCATTTTTCCTTTTTCAGTTGCAACCCCACCTCCTTGAACTTGAGCAACACTGCACGGACGCGCGCAACCAGTTCCTGTGGGTCTTTTCCAGCAATCAAAACGTCATCAAAAAATGGCAAGACCCCCGGCAGACCTCTTAACAGGCGTTCCATGAGCCCTTGAAAAATCCCTGGGGCCACACAAACTCCAAATTGTAATCTGTTAACTCTGAACGCCCCTTTATGTGTGACAATAGTTTGTGCTTCCGCTGATTGTGGGGTTACTGGCAGCTGTTGGTAAGCTTGTGCCAGGTCAATTTTGGCGAACACCTTGCCCCCAGCCAGTTTAGCCAACAGATGTGATACGACTGGAATGGGGTATGAGTTTCCCCTGAGTGCCTTATTGATAGTACATTTGCAATCTACACAGATCCTGACTTCCCCATTTGCTTTAAGGGGCGTGACAATTGGAGTCTCCCACTTAGCAGAGTCCACGGGTGAGAGAACTCCCTGCTTGACCAATTTATCCAGCTCTGCTTCGATCTTGGGTTGCAGTGCAAATGGCACTCGCCTTGGTTTGAGTCGGATTGGGGCCACCCCAGGGTCCAACTCGAAGTCAACAGGGGGCCCTTTATAACAACCCAGTTTTCCATTAAAGAGACCAGCAAATTCTTTGCATAATGCCTCGCTCATCTCAGGGCAGGTTTGGATTGAATTAAGCCCTGATATACTCAGTCCCAGGGCGGGGAACCAGTCAGTGCCCAGGAGACTGGGGCGACTGCCCTTCGCAATCACCAGTTTGAGTACAGCCTGTTTGTCCCGGAACTGAACTCTCACGGCACACATTCCCATAACATGGATACGGCCCGCTGAGTATGACTGCAAGGTTGCCGGGAAGGGCTCCAGAGGGGGCAACTTACCCCTGGGGAAGAATGTCCTCGTGGTCTGGTCCGACACGATAGTGAATCCAGATCCGGAGTCCACCTCCATGTCGCACTGCTGACCCTCAATCTTCACCTTGACGCGTGCCTTGCCTTGCACTGGGAACTGCACAACCCTCCCGTTGATCTCCGTTACGTAGTGTCAGTCTTTTAGAATATGGGTTGCTGTGGCCGGTCTGCGATGCTCCAGTCTAGGTGCTCCTGTCGCTCCCAACGCCGCCGATCTACAGACCCTGGCGATGTGACCTGTCTTCCCGCACGTCCGGCACATAGCATCCCGGAAACGACAACTCTTCCGCTCATGGTTTCCGCCACAACCTGGACACCTGCCTCGGTGATCTTTGTGCACTGTGCAGGCCTGACGCACTGACTCGACCCCACGGACTGGGCTCTGGCTCGGAGTAGCCTCTAGCTCGTCCATGGCATGCGCTACTTCTATCTGTGGCTTAGGTGCCTTGCGACTGGCGTCAAGCTCCTCTCTTTCATAATTCTCCGTGGCGGTGGCCTCCTTCAAGGCTGAAGCAAGGGTAACATCTTCTTTAGCCACAATGCGTCTTCTGGCTTTCTTGCTGCTCAGACCACCGATAAACCGATCCAGAAGAGTCTCTTCCAGATTTTGGAAGTCGCAGTGCTGAGCGAGCTTCCGCAGTTCAGCTAGAAATGCAGATACAGACTCCCCAGTACGCTGCTGCCTCTTATGAAACTCCTTCCGCCGGGCCATCTTGGTCTCCGTAGGCGCCAAGTGGCTTGTTAGACAGGCGAGAATATCTTTGAGAGATGTCTCACTTAGCTTCGCTGGAGCAAGCAATGCCTTGGCCAGCTTGAAGTTCTCAGGCCCACAGTAGCTCAGGAATGTGGCCCTTCTTTTGCTGGCATCGGTGATCCCTTGAGCCACTGTGAAGAACTCGAAGCGTTCGACGTAGTTTTCCCATGTGTGGGGCTCTGATGGCTGGAAGGGCTCCAATACCCTTGGACTCTCCATTGTCCTGTGGCAGGGTCGACTACTCAGCTGGCCAGTGAGTATTGTTCTTAGCTGCAATCCGGACTCTGAGGCAGGGCTGCGGTTAACCGCTCCTCAGCATTCTGGATCCCATCCTCGTCGCCAGTTGTTGTGACGTGGGGTTTGTGATTTCAGCTCTCTTGACATAATATGCTGGAGACAGTTCTCTAGTAACACTTCTTTATTAAAGCAAACAAGACTGAAGACTGAGGAGGCGAAAGCTACATTTATAGGGACAGGGGACTAGCTAGAAAGGATACATTTTGGAGGGAACAATATCAGGCAATCACAGTCCTGCCTTTTGGAGAAAACCAATAAGACAGAGGATCCAAATACAGCAGCTTAAATGAACCAATAGTAGCTGTACCCTTTGAAACCAAAAGGCAGTTACTTTACCCTAATGCAAATACAGACAATAATAATACAGATATAAAATCCTTTGAATCAATACACAACAGATGACTTGCATTTGGGACATTTGGAAAGCATGAGAGCTGATGAATAATCAAATTTAAATCTACACATTAGTCCAAGAGATGACAATTATGTTGGCTCACACTGGAATTGTCACAGGCTATGCCTATTTATTATGTTTTTAAGACAGTTAAGAATATTGTGATGCTTTGAAAGCTGGAGTAAGAAAAGAGTGCAACATATTAATTGGCATCTACCCACTGTTCTTGATTACTGTTTGGCAGTCTGACTCTATCAAAATTTATGATTAGCTTGCAATGTCATTAATACCTTCAGTAAGTTGGATGCAGTAATACAAGGTTACCCCAATTTTTTTTAGCAAGTGCTTGTTTTTAAAAGGGTTCCTTGCACATTATTTCCAATGAAAAAGAGGGTGTAGTCTGCAAAACATCAAACAGGGATAAACCTCTCCCCCTCTCTGTCTCTCTCAATTCCACACAGCCCCTGGAGATGTTGTTACACAATCACATTATGCCATTTCCAGTGACATTTATGGCCCCATTTTGAATATGTGTGGCAGGATCTGTGCTTTCTAACTGCTTAGAGAGATTTTAGTTTTGAAAAAGCTAAAGAAAACAAATAAGAGAATGGATAAAAAGTCATTTGACCACCTCATAATTCTGTAAATTATATGGCTCTCACTAAGAGCCATATAAACACAGAAAGTAAAAATTAACTCATAATCAGATTTGCTTTGAATTACAAAATATTTTCTTACTTAGCAGTTTTATAGACTGCCTTTCCTCTGACAGGGTTATCTCAGGGCAGTTTCTAATTTGGGGTTAAAGTTCACATGATTGGACTAGGGCATGCCATATATTTGAGAATTCGAAACCTACTATATCTGACTTATGAACTGATTAGTTTTGATTTCCAGCAGCACCATTATTCATGATGTGTTTGCACTGACCATGATATCACATCACAAAATTGAGTTATTTTAATGCAGTGCATTCCTTCACTTATAAGAATCTGAGAAAGATTGAAAATGAGTGAGTGGGAAAGATAATGGTTTGGTCTGCATACCCGGCTGAGCAAACCATAATTTAGCATCAACATATGAGAATGGGGGCTTCCAGGAAGAAAATTTAACCTACTTTGTTCTTCTCTGATCACTTTGCTGCCATGCCATGCCATGAGATTTGAATCCACTCTAATGCCCTAACTTTCTCCAGACTAACTATGGATTTGTAGAATTCCTTTATCCTAAATTATGTTTTTGCCTGGTCTGACATGCAAGCCAGACCAGTATCAATAGTGTAATCATCTAATTTAATTAATAATCTAGATCTGCCTTACCATACAGGATATCCATTCTATGGAAGAGCTAGCTGAGAACCAGACCAGTCTAAATAAGTTCATCCTGGTAGGGTTTTCATACCTTGCTGAATGGCAAATCTTGCTGTTTTTGTTTTTTTCTGGTGATGTACATTACTGCCTTAGTTGGGAACATGCTCATAATTCTGCTTGTGAAACTCAACCATGCCCTTCAAACTCCCATGTACTTCTTTTTGGTAAACCTATCTTTCTTAGAAATAGGTTACACCACTAGTGTGGTGCCCCAGATGTTGGCACATCTGTTAACAAAGCATAAAAGCATTTCCAAAGCTAGATGTGCAGCCCAGATGTATGCCTTCACCATTCTGGGGCTTGACAGAATGTTGCCTCCTGGCAGCTATGGCATATGACCGCTATGTTGCCATATGCCACCCATTGCACTACACAGTAATCATGAATTACCAAGTCTGTACAAAGTTGGCAGCCACAGCGTGGATTATTTGCTTCTTGGTACAAATTGCTCAAACAGCATGGATCTTCAGTTTACCCTTCTGTGGCTCTCAACATATCCAGCATTTCTTTTGTGATAGCCTACCAGTGGTGAAAACCGCATGCACAGATACCTACAAAAATGAGATTGGAGTCATGGCAGTGACCATCACTTTTATCATGAGTCCATTCCTACTGATTATCCTCTCCTACGTCCGTATAATTTCAACCATCCTTAAGCTTCCTTCTGCTGAGCAAAGGTGGAAAGCCTTCTCCACTTGCTCCTCACACCTCACTGTGGTGACATTATTCTTTGGGTCAGGCCTCTTCACCTACTTAATGCCTAAGTCCAGCTACACTTCAAGGAGTGACAAATTAGTGCTCTTATGTACACAGTTGTCACTCCAGTTTTAAATCCCATTATATATACCCTAAGACAGGGGTCTGCAACCTTTAAGACAAAAAGAGCTATTTGGACCCGTTTCCGAAGAAAAAAAAACCTGGGAGCCGCAAAACTCGTCATTATAAAAATAACTTTTTTGTCACTTTTTATTATTATTTCTTTGTTCGAACCCTCAGAATTACTTCTCCTCATAGAAATAAATGTTAAATTAACAAGTTACCTTTTTGTGTGTGTGTGTTCTTCACTCCCCTTCAAAACAGTGACCAGCGTACATGCCCCCTTTCAATGCAGTGACCAGCGTACATGCCCCTTACAATGTAGCGGGTGGGCGGGCGGGAAGGTGACGTCGGGACGGTGCATGACTAACACACGCACCGCCCCCATGCGACGTCACAGCCAGTACAGCGCCCGCCACAGTGGGGAGTGTCAGGGTGCACAATGTGCCTCCTCCCCTCGCTAGTATCTGCCCCGGAGCTGCGGCAAAGGTGTAAAAGAGCCACATGTGGCTCTGGAGCCGCGGGTTGCAGACCCCTGCCCTAAGAAATAAAGAAGTGCAGAAAGCTTATAAGAAAACAATTGCAAGGCTCTTCTCTCCACAAAACCCAACTAGCTGAATATCTGTAGAATAGAGTACATAAAGAAAAAAAAAAAGTAAACACCAAAGACGTTTCTACTTATTAAGGGGATGTAAATATTTAATTCAAATACGGCTCGTGGCTGCATTATTGTAGGAAGCCAACCAGATCCCAACCCAATGCAACCTGGACTGTCTGTATATCAGTGATCATTTGGGAGGGATTCTTGCTTTTAACTATAAATCCACATGTGCTTTGATTATTTCTTTTTGTAGACTGTTTGTTGTACAGGAACCTGCTTTTTACATGTGTCTTACATGATTATTCAACAGCTGAGTGTGAAGCACGCTCAGTAACAATGGTTTTTCCGGTTTATTGCTGTCATCCAGTTGACACCTTTTCTCAATAAATTTTGGCATTCATTTACTCAAAGACCTAATTCTGACACACACAAAGTGTATGCCCACGTTTTAGATTTTTACTAAAATATTCCCCTGTGGGGAAAGCGGTGGAGAGTATCTCCCCCACACACATTAAGTGCCACCCAAGGCCCTACTACCACTGCAGCCCCGAACACCCTCCTTCAGTGATGAGCTTTTGGCACTGAAGACTGTCTTTGCTTCAGCAGGTGTCATTTTGTGGCTACAGCTGTGGGTCAGCTCCAGCAGCCAGTGCACCCCACAGCAGCCAGTGCTCCTCCCACAGCCAGGCTGGAGCCGGGAGGACAACCCGGATAACTACAGCCATGTGAACCACAACTTCCACTCTCTTCGAAGTTGGTCTTCATTTGCCTTAGATAATTATCTAGACTGATGAAGCACTGTGTATACCTCAAATCCTTGTATAGTGTACTGGATGCACCTGTTGGTATGCATACAATGCACTGCACGACCCATTCCATTCATGTTATTCTAATCAAACATGACTACCTAGTCTTTTTTATCCATCCATTCATTTATTTCATAAAATTTATATACTGCTTGGTTGTAGAAAAAACCTGAAAGAGGTTTTGAGTCCAGCCCCTTTTAACCACAGGAAATTAGATGGGTGAAATTTGGATTGCATTGAAAAGCTGTATTTTCAATTCCTATAAAAATGTGAGGTTTCTGGAAGTAATTGTAATTTCTTGCATCACCCAAGGATTAAATGCATATATTTTTTTGTTAGCCATTCCTTCTCCCATGGATTAGTTAGCAGAAAATTCCCAAATGTATTCCTTCAAAATTCAGTTGCATGAAGAATGAGATCACATATATGAAAATATCTTTGTTTGGTGCATCATTTTGCACTGCTCTGAAGCACGAAACAGAAGTTACTTCTTTTGCAAAGTAAGATTTTATGGTAGTAAGGTATGATTGTGTTAAGGATTGATTAGCTGCTTGTGCGTAAAAGTGCTCCCTCAGAGTTTGTGCGACCCCACAAACCTCCGTGTGTGACGGAGCTCCTCAGACATGTCTGCTCTAGTCACTAGTAGAGTCCGACAGTGGCTGTCTGCGGAAGCGTTTCCAGCAAAGGAGCTCCTTAACGGAAACGCGTCTCCTGGACTCACGGCGTGACAGTTTCCGGCGAGGTGTGGGTCTCCCTATGGGAGACTCAGATACCTCCCCACTGTTCTCGCTGGAAGCGTCCCTGAGCCCTCCCTCCTGCTCGCATTCCCTCAGAGATCCACTCCTCCCCCTGCTGGTCCCTGCTTCAGCTGTTGAGTCTCTTTCTTCCTCCCTGAGCCCCTCCACCACCTGATGCTCCGATGGCAGTTCCCTGACATCCACCTCCCCTCCAGGGCCCCCCTCACCCCCTCCCATTTCCTCTCCCCTGGGAGGTGAAGGGCTAAAACCCCGAAAAGAATCTTCCTCATCTTCCGACGTCTCGAACAATTCCCTCCATCGATCGTCGTCCTGGCTCGCTGAATCCTCTTCCTCTTCAGAATCTGGGAACCCCTCCAACTCCTCTTCCTCGTCGGTGGTGGCAAAGTATTCCCTTCGGAACCTCGCTACAGGCTGAGGTTTACGTGGGAACCTCTGATGAAAAGTCTCTATTAAAACTTCGTCATTGACATCCTCTGCCCTAACCCAGGTGTTTTCCGACTCCGGTTCCCCTTCCCACATTACCAAATACTCTACTTGATCTCCCTGCCACCTGGAATCGAGGATCTCCGCTACATGGTAGCTGTGTTCCTTCTCCTCCATTGCTGGTCCCCTAGTGACCCTCCCTTCACTGTCTCCTCTATACGGTGACAGCAACGACCTGTGAAAAACTGGGTGCAGCTTCATGTGGTTCGGTAACCGGAGCCTGAAAGCCACTGGATTGACCTGCTGCATGACTTCAAACGGACCCAGCCTTTTGGGTCTTAATTTCTTACAACCTCCTTTGAACGGCAACCCTTGGGTTGACAGCCACACCTGGTCCCCCACCCTGATGCTTACACCTTCCCTTCGGTTTTTGTCTGCCTGCCTCTTATATTCCTCCTTAGCCCTGTTTAAGTTGAGTTGGAGCTGGCGATGGATCGCTTCCATTTCTTCAACGAACTGTTCAGCAGCTGGAACGCTCCAGTTCTCCCCCTCCCCCCCTGGGAAGGCTCTGGGATGGCACCCGTGATTAGCCAAAAAGGGGCTCATCCCCGTGGACACGTTCTCTGCATTGTTGTAGGCAAATTCTGCCAACGCCAGCTTCTCCACCCAATCATTCTCTCTGTCATTAACATAACACCGCAAATATTGTTGGAGAACCCCATTTGCTCTTTCCGCCTGCCCGTTGGTTTCTGGATGACGGGCCGTTGAAAAATTGACCTCTACATGCAGTAAGCTCATGAGCTTCCTCCAGAACCTGGAAGTAAATTGTTTCCCTCGGTCCGAAACCACCCTCAAGGGGGCACCATGCAACCGAAACACATTCTCTACAAACAATTTGGCTGTTTCTTCGGCTGTGACCACATGTGAGCAGGCTATAAAGTGGGCCATTTTAGTTAACAGGTCTACTACAACCATGATGGCTGTTTTCCCTCTAGACCTTGGCAGATCAGTCATGAAATCTATTGCCACTGCTTCCCACGGTCTTTCAGGTGTGGGCAGTGGTTCTAATAAACCAGCCGGCGCCCGCCTCTCCCCCTTGGCTCTTTGGCATTGTTCACACCCTCTCACATACTCCCGCACATCTTCCCTGACCTTGGGCCACCAAAATTCCCTGGTAACCAGCCACATGGTCTTGTGTTGCCCAAAATGCCCTGCTGTGGGGCTATCGTGCAGCTGCTTGAGTACCTTCTCCCTCAATTCCCCTTCAGGTATATATAACGCTCCCTTATAATACAATGCCCCGTTTCTCTCCTCAAAACCACCGGATTTGTCTTCCTCCCTCCTGAGACCCCTGAGTTTGTCCTGGGCGTATGCATCATGCACCGTACCCTCTACCAATTCCCTTTGCCCCACCAAAGTCGCCCCACACACCCAGCGGTCCTCTGGAATGATATGGGTTTCTTCGGGTGCTCCCTCCCCCTCCAAATATTCAGGTTTGCGTGAGAGAGCGTCCGCCCTAACATTCTCTGGGCCTGGCACGTAACAAATCTCAAAGTTAAATTTGGAGAACTCCTGGGCCCATCTCAACTGCCTTTGGTTGAGCACTCGCGCAGTTCTCCAGTACTCTAGATTTTTATGGTCCGTGCACACTTGCACCTTATGTTGTGCACCAACTAGCAGATGCCTCCATCTCCGGAACGCCTCATGAATAGCAAGAAGTTCTCGGTCGTACACCGTGTAGTTCCTCTCGGATTTGATCAGCTTTCGCGAAAAGAAGGCACACGGTCGCCACTCTGACTCCTCCTTCCCCGGCTGCAGAAGAAGCACCGCCCCTATGGCTCTGTCAGATGCGTCTGTTTCAACCCTTAGCTTCTTTCGTAAATCCACATGCAGAAGTTGTTCTTCAGAGGCGAAGGCCCTTTTCAGCTCCTCAAACGCTCGCTCCGCCTCCGCCGTCCATACAAACTTCTTTTTACTGCTGAGACAGTCAGTGATGGGCGCCGTCAGATGGGCGAAGTTGCGGATGAACTTACGATAAAAGTTTCCAAACCCTAGGAACCTCTGCACATCCTTCTTGGTTTTGGGTGTTTTCCATTCCAGCACTGCCTGTACCTTGCCGGGATCCATGGCCAATCCCTTGTCTGACAGGCGGTACCCCAGGAATTCCACCTCCTTGGTATGGAACCGACACTTCTCCAGTTTCACCCACAGCCTGTTGGCTTGCAGTCTGCTCAACACTTCTCTGACGTCTCTCACATGTTGCTCCTCATTCTCCGAATACACCAACACATCATCTAGGAAAGCAACGCAATTCTTGTAGAGCAAAGGGCCCAGTACGTGGTTCATAAAAGATTGAAAACACGCTGAGCCTGCTTGTAATCCAAATGGCATAACGAGGTATTCAAATGCCCCCAAAGGGGTAAACATGGTGGTTTTCCATTCATCCCCTTTCCTTATGCGTATTAGGTTGTACGCCCCCCTTAGATCCAGCTTTGTAAAAATCTTTCCCTTCCTCACCCTGGTCAAAATATCATCAATCCTGGGCATAGGGAAAGCCACTGGTTCAGTCACTGCATTTAACCTCCTAAAATCACATACAAGTCTCGGCTTGTCCGCGTTTTTTTTGTCCACAAAAAACACTGGGCTACCCCCTGCTGCTTTGGACTCTCTGATGAAGCCTCTCTTCAGGTTCTTGTCAATAAACCCTCGCAACTCCTGCATTTCTCTGTCTGACATGGCATACAACTTGCCCACGGGAAGCTGTGCTCCAGGGAGTAAATTGATCTGGCAATCAAAGGGCCTATGAGGTGGTAGTTGGTCAGCTTCCTTCTCGCTGAACACGTCGCTGAGATCTGCATACTGTGGTGGTACCTTCACCTTCTCCATTACTTCAGTCCCTGCTAGGGTGGCTTGGGCCCCTGCTGAACCCTTTTCCCCTTTGCAGTGTTCTAAGCAATGTGCTGAACCAAAGGACACCACTCTTTGATGCCAGCCAACCAGCGGATCATGTAGAGCTAGCCAGCTCATTCCCAAAATAATGGGAGCGCCTCCCAGGGTGGCCACATTAAACGCTATCAGTTCTGTGTGCCTTGCCACCCTCATTATCATTGGGACAGTCTGCAAGCTGACTCCTCCTCCCAACAACTCCCTGCCATCAATCGTGGTCACCTGCAGGGGGTTGCTTAAAGGGATAGTCTGTATCTGGTGTTCAGCAGCAAACTCCTTGCTCATAAAATTGCAGGAGCTGCCTGAGTCCAATAGCGCCTTTATTTTTAGGGGGTGCCCATTTTGCAGCTCTAGTGACACTTCAATCACTAGAGCAGGTCGAGGAGCTTCTGGCACGGGCACTTTCACTGCTCTTTGGCCTGGCTGCAGTGCCCCGATTGTGGCAACCAGGCGTTGGCTTTTACCTGCTCCGTTCCCCCCTGTTCTCCCCCCTCAACAGCTCCCACCATCCCTTGCCATTCCTTCCTCTGGGGGCAGACTCTGGCAAAGTGGCCTGGCTGTTGGCAGAGATAGCATTTCCGGGCGCCCTTTCCCTCCTTCTTAGCCCCCTCGCTGGTTTTTGAAAATGCGCGCGCGCGCGCTGTTCCGATTTCCATCGGCTCTGCCGGCGGGAAAGCTGGCTCAGGAATGTCTGGAATGCGGAACTCCTTCCAACGTTCCCCTCTCCCTTCCCGCCTCTCCAAGGCTCTTGCCTCCTGCCGCGCTCCTATGGTCAGCGCAGATTTGGTCAGCTGATCCATAGACCCCGCCCTGGGGCTCCGTGACAGCTCGTCTTTCACCGCCGAAGAAAGACCTTCTTCAAATAGCATCTGAATGGGTGGCGCCGATAAATCCCAACCCAGTCTGCGAATCAGCATGGTAAACTCAGTCCAGTACTCACGGACAGATCGACTTCCCTGCTTGCAAGCCATTAGCTGTCTGCGCACCACCCCTTCCTCAATATCGCTGGAAAACATGATATCCATTGCACGAAAGAACTTCATCGTGTCCTTTAGTACGTCATTGTGCGTTGCCATTAGGGGTCGAACCCAGTCTCTCGCCCCTTTCTCAAGATGCCCAATTACGAAAGCAACTCGCGATTCCTCATCAGGGAACTCATCGAACTGCACATTAATGGCATATTGCATCTCTGTCCTAAAGGCATGGTAATCCTTGGGGTCCCCCCCAAATTTCTGCACCAATCCTGGTACCTTTCTGGGGAACTGAGTGGCTCTCCCCTTCTTGTCTGCATCCTGAGCCCTTCTCTCCTCCAGCCTCGCCGTCTGCAGCGCCAGTTGGACCTCCAACGCTCGGTATCTATCTTCCAAGCTTGGACCAGCTCCAGCCCCCGCTCCTCCGGTTCCGGTTGGTTCGCTCATGATGCTTTCTCTTGCACAGGCAGCGTACAGAGACTGTCGGACTGCTGTTAAGGATTGATTAGCTGCTTGTGCGTAAAAGTGCTCCCTCAGAGTTTGTGCGACCCCACAAACCTCCGTGTGTGACGGAGCTCCTCAGACATGTCTGCTCTAGTCACTAGTAGAGTCCGACAGTGGCTGTCTGCGGAAGCGTTTCCAGCAAAGGAGCTCCTTAACGGAAACGCGTCTCCTGGACTCACGGCGTGACAGTTTCCGGCGAGGTGTGGGTCTCCCTATGGGAGACTCAGATACCTCCCCACTGTTCTCGCTGGAAGCGTCCCTGAGCCCTCCCTCCTGCTCGCATTCCCTCAGAGATCCACTCCTCCCCCTGCTGGTCCCTGCTTCAGCTGTTGAGTCTCTTTCTTCCTCCCTGAGCCCCTCCACCACCTGATGCTCCGATGGCAGTTCCCTGACAGATTGTTACATCTAAGTCAAAGAACTTTTGATCACGATTGACTGTGTTTTAATTCTGGTATGTTTGTCTGTAATGCTTTTATAGCTAGATACTGTTAGGAGAATCTCAACTGTGAGATATTCTATCATCTATCAATCTCTCTCTATCTCTCTCTATCTATCATCTATCTCTATCATCTATCTATCTTCATTTTTATTTTACAACCAAGAAAATTCAAGCTATGAAAGCAATGAAGAAATAAAGGAATATAAACGATTCAAATCAAACTAGTGTGTGTTTTCCAGTGTTTTACCTTACTCTACCTACAGAGCCACAGATCACAGTGAAGAAAAGGTACAGTGCTCATAGCATTCAAGCAATGGGACTTCAGTTTCATTTTATGATCACATGCCCCCCTTCCCCCCTTTATCTTACTTCCATAATCACAGATAATAATCCTATTGGGAAGAGAGCTATTGCATTATTGTCCTGTTTGAAGGCTTCCCGTAGGCTTGTGTTTTGCCACAGTGAAATTAGGATTATGCACTAGATGGGCCTTTTGTATGCTCCAGCTAGCTCTACTATAATTACCGGATTTAATACATGATTTGTATATATCTTTTCCTTTTCCATACAGGTTAAGCATTCTATGGAACAACTAGGTGAGAACCAGACCAATCTGAATGAGTTCATTCTGGAGGGGTTTTCATATCTTGCTGAACTGCAAATCTTGCTGTTTTTTGTTTTTCTGGTGACATACATAATCACCTTGCTGGGAAACATGCTCATTATTCTGCTCATAAAACTCAACCCTTCTCTTCAGACTCCCATGTACTTCTTCTTAGTGAACCTATCATTCTTAGAAATGTGTTACACCACTAGTGTGGTGCCCCAGATGCTGGTACATTTGTTAACAGAGCATAAAAGCATATCCCTAGCAAGATGTGCAGCCCAGATGTATGCCTTCGCCATGCTGGGGCTGACAGAATGTTGCCTCTTGGCAGCTATGGCATATGACCGCTATGTTGCCATATGCTACCCATTGCACTACACAGAAATCATGAATTACCAAGTCTGTACACAGTTGGCAGCCGCAGCGTGGATTATTTGCTTATTGGTACAAGTTGCTCAGATGGCATGGATCTTCAGCTTACCCTTCTGTGGTTCTAAACACATCCAGCACTTCTTTTGTGATATCCTACCAGTGATGAAAACGGCATGCACAGACACCTACAAAAATGAGATTCTTGTCATGGCAGTGTCTATTATTTTCATTATGAGTCCTTTCCTGCTGATCATCCTCTCCTACATCCGTATAATTTCAACCATCCTCAAACTTCCTTCTGCTAAGGGAAGGAGAAAAGCCTTCTCCACTTGCTCCTCACACCTCATGGTGGTAACATTATTCTATGGGTCAGGCCTCTTCACCTACTTAATGCCGAAGTCCAGCTCCACTCCGCGGAGTGACCAAATAATTTCTCTTATGTACACAGTTGTCAGTCCATTTTTGAACCCCATAATATATACCCTAAGAAATAAAGAAGTGAAGGGAGCATTTAAGAAGACAGTTTCACGGTTGCTCTCTGTACAGAACCCAACAAGTTGAACATCTGAAGCATGGAGTATGGCAACAAGAAAATAAATAAAAACAGGACATATCATTTTTGATTAAATGGCTGTAAGTATATTGTTAAGGTCTAATTTATAACAGTTATTACAGAAATGAACCTGATTCCAACCTAGCAACCTATATTGCCTGCACCTCAGCAATAATTTTGGAGTGATTCTTTGGTTTAACCATAAATCTGTACCTTCTTTGATGATTAGATTTCTTATACTGTTTGCTATACAGGAACCTCTACAGCATGATTAATTTACTCTACTTGTATATTGTATTTTTCCTATTTAAAAAAACTCATACTCGGAGACTTACAGTGTGGAATTTGAACAGGAAAAGGATTTAATTCACAACAAGAAAAATAAACAGAAATAATACAGGAGTTGGAAATTTTCAAAGAAACAGCAAACTATACACACACTGAACTCATCAGATGTCTCAGGTTTTCAATAAGTTGTTTAGTGTACAGCTTTGATTTTCTTCAGTTACTTAAACTTATCACAGACATGGTACAGTTTAGGTTTCAATAACTGGGGATTCTGAAACAGGTTGGTACTTTCTGTCAGGTGAGTTCTGAAAGAGTTGGGAAGGATAATCTGCCAGTTATCCTCCCCAATCTTTAGAAATCTCTAGAAGTCTTAGTGGCTAGGCACGTGGGTGGTGCTGTGGTCTAAACCACGGAGCTTCCTGAGCACGTCAATAGGAAGGTCTGAGGTTTAAACCTGCATAACAGGGTGAGCTCCCATTGCTCTTTCCCAGCTCCTGCTAACATAGCAGTGTGAGAGCATACCAGTGCAAGTAGATAAATTTGTCCCGCTGCAGCAGGAAGGTAAATGGTGTGTCCAGGTGCTCTGGCACTCGTGACAGTGTCCTGTTGCAGCAGAAGCGGTTTAGTCATGCTGGCCACATGACCTAGAAAGCTGTCTGTGGATAAACGAGGACACCCTTGGCTTTAAATGTGAGATGAGCGTGCAGCCCATAGTCACCTTCGACTGGACTTAACTATCCAGGGGTCCTTACCTTTTAACTAGTTGACGTAGAACATCAGACCAGGGAATCAGCACTCATTCCCCTTCTAACTATTATGGGATTATTCTTCTCTCACTAGAAGATACATCTTCTTCCTACTTGACTGAGGTTTAAGTAGAGCATTCCCTCACAACTCCACTACTCCTATACTAAAATCCAGCTTTCCAGTTCTGTATACTTTAAAGTCAATAACCTTTATCTTTCAATCTAACTCCAGCTCAGAGACTGCCTTCTCTGTCTGTAAATACTCCTTCAGAGTTGTTTTCACACAACTCAAGATGTACTACTGTTTACCAACCCAATGCCAGGAACTAATTTTGGGCAGCACTTATTCTGTGATATCCCTCCACTAGTAAAAATGTAATGCATAGACACCTCCAAATATGAAGTTGCTGTCCATTCTTGCTGATCACTGTGTCCTACATCCATATGATCTGGGCTACCCTTAAATTTCATTCTGATCCTCACACTTCATGGTAGTGAAATTATTCTATGGGAAAGCATTATTTGCCTCCATTAGGCCCCAA
Organism: Podarcis liolepis; assembly: GCF_965112155.1. NCBI lineage: Eukaryota > Metazoa > Chordata > Lepidosauria > Squamata > Lacertidae > Podarcis > Podarcis liolepis. The sequence continues at coordinate 26,002,580 of NC_139573.1, read as the reverse complement.
TCCAGCTACACTCTGGTGAGTGACAACATTATTTATTTTATGAACACTATAGTGATTCCTGCTTTAAACCCCATCACATATACCCTAAGGACAAGAATAAGTGAATGGGGCATTTGAGAATCTGTTATAAAAATTTTCTCCGCACATGATCCAACCAACAGAGTTCTGAACATGCTCATAATTCTGATTGTGAAACTCAACCATTCCCTTCAAACTCCCATGTACTTCTTTCTGGTAAACCATTCTTGGTTAGAAATTGGTTACACCACTATTGTGGTGCCCCAGATGTTGGCACATCTGTAAACAAAGCATAAAAGCATTTCGAAAGCTAGATGTGCAGCTCAGATGTATGCCTTTACCTTCCTGGGGATGACAGAATGCTGCCTCCAGGCAGCCATGGCATATGATCACTATGTTTCAATATGTTGCATTACACACTAATCATGAATCACCAAGTATGTACACAGTTGGCAGTCACAGCGTGGATTATTTCCTTCTGGGTACAAATTGCTCAGACAGCATGGATCTTCAGCTTATCCTTCTGTGGCTCTCAACACATCCAGCACTTCTTTTGTGATATCCTACTAGTGGTGAAAATGGCATGCACAGATACCTATAAAATGAGATTGCAATCATGGCAGTGACCATTTCTTTCATCATTACTCCATTCCTACTGATTATCTTCTCCTACGTCTGTATAATTTCAACCATCCTTAAGCTTCCTTCTGCTGAGCAAAGGCGGAACACCTTCTCCACTTGCTCCTCACACCTCATGGTGGTGACATTATTTGTTGGGTCAGGCCTCTTCACCTACTTAATGCCCAAGTCCAGCTACACTTCACGGAGTAACCAAATGAGTGCTCTTATGTACACAGTTGTCACTCCAGCTTTAAATCCCATAATATATACCCTAAGAAATAAAGAAGTGCAGAAAGCATATAAGTAAACAAAACCCACAAAACCCAACTAGCTGAATATCTGAAGAATACAGCATAGAAAAAAGATGAAAAGTAAACACCAAAGACGTATCTGCTGGTTAAGGGGATGTAAATATTTGTGTGTTTGTTTAAAAAAAATTATTAGGTTTTCACATTTTATATTGACATCACAAACACACAAAGACAAAGACAAACATGTATAATTTCAAATCCTTGCTTTCTTAACCACATTCTCTGACTTCCCCGCACCACCCCTTCATACATCCTAATTCCAATAGTTAGCTCAGCAAGTTCTTACTCTCATCTTCACATTATATTTTTGTAATCATTTTTAACTTAGTTCTGCTTAATTAACCAAATTTAACTTATACCTCAATTATAATCATTACATCCTTTTCTAAGGTCAACCTAAGTTCCCTTCGACAAATTTCCCAATTTTAAATATTAGTTACTGAACACACTACCTAAACATAAAAATCATAAAATTATCCTCCTTTTGGATTCAGAAGCTCTCACCCCCCCTTTCCCGGTTTCGATCCCCCAGAACAGAAGATGTCCACAATATCAGTTCTTAGCCTGGATTTCTCACATCCGAGGCCTTCAAATCTCCGTCAATCCCTCTCCGCCGGTTTTGTTGATAGTCCTTTATGCTGGTCATCGGGTCTCGAAGGAGCTCTATCCCAGTAAAATCCATGTTTCTTCCAGCCAGTCCTCCATATTCCAATACGGAGCCCCAATCATATTTCTTGCTTCTTTTAAGTCCAAATGTTCCAAGTGTCCCAAAGACTTCCTCTTTCATCTTGGACAAATTTGCAATCCGTAGTTCTTCCGATCCCCCCATAAAGCGATCACTCCCTACTTCATTCTTAATTTCAGCCCAAATTCCGATAATCCAAATCTTGTTTTCTTTATAATCTACAATTTCCTTGTTTTCTTTATATTCCACAATTGTAGGCTTCTGGTTGGCCCTTTCCACCAGCAGCATTTCCGCTCCTCCTTCTCTCTCCTCTAGTTCTGAAAATATCTCTTCTGATTCAGCTGCAGAATTATTTTTTGTCAAGTCCTTAACACAGTCAACAGGATTATTTACTTTAAGATTCAAGGTCGCAAGCTTTGTAGCCATAGCTGTGCTCTGGTCTTGTAATTTTCCCATGAGCAGAAACATTTTTTCCAACTCGGCCTGTAATTTTCCATCTGCAGCCATTGTAATGTCTCAGAATCCCCCCTAGAGGGATTCTGGTTACTTAGTAGTCCTTCTCCAACAGTCAGTAACTTTATTTATTTATTTCTTCTTTGTTTCCAACAACTTAAAATCAAATGTAGCACATCTAGTCCTTAAAGATAATAAATAACAATTTTTTCTAGGTTTGAAAGCTCGTTTGACAGCTCCTTTGACAGCTGTCAAACTCCTTGTGTCTCCTCAACAGGCTCGCTCACGGATCGCTCACGGATCCGGGGGGGGGGGGTTCACATCAACTTCTAAGATTCAGTTCTCATCCTCCAGCACAAAACTTCTAATGCCAATCATGAAATTAATAACTTTTGTCTCACAAAGAGAGAGATGGTCTCTCCACCTTAGTTATCCAATTCTTGCTTTAAATGTCTGCAGGAAGGGGGGGCGGACTTCCTCTTAGCACTCCCCCGATCGTTCCAAATTCAAGGAAAAAGAATTTTTAAAATCCAAATTCCGTACTACTCACGGGTTATTTCTTTTTCAGTCCAAATGTTCAAGGAAAAAAGTCAGCGCTCTCCGGCCATGGCTCGCGGCTTCACTCCACTGAAGTAGCGGTCTACTCACAGCACCACGCCGCTCTCCGCACCCTCTCCAAAGCCTTTAAAAAAGGCTTCTTTGTGGGTCGGGGGGGCGCAAATGGTGCCCGCTGAGTCACCAAGTCCACAGGCATCCGCACCTGTGGTTTCTGAGGGTCCCCGCGTCACCGCCGCGGCAGGACCCATCCTCAGTAGAGCCGATTCCCTCCGGAGCTCGGAGGGAATCCGCCATTAACCGGTCGCACTAACCCGGAAGTCCCCAAGGGGGGGGGGATGTAAATATTTGATTCAAATGCTCCTCGTGGCTGCATTATTGCAGGAAGCGAACCAGATCCCAACCCAATTCAACCTGGACTGTCTGTATATCAGTGATCATTTGGGAGGGATTCTTGCTTTTAACTATAAATCCACATGTGCTTTGATTATTTCTTTTTGCAGACTGTTTGTTGTACAGGAACCTGCTTTTTACATGTGTCTTACATGATTATTCAACAGCTGAGTGTGAAGCACACTCAGTAACAATGGTTTTTCTGCTGTATTGCTGTCATACAGTTGACATCTTTTCTCAATAAATATTAGGTATCCATTTACTCACAGACCCAATTCTGACACACACAAAGTGTGTGTATGACCACGTTTTAGATTTTACTAAAATTCTCCCCTGTGGGGAAGGCGGTGGAGAGTATCTCCCACACACGTTAGGTGCCACTGCAGCCCCGTACACCCTCCTTCAGTGATGAGCTTTTGGCACTGAAAACTGTCTTTGTTTCAGCAAGTGTCATTTTGTGGCTACAACTGTGGGTGAGCTCCAGTAGCCAGTGCTTCTCCCACAGCCAGGCTGGAGCCTGGAGTCCACCCCGAATAACTACAGCCATGCTGAACCGCAACTTCCACTCCCTTCAAAGCTGGTCTTCATTTGCCTTACATTATTATCTAGACTGATGAAAGACTGTGTATAACTCAAGTCCTTGTATAGTATTCTGGATGCAGCTATTGGTATGTGTAATGGTTCTAGGGGTTGCTCGTGCGTAAGCTTGTCCCAACCTCTGGCTGGGTTGCCTGAGTGAACCTTTCCTGTCCGGGCAGCCACTCGCCCGTGACTGTCTCAATCGCTGGCAGAATCCATCAGTGGGTGTTTCTTAAACTTCTTCCAGCAAAGAAGCTCTTTGACGTCAGGTCTCCTCCTACTCTCCCTGTGCGGAAGCCTTCTGCGCAAGGAGGGCGTAGGCAGTGGAGGACCCTTCCTCTCCCCGCTGGTCCCCGGCAAGGAGTCATTGGACCGCTTCGCCGATTCCCCCATCTGCCCCCCTTCTCCACTGGAGCTACGTTGATTCTCTTCCCCAGAAGACGGGCTGCCTCTCCCACTCCCAGGATGCTCTCTGGGACCCCCTTGGAGCTTGCGCTCTCCCTCGGACACTGATGGCAGTTCCCTGACATCCACCTCCTCCCCAGGACCCCTTCCAACCTGGGTGCGATTTTCCGGCACGACCTCCTCCCTCTCCCCCCTCTCCTCGGCCGACGATGCGGGGAATCCCCTGAAAGAGGTGGCATCATCTTCTGAGGATTCAAAACCAGCCTCCCATCCACTTGGATCTCTTCCAGCTGGTTGACCCTCCCAGTCTGATTCTTCTCCCTCGGACACCTCCTCTCCCTCCTCTTCGGAGGCAGGAAAACCCACAAAATCCCCTTCGTCATCCGTGGGTCCAAATTCCTCCTCCCAGAATCTCGCTAATGGTTTGGGCTTATCCGGGAACAAACTGTGGAATTCTTCCACCAGATACCTGTCATTGATTGATTCAGCAGGGACCCATGTGTTTTCCGACCTAGGTTCCCCCTCCCAGGCTACTAAGTATTCTACCTGGCGACCTCGCCACCTTGAATCAAGTATTTCTGTGGCTTCGTTACAGTGTTCCCTCTCCTCTACCCGCGGGTGGGTGGTAACCCCTCCCTCCCGTCCCGGGAATTCCCGCCCCTCCCTGTAAGGTGAAAGTAGGGACCTATGGAACACCGGATGTATCTTCATGCTGTCAGGCAACTTGAGTTTAAATGCCACTGGGTTCACCTGTTGTATTACTTCAAAAGGCCCCAGCCGCCTCGGCTGCAACTTCTTGCACCCTCCCTTTAGGGGCAACCCTTTGGATGACAACCACACCCGGTCTCCCACCCGTATGGCCTCCCCCTCTCGACGGTGCCTGTCCACCTGCCTCTTGTACACTTCCTTGGCCCGCTCCAAGTTCAGCCTTAGTTGCTGGTGTAAGGCCTCCATTTCCTCCACAAATTGCTCAGCCGCAGGTACACTCCATCCTTCCTCCCCCCGCCCCAGGAATGCCCTGGGGTGACACCCGCAATTGGCCATGAAAGGGCTCATTCCCGTGGACACGTGTTCAGAGTTATTGTACGCAAATTCAGCCAAAGCTAATTTCTATACCCAATCGTTCTGTCTCTCGCTGACATAGCAGCGTAGGTATTGCTGGAGTATGCCGTTTGCTCTTTCGGCTTGTCCGTTGGTTTCCGGGTGCCTTGCCGTCGAGAAGCTCACCTCAACCTGTAGCAAGCTCATGAGTTTCCGCCAGAACCGGGAAGTAAATTGTTTCCCGCGATCTGAGATTACCCTTAAAGGAGCCCCATGCAGTCTGAAAATGTGATCCACAAACAGCCTGGCGGTCTCCTCTGCCGTTGCTGCATGTGAGCAATCTACAAAATGGCACATTTTAGTCAGTAGATCGACTACTACCATGACCGCTGTCTTTCCCATAGACTTGGGCAGATCTGTCATAAAATCAATGGACACCACCTCCCAGGGCCTTCCCGGTGTGGGTAAGGGTTCCAGTAGCCCCACAGGGGCGGCCCTTTCCCCCTTAGCCCTCTGGCATTGGTCACACCCTCGTACATATTCTCATACGTCTTCCCTCACCTTTGGCCACCAGAACTGCTTGGTGACCAGTAGCATGGTCTTGTGCTGTCCAAAGTGCCCAGCTGTTGGGTTGTCATGGAGTTGCTTAAGTACCTTCTCCCTCAAAGTCTCCCCCGGTACATACAGTGCCCCCTTATAGTACAGCAGCCCTTCCTTTTCCTCAAACCCTCCATGGACTTCCTTTCCATCCCTGAGCTCCCTGATCTTGGTCTGAGCAAACTCATCATCTCTGGTGAGCCCTGCCAGTTCTCGTTTGCCAACCAACGCCCCCCCCCCACACACACACTGGTTCTTGGGGAACACGTGCCTGGTCTCTGGTGGCCCTTCTCCTTCCATGTACTCCAGTTTCTGGGAGAGAGCGTCTGCCCTTACGTTCTCCTCTCCCGGCACGTATCGGATCTCGAAGGGAAACTTGGCAAACTCCTGGGACCACCTGATCTGTCTCTGGTTGAGCACTCACACGGTCCGCCAGTATTCCAAGTTCTTGTGGTCAGTTCGGACCTGGATCTTGTGCTGCGCCCCTATCAACAGATGTCTCCATCGCCGAAATGCCGCATAGATCGCAAGCAGTTCTCGGTCATACACGGTGTAGTTTTGCTCTGACTTGCTCAGCTTCCTGGAGAAAAAGGCACATGGCCTCCAGTTCTGCTTGGCCCCAGGTTGCAAAAGGACCGCTCCAATGGCGCGGTCGGACGTGTCCGTTTCCAGTCTCATGGGCTTCTCCTGATCCACGTGCAGGAGCTGCTCTTCCGAGGCGAACACCCTCTTCAGTTTTTCAAAGGATTGCTGCGCATCCTCTGTCCACCCGAACTTCTTTTTGCTACTAAGACAATCCGTTATGGGCGCTGTCAAGTGAGCGAAGTTCTTTATGAAGCCTGCTGAAGCCTAGGAACCTTTGCACATCCTTTCTGTTTTGGGGGGCTTTCCATTCCAGCACTGCCTTTACCTTGCGCAGATCCATGGCCAGTCCTTTGTCTGACAGCCTGTAGCCCAGGAACTCAACCTCCCTGACAGTATGCATACAATGCACTGCATGACCCACTCCATTCATGTTATTCTAATCAAACATGATTACCTAGTCTTTTTATCTATCCATTCATTTATTTCATAAAATTTATATACTGGTTGGTTGTAGAAAAAAACATGAAAGAGGTTTTGAGTCCAGCCCCTTTTACCCACGGGAAATTAGATGGGTGAAATTTAGATTGCATTAAAAAGCTGTATTTTCAATCCCTAAAAAAATGTGAGGTTTCTGGAAGTAATTGTAATTTCTTGCATCACCCAAGATTAAATGCATATATTTTTTTGTTAGCCATTCTTACCCCCATGGATTAGTTAGCAGAAAATTCCCAAATGTATTCCTTAAAAATTCAGTTGCATCATAAATGAGATCACATATATGAAAATATCTTTGTTTGGTGCATCATTGTGCACCGCTCTGACGCACGAAACAGCAGTTACTTCTTTTGCAAAGTAAGATTTTTTGGGAGTAAGGTATGATTGCTACATCTAAATCAAAGAACTTTTGATCACGATTGACTGTGTTTTAATTCTGGTATGTGTGTCTGTAATGAAGAGAGACACTTTCATAGCTAGATACTGTCAGGAGAATCTCAACTGTGAGATATTCCATCATCTATCTATCTTTCATCTATCATCTATCTATATCTATCTATCTATCTATCTATCTATCTATCTATCTATCTATCTCCCTCTCTGTCTATCTATCTATCTATATCTATCTATCTCTATCATCTATCTATCTTCATCTTTATTTTACAACCAAGAAAATTCAAGCCATGAAAGAAACGAAGAAATAAAGGAATATAAACGATTCAAATCAAACTAGTGTGTGTTTTTCAGTGTTTTACCTTACTCTACCTACAAAGCCACAGATCACAGTGAAGAAAAGTTACAGTGCTCATAGAATTCAAGCAATGGGACTTCAGTTTCATTTTCTGATCACATGCCCCCCCTTCCCCTAGTGTGCTCCATAAGGTCGCTGAACCTCCTAGAGCAGGTTTTGAGGGTGTGTGGGTGCTTCAGGAGAATCGAAGTTCCAATGCACAAGTAGAGTCTCTTCTGTGGGTGGAAGAGCGGTGTTGAGTACAACCCATTTTACCTGAGTGCTTTCCATTTCATGGCTAATAGGAGGTTGCAATTTGAAGTCTGCTTCACCAAACAGATCAGATGAGCTTAAAGTGAAGCACGCTGTAAAACATGGGTGGGAGATCTTTCGGTGACCCCCAGGTTTTAGTGGTATCCGAGTTCCATTGTCCGTGGCTGACATGGAAAATAGTCCACTAACAGCTGGAAAACCACAACTTCTCCATCCCAGCCTCAAAAGCTTTGATGCAAGGGGCAAATATATTACTTTATGACTTAAAAAATAATCTGCATGAATGAGTTCTGGCAGCATCAATAATAACAATGTGATGGTATTGAACATGTGATGGCTTTCTTAAAAGTGTTGTGCTTTGCTGAGATATAAAGTGGCTCTGTACAGTGATAAAACACAACTGGTGATAACCTTAATCCAAATGCATGTACAACTGGATCAAGTTTACTCTTTTATGCTTTTTTAGGAATTCGTATAAGTCATCAGTAGCATTGGTGGATTGTTGACCATGAACGATTATGTAACAATAGATTTGTTAATATCTAAGGAGCTGCATCATTGACCACTGTTTTTGGTAAACGGGGTGGGGGGGACATAACACAACTTCTTTACTGCATCCTTTTTTCTCAACATGTACACCTGTACACTAGCAATGTGGATGCACTTGGAGAGAGCAGGGATATATGAGGAAGCTGAAAATGCAACTAAATTGTGTCTACACTGTGCTCATTGAAAGATTGAGAAATATGAAAGGAACCATGGGAGGATTCTTGAATGTATTGGTTTTATTTCCAGGGAGAAAGCCAGTTAATTTAGAACTCCAAACTCTGAGAAGGAATGTGGGAAAATTTGGGAACTTTTTTGCCTCCAGTAAGATTATCCTAATGACTGCTAGCCATCTTACTTTCATAGTCACAGAAAACAATCCTCGTTGGGGAGAGAGCTATTGCATTATTGTCCTGTTTGAGGGCTTCATGTAGGCTTCTGTTTTGCCACGGTGAGATTAGGATCATCTACTAGATGGGTCTTTTGGATGCTCCAGGTGCCTCTACTATGATTACCACATTTAATTAATTATCTGTATTTGTCATTTCCTTTTCCACACAGGATATCCAGTCTATGGAAAAACTAGGTGAGAACCAGACCAATCTGAATGAGTTCATTCTGGAGGGGTTTTCATATCTTGCTGAACTGCAAATCTTGCTGTTTTTTGTTTTTCTGGTGACATACATAATCACCTTGCTGGGAAACACGCTCATTATTCTGCTCATAAAACTCAACCCATCACTTCAGACTCCCATGTACTTCTTTTTGGTAAACCTATCATTCTTAGAAATGTGTTACACCACTAGTGTGGTGCCCCAGATGCTGGTACACTTGTTAACAGAGCATAAAAGGATCTCCCTAGCAAGATGTGCAGCCCAGATGTATGCCTTCACCATTCTGGGGCTGACAGAATGTTGCCTCTTGGCAGCTATGGCATATGACCGCTATGTTGCCATATGCCATCCATTGCACTACACAGTAATGATGAACCGCCGGGTATGTGCACAGCTTGCAGCTGCATCATGGATTACTTGCATCTCAGTAGAAATTGCTCAAACAACATGGATATTCAGTTTACCCTTCTGTGGTTCTAAACACATCCAGCACTTCTTCTGCGATATCCTACCAGTGGTGAAAATGGCATGCACAGACACCTCCAAAAATGAGATTCTTGTCATGGCAGTGTCTACTGTTTTCATCATGAGTCCTTTCCTACTGATCATCCTCTCCTACATCCGTATAATTTCAACCATCCTCAAACTTCCTTCTGCCAAGGGAAGGAGAAAAGCCTTCTCCACTTGCTCCTCACACCTCATGGTGGTGACACTATTTTTTGGGACAGCCCTCTTCACCTACTTAATACCCAAGTCCAGCTACACTCCGCGGAGTGACCAAATGATTTCTCTTATGTACACAGTTGTCAGTCCATTTTTGAACCCCATAATATATACCCTAAGAAATAAAGAAGTGAAGGGAGCATTTAAGAAGACAGTTTCACGGTTGTTCTCTGTACAGAACCCAACAAATTGAAAATATGAACCATGGAGTGTGGCAACAAGAAAAATCAATAAGCACAGAACATATCATTGGTGATTAAGGGTCTGTAAGTATATTGTTAAGGTCTAACTCATAACAGAGCTATTGCAGAAATGAACCTGATTCCAACCTAGCAATCTATATTGCCTGTACCTCAGCAATAATTTTGGAGTGATTCTTTGGTTTAACCATAAATCTGTAACTTCTTTGATTATTAGATTTCTTATACTGTTTGCTATACAGGAACCTCTACAGCATGATAAGTTTACTTCTACATTTAATGTATTTTTCCTCTTTAAAAAAACTCATACTCGGGGACTTGCTGTATGGAATTTAAACAGAAAAAGGATTTAATTCACAACAAGAATAATAAACAGAAATAATATGGGAGTTGGAAATCTTCAAAGAAACAGCAAACTATACATGCACTGAACTCATCAGATGTCTCAGGTTTTCAATAAGTTGTTTAGTGTACAGCTTTGATTTTCTTCAGTTACTTAAACTTATCACAGACATGGTACAATTTAGGTTTCAATAACTGGGGATTCTGAAACAGGTTGGTACTTTCTGTCAGGTGAGTTCTAATTTGCCAATTATCCTTCAGATTCCCAACCTTGATAAATCTCTAGTAGACTTAGCAGCTACGCACGTGGGTGGAACTGTGGTCTAAACCACTGAGCCTCTTTGGCTTGTCAATCGGAAGGTCTGCAGTTTGAACCTGCATAACAGGGCGAGCTCCCGTTGCTCTGTCCCTGTTTCTGCTAACCTAGCAGTGCAAGAGCATACCACTGCAAGTAGATAAATTTGTACTGCTGCAGCAGGAAGGTAAATGGTGTTTCCATGTGCTCTGGCACTCGTGACAGTGTCCGGTTGCAGCAGAAGCAGTTAAGTCATGCTGGCCACATGACCCAGAAACATGTCTGTGGATAAACGATGATGCCATTGGCATGAAAAGCGAGCTGAGTGTGCACCCCATAGTCACATTTGACTGGACTTAACCATCAGGGGTCCTTTACCTTTTACCTAGTAGAATTAGTATAAAAGACCAGGGAATCAGCACTCATTAATGTTCTAACTAGTTTGGGATTATTCTTCTCTCACTAGAAGATACATCCTCTTCCTACTGAAATGAGGTTTAAGTGGAGCATTCCCTCACAACTCCATTAATCCTATACTAAAATTCAGCTTTCCAGTTCTCGCATTTCTGTATACTCTTCAAAGACAATAACCTCTATCTTTCAATCTAACTCCCAGCTCAGAGACTGCCTTCTCTGTAGGCAGTAAATATATTCTCTGTAGGCAGCAGGCTGTAAATATTCCTTCAGAGTGGTTTTCACACAACTCAAGAGGTACTACTGTCGACCAACCCAATGCCAGGAACTAATTTTAGGCAGCACTTATTCTATGATATCCCTCCACTAGTAAAAATGGTATGTATAGACACCTCCAAATATGAAGTTGCTGTCCATTCTTGCTGATCACTGTGTCCTACATCCATATGATCTGGGCTACCCTTAAATTTCATTCTGATCCTCACACTTCATGGTAGTGAAATTATTCTATGGGACAGCCTTTTTTCCCTACATTAGGCCCCTGTCCAGCTACACTCTGGTGAGTGACAAAATTATTTATTTTATGAACACTGTAGTGATTCCTGCTTTAAACCCCATAACATTTACCCTAAGGAAAAGAATAAGTGAATGGGGCATTTGAGAATCTGTTATAAAAATTTTCTCTGCACATGATCCAACCAACTGAACATTTGGCAACATGCCAAACAGTTGGGAACATGCTCATAATTCTGATTGTGAAACTCAACCATTACCTTCAAACTCTCATGTACTTCTTTTTGGAAAACGTTTCTTTCTTAGAAATTGGTTACACCACTATTATGGGGCCCCAGATGTTGGCACATATGTTAAAAAAGCATAAAAGCATTTCCAAAGCTAGATGTGCAGCACAGATGTATGCCTTCAACATCCTGGGGCTGACAGAATGCTGCCTCCTGGCAGCCATGGCGTATTATCACTATGTTTCCATATGCCACCCATTGCACTACACAGCAATCATGAATCACCAAGTCTATACAAAGTTGGCAGCCACAGCATGGATTATTTGCTACTTAGTACAAGTTGCTAAAACAGCATGGATCTTCAGCTTACCCTTCTGTGGCTGTCAACATATCCAGCACTTCTTTTGTGATATCCTACCAGTTGTGAAGATGACATGCACAGATACCTACAAAAATGAGATTGCTGTCATGGCAGTGATCATCTCTTTTGTCATGAGTCCATTGCTACTGATTATCCTTTCCTACACCCGTATAATTTCAACCATCCTTAAGCTTCCTTCTGCTGAGCAAAGGCGGAAAGCCTTCTCCATTTGCTCCTCACACCTCACGGTGGTGACATTATTCTTTGGGTCAGGCCTCTTCGCCTACTTAATGCCCAAGTCCAGCTACACTTCACAGAGTGACCAAATGAGTGCTCTTATGTACACAGTTGCCACTCCGGTTTTAAATTCCATAATATATGCCCTAAGAAATAAAGAAGTGCAGAAAGCATATAAGAAAACAGTTGCAAGGGTCTTCTCTCCACAAAATCCAACTAGCTGAACACCTGTAGAATGGAGCATAGAAGAAAAGTAAACACCAAAGACGTAACTACTGATTAAGGGAATGTAAATATTTCATTCAAATGCGGCTCGTGGCTGCATTATTGCAGGAAGCCAACCAGATCCCAACCCAATGCAACCTGGACTGTCTGTATATCAGTGATCATTTGGGAGGGATTCTTGCTTTAACTATAAATCGACATGTGCTTTGATTATTTCTTTTTGCAGACTGTTTGCTGTACAGGAACCTGCTTTTTACATGTGTCTTATATGATTATTAAACAGCTAAGTCTGATGCACACTCAGTAACATTGGTTGTTCTGGTTTATTACTGTCATCCAGTTGACATCTTTTCTTAATAAATTTTAGGCATTCATTTACTCACAGACCCAATTCTGACACACACAAAGTGTGTGTATGACCACGTTTTAGATTTTACTAAAATTCTCCCCTGTGGGGAAAGCGGTGGGGAGTATCCCCCCCACATGTTAGGTGCCACACAAGGCCCTACTGCCACTGCAGCCCCCAACACCCTCCTTCACTGATGAGATTTTGGCAGTGAAAACTGTCTTTGTTTCAGCAAGTGTCATTTTGTGGCTACAACTGTGGGTGAGCTCCAGCAGCCAGTGCTCCTCCCACAGCCAGGCTGGAGCTGGGAGGCCACCCCAAATAACTACAGCCAAGTTGAACTGCAACTTGCACTCGCTCCAAAGTTGGTCTTCATTTGCCTTAGATTATTATCTAGACTGATGAAGGACTGTGTATAACTCAAACCCTTGTATAGTGTACTTGATACAGCTGTTGGTATGCATACAATGCACTGCACGACCCACTCCATTCATGTTATTCTAATCAAACAAGGCTACCTAGTCTTTTTTATCCACCCATTCATTTAGTTCATAAAATTTATATACTGCTTGGTTGTAGAAAAAACCTGAAAGAGGTTTTGAGACCAGCCCCTTTTACTCACAGGAAATTTAGATTGCATTGAAAAGCTGTATTTTCAATTACTTTAAAAATGGGAGGTTTCTGGTAGTAATTGTAATTTCGTGTGTCACCCAGTGATTAAATACATTTATTTATTTCTTGTTGCCTATTCTTACCCCCATGGATTAGTTAGCAGAAAATTCCCAAATGTATTCCTTAAAAATTCAGTTGCATCATAAATGAGATCACATATATGAAAATATCTTTGTTTGGTGCATCATTGTGCACCTCTCTGAAGCACAAAACAGCAGTTACTTCTTTTGCAAAGTAAGATTTTTTGGGAGTAAGGTATGATTGCTACATCTAAATCAAAGAACTTTTGATTACGATTGACTGTGTGTTTTAATTCTGGTATGTGTGTCTCTGTGTAGTGAAGAGACACATTTATAGCTAAATATTGTTAGGAGAATCTCAACTGTGAGATATTCTATCACGTATCTATCTATCTTTCTATCTATCTATCATCTATCTATCTTCATTTTTATTTTACAACCAAGAAAAGTCAAGACATGAAAGAAATGAAATAAAGAAATATAAACAATTCAAATCAAACTAGCGTGTGTTTTTCAGTGTTTTACCTTACTCTACCTACAAAGCCACAGATCACAGTGAAGAAAAGTTACAGTGCTCATAGCATTCAAGCAATGGGACTTCAGTTTCATTTTCTGATCACATGCCCCCCCTTCCCCTAGTGTGCTCCATAAGGTCGCTGAACCTCCTAGAGCAGGTTTTGAGGGTGTGTGGGTGCTTCAGGAGAATCGAAGTTCCAATGCACAAGTAGAGTCTCTTCTGTGGGTGGAAGAGCAGTGTTGAGTACAACCCATTGTACCTGAGTGCTTTTCATTTCATGGCTAATAGGAGGTTGCAGTTTGAAGACTGCTTCACCAAACAGATCAGCTGGTGCTGAAGAACAGTGTAAAACGGGTGGGAGATATGTGGGTAGCCCTCATATTAAAATGCTGATGAATTTTCATGAATAATTACAAAACGCATACTGATGGAAACTTAAGTTTGAGGCGTGGGGGGATGAAGAACTGAAATTTGAGCAACTGAAAATATCAGATTTGCCAACCCTACCAACACCACCCCCTCTGTCATCTGAAAGACCACCTGCAAGTACAAGTAGTGCAGTCTAGATACTTCCTAATATTCTCTTTGTGATTACTAGGCTATTGTTTCTTGTGCATTCCTTCAGTATTCTATTGCTGATTTTACAGCTTTACTTTGAATGATTTTGTTGTCTTGCCTGCAATACAGATGAGAAAATATTAAAGAGCTCGGGAAGCTTGCACAGCTCTTTTCCATTTCATGTTTTGATTTATTTAAATATAAGCACATATCAGATTGTTCTAATTAATACCAAGACTATATCTGGAAGGGGGCGAAAAGGATTGTTACTTCTTTTTGCTTATTGCAGGAGTCGGCAACACTTTTCAGCCCAAGGCCAATTTCCCTTTTAGATAGCCTTCTGGAGACTGTAGGCCTGTGATGGAGGGAGCCTATTCACATGTTTCTCTCCACATATAAGGCTAATTCATGGACCTTGGTTGGACCACACTACCTGGCTTAATCCTTGATTTTGAACTGGAGAGTCAATTGCATACAATGCTACATGTCAGCAGCTGTTCATACATAGGTCAAACTTAGATTCACAAAATGTTTAGGGGTATGCATAACCCTGCATCCCCCCAGAAAAAAGGACTGGCACTCTCTACAATTTTGTGCCATGCCATTTCCCCACAGCAGCCATTTTTGTTTTACATCACACTCCCCTCGCCCCCCCATGGCAACTATGTTATGCTTGGCACTTTCTCCAAATTAAAAGTGCTGTCTGGTTTTAAAAGATTGTCAACCCCTGATATAAAGGCAAAAAGCAAGCTATGCTTGGGCCTCAGTACTGACTTGAATTGTTCCTTTCCTCAGCACTCTCTAGTGCTACTTTGACACCTCTACCTGAAGTTCCTTATTTTCTCCATACAATTAAAGGAAATCTTGTGCAACTTTCCTTAGATCTTGAATGCTCAGATGGATGAAGAGTCCCGTGAAACTCAGAAATGTGCACAGCACACTGGAAACAATGGATGGTATCAGGAGTGCCATCTATGTGGGGCCATGGGAGCCAAGGCCCCATGAAAATTTTCAAGGAGGGGCCGGGTCCCCTCATTATTCCACAGCCCACACAGCGGAAGGAGGCCTGATGGGGCCCATCACACCCTCAGGATGGACTGACAGAGCCTGCTGCGGCTGCGATGGGTTCTGTCGGGCCCTCCTACTGCAGCAACAGACTTCGGGAAGACCTGACAGAGCCCAACACATCCACAGCAGGCCCGGTTGAGCCTTTCTGTGGGCACAACGGACCCCATAGGGCCTCCTTCTGCCATGTGATATCATGTGTGAGGCACACATGAAATCAAACACATGCAGTGGGCACCCACAATGTTGGGTGGAACCGGGTGCACCTGTATGGCATTCAAACTGTTGGTTGTTTTACCAACTTCATTCATTTTATTCTAATCAATTCAACATGGTTTACAGATGCTGAAAGCCCCCCCCCCCGACTATTTTCCTGCACATTTTCCCCCCAGATGGGTGAATTTTTAATTGTATGGATAAACTGTCTTAAATGCCTTAAAATGTTGGGATTTATGTAAGCCATTTGTAATCCCTAGAGGTAACTTCTTTTCACCCACTTTTTTCATCATTCATATTTACTGTGTAAATATTTTGCAACTTCTCTAGACCCCAATGATTAATTAGTGGAACATTCCCAAAAGCTTTTCTAAAGAATTTAGTTACATCAAGGATGGGAAGATATAAATTAACATGTATTTGTTTGCAGCATCTCAGTGTGCTACTTCAAAGGAAGAAAGAGTGGTTATTTCTTGCGCAAAGTAAGAATAAGGTAGGTTTGTTACATCTCAATGACAGCGGTTCTGTCTAATTTGTGGGTTAAGAAGATCTGGACACTCTTCCTTAATTTGTAGTAAAATGGAAAGAGTTAAGAGAATCAACTTGTGCATATCTGTGTGCTTCCTATTGCACATTTCTGGCTAAGCATAAATAATTTATAGTATTTTTTGTGTGCTTATCAGCAGCTCTTCTGGATTGTTTTTATTTGAGGTGGTATTCAATCACATACAGGAAGATTCAAGTTGCACAATTATAGTTGATTGGGAGGTATGGACAACAAACTGATCCAAGGTGAGTGCTTGTCCAAATCTGAGCCCCATGTAATAACTGTGCTAGGGGTTTAGCTTTAAACTGAGGAAATGGTGTGAGTGGAATGGCTTAGTCCTCATCCCCGAATACTACAACTCCTGTCTAAGGCAACACTCCTCTCCATCACTGCTTTTTGGGTGGTGGTGGTGTGAGGCATAGGAAGATTAATTTAGGATTAGGGTTAGTGATCTTGTGCAACATTTGGAGTTTGGCTCTCAGTTTGCAGTACAGTTGGTTCCTTTTTAATAATAATAATAATAATAATAATAATAATAATAATAATAATAACAGGCTTGCCCTTGCGATTGAGGGGACTGGCTCCATGCAATGTGCTCACGTCACACGCACACACCACACAGCTTGCACACGTGGCATGAGCATGTCACTGTGGGATATTCAGGGGGCATGGCCCCCTTATTATTATTTTTTTGGGGGGAGACCCAAGGTCCCTCAGTTCCCACTAGCTGGCGCTCCTGAAAAAGGCTGAGTTGGGCCTCTGTCTCTGTGTAATGGCTAGTTGAGTGATGGCAAACAAATACATTATATGGTGTTTACACATAAGGTCTGGATTGAGAGGAAATGCTAAAGAGATTAATTTACCATAGTGCTGCAGCAAGAAAAACAATAACAGAGGAGCAAAGTGTTTGCAATTTCCTCCTTGGAATCCTCCACACTTGCCCATTTCTGAAATCTTCCATCTCGAGTGTCTTCTCAAAGCTAAGTCGAATGATATTACCCTGACTGTGGCAAAAAAATTCTCAGAGGTAATAAGAAAAAGAAATCAACATGCTCTGGATAAAACATAGTAACTGTCTTGGTATCTTTTCTTTGTATCTCTCCTGCATTTTGCTTCTGAAATTTTTTTGTGGGTCTTTGGACTGTAATAAAACAATGTATTTGAGTAACTATACTATACTTATTTGATCTAATTAATGTCCAGTATCAATCTATTCCTCTTCAATATAGGATATCCATTCTATGGAAGACATAGGAGAGAACCAGACCAATCCTAATGAATTCATCCTTGTAGGGTTTTCAGACTTAGCTGAACTGCAAATCTTGCTGTTTTTCATTTTTCTGGCAACATACATGATCACCTTAGTTGGGAACCTGCTCATTATTCTGCTCATAAAACTCAACCCTTCTCTTCAGACGCCAATGTATTTCTTCCTGGTGAACCTATCATTCTTAGAAATGTGTTACACCACAAGTGTGGTGCCCCAGATGCTGATACATTTGTTAACAGAGCATAAAAGCATTTCTAAAGCTGGATGTGCAGCCCAGATGTATGTCTTCACCATCTTGGGGCTGACAGAATGCTGCCTTCTGGCAGCCATGGCATATGATCGCTATGTTGCCATATCTCATCCTTTGCATTACACAGTCATCATGAACCACCAAGTATGTACACAGCTGGCAGCCGCATCATGGATTATTGGCATTTCAGTGGAAGTTGCTCAAACAACATGGATCTTCAGCTTACCATTTTGTGGTTCTAAACGCATTCAGCACTTTTTCTGCGATATCCCACCACTGGTGAAAATGGCATGCACAGACACCACTAAAAATGAAATTGTTGTCATGACAGTGTCTGTCCTTTTCATCATGAGTCCATTCCTGCTGATCATCCTCTCCTATATCCGTATAATTTCAACCATTCTCAGACTTCCTTCTGCAGAGGGAAGGAGGAAAGCGTTTTCCACTTGCTCCTCACACATCACAGTAGTGACATTATTCTATGGGACAGCCCTTTTTGCCTACTTAAGGCCCAAGTCCAGCTACACTCCGGAGAGTGACAAGATGATTTCTCTTATGTACACTGTTGTGACACCTGCTTTAAACCCCATAATATATACCCTAAGAAATAAAGAAGTAAAAGGAGCATTTAAGAAGACAGTTACAAGAATCTTCTCTGCCCAAGACTCAACTAATTGAACATTTGAGTAACTGGGTAGGGAGAGTTGTTTTAAGCCCTAACAGTTGAATCATTTGTCACAGAATGCCATTCTTATTTTAAACATTTGAAAAAAAGTTTGAAAGTTGTAACATGAAAATAAAATATTTGAAAACTCTTGATAATAGATATTAAACCTATATACACTCATAGTCTGTGTGTCTGAACAATTGTATAGGAGTATTAAACTGTTTCTGAATGGCACAATATTACATGAAGGTTGGCTCAAGCCAACTCTCTGACATGCTCATTGTGTATTGCGAAGGGGTTTTTACTTTTTATTTTTGCATGAAAAAAGTTTCATGTATATAAATCCACTACTGGAGGTATAGGAGACATTTTGGTTCAGTTGGCAAATAAGGTGTTGGAAAAAAGCAAAGGACTTGGATGGTTGTACTTTAATTGATAATAAAATGTTTGAAAACTTTGGTTAATAAATATTTAAGATATATTTACTCATAGACCTAGTTCTGACAGACAGTATTGTCATGAGCTATTTCTGAATGGCACCTTTTCAGATTGGTATAAGGTTTGATGATCCTTACAAATATTCCTTGAACAAGGGGGGGGGGGCATTTTTGCTAGGAGTGCACACACCTAACCTTTTCTCAGACATATTCATTGTGGAAGGTTTGTTTTTTGTTTTTGAAGAAGAAGAAGAAGAACCTGCAATCTGTCATCTCTAGCACCACCAGAAGGTAGAAGTGATACAGTCCAGCTAAAGGTTTACTTCTTAATATTCTCTTTGTGAGAACTCGACTCCAATTTATGATACTTGCTCACAGTTATCTATACCTGCATGTTACAACTTTGCTTTGGAAAGCTGCATTGTCTTTCTCTGTGATGCAGAGTGTGTGTATGTGTGTACACACACACACACACACACACACACCCCAACTTATTATTTTTTGGCTTGTTGTTTGCTGCCATGAGTTCCATTGTGGGAAAGGGGGAATATAAATTTAATGATAAATAAAAGAAACACATTGTTCTGTTTACTAACTCATGGATGTGCAGAATCTTAGATAATGGAAGTGCAATATCGCTTTATAATTAATCATTTTGGCCCCATAGGAGAAACCCAATTTTTATACCCAAAGCAGCAGTTTCAACTTCTCTGGGGACAATGATTTGCTTCAAATAATGATGCCAATGGGGTATCATGTCTGCACACTTTAAAATCCTTTAAGATGAGAATCATTCTCTCTCTCTCTCTCTCTCTCTCTCTCTCTCTCACACACACACACACACACACACACAGCTTCTGGAATTGGACATCCCTAGCTATTTCATAGCTGCATTAAATAGGATAGGCTAACCATATCCTTTACCTACAATGATCAGCAGTCCTCCAAAAGTAAGTGCTTGTTTCTTTCTTTTTTACACCAGAAAAGGATCAGTAGACAATGTTCTTGTTAGATGGACTTCAATCCTATTAATGCAACTCAGAACAAAGTCCCGTTACATTCAGTGAGGCTTATTCCCATGTAAAGTGAATATAGAATTGCATCTTTAGCCTGCAATCCTTTATGCACTTAGGTCTGAAAACTATGATTCAGCTAGGTCTGAAAACTATGATGATAGTTGTAGTCCAACAAGATCTAGAGGGCACTGCTCCATCTATAGCTAAAGCAAAAACAAGGTCACTCAAAGAAATATTTTTAATCAAGATCAATCTGCAAACATTATTATCAATTGAATAATCAATTATTATCAATTATTATCAATTAGATAATCAGTTGGATCACTTTCTTAAGTAAAAACCTGCAGGTTGTCAATTTATGCCAACAGGGTACAAGTTAGCTCCCTTTAAGAATATAGAAATATAGTGCAGCTTTAGTGCAGCTTTATATGTAACACTAAAAATATCTATATAGGATAAATTTTTGCTGCATGATATTGAAATGACTGAAATATTCTTGCATTTGTAATATTCAGATTAAACACCATGAGATCAACTTCCTCTGAGAATGAAACATGCATCTTGGAATTCATACTCCTGGGATTTGTAAATATCACACAAGGAAAGACCTTCCTTGCCATCCTGTTCCTCATTATGTATACTGTCTGCTTCTTGGGAAACTCACTCATACTCACCATGATTGTGTTAAATCGGTCTCTACACACCCCCATGTATTTCTTGCTTGGCAACCTCTCTTTCCTTGACATCTGCTACATCTCTGTGACAGTACCAAAAATGCTAGCAGATCTCTGGGCTGAATTCCCAGTCATTTCCTTCATGGGTTGTGCTGCACAGTTGTTTTTCCTTGTTGCCTTGGTGGGCACCGAAGGATTCCTTTTGGCTTCTATGGCTCTGGACCGCTATTTTGCCATATGCCATCCATTGGGCTATACAAAACTCATGAATAAATATATTTGCCTTCAGTTGGCTGCTATATCCTGGACTTGTGGCTTCCTCAATGCTTCTCTCCACACAACACTCACATTTCGCCTGTCTTTCTGCCAATCTAATGGAATTAGTCATTTTTTCTGTGATATTCCACCATTGTTGAGTATTTCATGCTCTGACACGTCAGTCAATGAGGCAACCCTTCTTACAGTGGGTGTGTTTGTAGGCCTTAGCCCTTTCTTCTTCACCCTGGTCTCATACACATTCATCCTTCATGTCATTTTAAGCAGCCGCCAGAAAGAACAGCTCCACAAAGCCATTTCCACCTGTGCTTCCCATCTCACAGTTGTGATTCTGTTCTATGGCTCCAGCATATTTACATATGTCCATCCTACCTCCAGCTACTCACTTGAAAGGGATCAGCTTGTGGGGGTTTTGTACAGTCTCTTAACGCCAACACTCAACCCAATTATTTACAGCCTACTGAACAAGGAAGTGAAGCTGGCAATGAGAAAGTTTCTGCTGAGAATACCTTCCCTTGGAATTTAGATTCTTTAACTGAAACCTCAAGGACCTGAAGATCAGTTGAAGAGATCTGAAGACCCATACTATCACTATAAAGACGTAAGAATATAAGAATAATCTTGTCAGATTGGGCCAGTAGCTCATCTAGTACACTTATCTCGCAGTGGCCAACTAGATGCCTGTGGGAAACCAGGGAGCAGAACATGAGCACAAGAGCACTCTCCCCTTATGTGGTTTCCAGCAACTAGAATTTGCAGTCTTTGCTGCCTCCAGCTATGGAGGTGGAGCATAGACATCATGGTTAGTAACCATTGATAGCTCTCTCTTTCATGAACTGGTCTAATCCACTTTTAAAGCCATCCAAGTTGGTGGTCAGCAGTGCCTCCTGCGGGAGTAAGTTCCATAGTTTAACACACCTACACTGAAAGATCTGTCCCAATGGGCTGATTTTTATGTTTTGATATTTGGCAAAGGACCAAAGTCTGAGAACATGGTATACTTGGGAGGTTGTGGACTCTTCTTCCTTGGAGATTATAAAGCAGAGGTTGGGTTGCCATCTGTCATCAATGGGGGTTGGACTAGATGATCCTTGGGGTACCTTTCAAGTCTACAATTACATGATTGTATGATTCTATGAAAGTCTGAAAAGTAGTGTGCAGTACGGTTTGGAAGAGAAAAACAGTGGGCTGAGTTGCAGTGCTGAACCATTCACCATGAAATTCCTCTCCCTGGGCATTTGTTGTGAAATTCTTTTGCAAGCATAGATTATAGGCCTTCTGCAGATGCAATCTCTTCAGGAGGTTCATTTTCAATGATACAGAACCTTTAGGGTGGCAGCACCCACCCTTTGGAACTCTCTTCCATTACATATCAGACAAGAAGCAAGCTTGTTTTCTCCTGCTCTGGAGAGTAGGACTCAAACCAATGGCTTCAAGTTACAAGAAAGGAGATTCTGACTAAACACCAGGAATAGCTTTGTGACAGTAAGAGCTGTTCAGCAGTGGAAGAGTTTACTTCAGGAAGCTGTGCGCTCTCTTTCACTGGAGGTTTTTAAGCAGAAGTTGGATGGCCATCTATCAGGCATGCTTTAGTTGAGATTCCTGCATTGCAGGAAATTGGTCTAGATGGCTCTCGGGATCCCTTCCAACTCTACAATTCTGTGATTCTAAGAACCATCTCTACTGCCTTTTTACCATGTGCTGAATACCTGCCTTCCCCATGAAGGCTTTCAAGTAGAAATTCTAATCCCAGTCAGTATCTCTATTGCATTTGAAATAGTTTATGCATGTGTTTTTATTTTTGATGTTTTGAATGGTGTTTTTTATGACATTTTTATTTTTAATGGCTTTGAGATGTTTCGTGGAAAGATGTTTCATAGATGAAATGAAAATAAACAAGCAACATCCATACTATTACTTCATGGTTGAAGATGGTCACTAATGATGTCTGTTAATATGTGAAATACATAAAGATCTGACTACTATATTTTACATTCCACTTTATTAATACAGGAATGTTTCTAATGGGAGAGAAATATCAAAACTTTCATATATACAGTACCAATGCTACTCTAAATAATACAAAAGCATGAATTAATACTTGCTATGTCAACACTACAGGATTCGCTTCAGCAGAACGCATTCCTGGCCATGTCTGGATGCTTTCCAGGAGCATATCTGAAACCACTCCAAGGCAAATGGATATTGAATGCCATTAGTGGTAGAATGGTAGTCTAAACCACAGAGCCTAGGGCTTGCTCATCAGAAGGTCAGCGGTTTAAATCCCCACAACGGGGGTGAGCTCCCATTGCTCAGTCCCAGCTCCTGCCCACCTTGCAGTTCGAAAGCACGTCAAAGTGCAAGTAGATAAATAGGTACCACTCCAGCGGGAAGGTAAATGGTGTTTCCGTGTTAGTCTTAGTCATGCTGGCCACATGACCCGGAAGCTGTCTGTGGACAAACACGAGCTCCCTCGGCCAATAAAGCGAGATGAGCGCCGCAACCCCAGAGTCGTTCATGACTGGACTTAACTGTTAGGTGTCCCTTTACCTTAACAACAGCAGCAAGAATACTTATCGCAAAACATTGGAAGACCCAAGATTTGCCCACCGTGGAGGAATGGCAGACGCAACTGATGGACTACATGGAACTGGCAGAGATGACTGGCAGAATTCGAGACCTGGGAGAGGAGGCAGTGGAGGAGGACTGGAAAAAGTTTAAGGACTATTTACAAAAACATTGTAAATTGTATGAGTGTTAAGAAAGATGCAGGACTGAAAACAACACGGCATCAGCAACTTAGTTAAAAGAAACATGAGATTAAGTGAGATTTGAGAAATAAGATAAGCTTTGGAACAACATTATGTCTAAATTAAGTATTTAACTATTTGATAAAAATGTTTAAAGTCGGGATCATAATATTTGAAAGTTACAAAGTAAGAATTGAAATAAGGTGATAAATTGCTGTTTATAACTCTATAACTGGGAACGCAGGAATGGGAGATGTGAGGAAGTCCAAAAGTTTAAGAAAAGATGGTTGTTGGACACTTGATTTTGTGATGTGTTTGTTATTATTTGTTATTTTTTTGCCTTTTTCTGTTGCTTTTTGTTTGTTGTATTGTGTTATATGTGAATTTAATGTTTAAAAACTTTAATAAATATATTTTTTTAAAAAGGTGTCCCTTTACCTTTACCTAAGATAGATACTTTGCTGCTGCATCCCTACAACACCAGCTTAGTCTTGGGTTGATATTACACAGAATATGCAAGTGAAAACATATTGACCTAAACTGGGCCACATATATCTCAGTGAACCATCTCTTACCAATTCACATAATATACAAAACTGCAGTGGTTTCAATGTCAAGCAGGTTATAGGCAACTCCCCACTGATCTTCCACTGAGCATCTATAGAAAAAGAAGGATCTGTAAAGTTGGAGAGAATCTTTGAATGAGAACCAAGATGGTGTGGGGCAGATGAGTAGAGCTCCTGGGAGCACTAGGAGTCTTGTGTGACAGCATGGTAATAACTGTAATGGAGGATGAGTAGTAGTAATAATTTCCATAGCAGTCTGGATTTCTCACCAACAGTTCAGGGCAAGCCTGCGTGACTTGTGACTCTCCAATCTGAAGTCAGCCCATCAGACACACATTTGTCTTCAAAGGTGTGGGATGCAAGAATACCCCCCCCCCAACCCAATACCAGAAAGGCAGCAAAAACTGGAGTTCTAATCACCCAGTAGGTTGTCCCACATATCTAAGACTTTGCATGCCTTTTAGGACTTCCTAGACATTATGTGTTATATGTTCCCTTTAATCTCAAAAAATGAGCCAATAATTTTAAACTGATTTTTATTTGAAAATTTAACATAGAGAAGGGGAGAGGAAGAGAGGAAGAAAGAAGAAAGCAAAAAAGAAGAACTACAAGAACGACTACTACTACCAGCTCACATTAGGAATACAGTAACTATGAATATACACAGATTAAGCATATAAATTCACTAGCAGAAAGTGCCCAGTGTTGCCTGGGAATTCTAAACAGAGGAGGAAAAGCAAACAAACAAACTCAAGATTTCTAAATAGATAGTGTACTTCATTATTTTTAAGGATGTGCACAGTCTTAGATTGCCCAACCAGAGGGAGATTTTGGAGCAACTTTCAGTTAACTTCTATAAATTATTAAATCACATTAAAGCCAAGCTACTGTTTCTAAAATGTTTGACTTCCAGGGCAGAATCTCCTAAGCATCATTTTTTTTAAAGCTTTCTTAACATCTTCATTTCTCAAACTGTAGATGATTGGGTTGAGCATGGGGGTCACCACACTGTAGATAAATGAGACCACCTTGTTAACTTCCATTGAGTTCTGGCCTGTGGGGTTGACATATATGAAGATAACGGTTCCATAGTAGAGTGAAACTACAGTCAAGTGGGCAGTGCAGGTGGAAAAGGCCTTCTGCCGTCCTTTTGCTGAGGACATCCTTAGGAGGGTTGCCAGGATGCAGACATAAGAAAGCATGGTCAACAGAAAAGTTCCTAATACTATGACAGCTGAACTGATGAAGATGATGGTTCTGCTGATGTACGTGTTAGTACATGACAGGCTGAGCAGTGGAGGGACATCACAGAAGAAATGGTCAATGATGTTGCCGCAGAAGTGCAACCTGCCAACTAAGATGGTAGATGGGCAAGGATTTAGGAATCCAGTCACCCAGGAAGCTAAAGCTAAGTAGATACACATTCTACTGCACATCAGTGTTGAGTATCTCAGTGGGTTGCATATGGCAAGATAACGGTCATAAGCCATAACAGCAAGTAGGAAGCACTCTGTGGAACCCAGAAAGAAGAAGAAATATGACTGCACAAGGCATGCTGTTAGAGAGATAGCCTTAGATCTTCCTAAGGATATTGCCAGAAGTTTAGGGAGAGTGACTGAAGTGTAACCAATCTCCAGGATAGCAAGATTGCTCAGGAAGAAGTACATCGGTGTGTGGAGACTCGATTCTGTCTTTAGTGTGATAAGCAGGATGATGTTTCCCCAAAGTGTAAGGAGATATATGAGAAGGAATGTGACGAAATATATAACTTGTAACTTCTTAGTACCTGTGAAACCAGCAATGATGAATGTTGTTACTCCTGTGTAATTTAACTGCTCCAAGACTGTGTCATCTTCCATCTAGAAAACAAATTTGAATAAGCAGCCATGGTGATAGTGAGCTATAAATGTTTGCACTGTATTCTCACATTTTAATGATATGGTCAATGTTAGTCAAATGAAATGCTGAGGTGAACTTGGAGGTTTGGTTGAAACATCTGAGAAATTAGGAGATTAGCAAATCAAAACTTTAATAAATTAATCGACACTCCTCCACCACCAGTGAAGGGTTCATTCTCTAAATGTAGATCCAATATTTGATTGTGCTATCTGAAAGTCTGGTTAGACATAGACCTGCTGTCTGGGTTCAAGCCAAACTGAACAGTTTTAATGTGAACTGGTCTGCATTTGTGATTATATACCGTAACTAAACAGAGTCACATAAGTACTACTCCCATAACTCACTTCTCATTGTAGTGTACTTTATAGACTCATCTTAAAAATGTAGGTATATGTAACTGCATCTCTGGGTTTTTTTTTAATGCTCAGTATGCTCTGTGTATCTCAGAAGGTAATCATTTCTCACTAATACAATACAGTGGTACCTCGGGTTACAGACGCTTCAGGTTAAAGATGCTTCAGGTTACAGACTCCGCTAACCCAGAAATAGTACCTTGGGTTAAGAATTTTGCTTCAGGATGAGAACAGAAATCATGCAACAGCGGTGTGGCGGCACAGCGGTAGCGGGAGGCCCCATTAGCTAAAGTGGTACCTCAGGTTAAGAACGGACCTCTGGGACGAATTAAGTTCTTAACCCGAGGTACCACTGTATTAGCCATATCTTATTTCTGCTTTATATGAAATATTTCAAGTGGCACAATAAGAAATAAATGTTGGCAATGATATCAGACAATGATGAGATCCTTTGAGGTATTGTTAACACCTGGAAGTAAGGTGTTTTCCCCAGGACTGTGCCATGGCAAAAACAAAAGGAAGATTCATTTGCTTTCATTTCCTTGTGTTATTTTTATTTAAAAATAGACTCTAAAAGCAAGTTATCCTGGAACTGATTCATTGAAAACTGCAACCATTATATTTTTCCTCCCTGTTATTTGGTACAATGTTAATTAATCTGCCTTTGCACATGGAAGTTTAGGCTTATTTCTTTTCTCTGTGTGCTCAAGATGTGTCAGCAGGACTTTCTCTCTGTGTGTTCTCCTCCTCCTCCTCCTTTTAAAATAACATCTCTCCTGTTGATTAACAATATCCCTAGCAGCAAAATCACCTTAGCCTTTTTCTTTTTACTGTGTGGTAGGATGTCATCTGTTGTATGACATCTTGACTTTAACATAGGTTCAGTTAAAGAGTATTGTCACTAGCTGAGTAATCCCCAAATAACCTTGGTCATCCCCAACCCATATTCTTCCTCCTTTGAAAGTCCCAGATTCAGTCTCCAATAGTCAGCATGCACAATGCTGAGCTAGCTGGACCAATGGTCTGACGTAGCATGTTTCAAGAGAGTGCGCTAAATAACTGACTCCATTTCAAAAAGGAAACCCAGACAGATGGGTGGGGTATTAATAATAATAATAATAAATCCAATAAAAACAATATTTATGATAGCATTAGGCAAAAGCATAAAGTTGACCATTTATGAATATTCAATTTATAGAAGGTAGGTGCAATCCAGGAGGGTTATGTCTCCAAAACTGTCTACATCTCCAGGTTCAAATTTCAGGTCTGAGAGAAAGAAGACTTGTCAATATCATTCAGACTTCTACCTGTAACAAGATAGAGATACAGCCACTTGGATACTCTGTGAACATTACAGTCATACCTCGGGTTACGAATGCTGTGGATTGCGCATTTTCAGGTTGCAGACCACACCAAACCTGGAAGTGCTCTTGCATGCAGAAGCGCAAAATGATGCCACGTCCATGCACAGACGCAGCACTGTGAATTGTGAACACTGTGGGTTGCGAACGTGCCTCCTGCACAGATCACATTCGCAACCCGAGGTATGACTGTAATCAAAAAAAGATTCAAGGTAGGCAGTACTGGCTCTAGGATCTGGGGACATGTTAGGTAGAGGTATCTCAGTGAAGACCATTTACCTGAAAAAGGTGAGCCATGCAGGGTAGGAATTTTCACTGTTGCTGGCCCTCTTGGATTAAATGTGAAATGCCACAATTGCAGTGGTGTTGGGGTGATTCACCCTTTGACACTGTTGGGGCCCTGACAAATTCCAGGTCTTTCTGCTGTCTGCAGCCAGACCTGAAAGGAGGCAAGATGCTATATGTAACAGGGGACACTTTTGTAGCACTGGTATTAGATAGTTTTGGATGGCAAATACCACTGGACCGCTATAGATGAGAAACAGAACATACCTTTTTGGACTAGTTTGCTTAGGAACCCAAAAACCAAATATAACAGCAATAGTCTTCTTATTTCGCTGTCTCTTCTATACTTCTTGACCAGGGGTCAGCAAACCTTTTCAGCAGGGGGCTGGTCCACTGTCCCTCAGACCTTGTAGGGGGCTGGGCTATATTTTGAAGAAAAAAATGAATTCCTATGCCCCACAAATAATCCAGAGATGCATTTTAAATATTCTACTCATGTAAAAACACGCTGATTCCCAGACCGTCCAGGACCGGATTTAGAAGGTGATTGGGCCGGATCCAGCCCCCGGGACTTAGTTTGCCTACCCATGTTCTTGACCTTTTTGCTGAAGCTGGGCTTTGCAGGAGTAGAAGATAAAATTCGCTAGGAACTGATAAAAGAAATGTATTCAATGATTCTAAAAATATACAGTAGTTTAAAAAGTCGGGGGGGGGGGGAAATGATTTGAAAATAGACCCAGTAAATTAATATGAAGTGAGCCCAATATTCTCTGCACTTTATTCAGTCTGATGTGGTGATTTCTTGAAGTTTACAAAAATATCATGTTGTTTAGTGTGCATGTGTGTCTCCTGAGAGCCAATCAATTTAAGAGTTTGGGGAATGGAAAAAGAAGGTAAATGAGCCAATGTGGAGTAGTGGCTGAGGGCCAAAACTAGACTTAACAATGCCTACTCCATTTACAGAGGAACAATCCTTTGCACAAGAAGATGGTGTAATGCAAGCCAGTGTAAGCTGATTAGGTGTTAAGTAACAAAGGTGTAAAGTTCAGCCGGTTGGGCTACTGTTGCTCCACTACTAGTTACTTACATAATAGGAGCCTACACAACAGGAAACACTGTTGCTGTATGTAGGTTTTATTTTATTTGTTTTTTATCCTATATTTTGGAAATGTACATCCAGTTTTCCCCCCTCTAAATTTACTTGGGGCCTCCAAGAGAGTGGGTGTGGCTTTGCCCATTCTTTTGGAAATGTCTGTACAGGGGGAGAGAAAGGGTTAATAGGCAGACCAATAGAAAAGCCCAGAGGCGGAGCCTACCTGTTTTTAAAAGGCTTAGCCAGAGGTTTAGACAGTTGGGAAAAAGCAGTTGGGAAAGCAGTTGGAAGACAGTTGGAAATAGAGAGACAGTTAGTGCAGTTGGTTCTTGTGTGAGGGGAGGTAGAGAAGTTAGAGTGAATTAGAGACAGGAGAAAATAAGACTAAGAGGGTAAAGGGTAACAGTGTTTCGAATGCATTTGTGTTTGCAATAAACTACAATCTTTGTTGTTAACTTGAGAACCCGACTGCAACTAAGTGTTTTACTGGGGAGAATCTGGGTTGGTGGCAGAGGATTAGTGGTGTATGGGTCAATAATCCGTGAAATGACCGGGGGCTCTGTACGAACGCCACAGTGGGGCTTGTTTAGCTTATACATAAATCCGGCACTGCTTGGGACTTAAAACCAGCTGAGCCCCCCCTGAGCTGGGAATCGGCCCCCTGAGGTAGAGATCCATTGCATCTGAAGCTGCACATCCTGGTAGATCTTACCATAGGCTTGACTCCTGTTTCTTTATTGGAGAATCTCTGCTGCCTTGCAGGATATTTTTGGGAGAAGAAAAGGCTAAGGAGTAAACCCTACATAAATCTGGATTGGAATCCCTAAAATGCTTGGATGGTGCCTTGTACGCCTCCTTCTGGCAACTCCTGCAGCCAAGCTGGTGCTAAATATATCGTTGTGCTTTCCTTTGGGCCACATTAGTGAGGCTGAGGGGAGTGTCTTATCATATGGGCAGCCCAAGACCTCCATACACACTGCTCAGGCTTGTGCCCTTTGGTGCTGTTACCACAACAATTTCACTTCACCCTTGGAAGCACAGTTGTCTCTTGAGACAGATGGATGCCAACAACTGTCACATCTTATTTGGTCCTAAGAGTTCTGACAAGAACTGTATCTGATTCAACCTTACTTGCATTGAACAAATTGGGTTCATCATCGACCACTCCATTTGCCTCTTTTCCAACCTCCAAAGCCGTCTCCTATACTTTGATTAGATGGCAGCTGACTAGAAGACAATACTCCATGTTCTGCTACTTATCATGGGTTATATCAATGACCCCGAACGGTTGAGATAGAAGATCCTCAGGATGAAGAAGCCTGGAAGCTGTGTCCAAATCCTTGTCATGGTCTCATATGAGGTCTTTGAACTAGTTAATTCAGGCTTGCCAACTCTGGAAATAAATTTAAAAAATGGCAGTGTTTCAGTTGGAGTGAGTCTTCTGGATTACGGGTTGGAAGCTGAGACCAGGCCCATAATGGAGCAAGCAGGCAGAATCCAGTGGTGGTTTTTAGGGAAAGACGTTGTTGTTGTTGGCAGCATCCATCTGTCTCGAGAGACAATAGTGTGTGCCTCTGGGGAAGGCATATCACTAAAAAACAAAGGGGGTATGTACTGCTTAAGAAAAAGGAAATACCTGGGGAGGAAAGATAGAATGACCGTACCCAGGGACGGCCCATCCCATATTTCCACCTGGGGCAAAATAGGAAGGGGCCACCTCCTACCTTCTCCCTGAAGTCTCACTTACCAGAGTCACAGTGATCACTTCCAGCAAGTGACTCAGCCGGCAATCTTACCTACACAACCCTAAATGGTTTAGGACCTAGGTACCTAAAAGTGTGTGCCTCTCCCTACATATTCCTGCCTAGGCCCTTGTGTCATCTGAGGATATTTTGGTGGTGCTATCATTGCATATTAGAAGATTTGTTTGCTTGTGCTGGTGGAGTAGATCTCTTTAGCACTACTTTAATTTTTTCCCAGAATCTGTATTAAAAATAATGTACATTTTGTATACCAAAACAAAAAGATCCTAATAAAATTTAATCAGTGGGAGGTTTAAAATCAACTGATTTGTCATCTAGATTTTGCACTCCTGCTGGAAATAAAGAGTTCCTGAATTTCTTAGTGGTATTGTTATATCTGATGAGATATCTGGAGATTGAACATGGAACCTTCTGCCTGAAAAGCAGTTCATCTACCACTGGTCAGGAATAGCACACATTGTTATTTTTCCTAAACAAGACACTCATACTTCAGAACAATAATGAAGTAACTGTGTTCTCTCGAGGTTGCAGGATTCCAGGTCCCAGTATCCATGAACTATGGTCAGTGATTGTGGTCCTATGAAATGGGGAATGACCACAAATAGTAGAGGACCTGTTCTACCTCCTTTAAGAGGGTCAGGTACCACCAATTGTGGAAAGGATCCTGAAGAGTTTTTATTCCTTTATTTAGATTTATAAATATGCCTTTCATCACATAGAAATGAGATCATTTCAAGAGAATGCCAACATAAACATCAAAACAAGTTAACACTAATTCTATCAACCAATTACCAGTGTTTTGTGTTTTGTTTTGTTTAAAAAACAACAATTTTAAAACATTAAAAATGCACAATAACAGTTTCAAATATAACAGGTAATATTCAAATGCCTACTGGCAACATTGCCTATCCTCCTCTGAAAACCAGAAAAGTAAACGGAGCATATTTAACCACCATCAGAAATCAGTGCCAGATGCATTTTCATGGAGTGGACATTCCAGAAAGGAATACACAACCACAAAAAGGGCCCCTTCTTGCACCACTGCATCATACAATGGAATTACAAGAAGGTCTCTCCTGACAGTTTTAAAGTATTTCTTTGTGATATTGTCCTTTATATCATTGAATTTTATTTTTACTTGTAAGCCACCTTTAGAACAATTTGTATCGTTAAAAGTGAAGTATAAAGCAGTTATGAATAAATGAATGAATGAATGAATGGTATTTAAAGGCTTTGATGCTGCAGTTCCCAACTTCAATTCAAGTTGTTTCATAGTTAATTGCCCATTGGGGACCAGCATCTGTCCAACACACTTTGCATTACTCAGTTAGTTTTTCTGGGAGGAATTCAGATGTTCTTAAATGTCTCCTATGCTGAAACAAATTTTCTTTCTGCAGCAGGGTTGCACCTGTGAAGGTAAGAAGTGGTGGGAGGAATGAGATGGGATTTAACTGAGAGAACTTTATTCTTCTTCCTTTTAAAAATAGTTGCTGCTTTCTAGTTCAAACTACAATAATATCTGAAAAGCTTTTATTACTGTGCATTTTACACACATACACAGTATGTGCTCAAACTGTAGCGGGTTGTTCCAGCAGTAAACAGTCAAAAAGCATTCAGTGGACACTGAACATGCTTAGTCTTCACTGGCCAGTTTTACACACACACACACACACACACACACACACACACACACACACAGACACCCCCCTTCTGATTCCTTCCGATAGGTAGGTAGATAGATAGATAGATAGATAGATAGATAGATAGAGATAGATAGATAGATAGATAGATAGATAGATAGATAGATAGATAGATAGATAGAGATATAGATAGATATAGATAGATAGATGTGTCCAGCCTTCCATGATGTCTTGGCAATGAAGAAGCCCCATGGATATGTTTGCCCACATTTGTGCCTCCTGCCCCACCCCCACTCACCCAAAGATGCTGAAAAAAGAAGGTTGTTGTTTTTTAAGTGGTTCCTGTAGATGAGTGAGAGAGTGAGTGAGTGAGATGGATAGACAGAGACAAAGAGTTTGGAAAACACACGGCACTATTGTGGCCCATACAATATACTGCCACCAGTATTTTAGAACACTGTTGCCATCAAAATCAGGCATCTACAATTTTGATATTTAACTGTGTCCTGAAAATGTTTTTGTTTCACCAAACGTTTTTAGAGACTTGATTGTATTTGTTATTAGTAACTCAGATCTGATTTTTTTGCTGTTTTTTAAAAATTATTTGATTCAATTATTGGAGTAAACCAGAACAATATTTTACCTATTAGCTGGAGGCTTATAAATACTTTTATAAAGGTAACAATCTAACCTCAGTCCTAATGTTCATATTGTAAATTATCTCATGCTTGCCATATCACTTACGTTTCAGGCTTTTCTCCAAGTGGTATGTATATGCTCCAAGGGATATCCACTTATTTTTACCTGGTCAACATTTTTTTTTTTAAACAGCACAACAAATCCTCCAGTGGGGGCTGTGTGATGATAGCCTTGCATTGTTATGTATTGAGGAAAATACTAAAGTTGTGGCAGTGCTTTTTCTCAGTTAGAGAGTACCAGAGTGCAGTTCTGGCACCTCCCAGGTACTGGTGCAACTACAGGCCAGCGCTCCTCCCTCCCACTTTGTGCTGTTATGTACTTCTGAGAAGCCCAAAACGAACATTTCCACTCAAAACAGAAGTTGGCCCGTGTGTGCGAGTCTACGCTTCTTCTTCTTTTAGATCTATGTCTCTACCTAGCTCTTAGCCACTCCTAGCCATGTCTGGTCAAGCTTTGGGGCTGCACCAATTTGTATTTCCTTTTCTTCAGTCTGTCTCCGGTGTACAAGCTTTCCAGCCAGGCCTCTACTGTGTGCTCAAGATGTGTCAGCAGGACTTTCTCTCTGTATGTTCTCCTCCTCCTCCTCCTCCTCTTAAAATAAAACCTATCCTGTTGATTAACAATATCCCTAGCAGCAAAATCACCTTAGCCTTTTTCTTTTTACTGTGTGATAGGATGTCATCTGTTGTATGACATCTTGACTTTAACATAGGTTCAGTTAAAGAGTATTGACACTAGCTGAGTAATCCCCAAATAATTTGTACCAATTTGTATTTCCTTTTCTTCAGTCTGTCTCCGGTGTACAAGCTTTCCAGCCAGGCCTCTACTATTGCAAGTGTGTGCATTTGTGCAAGGGCACTTCCAAGCTGCCCTAGCCATCTGCCCAAATCTATGAGAACAATGGAGTTGGGGGCACATTTAATTAACCAGTGCCAGAACCAGGAGTGACCCACATACCAGCTAGGGAGAGAGCTTGCTGTAGTTTTTAGCACCTCTATGGGTAGTGAATGCAGCTGTTGTCAAACCAGCATCTGTTCAGGGCTGCGCCATGTTGCACAATGTAATGGTTAGTTCCAGCACCTATTTTTCTTTTAAAAAACACACTAAGTAGTGGTAAAATGGCTCTAGGAATTGGGGGAGAGAAGGATGAGTTATTAGTGTCATAAATGCTAACTGATAAATTCTATCTTTCCGAATTCAAATTGATAACTTGCAAAATTACTTTTCAAATGTTTTTATTGATTTTCTTCCTAAAGGTTAAATAATAATACATATACAAGAGCAAAGGAAACCATCCCATTTTCTATTTTTTCTTTCTTTTTAGAGTCCACACTGAACTTTTCGCACAGCGACTCTGTTCTCATTCTCTTAGCACAAAAAAGTATCTCCATGATGGGACAGCACAATCAGACAAATGTCAAAGAGTTTGTTTTTATGGGATTCTCCAGGGAGCGAAACGTAAATTTGTGTCTCTTTGTAGTGTTTCTCTCTGTGTACCTTGTCACCCTGACTGGCAACACACTAATCATTGTGGCTATCCGTATTGACCCACGGCTCAGCACCCCCATGTACTTTTTCCTGAGCAATTTGTCTTTCCTGGACATCTGTTATACAACTAGTGTGGTGCCCCAGCTGTTGCTCCATTCCCTGACTAGTCACAAGGTCATCTCTTTCAGTCGTTGCATGGCTCAGCTCTACATCTCTTTGTCCCTGGGTGGTATTGAGTTTATCCTGCTAGCAGCCATGGCCTATGACAGATATGTGGCTGTCTGCTATCCCTTGCATTACATGACGATAATGAGCAGACGAGTGTATATTCAGATGGCAATGGCTTCTTGGATGGGCGGCTTCCTCAATGCTCTGGTACAGACGGTATTTACCATGCACCTTCAGTTCTGTAGCTTCAACACCATCAACCATTTTGCCTGCGAACTCCTGGCTGTTATCAAAGTGGCTTGCTCCAACACATTTGTCAATGAGATTGTGATTATAGTGGCAGGAGTCATTGTCCTGTTGATTCCCTGTGGTGTTGTGCTGCTCTCCTATGTCTATATAATCCGTGCCATCTTACGAATTCGCTCTTCAGAAGGTCGGCAGAGAGCCTTCTCTACATGTACCTCACATCTGACTGTGGTCACTCTCTGCTATGGCACAGCAATCTTTGCTTACATGAGTCCCAAAGCCAACACTTCACCCAACCAAGACAAGATGGTATCAATATTCTATGCAGTGGTTACTCCCATGCTCAACCCTATCATATACAGTCTAAGGAACAAGGAAGTAAAAGGAGCCCTATCTAAAGCGGTAAGGAAAAGTATCACCACTTAAAGACATTGACCCATTTTTGGATTGTAATAGGGTCTTAAAGTGCATAGTAGTGCTTGATTCGGGGGCTGAGGGTTGATTGCCTTATGCATTCCTATCACTAAGGCTGCAATTGTATGCACACTTATTACTATGCAAATCTTACTTCAGAGTAAATCTGGATAGGACTGTGGTGTTAATTATTCAGCACTTGATGATTAACAGCTGGACGTGTTGACTGAATCCACAAGAAGAGGATTGAATCCTGAATTTTTTTAAAAAATCCATAGATTCCCCCCACCTTTCCCCGCTATCACGCTCATACCATAAGTTTGGTTGGGGTGTCCCTGTGCAATGTGAGATGTGATGAGTGGCGCTGCTGAAGTGGAACTTCAGTTAACTTTCTTAAGTAAACTTATTTTAGGATTCAGGTCTTTGTGTTTTGTGGTGATATGAGTGCTCTTTGTGTGGTGTTATATCTGTCACATATCTGTCACATATATCACATATGAAGCCTATCACTTACTTTCCACTCAAGTGAGAAACTTGCAAGTTTGAACCTGATCCTTGATCCAGCCTGCTGCTTAGCCTGGACACAGATTGGGTAGTCTCTTGGTTGCCAAGCAAGCAGTGCACAGAAGCAGAAGAAGGGACTTACAAGTGGGATTGGGTGCATTGTAATTTAGCAACTCTCATGAATTTATGTGTGTCAGAGACAGGCAAGGGTCCAATTCGAGAGGAGGTTGCTAGTGTTAAAGTAGTGCTCCTACCTAACTGATCGGTTTTGGACAAACGAATTTTGAGTTGCACATTGCAGTGGCAAAAGCTTATATCCATGACCGTCAAGCCCATGTGAGGTGATGACGGTGGACCCTCGATGCACTCCCCAATCTGGAGTGCACCAAAGAAGGCCAAAGAAAAGGAGGCCTGGACAAGTTTTACTTCAAAGCTGGACCAGCATATATTGGGGAGAATACCCCATATCAGCCTTAGTGTTTCTATGGTAATTGGCTTTCTCTTGTCAGGGGTAGGCAGTGTGTGCAACGCCAGCCCACAATTAACTTCCTCACATGAAAACTGTTACAAGGGTTGGGCCACTGGCTCCACCTACTATTTATGCATCACAAGCGGACCAATGGGAAGTCTGCCCATTTGTGGTCTGCTCAGCTGGCCCCACCTCCAACAAGGCTCTGATAGATTAAACTGGGGTTTGGCGGGAACTCCCAATGGCTGATGACAGGGAGGTGGGCCAGCCCAACCAGCTGCTGAGTCCCATGAGTCTCAGAGATTCAATTAAGTTGAGTTTATTTCAAGGGTTTGTTTTCAGGGTATGCAAAGTAGAATCTGCCCTCAAGAGCCAGAAAGTGGGAAAGAGAGCAGCACTAGGCTGGGTGAAGAAGCCCCATGATGTGCAGGACTTTGTGATCTGGCTATCTTGACAATGATTTCTAGGTCAAGAGTTAGCTCTTCCATGCAACCAGTTTATTAAATAGTATTGTGGTTTTTGCAAAGCTTCTTGGAGATGCTATCTATTGGAGGTGACTTCTGCTATCTGTTGAACATCTATTCTGATTTGTTTGCACAAATCACATCTCCTACACTCCCCAGGACATTTTCCTATCACTTTCATTAACAACAACAACCAAAATCCTATATGACATGCTATGGCCTATAGATTCAACAGGAGAGTGGCTCAAAGAACGAGGAGGGAAGTCTAGACCCCTTTGCTTTCCAAATACTTAGTGTAACTATTGAATCTGTTGCTATGACTCAGGAATTGTAGCAGACAGCACTGACAGTTTACATAGGAAGTCTAACCCACTTAGGGGATACACATGCATGCACACACACACACACTGAATAGGAGGACTGTACAAGAAATATGTGGAGTTTATATTCATAGCAAGCATTCCATGTCAGGTCTTTGCACAGTAATACACAATTGAATGTGACTGGCATTTCACAACATTTCAGTCAATTTCTTCAACAAGTAATGGTACATATTGACATAAGAAAACAGGTCAGATGGTTTATATGGGGAGAGGCGGTCCTTGAAATATTGCGGTCCTGAGCCATTAAAGATTTTGTAAGTCAAAAGCAGCACATTAAATTGGACCCGTAAGCTAATTGGCAGTGTCAGGGACTCGACTGAGGAGGAATGATGGAGACGTACTCTCCCCTGAACCTTCCAGAGAAGAGCCAGTGTGGTGTAGTGGTTAAGAGCGGTAGTCACGTAATCTGGGGAACCGGGTTCGCGTCTCCGCTCCTCCACATGCAGCTGCTGGGTGACCTTGGGCCAGTCACACTTCTGTGAAGTCTCTCAGCCCCACTCACCTCACAGAGTGTTTGTTGTGGGGGAGGAAGGGAAAGGAGATTGTTAGCCGCTTTGAGACTCCTGAAGGGGAGTGAAAGGCGGGATATCAAGGGGACTTCCGGTCGGTGCCAGCGCTTAATGGCGGTCCTAGCTCCGAGCTCCGGAGAAGGACTGCTTCGCAAGTTCGGGTCTTACCCGCTACGGCAAGCGGGGGACCCCTAAAATCCCAGGCGCTGAAGCCTGAGAACAAGGAGACTCGGTGGGCACCTTTGCGCCCCCCGGTACCGTGAAAGAGCCTTTTTAAAGGCTACGGATCGACATCGGGAGTGAGCGCGGTGCTGAGAGTCGCTACCCAGCCTGCGAAGTGAAGCCGCGTCGCCATAAGCGGAGAGCGCCGATTCCTTCCTGAAAAGAAAATCTGGACTGAATCCCCGTGAGTAAGAGCTGAAATATAATCGGGACTTTTCAAATTTTAAAAATTGGGCTAAAAACGGGGGAGATCTAAACAAAGGAAGTCTGCCTCCCCCCGACTGCATGAAAGTGAAAGCAACGGAGCTCTAAACCTGCATCCGTTTAAACCAGCTCTTTGATCAGCTTAACCGGACATTCCGACCCTTTGATCTCCCCTCTAGCTAGCAGGGCAGAGGGGAGGTGAATTTGAGCAATAACTGCAAGATTTGTTGGAAGTAAAAAACCTCTGCTGTCTCACTTATTTGAAAGCATGAAACGGTCTGCCTTCTTAGTACACTGAACTGACTTTTTCCTGTGAAGTGATACTCTGATACAAAGTTTCCACAGTGCCTGGCTACTGTACAATACAACAAGAAGTAGCATAAATAGGGCAACTGTGGCAATTTGAAGCAACAAGCTTTTAGACTTTTGACTGGGTTAATCTCCCTTTTTATATTTTGGACATTTGGGACAGTCTCCTTTGTCTCTATACTTGGAAACTTTGCTCTATGGCCATTTTGATTTGCTCCCTCTAGAGGACAAAGTGAAGCCCGGCACGGCCTAAGACAGTGGAATTTTCCAAGGGAGAATAAATCCCGTGGGAACTGACCTTGACATGAGTGGCACACAAGAAGAGATAGTCACAAGGGCCAAGACCAAGCAACAACAACAACAACAGCTGCAACAGTTACAGGCAAAGAAAAGAGGCTCAATTTCAGGCGCAACAGTTGGATCAACAGGAACAACAGCATCAACAGGACAAGACAAAGGAGCAGCCGTCTCTATGGAAGCTGTGACAGATGCCTTGCTTAAGATAAACCAAACTCTGGAGTCTCTGACAAAACAGACTTCAGAGAATACACTAAAATTAGCAGAAATTTCAGCAAGATTAAACCAGAATACAGAATCTATAAATAAATTGGTGGAGGAAAACGCCACTACGCGTCAAATTGCGGAAGACGCCAAAGCTACTGCGGGAGAGACACAGGAGAAATTAGAGCCGATCGCCAAGAAGGTTTATGAGCATGATGCAACCTTGGCCTTGTGGGAGCTACAGAGGAAAGAGAGAAATTTAAAAATAAGATTGATCCCGGAGAATGAAGGAGACAACCTTGTGGAATACTTGACACAGGAGTTTGTGGATTGTTGGGAACTCCAGGAAGACGAATTCAAAATTACGACTGCCTTTAGATTGGGTAAGAAGCAAAACAGAAAGACTCCGAGAGACTGCTTGATTACACTCAGATCCAAGGAGGAAAGAGACAAAATATTGGGACTACACTTTGAAAAGGCCTTGCAGATTGGAAACTCAGCTGCACAGATCTTTAAAGACATCCCAAAATATTTTCTGGACTTAAGAAACTTCTACAAGGACTTAGCCCTTTTATTAAAGAAAAACGCTATTCGTTTCAGGTGGGAATTCCCACAAGGGCTGTCATTTGACTTTAAGGGAAACAAGGTGAAAATAAAGACAATTCAAGATAAAGACAAATTTTTGGCAAGATACCAGGAGGACTTACAGAAGGGGACTGTTGACGTACTTGCAGAACAGAGGAGAGCATTGGATATCTTGAATCTCTCGTTTGGACAAAAACCACTACCATCAGAAGAAGAGCAACAACTTGGAGCTGTTGGAGGAGCCTTAGAAAAATAACAAGATGGCTCTGCAATTCCTCAGTTGGAATTGTAATGGGCTCAATGGGCCTTTGAAGAGAAGACAAGTATTTCATATATTGAATAGAGAACAATTGGACTTGATATGCTTACAAGAAACTCACATAACCAGAGCCCACAGGAGATTACTTTCAAATAAAAGGCTAGGACAAGAATTTATTTCATCAGACAAGGTTAAGAAGAGAGGAGTTGTAATATATGTGAAGGAGAAATGGGCTCCAAAAATGATATTCAAAGATGAACAAGGGAGATATCTGGCTGTGGAGATACAAGTACAAGGAGAAAAATTCTTAGTTGTTGGAATTTATGCACCAAATGAAGGCAAATCCGACTTCTTTAAGAGACTTCATGAAACTTTGATGGACTATCTGGACTACAATATGATAATTATGGGAGACATGAATGGCGTGGTCTCCACTAATATGGACAAGGCACAAAGACTTACAGTCACCAAGGAAGGGAGACTCCCTAAGACTTTTTTCGAAATGACTGAAAATATGGACTTGATAGATATCTGGAGAACAAGGAACCCTCTGGAGAGAGAGGGAACCTTTTTCTCCCAAGCAATGATGACCTGGACCAGAATCGATCAAATCTGGGTTACTAGTGGAATGGCTCCGAAGATCAAGAAAGTGGAAATCTGCCCAAAAACTTGCTCCGACCATAACGCCGTGAAGATGGAGATGAAACTCACAATAACTGGTCAATTTAGATGGAGAATGAATGACACCCTCTTTCGAGATAAGGAGATTCTCACGAAGGCCCAAAAGACCCTAAAAGACTATTTTGAAATAAATTTGAGGACCGACGTGGAGAAAAGAGTGATCTGGGACGCAAGTAAAGCGGTGATGAGAGGATTTTTGATTCAACAAAACTCAATAAAGAGGAAAAAACAAAATGAGAAAAAAGAGAAGATTCTGGAAATGATAAAGGAAGGAGAGAGGAAATTAAGAACAAAACCAAAGTCTCAGGACATTTTAAGAGAGATTAAATTATACCAAACACAATATATGGAATTGATGAACCAAGAGATTGAATGGAAGATAAGGCAAATGAAGCAAAAGACTTTTGAATCAGCAAATAAATGTGGCAAACTTTTGGCATGGCAATTGAAGAAAAGGCAGAAACTAAATACAGTTACAAGCCTAGAGGTGGATGGAAAGAACATATCCAAACCCAATGAAATTAGAAATTGCTTTTTAAGCTATTTTAAAAAACTTTATACCCAAGGCCCGCAAAATGAAGAAGATATAGACAAATTCCTCGGAAAATATGGACTACAAAACATCTCTCATCAAAGTAAGATGGACTTGAACCAGAGAATCTCAGAACAAGAGATAGAGGCTGCCATTCAGAATATGCAACTGGGCAAATCTCCAGGACCAGATGGACTGACTTCCAGATACTACAAATCGCTGAAGGAATGGTTGACTCAACCATTAAGAGAAGTTTGTAACGAGATCCTTGAGGGAAAAAAGGCACCTGAATCGTGGAAAGAGGCATATATTTCACTCATACCAAAGTCAGAGACTGAAAAGACCCAACTCAAGAACTACCGCCCAATATCCCTGCTTAATGTGGATTACAAAATTTTTGCAGACATTTTGGCAAAAAGATTTAAAAGAGTTTTGATGGAGAAGATCCATAAAGACCAAGCAGGCTTTCTCCCTAAAAGACACCTAGCAGATAATGTAAGGAATGTAATAGATATTTTGGAGAAGTTAGAGGTGAATATAAACACCAAGGCAGTATTGATCTTTGTGGATGCGGAGAAGGCCTTTGATAATATCTCTTGGAGTTTTATGAGGAAGAATCTTCATGGGATGGGGGTAGGTCAGGGCTTTGAGAATGGTATGGCTGCAATATACTCTGAACAAAAAGCCAAACTGATTGTAAACAATGTTGTGACTGAGGAACTTAAGATAGAAAAAGGAACACGACAGGGGTGCCCGATTTCCCCATTACTTTTTATTTCAGTTCTGGAGGTGTTGCTGAATATGATAAGAAATGACCAGCAGGTCAAAGGTGTGCAGGTCGGAGCTAAACATTATAAGTTAAGAGCGTTCGCAGATGACCTAGTATTGACTTTGCAAGAGCCAAACACTAGTACGAAAAGGGTTTTAGAAATAATACAACAGTTTGGCCAGGTAGCTGGATTTAAGTTGAACAAGCAAAAAACCAAAGTTTTAGGGAAAAACCTAACAGATATGGAAAAGGAGAAATTTCAAGAGGAAACAGGTTTGACTGTGGTCAAGAAGGTAAAATACCTAGGGGTTTATTTAACATCTAAAAATCAGAATTTGTATAAGGACAACTATGAAAAATGCTGGTCAGAAATCAAGAAAGACTTAGAAATATGGTCAAATTTGAAACTGTCAATGTTAGGCCGAATTGCAGTAATTAAAATGAATGTATTGCCTAGAATGTTATTTTTGTTTCAGACCTTGCAGATTATTGATAAGATGGAATGTTTTAAGAGGTGGCACAAAGATATCTCGAAATTTGTCTGGCAGGGCAAAAAGCCCCGAATTAAATTTAAAATATTGACAGATGTTAAGGAAAGAGGGGGTTTTGCCCTGCCGGACCTAAAATTGTACTATGAGGCAGCAGCTTTTTGCTGGCTCAAAGAATGGATGCTCCTCGAGAACACGGACATCTTGGATCTGGAAGGTTTCAATAACACTTTTGGTTGGCATGCATATCTTTGGTATGGTAAAGTTAACAGTGCCTTTAAAAATCACATTGTCAGAAAAGCATTGTTTAATGTTTGGATAAGATATAAAGATTTATTGGAAAACAAAACCCCTAGATGGGTGTCGCCAGTGGAGGCTAAAGCAGTGAAGAAACTCAATATGGAGGTCGGATGGCCGAAGTATTGGGAAATTTTAGAACAGGATGGAGATAAGTTCAAACTACAAAGTCAGGAGAAATTGAAGCATAAAGTAGAAAATTGGTTCCAATACCGCCAAATAATGGAATTTTTTAAACAGGACAGGAAAGTCGGTTTCCAGGTGGAAAAATCAAAATTAGAAACTGAACTGTTAGAACCCAACACTAAGAATTTATCTAGAATGTACAACTTGTTGTTGAAATGGAACACACAGGATGAAACAGTTAAATCGGCAATGATTAAGTGGGCTCAGGATGTTGGACACAATATTATGTCAGCTGACTGGGAATGGTTATGGAACACCGGTATAAAATTTACGGCATGTAATGCCTTAAAGGAAAATATTATGAAAATGGTATACAGGTGGTACATGACCCCAGTCAAGCTGGCAAAAATCTATCATTTGCCCGATAACAAATGTTGGAAGTGTAAAGAGACTGAAGGTACCTTTTATCACCTTTGGTGGACATGCCCGAAGATTAAGGCCTTCTGGGAAACGATCTATAATGAAATGAAAAAGGTACTTAAATGTACCTTTCCTAAAAAACCAGAGGCCTTTCTCTTGGGCATTGTCGGCCAACTGGTGACAAAGAAAGATAGAGCTTTTTTCATGTATGCCACAACAGCAGCAAGAATACTCATCGCAAAGTATTGGAAGACACAAGATTTACCCACTTTGGAAGAATGGCAGATGAAAGTGATGGACTATATGACACTGGCCGAGATGACAGGCAGAATCCGTGACCAACGAAAAGAGACGGTGGAAGAAGAATGGAGAAAATTTAAAAGCTACCTTAAGGACTACTATAAACTTAATGAATGCTAAAATGTCGTGGTTTTCAGAGACAAAGGGGTACAGGGATATAAGGTTAGACTATAAAAGAGGACTAAGATGATTGAGATTGGAAAGTAACAATTGGGAGTTGCTAGTTGAACTACGGACATTGGGATGCAGAGAGGGGGGGTATGGGGAAGTCCAAGAAAAGAGGTTTATGAAAATATGTTTGAAACTATACGTGTATGTTTGTCATTTTTAATGTTTGTTTGTTTTTCTTAAAAATGTTGCAAAACCAATAAAAATTTTATAAAAAAAAAAAAAAAGAAAGGCGGGATATCAAATCCAAACTCTTCTTCTTCTTCTTCTTCTTCTTCTTCCAGAGAAGAAGAAGGCAGTATTGAATTACAGCAGTGGTTTGAGGAAGGTCACAGCTCAGAGACAGGTGAACAGAAGAGTTGGGGGGAAGTTGGGAGAAGAGAAGGGGGTGACACAACCAGAGCAGCCAGCTGACACATTATCACTGGAGAGCATTTCTGACCCCCCTTCTCCCAGAACTCAATGTGCATTGAAAGTAGAAGAATGAAGGGCTCAGAGACAATTAGCCCCTGACGGCCACCTTAAGGGGAAATGCTGTTGCTAGGAAGAGAGGGAGGAGCAGCTCAGTTGGAGCAACACCATTGTTGTAAAGACAGCATTGTTTGTCTCTCTCTATGAATAATGAATAAATTATATGGTAAGAACTCTTTCGGTTATTTGCCTTTTGACTGCCATCGGGGGAGGGATCATAATTCCCTGAAGCTTTGATAGAGCCTTGGCAGGCAGGCAGTGCAGTGGAGCTAGGG
Source organism: Podarcis liolepis (assembly GCF_965112155.1). Lineage (NCBI taxonomy): Eukaryota > Metazoa > Chordata > Lepidosauria > Squamata > Lacertidae > Podarcis > Podarcis liolepis. The sequence continues at coordinate 25,957,950 of NC_139573.1, read as the reverse complement.
TTGGTGAAATATGCCCCAACTGTCTTGCCCTGGTGAGCACCCTGGCCTCCGAATTCTGCACCAGCTGAAACTTCCGAATTGTCTTCAAAGATGGCCATATGTATAACGTGGTGGAGTAATCCAACCTAGAAGATACCAGAGCATAGACAACAGAAGTCAGGCTATCCCTGTTCAGATAGGGACATAGCTGGGCCACCAGCCCAAGCCCATATAAGACACTCCACGCCCAAGCTATGTACCTGCTCCTTCAGAAGGAGTGTACCACTTGCTTAGTATTGGCTAAGGTTTTCTTTTCTTTCTTTTTTTTGTAGTGTTCTATCTGAAAGAATTGCTATAGGTAGTAGTATGTTTATCATTTGAGTACATTAAAATGACTAATGAATGCAAAATACTTGATAGCCAGGATTGTATTTATTTATGTATTTAGTACATTTATATAGCACTCTTAATTTAAATCAACCAACCAACACTTCTTCAGATACACTGAAACAAAAGTCACCAGACCCTTATATATAGTGGGAGGGTGGGGTGGGGCTTTTCTCAGGAGGGTAGAAGGAGATGGGTGATTGACTATATATAAGGGTCTGGTGACTTCTGAATCAGTGTATCTGAAGACGTGTGCATGCACATGAAAGCTTATACCAAGAACAAACTTAGTTGGTCTCTATATTGCTACTGGACATTTTTTTAAAATTTTTTTTACATAACATCATCTTCATCCTTAAAACAGCAGGATAGGTAATTTCATGTCTGGTGCCTCAGGCACACACAGCCTAAGAATGACCAACAGCTAATAGTTTATTTCTTTATTGACAAAACATAGTAGCTCCTGAGGTGCACTAAACACACACACACACACACATATTTCTGGTGGGTAGGCAGCTGGCACCCCCTCCAGACTTGCGCTCTGAGCTGGCCATGCCCAAAAGCAAACCTAAGTAAACGTATCTAACAGCGCAAATTCAAGCACCCTGTGACTTCTCCTACACAGAAGTTGTCACCATGCTTGCCTCTTCAAATCCTTCCTGTTACTGAAAGACGGGAGAACAGCCCTGCCCGGTGCTCCTCTCCATGAGCATTGGTTCATCTGATGCCGGGAGAGGAGTGCTGGGCTGGGCCGTGCTAGGGGCACCTGCCAGGGGCAACTGCTTTATGTCCCCTCAAAAATCTTAACCCAGGGCCATGGCCCCACTGGCACCCCCCACAACACCCCTGGCTCCTCATAAGTCTTGGTTTCCAGACCCTTGGTCATCTTGGTTGCACTCCTCTGCACATGTTCCATGTTTACATTCTATTTCAGAGGGCATGCTTGTCCCTAACTTCTTTTCCTTTAACGTTTGAGTTCCCTTTGAACTTCACTTAGAGAAATAACTGAGCCCACCAGGGCCTCATGCATTTTTCTCTGCACCAAAATAGGGTCTTTTGTCTTGGAGGAAAGAAGGCTGACTGGAAGGGTCAGGGGAGAAATAGCAGAGGCGGGGCAAATCCCGTTTTGTGTAAGGGACAGACTGAAGTGGGTTACAATTGACTCATAGTGGAACCAGATTATTTCAATATGCTTGAGAGGAACGCATAAATACTGAAGGTACTGAAGCTTAGTTACACCAACATAGATAAGAGACTCCTCTTCCTTCTTATGGAAATTCATAATGACATATCGGCCAGAGTAAAATTCGGCCCTCTGGGAGCTCTTTCTGATTCTTTCCCTCTGAATAAAGGGGTCAAACAGGGCTGCCTCTTGGCCCCTTTTCTATTTAATTTCTATATCAATGACATCGTTACAACTATGAAGGCCCTAAATCAATATGCCCCCTCCTTACAACAGCTCAAGATCCCCATATTACTCTATGTGGACGACATGGTGATATTGTCATTAACCAAGCAGGGCTTAAACAACATGCTCAGAGGGCTCATGACATACTGTGATACCAACTCCCTCAAAATCAATTTCGCCAAAACCAAAATTGTTACTTTTGGTACGAAAACTCGGAAGTCATTCTGGAACTTTGAGGGCCACTATATTGAATATTGTTCAGCATTCAAGTATTTGGGAATCATTTTTCAGCATGGGCTTAGCTGGTCAGCTCACCTAAATATGACCATCCTGGCTGCCCGTAGAACCATCAAAGCCTTGGAGAAATTCTTCTATGCAAAAGGCGGCCAGTTGGTTCCACCAATCAGAAAAGCATTTATCAGTAAAGTCCTCCCGATGTTACTGTATGGGGTTGAAATCTGGGGGTGGAATTTAAAAACACTACAACGGCTGGAGATTCTGCAAAACTCTTTTGCACGAAAGATACTGGGCCTCCCCGAGGGCTCGGTTGCTGCACAGTTAAGAACAGAATTGGGCCTCCCCTCCATTGTTGCGAGAGCCCACATTAGAATTATTAGTTTTTATTGTAAATTAATCAATGCCCCAGGTTCCCTACTAGCCAGGCAAGCCTTTTTAACTTGTTCTCATAGCAACAAATGGTCCAAGGCCATGGAGACTATTACTGCACGCTACTCCCTCTCAGATCTCGACACGCTGTCATCTTGGGACCAACATAAAATCTGGGCCTGGATTCTTACAAGAGACGAGGCCATGGACCGGGCACAGTCCACCTCAGCCCGCCTCTCCATGTGGCTCCCTAAAGTGAAAGTGGTAAGATCACTTGCCAACTACTTGATAGAACTGACAGAGCCCAATTTGAGAAGAGCGTTCACTATGGCCCGTTTCCATTCTATACCCACGGCCTTCCTCCAGGGGATTTACTCTAAGACCCCTATTACTCAGCGTCTATGTCCATGCACAATGAATGAAGTAGAGGACTTCATACATTTCTTCTTCTACTGCCCTATTTATGAGCCAATAAGATCTAAGCTCCTCCTCTTGATCCCGCCCACCATTACGTCTAAGGAAGACTGTTTGAAATCGCTTCTTGTGGACGCAAATCCCCAAATTTCATGTGGGGTGGCAATCTTCATAGTGCAGGCTCTGAAACTCAGGGCTACTCTGACAGGGTAGTGTGTCCTAGACCTGGACCTGTTTTAATTCTTTTTATTACTTTTTTTTTTAAACTCAATGTGCCGAGCTTGTTTTGGGGCCATTTTATGCTTTATATATATCCGCATATTAGATTTTTGGCGCTGGCAACTAAATCTTTGCATTATTGTCTTAGGGTAATTTAAATGTCATTACGCCAGCAATATCGCCTTGAATTTTGCTTGGTTGCTTGTCTCTAGCATTATTTTTTTTTGTATTGTCTTACTTTGCTATGGCTGTATGCTAATGCAATAAAGGTTTTGTTGTAAATACTGAAGGATGGGGAAATGTAAACATAGTATAAATAAATATATAATGAAGACATCACAATAATATCATAGTCTTCCACACCGTTTCAGGAGAATGGGCCCACACAAGTGTCTGTCTAATATACATATACATACATACATACATACATGCAGAGAAACAACAAAATCATTGGAATGGAGGAGAACACAGGTAAACTTGACAACTATTGATTTGATATTTGTCTTAAGAAATGTGCTATGATAAAAAAGTAAAGTACATTGAAAAGCTTGTGGCTGAAAAATAATATAAATGAGTATATTAGTATCATATGAATTAAATCTCATTTCTGATTCTGTTAAGGTACAGCTTGTAACATTATGTTGTGTACAATATTCACATCTTCCCCATTATGTTTAGCCAAGCTTTCTTCACATCTTTGTTGCGAAATGTATATATAATGGGATTCAACAAGGGCGTCAATATGCTATACATAAGTGGGATCAGCTTTGTATTCACCGATGACTCTGTGGGAACAGGCCTCAAATAGGTGAAGATGCAACTACCATAGAACAGAAGAACCACTGTAAGATGAGAAGAGCAGGTAGAGAAAGCCTTTTGCCTCCCTTCTGTTGATCGTATTTTCAAAACACTTGAAATTATGTACACATATGAGAGAAGGATACAGAACATTGGTGTCCAAGCTATGAACAACCCAATGGTTAACAAGAGCATTTGGTTGAGGGAAATGTCCCCACATGACAATTTCAGCAATGGTGGAATGTCACAATAGAAAGCATCTAGGCGGTTGTCTCCACAGAAGGGTAACTGAAAGGCAAAATAGGTGTGTACAGCAGAGTTGAGAAAACCACCCACCCAGGAGGCAGTAGCCAGCTGCAGGCAAACATTCCTTTTGATAATCAATGAATAGCGCAGTGGGTTGCAGATGGCTACATAGCGGTCAAAAGCCATTACTGCTAAAAGAAGGCATTCAATGCCGACAAAGGAAAAGAAGAAAAACAGCTGGAGCACACAGCCTGTGTAGGAGATGGTGCTACTTTCTGTCAGAAGGAGATGCAACATTTGGGGGATGGTAGTAGTGATGTAGCAGATGTCAAGACAGGAGAGGTTTCCAAGGAAGAAATACATGGGAGTTCTGAGCCTCTGGTCCACTATGGCCATGGTGATGATGAAGGTATTCCACAGCACAGTGAATAAATAGATGATCAAGAATCCACTGAACAGCAAGAAGTGTACCTCCTGCAGATTTTTAAAGCCAAGGATGATGAATTCTGAAAGCTCTGATTGGTTTTTTGCCTGAATATCTGATTCCAAGAGACTGGCATTCATAGGCATACTGCTTTAAACAGTGGAAGGAGAACATAGCTGTTGAGGCAAGGAGAAACTGATAGTCTTTGTCTAAAACCTTTTTAAAATCATTCAAGGGTCCCTCACAACTACATAATGCTATGATTCTGTATTTAAGTAGCTGACAATCACTGTCTCTTGTGACAATGGATTCTGTGGTTTGCCTTTGAAGGAGTACTAGCATTTGTCTGTTCTACACCTTGTAGCTTGCAGCTTCATTGCATGTCCCCACACATTTTTACTATTAGGTGACAGAGAGAGACAAACGTCAACCTATCCACTTTCTAACTTTCTCTGTTGTTGTTTTTCCCAGGCTTGAGTTCAGTTCACCACAATTTTGCAGCTGGCATTAAAAAAACACACACACACACATGAAAATTCAAAGTTGTTTACCTGCATATTCCTCCTAATTTCTGCAAGCAACATTCCCTAATATAATACATTCACATATGTTGTTTTCATTAATATATTCATTTCTATGCACATTTCCCCCTAATATACATTTCTTTATTCACATTTTCTTTTGATGGGGTGTGGTGTGGAAAGCCACATTACAGAATTGGAAGGAGCCATTGAGGATCATCTAGTTTAGCGGTTCTCAACCTGTGGGTCACCAGATGTTGTTGGACTACAGCTCCCATCATCCCTGAACTCTGGCCTTGCTAGCTAGGGGTGATGGGGGTTGTAGTTCAACAACATCTGGGAACCCACAGGTTGAGAAAGGCTGATCTAGTTCAACCCCCTCTTCTGCAAAGCAGGAATATGCAGCTGTCACATATAGAGATCAAACCTGCAACCAGGGTGCTATCAGCACCAGACTCTAACCAATTGAGCTAACCAGTTGCTTTCTGTGTCAATTGTTCAAACATTGACAACATACCCAAATATTTAGACACTTGAGTGTTCACAGATGGGAAATCCTAATTAGGCTTGGGATCCCTGACATATGTATGACATATGTTTAAATACACCTACATTTAACATGTCCTCTTCTGAAAACCCTAAACAAAACCATAGGCGTAATCTGGTAGCCACTGAGTCCATCAATTAAATTCACTATGTCATTTAGAAGCACTCTCTCTTATACACAATAGCTTTTAAAGGATGAAATTCAACAAATGCACGGTTAGTTGGATTGTCAATTATTACCGGTATATGTTAACTCTTCTTAGGGGATTTCTAATCTGATTTTTCATATTTCTATTCAATCTACTGTTACCTGCTTCAAACCTCTGGCTATCTTATAATTAAACAATCATGTAAGGACATATAGAATACATGGACAAATTCATTTGCAGCACACAAAAACTAATTCTAATCTATTGTGCAAATATTTGCTTTCCCATATGTGGAAATCCAAACACAAAGAAGATGATATACACATGCAACGTAAACAACAATAACAACAACAACAGATGTGGACAAAAGTTCAGAATGTGAAATTCCATGGATTACCACTAATGTGTGACATTTTATTAAATAATTGTTCCTCATTATCCTTTAAAATGCTTTGTGTCAGTGCCACACTATGGCTGCATACCTGTAGAAAGTTGTCTCTGAGTGAGCATTATTAAACTAATTGAGATAGACTTCTAAGTAGTTATCTGTAAGGTTGCACTTTCTATGTCAATTGAAACCACTGGGTCAAGTTATTCATGACTTAATATAAATATCAATAGGTATTAAGTGCAACTAACTTCAGTTGAGCTGTTGGCTCCGAATGAGTTCTCATTCACTTACATGCAGATGAAAATTCATAGTATGTTAGAGGTCAGTAGAGAGTCATTCTATAGTTGACTATATCACAACTGGTGCCATACCTTTATTCATTTTGATTGCATTTCTTCAATACAAACTAATGATGTGTTCCACTAAATTTTGTTCTCCCATCCATAACACATTCATTTCCTTACCTGTGAGATGAGCCTTCTCCCTGTTGGGAGCATTCAGTGTGGGTTGCTTGTGGATTTCACGGTTTCCTTTCATATATATGCAATAATGCCTTTGGGGATTTCTACCCCAAGTGCTTTTCCACCAAGGCAAGACTGCCAGAGGTTTTTCAAAGAGCTTTAGCTAGTTAATTGCATCTTAACTAAATCATACAGAAAGGTCATGTATGTTTCAAAAAATAAATAAATCTTGAATTGTATAGCCACAATTGTACCTAATGTTGCATTACTTTGTAAGGAATACTTGATGTTTATGTTCATTGTATGTTCCTCTATAAGATTATAAACACACACGCACACAAAAATGCATTTACAAAGAGAAGAGAAACAGTACATTTCCTTGAGAGAACCTCCTTGAGAGCCAGTGTGGTGTAGTGGTTAAGAGCGGTAGTCTCGTAATCTGGGGAACCGGGTTCGCGTCTCCGCTCCTCCACATGCAGCTGCTGGGTGACCTTGGGCTAGTCACACTTCTCTGAAGTCTCTCAGCCCCACTCACCACACAGAGTGTTTGTTGTGGGGGAGGAAGGGAAAGGAGAATGTTAGCCGCTTTGAGACTCCTTAAAGGGAGTGAAAGACGGGATATCAAATCCAAACTCTTCTTCTTCTTCTCTGTGTTAGCAAGAGTAGCTGTCTTTTCATAAATCAAGAACAATGCTGACCTTAATAAAAATATGGGAATACCTTGAAGGACAAGCCTCTGGGGCAATTGACAAAGGATTGGGAGGCTCCACAAATGTAACACTCACGTCTAGGGAGGCAGGGATTCCTTGAGGTGGTCCTTCCACTCCAAGTTTGACTCTGCTCAAGTGTCAGCCCCTTGCCCCAAACATGGGGCTGAGAATGGATATACGCCCAATGCTTCAGCCAAAGCCTACCTACATCTGGAATGAACAAAGTTGTGGCCAATTTTTAAATCCCATAATGTTGTCTTGTGCAGTTTTTTTACCCATCTTACACTAGGCCTTTTCCCCCCTGCAGGTAGAGTTCACTGCAATAGGGTGCCAGAAGGATGAATTTGGATAGAGCAGTTTCATTACTGCTTTCATTTTATTAGCTTCACAAAATGTTTTTTTATCTACGGACAGAGGGAGGAATGTATTGGCTGATGTATTTGTCTGTTGGAGAAACTTACATGAGAAAGGAAGAAGTATTTTAATTTTACTCTTGCATTGTAGTTTTGACCTGTTTCTTTAAAACACACACACACAAAACTATATATTAATGTTGCAACCTGTCAGGAGTCTGGGTGGATGGCCTACAGGGTCCTTCCTAATTCTGGATTACAAATTATTAGTACAGTGGTACCTTTCATTGGGAACAGGATCCGTTCCAGAGACCCGTTTGCAACATGAAAAGAGTGCAATCCTCAGCGGCGCATCTGCGCACGTGCGGGTTGCAATTTGCCGATTTTGCACATGCGCGTGATGTTATTTTACACTTCTGCGCATGCGCGAGCGGCAAAACCCAGAAGTAACCCTTTCCAGTACTTCCGGGTTGCCGTAGGACGTAACCTGAAAGAACGTAACATTAAGCAAACGTAACATGAGGTATGACTGTATTACTAAACAGTTTCCACTTACTATTTCATTTATCTGTAAATATATAATAATGTAAGCTTTGGGGCGAAGGGAGTTGTACTACATGGCCTCTAGGGTGCTTTTCAACACTTGATCCCATGAGCACACAGGCTAAGCATAGGTAGCAATATGACTTCAAGATTCTGACAGCCAAGCTCACGACTCCTACATCAGATCTCCAGGGAGACAGCAAGCACCCTGAGGTCTTGGTAGTCTTCAGACGCCAAAGCTCCAAGATGCTCTGACTCAAACTGCTGTCACCCCACAAATCATTCTTTTCACCTGAATTAATTTCATAAACCTTAGAGTGGCATTGGGTTGATATCTATGCATCTCTGGAGGTCCTTTGCCATGAAGGTTAGGGTTAGTTCTGTGCTGATCAAATGATTTTTTAAAAAATATATCATTCTGTATATCATTGAAACAGCTGATACAAGATGTATCCCCTTAGGACAGCAGGGTAGCATCTCTAAACATCTCTCTCTACGTGTGAATTAGAGAAAAGTGTGAGAAGCAAAGATGGGCATGGGCTACATTTATTGTAAGTAAGTAAGTAAGTAAACATTTGCGTCATATAAAATATATAAATAAATATACAATTGATATATCTGTAGCAACCCCATTAAGCAAATGATGCTCTTTGTCTTTTGTGATGTTACTCTCTTCACAACAAAATTGCTTGTGGATCATTTCATGGTTTGGGTTCAAGGTCTGGTGCAAAGAGAAAAGTGAGAGAGTGAAAGGTTCCATTTGTCCCCCAGAGTTGGGCCTTTTCAAATAAGAAAAGTGATGGGAAAATGCCCTGGAAAGTGTAAGATAACATTTGCCCGATGCAACATCATGTATCCGTCTTGTAAAGTAATCAGAATGAACTATCAGTAGATAACAGACATAATCCAATCTCCCCATAAACAAATCAGGATGAATGCTGAACAAAGAGGTTTTCTGATAGTGATGTTTGGGCTTAAATCAACACTGTGAGAAGCCCACTGCAGCTGTTTTTGCCTTGGCTATACTGGTGTCTTCTGCTGTGCATATAAAGTATGTGGAACAGACTAACTTCCTTGGATATGTAAGAGGTAGATACTGCCAAACTGTGCTTTCCATATCTCTAATTCTTTATTCCATTCCTCCAGCAATACCTATATATCAAATAGTTTGCTAATAACAAAGATTTATATATGTTACTTGCTGTTTTGTTGTTGTGGTTGTTTAAGAATGAATCAACTGCTTCAACATCTCTGGGGTCTCTGAGGCTGTAAAAGTTCCTGGTCCGTAGATGGTGGTTAGCAAGTGTTTTATCTGGAGATACTGCTATTGATAATTTATAGGTAATCTATATTTGTGTCATAAGATGGAAGATATATAAAATTTATCTTCTTTGTTTATCAGCTGGTCTAACGTTAATATATCCAAATTCATCCACCTCTTCCATATAACCATTTCTTTACTGATTTTTAAAGATGGGAACCCCTTTCTAAAGGTGAGACTCAGCTTACTTTCCCCATCACTTTGAATAAGGCTCCTTTAACATCCTTGTTCCTCAGGCTGTAAATGACAGGGTTCAGCATTGGGGAGAAAAAAGCGTAGAAAACAGAAGCTTTCTTCTCCTGGTCTGCAGCTCGTTCAGACCGGGGCTGCAAGTAAGTGAAGCTGATGGTGGTGTAGAACAATGTGACAACAGTGAGATGGGTAGCACAAGTGGAAAAAGCTCGTTGCCGTCCCTCTGCTGAGTTTATGCTGAACACCACCCTGGCAATGTGGATGTAGGAGATTACTATAAAAGTGAAAGGCAACATGAGCACAATGACACTCAGGGCAAAGATGAGGACTCTTACTGTATAGGTGTCCATGCAAACCAGCTGCAACACAGCAGGCTCCTCACAAAAGAAATGGTTGATTTGGTTGGGCCCACAGAAGGGGAAATTTATGGTGATAACTGTCAGTGCTGCAGCATTGAATAAGCCACCTAACCAACAAGCTCCTGCCATCTGGATGCATACTTGCACCCTCATGATGGTTGGGTACCGCAGTGGTTGACATATGGCCACATAGCGATCATATGCCATGAGAGCCAGGATGAAGCACTCAGTCATCCCACAGAACAGCATCAGGATGAGTTGAGCCATACATCTGTTGAAAGAGATATTATTGGTTCTGGAGGCCATATGGAACAGCATCTGGGGGAAAGTGACCTGTGTGCCGAATATATCTAAGAAAGAAAGGTTAGCAATGAAAAAGTACATTCCTGTATGGAGGCGGGAGTCAACCCAGATCAAGAAGATGATGAGACTGTTGCCACATAAAGTGATGAGATATATGACTAGGCACAGTGTCAATAGGATACGTTGCAATGTTGGGTGACTGGTGAAGCCAAGAAGAATGAATTCCTTCACAGAGGTTGCATTCTGAATCCACATATCACCCAAAAGACTCCACCTGTAATGATAATTGTATGTATAATTGGTGTACTGCTTGAAATGCCATATCACAAACAATCACTTGAACATGTTGATGCCACCTAGCTTCAATATGACGTGGTATTGTTCACTGCCCATACAAGTTTGCCCTTTTTCTGCTCTCTTTGGAGTCAGCTTGTGTGTTCTACCCATCTCTGTTATTGCTCCTTGTCAAAACTGCTTTTTAAAAACATAACACACATTTTGTATTCTGTATTTCACACATTGTATTACACTTCTGGTAATATCTATTGTCTTTAACATATATTGTTTAATGTAGTAATTTAGAACATACAGTTTATTAATATGCAAACACCCATATGTGCTTAATATCAAACAACTGAACTTAACCTTTTCTAACTACATAATCAATAGATTTGCCTTTAAAATTCTATTCATCTTAACAGTAAGAGTCATAGCTTTAAAATGAGTAAGTATTCTTTTTACTGACATTGATTCATGAGTTTTCACATCTCTCTCTCCCCTCCCCATGTTGTGGATAATGTCTTCATTTCTGTTGGCAATATTACTTTCTTAATGTCCAGATGTTTAAAGGAAAATTGGCATAACTTGCTTTTTAGAAATCTATCCTAGACCTTAGTAATCACAGCATCCTTATTCTGTCCTGCATAAGCTAGGCACTGAAAATGTGGTTCTTGCTAACCCCTTTCCATTACTCACAAAGTGATAACCAACCTACTTCACACATTACATAGGTATAGTAGGGAAACTGATGTTTATGCATTATAATGAGCCTCATATAACTGAAATTCTTAAGTCTAGTTTTAATCTGCTTTTATTTGTTTTTAATTTGTTTTCTGGTTCTCTATTGTAGGCTATCTTGAAAATCCAGATTAATAAAATTATGTTTTTTGAAAAGTCCAAGTCATGCATAAAGAGGCTAAAATCATGGAGTAAGCTGTCATGTTGAGCTTAGCTCACCTTGGGTCAGACAAGTTAATCAAAACGATATCTGAGCTGGTTGCTGCAACACAAACCTCATAGCTCTTACAGACCACTATTAAGTTCCAAAACCAATAATATAGGAACTTTCAACACTGTAACTAAGCCAAGTTTTACTGTCTGTGCAATTCTTTCTGAATGCTGTATGGAAAAGCACACGAATATCTCCTTTGGAGAGTTTATGAGTAAATCATTTTTAACTTACGAAACGTGCAGTCTTTTTATTGTGGGGAAGAGGGGAACCTTGGAAGGAACTTAGAATGATATTTTACAGATTTTATAGCCTATATATCTGTGCTTTACTTTGCTGCATGTTTTGTGATTTTTAGTCCAGCTGGGATTCTGTCACCAAAGAGTACTTGCCCCAGGAATGCTCTTTTATGCCTATCTTTTTCCTTGCCAACAATAGTTCTAACATCATAAACCTATTAGTAATAATTTACCTGCTTTTTACATGAAACACATTCCAGCTGCAATCTGTTTCAGATGAGATAGATTGTTTAAAATGTAGAGCAGAATTGGAAGAAACAACTGTATATTCCCCAGGAATCTCTGGCTTTTAAAAAGTTTGGTGAGTGTGTGTGTGTGTGTGTGTGTGTGTGTGTGTGTGTGTGAAAACTGGAGCAGAAAATAGGAAGTTGGTGGATGACTGGACCATCTAGCATCTTCACAGGCATCAAAATACTATTCACAAGGGTACATTTGATTGAAATATAAATCCATATCTGACAGCACAAACTCCTCATTTCCCTGAAGCATTTGAAACAACACAACTCCCTTCAGTTCCAACCTTGTTAACTTTTCCACTCCCTAAGGACAATGAGCACAGAGATTCAATTAACTTGAGTTTATTTCAAGGGTTTGTTTTCAGGGTATGCAAAGTAGAATCTGCCCTCAAGAGCCAGAAAGTGGGAAAGAGAGCAGCACTAGGCTGGGTGAAGAAGCCCCATGATGTGCAGGACTTTGTGATCTGGCTATCTTGACAATGATTTCTAGGTCAAGTGTTAGTTCTTCCATGCAACCAGTTTATTAAATAGTATTGTGATTTTTGCAAAGCTTTTTGGAGATGCTATCTATTGGAGATGACTTCTGCTATCTGTTGAACATCCATTCTGATTTGTTTGCACAAATCACATCTCCTACACTCCCCAGGGCATTTTCCTATCACTTTCCTTAACAACAACAACCAAAATCCTATAAGACATGCTATGGCCTATAGATTCAACAGGAGAGTGGTTCATAGTTCGAGGAGGGAAGTCTAGACTCCTTTGCTTTCCAAATACTTAGTGTAACTATTGATTCTGTTGCTGTGACTCAGGAACTGTAGCAGACAGCACTGACAGTTTACATAGGAAATCTAACCCACTGAGGGGATGTAATATTTATGTTTTATTTTGTTTTAAATATAGTGCAATACACCATGATAACCTTGTATACAGGGTGTTCATCAGTCAGAGATTTCCCTCTAAACTAAATGCCAGCTTTAGAAAAGGAGTGCAGCAGGGAGAAAAGGGTTCAATTCCACCTCGCCATCTATTTCAGTCCTGATAATTTCCAGTTCCTTCCCATAGCTGACGGTATTTGCACATCTAAAAACCTTGCATGCTAAATGCAAACATACATTTAATCCCATGTCTAGTTTGTCCTTAGATGGCTCCTAACAAGGCACATTCATTGAAAGTAAGTCCAGCAGCAGCTACCAGTCATCAGTGGTGCCTAGTCATGTTGACTCTGTGGAACCTCCAGTTTCAGAGACTGTGTAAAACACAGCTATTGGCTGTGTTTGAGCTTTCCACTCATCTTGTGGCCCAATGAGGGAAACAGGATGCTTGATTTCTTAGTCTGATCTAGCAGTGATCAGTAGACATCTATAGGATTGCACTGTAGCAGTGCTGGCCTGTGGTTAAGAGTCTCCAAGCAGGCACTGGTAGGATTAAATAAAAAGTGGTATATCTCTTTTTTATTACCGGAGAGGTAGCCAACATATTTCTCTTCAGTTATTTTGCATTTTCGGTGCCATTTGCCCCAAACAACAATTTCACTTGTCTGAGATAATGGGGATTATCTTCCACAATGTTTGAAAGCTGCCACATTGCCAACACCTTCCATAATTTGTTTTGAGTAAACTCTGTTCTGCCACACAACAGATTTATTTTAGCAATTCAATCTTATGTGTCTTTAGACATATAGAGCCTCATCCATAATGGTGCATAATCTGTTTTGAATACATACAACACACAAATACATGCATTACATACACACACACACACACACACACACACACACACACTGAATAGGAGGACTGTACAATAAATATGTGGAGTTTATATTCATAGCAAGCATTTCATGTCAGGTTTTTGCACAGTAACATAGAATACACAATTGAATGTAACTGGCATTTCAAAACATTTCAGTCAATTTTGTCAACAAGGAATGGTGCATAAGACATAAGAAACAAGTCAGAAACCAGCTGGTACTTTTCAGAAGTTGTGATTACTTTAATCCACAACAGACTCAATGTGTGACTATGATATTCTAAAAGCAAGCATACATTTAAAAAGTGAGTGTAGGTCTATAATCTGTGAATGTGTGTTAGATCTATCTATCACCTATCTATATCTATCCATCTATCAACTATCATCTATCTATCATCTATCTATCTATCATCTATCTATCTATTCTCATATTTATGTATGTCTAATCATGCTTCTCCAGGCACTTTTTACATCCTTGTTGCGTAAAGTGTATATGATAGGATTTAAGAGTGGTGTCAAGACACTGTATATCACTGGAATAAGCCTGGCATAATTTGAGGAGTGACTGCTGTTTGAAGACAGGTAAGTGAAGATGGAGCTGCCATAGTACAAAAGGACTACAGTGAGGTGAGAGGAACAGGTGGAGAAAGCCTTTTGTCTCCCTTCAGAAGACCTTATTTTTAAGACAGTTGAAATGATGTAGGTATATGACAAAAGGATACAAAGTAATGGAGTCCAAGCTATGAAAAGGCCAATAGATAGCAAGAGGATTTGGTTAAGGGAAGTATCACCACATGATAGCTTAAGTAGTGGGGGAATATCACAGTAGAAAGCATCAAGGCAGTTCTTCCCACAAAACGGTAGTTGGAAAGCAAAAGTTGTATGCACAGCTGAGTTGAGGAAACCCCCAGTCCAGCAGGCCATGGCTAGTTGGAGACAAATTGTTTTGCCTATAATCAGTGTGTAGCGCAAAGGGTTGCATATGGCAACATAGCGGTCAAATGCCATCACTGCTAGAAGGAGGCACTCAGTGCCAACAAAGGAGAAGAAAAAATACACCTGGAGCACACAACCCATGTAGGAAATGTTGCTTCTCTCAGAGAGAAGGTGAGCCAACATCTGGGGAATCGTGGTGGTAGTGTAGCAAATGTCAAGAAAGGAGAGATTCCCAAGGAAGAAATACATGGGAGTTCTGAGCCTCTGATCCACCAATGTCATTACTACAATGAAGGTATTCCACAGCACAGTGAAAAGATAGATGATTAATAATGCACTGAAGGGAAAAATACGTTCCTCCTGCAGAAGTTTAAAACCTAGGATGATGAACTCAGACAGGCCAGTTTCATTTTGTGCCTCCATACCTTGGCAAATAAACAATTGATTTTCTGTAGAGAAGAGGGAAATGAATTGTGATCATGTTAATAAATAGTGTGACACTGGCATTATATTCAATATAAAGTGCAGAAGATGACAGAGGTATGATTCTGATGGACCTTTCTTTGAGAAGAGATAATCCTTCTGTCTGAGGATAACTCTGTGACATTTCCTGCAAAAGCACTGCGGATTTATCACTGCCAGAAGAAATCCTAGCATACCATAATCAGCTCTTATCCCTAAAGTACTAATATGGAAGGTGATCTATGTAGAGTGCTGTGAATCCAACTGATATTTTCAAATCCATATGGGTCCTTATCACCAAATACTAGCAAGAAGGCTATCAATATGACGTGTGTGGTGAACATTTTTATGGTTAGAGGAGTAAGACAGACTATTGAGAAATAACTTGCTGTTGCAAATATGGAACTCGTGCAATCCCTACGCTTTATCCTTTGAACATAATGAGCAGAAGTTTGAAAGGACTTTTTCTTAAAGCATAACTTTAAGTATACAAATCTATCTTACCTTGGGAACCCTGATCCAATATAATTTTCAGTATGATCTCCAGTTGTAATAGGCATGAAACATTCTCCATTAGATCATTCATCTTAGAAAACTGCATACACAGACCATTGCTAGCACATCTATGCTCTCTGGTTCCAAATCTCTAGCGCTGACACTAATTTTTGAAATGGGTTATGAAGTTTCTGCTCTGCGAGACAGTGAAAGGAAGCAAATTATGTTCCAGCAAAATAGCAGAACTTTGTCTGGATTGTTCCTCATCAGTGCAAGAACCACAAGAAACAATACAGGAGGTTGTTAGTACAGATTTGCGGCAGATGTTACCTGCCTTTCAACTTTCTTGGGCATCCAGTTAGAAGTCAAGCTGAAGAACCCTTCACCTTCACTGATAGGACCCTTGATAAGATCTTGAATTGTGTTGTCACCATAGTTCATACAACACAATGTTTTGAAGCAAATCTGAAGAAACATCTGAGGAATTTCAAGGAACAAAATAGAATTTGATGAAGGCAAAAATCACAGTAGTGAGGGTGGTTGAAGCTCTCCGCAGCTGAAGTTCTCTTCCAGTTCCCAAGTCACTTCTTGAAGACTAAACCGAAAATAATAACATCACTGTGGCTGCTGATTCATCTCTTCTCTATCAACATCACCTAGTTTAAGATGCTGCCATTCTTGATGGTGCCATTTTCTTTCTAATGTTCTATAAAACAAGAAAATGACAGATATATTATAAATATGGATAAGCGACATATGGTCCAATGAAGTATTTCATCAGGTTGTATAGAAAAGTATGCTTTTGTTGCCTGTGTGGTTTTTCAACCTAGAAGGATTTCAACCTAGAGCAATTTATTAATTTCAGTGAAGCACTGTTGCTTATATAGGCACAAATATGAAGGAGGCCTTTGAGGATTTTCTGCCCAAGAGAAATCCACCCTGTTTTCCAAAGAAAAAGCAGCAAATATTCTGATTGATTGTGAAAATTAATTGGCATGCCTTGAAATAGAACAGAATAATCTTTTAATAAATGTACCTGATGATTAAGATGAACTCAGCCTTCTTTGGCTGTGACTGAGGATAGATGAAGAAGAGTTTGGATTTGATATCCCGCTTTATCACTACCCGAAGGAGTCTCAAAGCAGCTAACATTCTCCTTTCCCTTCCTTCCCCACAACAAATACTGTGAAGTGAGTGGGGCTGAAAGACTTCAAAGAACTGTGAGTAGCCCAAGGCCACCCAGCAGCTGCATGTGGAAGAACGGAGACGCAAACCTGGTTCACCAGACTACAAGTCTACCTCTCTTAACCACTACACCACACTGGCTCTCCAAATAGGAAAATAAAACAACCATATAAAATCAAGGAATTGGAAGTAAAACTGGGTTTTTTATCAAATTATCCAGAAAGAGCTTCATACTAGAATAAGAACACAATTCTAATTTTGTCTAGTCAGAAGAATGTCTGGTTGAAATCAATAGGGCTTATTCCCAGGTAAGTGGGACTAGGTTTGCAGTCTTATTGAACTGACAATGTATTTGTGACATTCCTGCTGCCACAGTGACCAAAACAGAGAGAAGAGAGGCCTTTGGTGGTGGTGGACACCTGGCTATTTATGATCCTCTCACCTTTCTCTCAGGGTTTTGTGACAGTCATCCTTTATTCATCAACATTATCCCCCCACTTCCCAAAGACACATTTAAAAGGCTGCAGAATATTTATCAGCCAAAGACCTGGTTGAAGAGGAACATTTTTGACTGGCATCTAAAAATGTATAATGAAGGTGCCAGGTGAACATTCCTGGGACGAGCATTTCACAAACAGGGAGTCACTACAGAAAAGGCCTGTTCTTGTGTTGCCGCCCTCCAGGCTTCATGTGGAGGAGGCATGTGAAGAAGGGCCTCAGATGATAAATGCAGAGTCCAGGACGGTTTATATGGGGAGAGGCGGTTCTTGACGTATTGCGGTCCTGAGCCGTTAAAGGCTTTATAGTCAAAAGCAGCACATTAAATTGGACCCGGAAGCTATTTGGCAGCCATTGCAGTCGAGCCAGGTGTCAGGCTTAAGGGAATTGGCTTCCTCCCCCATGGTGGTAAATAAGAAGATCAAACGAAAGGAACGTCTTACCAGTTAGATTTTTTAATAATCACAGTGAGAGAGAAAAATAACACAACTCCCTAGAAATGGTGGTGCTCCCAATTAAGGCTCACTCCCCCACCCTCCATCCCTATTAATTTACGTTACTCCTATGTCTTGTAATCTGATTTTGTACCCTCTGCACTTTCTATTTTAACACTTTCTGGGCTCTCTGTGTCTTTGGGGAAGGGAGGGCTGAATGCTGTCCAGAGACTAAATCTGTTAACCATCTATCTTCCACTGCTTCTTCTGCTGGCAGTCCCCCACCCAGTATTTCTCAGCTTCTGCCTTCTGAACTATTCCCCTCTGCAAACCACTGTTCCAAATCTGTACTATCCACCTGCTCCTGCAAAGATTCAGGATCAGGGAGAGGGGGTGTCTCCCACCATTCTTCCTCAGTGCAGCCCTCCTCAGCATGGTCCCTGACACCAGGATTGGTGTAATATGCCCCAACTGTCTTGTCCTGGTGAGCAACCTGGCCTCTGAATTCTGCACCAGCTGAAGCTTCTGAATTGTCTTCAAAGACAGCCATACATATAATGTGTTCCAGTAATCCAACCTAGAGGATACTGTACCAGAGTACGGACAACAGAAGTCAGGCTACCCCTGTTCAGATAGGGACATAGCTGGGCCACCAGCCAAAGCTGATGGAAGATGCTCCATGCCACCAAGGACACCTGAGCCTCAAGTGATAGCAGAGCATTTATGAGTACCCCCAAACTACATACCTGCTCCTTCAGAGGGCATGTACAACTTGCTTAGAATTGGCTAAGCTTAAAAAAAAATGGCTAAGCTTTTCTTCTTTTTTAGTGTTCTATCTGAAATAATTGCTATAAGTAGTAGTATATTTATCATTTGAGTTCATTGAAATGATGAATAAATGCAAAACACTTGATCCTTGAAAGAGCAGCAAGTTAAAGCAATACTATAGACCAGGGATAGGAAATTTCATATCTGGTGACTCAAGCACACACAACCTAATGATGACAAACAGCTGGTAGTTTATTTCTTTATTGACAAAGCATAGTAGCTCCTGAGGTGCACTAAACACACACACACACACACATTCCTGGTGGGTAGGCAGCTGGCACCCCTCCCCAGGCTTGTGCTCTGAGCTGGACTGCTGGAGCAATGTGTGGCCACGCACAAAAGCAAACCTTAGTACACGTATCTAACAGTGCAAGTGCAAGCACCCTGTGACTTCTTCTACATAGAAGCTGTCGCTGTGCTTACCTGTTCAAATCCTTCCTGTTCCTGGAAGACAGAAGGACTGCCCTGCCTGGAGCTCCTCTCCATTAGCACTGCTTCATCTGATGCTGGGAGAGGAGCGCTGGATCGGGCCACACTAGAGGTGCCTGTCAGGGGCAACTGCTTCATGCCCCTTCAAAAATCTGCACCCAGGACATTCATCGGGGTGTAGGCCCATACAACACTTCGACCCACATCCGTAGATGTAAGCACGCGTTAGCAGAAGGTAAACGGCATTTTCATGCACTGCTCTGGTTTCGCCAGAAGCAGCTTAGTCATGCTGGCCACATGATCCGAAAAAACTGTCTGCAGACAAACGTCGGCTCTCTTGGCCAGTAAAGCGAGACGAGCGCTGCAACCCCAGAGCCACAACCCCAGAGTCGTCCATGATTGGAGTCAATTGTCAGGGGTCCTTTAGCTTTTAACTTTATTTGTCCCTAGCTACTTATGTTCTCCTTTAATGTTTAAATATTTAGAGAAATAACTGAGCCCCCCAAGACCTCGTACATTTTTCTCTGCACCAAAATAGGGACTTTTGTCTTGGAGGAAAGAGGGCTGACTGGAAGGGTCAGGGGAGAAATAGCAGAGGCGGGGCAAATCCTATTTTGTGTCAGGGACAGATTGAAGTGGGTTGCAATTGACTCATAGTGGAACCAGACTATTTCAATACACTTGAGAGGAATGCATAAATACTGAAGGATGGGAAAAGGTAAACATAGTATAAATAAGTATATAATGAAGACGTCACAATAATTTCACTGTATTCCACACTGTTTCAGGAGAATGGGCCCACACAAGTGTCTGTCTAATATACATATACGTATATAAAAATAATAATAATAAATGTCCAGTAGCTTATCTGAAGAAGTGTGCATGCACACAAAAGCTCATACCAAGAATAAACTTATTTGGTCTCTAAGGTGCTACGGGACATTATATACATATATATATATATATATATATATATATATATATATATATATATATATATAAATAATTGGAATGGAGGAGAATACAGGTAAATTTGACAACTATTGATTTGATATTTGTCTTAAGAAATGTGCTATGATAAAAAATTGTATAGTACATTGAAAAGCTTGCAGCTGTAAAATAATACAAATGAATATATCAGTATCATATGAATTTAATCTTATTTCTGACTCTGTTAAGACACAACTTGTAACGCTATGTTGTATGGCAGACAGCACTCTACTAATGTGAGCCCGTTGATTTTATCTTTTTATTTTCTCTTACTCCTTTTAAAGACTATTTTAATGAATATTGAGCTCAGATAAATTTAAGCACCTCACCCCATTCTATCCCACATTTCGTATTCCTGTCTCTTCTTGGAACTTTAAAGCTGCATTGACTATCTTATCACATTGCGAAGAGCTTACAGGAAGATTCATGGGCTGTTCCCACCACAAGTTTGGAGGCACAGACGGAGCATAATTTAGTGTTATGCCAATAACCTTTGGCACACTACTCCTCCTTGAATAGGATACTTTCAAGGGAAATACTCCCTCGACTCTTTGAAAAACTTAGGGAAGATAAAAGAGTGAGGCAAACGGAGAGATGACTCAGCAATTAGACAGCCCTGCTGATGCGAGGAGGGGGGTATATTTGTCTTAAGAAATGTGCTATGATAAAAAAGTAAAGTACATTGAAAAGCTTGTGGCTGAAAAATAATATAAATGAGTATATTAGTATCATATGAATTAAATCTCATTTCTGATTCTGTTAAGGTACAGCTTGTAACATTATGTTGTGTAGAATATTCACATCTTCCCCATTATGTTTAGCCAAGCTTTCTTCACATCCTTGTTGCGCAATGTATATATAATGGGATTCAGCAAGGGAGTCAATATGCTATACATAAGTGGGATCAGCTTTGTATTCACCGATGACTCTGTGGGAACAGGCCTCAAATAGGTGAAGATGGCACTACCATAGTACAGAAGAACCACTGTTAGATGAGAAGAGCATGTGGAGAAAGCCTTTTGCCTCCCTTCTGTTGATCGTATTTTCAAAACACTTGAAATTATGTACACATATGAGAGAAGGATACAGAACATTGGTGTCCAAGCTATGAACAACCCAATGGTTAACAAGAGCTTTTGGTTGAGGGAAATGTCCCCACATGACAATTTCAGCAATGGTGGAATGTCACAATAGAAAGCATCTAGGCGGTTGTCTCCACAGAAGGGTAACTGAAAGGCAAAATAGGTGTGTACGGCAGAGTTGAGAAAACCACCCACCCAGGAGGCAGTAGCCAGCTGCAAGCAAACATTCCTTTTGATAATCAATGAATAGCGCAGTGGGTTGCAGATGGCTACATAGCGGTCAAAAGCCATTACTGCCAAAAGAAGGCATTCAATGCCGACAAAGGAAAAGAAGAAAAACAGCTGGAGCACACAGCCTGTGTAGGAGATGGTGCTACTTTCTGTCAGAAGGAGATGCAACATTTGGGGGATGGTGGTAGTGATGTAGCAGATGTCAAGACAGGAGAGGTTTCCAAGGAAGAAATACATGGGAGTTCTGAGCCTTTGGTCCACTATGGCCATGGTGATGATGAAGGTATTCCACATCACAGTGAATAAATAGATGATCAAGAATCCACTGAACAGCAAGAAGTGTACCTCCTGCAGATTTTTAAAGCCAAGGATGATAAATTCTGAAAGCTCTGATTGGTTTTTTGTCTCCATATCTGATTCCAAGAGACTGGCATTCGGAGGCATACTGCTTCAAACAGTGGAAGGAGAACATAGCTGTTGAGGCAAGGAGAAACTGATAGTCTTTGTCTAAAACCCTTTAAAAATCATTCAAGGGTCCCTTCCCACTCTATAATGATAAGATTCTACATTTAAGTAGCTGACAATCACTGTCTCTTGTGACAATGGATTCCGTGGTTTGCCTTTGAAGGAGTACTAGCATATATCTGTTCTACACCTTGTAGCTTTCGGCTTCATCGCATGTCTCCACACAGTTCTTCTATTAGGTGACAGAGAGAGACAAACTTCTCCCTATCCACTTTCTCACTTCCTCTTTTTTCCAGGCTTGAGTTCAGTTCACCACAATTTTGCATCTGCTTGCATTAAGGGGGAAAAAAATCCACATGAAAATTCGGAATTGTTTACCTGCATATTTCTCCTATATGCATTTCTGAAGCAACATTCCCTAATACAATGTTTTTGCAAAAGCTGTTTTCATTAATATACACATTTCTATGCACATTTTCTCCAATATTGTTGTTGGTTCCGAATGAGTTCTCATTCACTTACATGCAGATGAAAATTCATAGTATGTTAGAGGTCCTTAGAGAGTCATTCTATATTTGACTATATCACAACTGGTGATATAGTCAACCTTTATTCATTTTGATTGCATTTCTTCAATACAAACTAATGATGTGTCCCACTAAATTTTGTTCTCCCATCCATAACACATTCATTTCCTTACCTGTGAGATGAGCCTTCTCCCTGTTGGTAGCATGCCGTGTGGGTTGCTCGTGGATATCACAGTTTCCTTTCATATATAGGCAATAATGCCTTTGGGGAGTTCTACCCCAAGTGCATTTCCACCAAGGCAAGACTTCTAGAAGTTTTTCAAAGACCTTTAGCTAATCAATTGCATCTTAACTAAATCCTACAGAAACGTCATGTATATTTCAAATAAAACATTCTTGAATTGTATAGCCACAATTGTACCTAATGTTGCATTGCTTTGTAAGGAATACTTGATGTTTGTGTTCATTGTATGTTCCTCTATAAGATTACACACACACACACACACACACACACACACACACACACACACACAAACACACACAAATGCATTTACAAAAAGAAAAGAAGCAGGGCATTTCCTTGAGAGAACTCTCTGTATTAGCAAGTGTAGCTGTCTTTTAATAAATCAAGAACAATGCTGACCTCAATCAAAATATGGGAATACCTTGAAGGACAAGCCTCTGGGGCAATTGACAAAGGATTGGGAGGCTCCACAAATGTAACACTCACGTCTAGGGAGGCAGGGATTCCTTGAGGTGGTCCTTCCACTCCAAGTTTGACCCTGCTCAAGTGTCAGCCCCTTGCCCCAAACATGGGGCTGAGAATGGATATATGCCCAATGCTTCAGCCAAAGCCTACCTACATCTGGAATGAACAAAGTTGTGGCCAATTTTTAAATCCCATAATGTTGTCCTGTG
The DNA here is from genome assembly GCF_965112155.1 of Podarcis liolepis. Classification (NCBI taxonomy): domain Eukaryota; kingdom Metazoa; phylum Chordata; class Lepidosauria; order Squamata; family Lacertidae; genus Podarcis; species Podarcis liolepis. Next base: position 25,934,628 of record NC_139573.1, on the reverse strand, counting down.
CAGTTTTTTTTACCCATCTTACACTAGGCCTTTTCCCCCTGCAGGTAGAGTTCACTGCAATAGGGTGCCAGAAGAATGAATTTGGATAGAGCAGTTTCATTACTGCTTTCATTTTATTAGCTTCACAAAATGTTTTTTTATCTATGGACAGAGAGGGAAAATATATTTGTTGAGGTGTTTGTGTTTTGGAGAAACTTACATGAAGGAAGAAGTATTTTAGTTTTACTCTTGCATTGTAGTTTCGACTTATTTCTTTTTTAAAAAAACTATATATTAATGTTGCAACCTGTCAGGAGTCTGGGTGGATGGCCTACAGGGTCCTTCCTAATTCTTGATTACAAATTATTAGTATTACTAAACAGATTCCACTTACTCTTTCATTTATCTGTACATATATAATAATGTAAGCTTTGGGGTGAGGGGAGTTGGACTGCATGGCCTCTGGGGTGCTTTTCAACACCTGATCCCATGAGCACACAGATTCTGGCAGCCAAGCTCACGACTCCTGCATCAGATCTCCAGGGAGACAGCAAGCACCCTGAGATCTTGTTAGTCTTCAGATGCGAAAGCTCCAAGATACTCTGACTCAAACTGCTGTTACCCCACCAATCATTCTTTTCACCTGAATTAATTTCATAAACCTTAGAGTGGCATGGGGTTAATATCTATGCATCTCTGGAGGTCCTGTGCCATGAAGGTTAGGGTTAGCTCCTATAGCAGGTTAACACCTTCTTTTAAAAAGTGATATTTGCCTGACCATTTCAAAGATAAACAGTTCATTTCTTGTCCAAACTCTAAGTAGTAATGGGTGAATCTGTCAGTGTTGGTTTCTCTCAGTTTCTCCCATGCCCCCTATTTCAATTCAATTATTCAGATTTCCACATTATATTAAAGTCTTCTTCTTTTAATCCTCATGAATATTCCTCAGTATTTTATTGCAAATGTTCCCAAATATACACTTTTTTATGAATTTTAGGCACGAACACCACAACCCAGTAAATGCATGCATTATTTGGCAGAGAAGCTATGTTACAAAATTTTTAGAAGTATGCATTATCAAGGTTAACTGTGTTTCAGTTCTCACATTTTCCCCCATAGTAGCACAAAAAAAACCAAATGCTCGTGTGAAAATACGAGGTATTTGATGTCAGTTTGGGTCTCCATGCTACCCAGCTTCATCTCTTCCTCATACTCTGGTTGATCTCAGCCTGTAGTAACGCAAGTTGTAACAAATTGCCGTGAATCTTGTTTCCTGAAGCAAAACACCAACTACTTTACTTTTTAAAGAAATGTGCAGGCCCCCCATCCAGATCAAGACTAGGGGTCTGATGTGCAGGCTTTATGCTTTTCACAAGTGGACCACAGACAACACTAGTTTCTGAAAGATATCAAGTGATGCTAAAAATGGCATTTAAAAATTGCAGTTAACATCTTATATAGTTGAAGCATAACACAAGGGCAGGAAACTATGGTCCTCAGATGTAATGTGGACTCCAACTCCCTCCAGCCCCAGGCAACATGGCTAATGGTTAGGTGCAATGGGATCTATACTCAAGCAACATCTGAAAGACCAGAGGTTTCTCAAAAAGAACATATTTTTAATGAAATCAGTGTCTATTTATGTAACCACTTAATAACTGCTTTTTTAAAAGACAATATCAATACCATACCAATAATGTTAGCTCATGATTGTATCTGACAAATTAAAACTCCGAGTACAGGCAGCTCCCTGTTTCCATATGCACAATATTCACAACCTAAATAGTCACTTTGGTGCTACTAATGCTCCACTTCACTGTGGAGGTACACTCTATTGTTTCTTGAAACAGATGCCAACAAGTGTCATGATGGAAATGCATTATTTTATTGGTTATGATAACAGAAAAGAAAAAGACAATATGCAAGAATAATTACATTACAGATTAAGCAGAGCAAAACAAAAGCAACCAACATAGTGTGTGTGTGAATGTGGGTGGGTGGGTGTAGCAGATGGGGCTCATCAACCTGGGAAGGTAGTCCTTTCAAACCTGGAATTTTTATTCTTTGCCTACATTTCTATTCGTACTTGACTACCCTAACTGATTTCAATAGGCTTTCCCCAAGCATGACCAAATTTGGATCCAGCTCTCTAATTATAATTGATGTTCAAGTGGTATATTTGGAAACAGTTGTATTTCATTAAAAATGACACATACTGGAGATATAGAAATAGAATTGTTGATGGCTTATATTTCATGTATTTTCACCAAAGATTTAATCCTTTCAGGAAAAATAAAAGGTTAATACAGATAGCATCTTCCAACTAAGCAGATTTTCCATTACAATATTTTGGAATGATATGAAATAATGCTGGGGGTGTGTGTGTTCAATAAATTGGAGGAAAGATTCTGGCATACTACTAAACTGAATATTTGGAACAACACTTAGGCTTTAAAGAAAAACTGAAATCTTAAGCCCTATCTATAGTGTTCCAAGCCCCCACATTCAATTTCCCAGCACTACTACAAGATAAATCCAAGGATTTATTGACATCAGTCTATTTCAGGACAACATTTTCTTCATCATTCTCTTCTGTAATGCCCCCTTTACATCTTTGTTCCTGAGGGTGTAAATCAGTGGGTTCAACAAAGGGGAGAGAATGTTATTAAAGAGGGCAATCATTCTATCCTTGTTCAATGAGTAGCTGGAGAAGGGCCTGACATATGTAAAAAGACAGCTGCCATAAAAAAGCAAGACAACAGTGAGATGAGAAGCACAAGTTGAAAAGGCTTTCCTCATCCCATCTGAAGAACGCATTTTCAGAACTCTAAAGATGATGTGACTATAGGAAAGGAGGACACACATGCCTGGTCCAAAGCCCATTATGGGACTAGTAGCCAGCATGGCAATAATACTGCTTGAGATGTCCCCACAGGAGATAGCTACAAGAGGAGGGATGTCACAGTAGAAGTAGTTGATCTTATTCATACCACAAAGGGGCAGGCGGAATGTGATAAGGGTGTGAATGGTGGTGTTGAGTGAACTTGTGAACCAAGAAGCTGACACCAGTTGGGCACAGAGTTTGTAATTCATGACCACATTATAGCGGAGAGGATTGCAGATGGCAACGTAACGATCATAAGCCATGGCAGCCAACAGAAGGGTCTCAGTACCAATGAATAAGATGAAGGAAAAGAGTTGAACCTTGCATCTTTCATATGAGATGGCATTTCTTCCTGAAATCAGGTGCACAATTATCTGTGGAATAGTGGTTGTAGTCTGGCAGATGTCCAGGAGGGATAGGTTACAGAGGAAGAAGTACATGGGAGTTTGAAGGCTTGGTTCTATGGAGACAAGAGCGATGATGAGAATATTCCCCATCAGTGTGAAGAGATATGTGATGAGAAGAAATCCAGAAAGGAGGAAACACCATTCATAACTGTTTGAAAATGTCAGAAGGATGAATTCAGATGGAGCAGTTTCATTACTGACATCCATTTTATTAGCTTTGTAAAATGATTTTTATCTATAGACAGAGAAAAAATAATTTATTAGGTTTTTGGGGAGCTGGGGTAATTCAATGAACAAAGGAAGAAACATTTAAAACTCATGCTTGTTCCAATGTATTTACATCAGCCATACATAACTTAAGGCTTTTCTCTGAGTATTTCCAAATTGGGCACAACATTAAATCCTCTATAAGATATCACTCTCTTATATAAAAATAATGCTGATTAACATGTCACCCATCTGACTGGGTTGCTGCAGACACTCTGGGCAGCTGCCAACAAAATACTAAAAGCACAATAAAAAAATCAGACATTGAAAAATTCCGTATGTGTCTTCTAAAAGTCACATAGTTGTTTATTTTCTTGACTTCTGATGGGAAGGTGTTCTCTAGGACAGGCAACACTACTGAACAGGCTTGATGGTGCAAGCTTAGTTCTGATCATGTCAGACTTGTTTTTCCTTTCCTTTTTAAATGCTCAGCAAGCTTGGAGATACAATCAGATTTATAGACCACTTAACAGAGAGTATCATAGTAGTGTACAATGTACTATAAAACACAGTAAAGGGAGGGGTGGTTGTTATGTAATTCAAAATGGTCAGATAGATAGATAGATGATGATGATGATAGCTAGCTAGCTAGCTAGCTAGATGATAGATAGATGATAGTCACACTTCAGTGAATGATGAAGCAAACTTGAATATTTTAAACAATCTCTCAACATTGCTTGTTACTGATTGCCATGGCATCCCACAAAGCAGGTGCTCCAAAACTAAATGCCTTCCTGCAAACAAATAGGAGATTAAGATACCACCACGAATGCTTCCCCCAATGACTACAGTGACAGCACAGAGAAATAAAGAGTGAAAATGCACCAGCTCTCATTTTTTATGAACAGTAAATCTGAGTGGGGGGATATATCCATGCCAGTTCTGTACAACTGAACAATTCATGAAGGTTAAAGCTATCCATGAATATTATGACTATCTTTCTGCCTCTGCTGTCTGAGGCAATGTGTGCTGTTGAATGCCAGTTGATGGGGGTCACAAGTTGGGAGAATGCTGTGGCACTCAGCTTCTGTTTGGGGGGGTGCCCTTAGGTATCTGGCTGGTCACTGTGAGAACTGGATACTAGACTACAATGGTGCTGTACTCTGATTTGACACGGCTCTTCTTAGGTTCAATTTATTTTTAGAAAAGACGGACTGAAATATGTTTAGTATCACCTTGGCATTAAACATCAAATTTGCATTGAGAGGCATTTATATAAGACTGAGTTACCTGCAAGACTTACCAATTATAATCCTTTAAACTGTGTCTAAATCATGGATACCCAAATGGGGAGGTGACGTTCTTAATGAATATTTTCTCTGTGTTGCAGTTCATGGTAGTAAGTCCAAGATTGCAAACTGTCCTATTATCTTTCAGTGTGTGCTTTTATATATTTACAAGCATGCTAGTTGGGCCTCCCCAGTGTGGCGGCATGTGTATAAGTGTCTGGTGGTGGAAAACCAAGGGGAGTGTAGGAAAAACAAAATAAGAAACTATTCCCACTGGTATAAGTTTAATGATTCACATTATTTGGACATTTTTCATTGAAAACAAAGTTGATAAAGGTACTGTGAGGACACTTAGAAACTTTGAAGAGTTTGGGGCCATTTTTCCCTGTGAGATTCCCAGGTTAAGATTCTTACAGAGCTACATGGGTCACTGGATGACAGGACCAGTCATCCCTCGGCCCCACCGTTCTCTTGATGAAATAAGGTTTACGTATGTTAAACGTTCTGCACAACCTTATTGAAATCCTGAGTAAAAAGGCACTGGGAATGGTCAGCACAATAAAGAGGGCCTCACCCTTATACCCATACAATAGGGCTTATGCAAATGAACAGCTATGACACACCCTATACATTGTTGGAATCTCTCAACTAGGTCACCCAGTTATACCCTGCATACTTAGCTTGCACCATGACAGAATTCAATGCTAGGCAACTCCTGGGCATATCCAACCTTAACAAAGTGCCATTTCAACTGCCCCACTTCTATGACAACTCCGATTAGCTGCAGTAGTCTCAATCCTTCATCCTTCCTAAGTGCCTGCATTTCCATCCAAGCTCAGAAGTACACATAATAAGGTAAACTCTCAAGAGTCTTTTTCCAATCAGGAATCAAAGGGAGAAACGGAGGCTGAGAAATAATAAAGGAGTGTTGACTGGAAAGAAAATATTGGGCATGTTAGCAACAATCAAGTAACCCCAGAAACCTGCACCAACTGATATTCTAAACAAATCTTCAAGTGTATCAAATATGAAGCAGAAATATGTAACCTTTGGTGGTGTCCAGCCGAAAAACTTGATGGCAGGATTTTTATTTATTTTAATATTATTTTTTACAGCACTGTTTGGTATACAACCCTGATACCTTTTTGTATCATCACAATAAAATGAGATTCTGGGCCCTAGTTATGCTGCTCCAAACCCCAACTTCTACTCCCCGGCACAATTAAAAAGTAAAGCCAAGAATTTCATGGTATTTTCTTCATCATTCTCTTTTGCAGTGCCCCCTTCACATCTTTGTTTCTGAGGGTGTAGATCAGTGGGTTCAACAAAGGAGAGAGTATGTTGTTAAAAAGGGCAATCTTGCTATCCTTGCTATCCACCCACTGAGTGAGTGGAGAAGGGCCTGATATATTGAAAAATAGAACTGACATAGAAAAGCAAGACAACTGTGAGATGAGAAGCACAAGTTGAAAAGGCTTTCCTCATCCCAGAGGAAGAATGCTTTTTCAGAACCCTCAAGATGATGTGAATATAGGAAAGGAGGACACACATGCCTGGTCCGATGCCCATTACAGGGCTAGCAGCCAGCATGGCAATAATATTACCAGAGATATCTCCGCAGGAGATAGCTAGGAGAGGAGAGATATCACAGAAGAAGTAGTTGATCTTATTGATACCACAAAGGGGCAGGCGCAATGTGAGAAGGGTGTGGATGGTGGCATTGAGTGAACTTGTGAGCCAAGAAGCTGACACCAGCTGGGCACAAAATTTGTAATTCATAACCACATTGTAGTGCAGAGGATTGCAGATGGCAACATAACGATCATAAGCCATGGCAGCCAACAGGAGTGCCTCAGCACCAATGAATAAAACAAGGAAAAATAGTTGCACAATGCATCTTTCATACAATATGGCATTTGTCCCTGAGATCAGATGCACTATTATCTGTGGAATAGTGGTGGTAGTCTGGCAGACATCTAGGAAGGATAGGTTGCTCAGAAAGAAGTACATGGGAGTTTGAAGGCTTGGTTCTATGGAGACAAATGTGATGATGAGAATATTCCCCATGAATGTGAAGAGATAAGTGATGAGCAGAAATCCAGAAAGGAGGAAATTCCATTCATTACTGTTTGAAAATGCAAGAAGGATGAATTCGAAAGGTGTGGTTTCATTACTGACATCCATTTTATTACATTAATAGATTGATTTTTTTTCTGTGGACAGAAGCAAAAATATGTTATTTGTTGTGGTGATGCAGAAAATTTAATGAACAATGGAAGAAGTATTAGACTTTTACTCTTTCTATGTAGCTTCAACTTGTTTCATTTTTAGCTATCTATATATTAATGTTGCAACCTGTGAGACGATTAAGTTGATTTCCCGCAATTTCTTTCCCAACATTTGATCACAAATTCTTAGGATTACTAAGGAGCTTTGACTAATTCTTACTTTTTTCAGAATATATTAATGTAAGCTTTGACAAGGCAGAGGAGTTTTTTACTGGGTAGCCTACAGATTCCTTTCCTTCTTTTGATCCAAGAATTTATTTTATCATTTCTGAACTGGCCTACGAAGGTCTCCTTTTAAGTAAATTAAAACTGTTATGTTGCCATGGGAACTAGATAACTTGTCAATTGCTGCATGGATGGAACAGACTCTTAAGAGATGTATACATATTAAAACCACTGCAGATAAATATTATAGAATCTGGCTAGATCTCTTTGAGAAGAAAAAATATGTGGTCTGAGTCCAACCGAATCTCAATCTCTACATGAGTAGCCTGCGTGTTCACCTAAGGATGGGCAAATCTTTCAATTTCAGTTCACCTCCTACCATACTTCTCCACACTTCCACATCTAACTGGCATTTTATTAAAAGAAAACCCCTTTTGAAAATTCAGCAGCATTTTACTGCATATTTCTCATACTATACAGTTTATTAACCCATTTCCCCTAATATAATGTATTTCTGAATGTTATTTCCAGGAATACATGCATGTTATGCACATCTTACTCTACTAAATACATTTTTTTATACCATAAGTTGTTTAGTTTTGTATAGTATGCACATCTATTTGGAAACAAGTTAAATTATGTCCAATGGTGAAAATTCACAACAAAGTGCATTTAAAATTGCAGTATCAATGAAGAAACATGTTGAAGAATGGCTGAGTTCTCTTAGCTGAAGATGACTAAGGCTATTAATGAACTACAATCTAAGTTCCACAGCAGCACAAAAATGCAAATGCCAACATGTCAGTTCAGGTCACTGTGGCACCCAACAGAACAGATATCATCTCCTCACCACACCCTTTTTCATCTGGACACGTAGTAAGGAAAGTTGCAACACAACACCTTGAATCTTGCTTCCGGAAGCAAAGCACCAATTACTTTATTTCTTTTTCAGGAAAAGTAGTTTGCAGGGCCCCAATCCAGATCAGGACCATGGGAGTGGTGGGAAGGTTTTACCCTTTTCACAAATGGACTACAGAGAACCTGCTTTTAAATAACAACAACAACAACAATATGCCGCCCATCTGACTGGGTTGCCCCAGCCATTCTGAGCAGCTCCCACCAAAATATCAAAAACACACTGAAACATCAAACATTTAAAATCTTCTCCTTGAGGGTTGCCCTTAGGTATCTGGCTTGTCACTGTGATAAATGTATACTGAACTGCAATGATGCTGTAGTCTGATTTGACATGGCTCTTCTTACATTCAAATTGTCCTTAAAAAAGACAGTTTGAAACACATTCAGTATCAGCTTAGCATTAAATATCGGATTTGCATTCAGTGGAATTTACAGAAGACTGAGATACCTGCAAGTCTTATCAATTAGAATCCTTTAAAGGTAATTTAAACCTTGGCCACCCAAATGGGGAGGGGTGTTCTTTCTGAATACCTTCTCTGTGTTGAAGTTCATTGCAGAAAGCCAAAGTGTGCAAATTATCCTATATTTTTTCAATGCATTAAAGGCTTCGTAGTGCTTTTGTATATATTTGTGAACATGCTAGTTGGGCCTCCCCCGTGTGGTGGCATGTGTGTGGTTGCCTGGAGGTGGAGAGCCAAAGGGAGCATGGAAAACCCCCTGGAAATTAGTCCCACTGGTATAAATTTAATGAGTCACATTATTTGGTCATTTTTCATGGAAAACAAAGTTGTTAAAAAATACTGTGAGGACACTTAGAAACTTTGAAGAGTTTATATGTTATGGGGAAAGTAAGTTTTGTAAGATCTGTTGGAGGATTGTGCACAATGGCCAGAGAATGTACAAACTCCAGTCAATGTATGCCTATTTCTCAAGTTCTGTTGGAGACTGTGTGTACTGACTAGGGAATGTGAAGAATATCCTCTTCCACAAAGAATTATGTGCATAGTCTCCACAATGACTGTTGGACAGCCATGGGTGGTTATGCACATTAACTGCTCTACTTACCTTGCTGAGGTCCTGGACTGCAGGTCGGATGTGGGCAATGGTGGGAGGAACCAGCTGGAGAACCACCAAAGAAAGAAGGCTCAGAGCTTAGGGAGTGGCAGTGGGGTAATGATGTGTGTTCAGAGGGGGAAGAGGGGGAAGACTGGGAAGAGGAGGTATCCGAAGATGAAAAGGTAACAAGATTTAGTGAACAGGAAGAGGCTGTAGCAGAGGCAGAAGTGGAGACAAGAGAAGAAGGAGGCCAAGATAGAGTTTCTCCAGGGGAAAGCTCATAGTTTTAAAATCCAAGGCATATGAAAACGTTGAATGAAATAAAATGCAGCACAACACTGAGGCAGGCACTGGGGAATCCCTTTGATTTGTGAGTTTCACGGTGAGAGGCAGTGTATATTTTTATTGGTTTTATCAGTTACAATTGTAAAAAGTGATTTAAAAAATGCAATACAGATCTCAACTTAAACAGCTTGTTGAAAGAGAAAGACAACAGAGAGGGCAGTTGTCTAAAGTAGACACTTTTATAAGTACTTTCTTTTAGAAAATAATGTGAAGTCCCTGATAATAAAAGTCCCTAAAGATCAGTCCAAATAGACTACAGTGATAAAGCTTATATTAACAGTACCATAAGCCTGAAAATCATAAACTTTACATTGTTACCTTCACAAATTAGTGTGGTATAAGCAATAAATAAATTTCCCCTTTAAAAAACCTCCATCAATTATAGAGAAAATTGTGACTGAAAATTATCAAAAAGGAGTAGCTGAACAGTGCTTGTGAATTTCAAGTCTCCTTTTATTTTGTTCTACAGATCATCTTACCAGTGGTCTGAACCCTTCATCCAGTGCTATTTTTATAAGGGAGAAAGTTCGAGAAGCTCACAATGAACACCTCCCTTGTTCTCTTACAATGGCAAAGGTGTCCACCTGAGAGCTGCAGGAACTGAGTTCCAGTGAGTTCCACCACCTGAAAAGCCTCACCTTCATCCTTCCTGAGTGCCTGAATTTCCATCCAAGCTCAGGAGTACACATCATGAGGTCTCCCAAGGGTCTTTTTATGATCAGGAATCATAGGCAGGAAGGGAGGTTGAAAAATGAGGCATAAGCATTTACAAGACCTTGGGCATCTTAGCAACAATGAAGTAATCTCAGAACCCTGCTCCTATTGACATTCTAAAAACCTTCTCAATTACATTGAACATGAAATAGAAATACATATCCTTTGGGATTGTGCCCTCCTTAGAAACAATGACAGATTTCTTTATTTTTACAGCACTGTTTGGAACACACCCCTGAGACCTTTTGATTCCAACAGAACAAAATGACATTCTGGGTCCTAGTTACACTGCTCCGAACTCCAACTTCCACTACCCTTCAAAAGTAAAGCTAAGGATTTCATGTTATCTGTGTATTCCACCTCTTTTAGGAAATAATTTTCTTCATCATTCTCCTTTGCAGTGCCCCCTTCACATCATTGTTTCTGAGGGTGTAGATCAGTGGGTTCAACAAAGGGGAGAGTATGTTGTTAAAAAGGGCAATCTTGCTATCTTTGCTAAGAGAGTAGCTGGAGAAGGGCCTGACATATTGAAACATAGAGCTGCCATAAAAGAGCAGGACAACTGTGAGATGAGAAGCACAAGTTGAAAAGGCTTTCCTCATTCCAGAGGAAGAATGCATTTTCAGAACCCTCAAGATGATGTGAATATAGGAAAGGAGGACACACATGCCTGGTCCAATGCCCATTATAGGGCTAGCAGCCAGCATGGCAATAATATTTCCAGAGATATCACCACAGGAAATAGCTAGGAGGGGAGGGATGTCACAGAAGAAGTAGTTGATCTTATTGATACCACAAAGGGGCAGGCGCAATGTGAGAAGGGTGTGGATGGTGGCATTGAGTGAACTTGTGAACCAAGAAGCTGACACTAGTTGGGCACAGAGTTTGTAATTCATGACCACATTATAGCGGAGAGGATTGCAGATGGCAACATAACGATCATAAGCCATGGCAGCCAACAGCAGTGGCTCAGTACCAATGAATAAGACGAAGAAAAAGAGTTGCATCTTGCATCTTTCATGTGAGATGGCATTTGTCCCTGAGATCAGATGCACTATTATCTGTGGAATAGTGGTTGTAGTCTGGCAGATGTCCAGGAGGGATAGATTGCTCAGAAAGAAGTACATGGGAGTTTGAAGATTTGGTTGTAAGCAAACAAGAATGATGATCAGAACATTCCCCATCAGTGTGCAGGTATAAGTGATTAGCAGAAATCCAGTGAAGAGAAAATGCCATTCATTAAGCTTTGAAAATGCCAGGAAGATGAATTCAGATGGAGCGGATTCATTACAGACATGACCCATTGGATCAGCTTCATAGATAGATTTTTATCTGCTGATACATTATTAGTGGAAAAACCAAAATACATTATTAGTGATAAAACAGGAAATTGAATTAGCAAAGCATTAATACTTTAGCATTGCAAAATAGCATATATGCTAATGTAAGTTTGTGGGGCAGAATTGGACTAGATGGTCTCTAGGATCCTTTCCATCTGTTGATCCCAATTTTAGACAAGAGGTTGCCTTACAACTTGGCCTGTGAATGATCTCTTTTATTAATTAGAGATCATATGTTGCCATAGGAACGAAATTGCTTGCCAATTGATATAATCAAGCTAGATCTTTGTGCGAAAAAGTGAGGAGATAGCAGTTAGTGTCAGACAGAATCTGGAAGCCGTGGAGTCTAAAAAGCTAACAACATATTAGAGTACTGTCTGTCTTTCTTGAGAGCTTATATGGGAGCAGTGGATTTGGCTGTCTGCTGGGGTGGTCCAGCCTTACATCTACTTATGCTTAACTCAAATATTGCAATATTACAATAAATGCCCAATGACTACATTCAAAAGAAATCCAAACTTCCGTAAGAACTCTTCCCTAAAATGTCTCACCATTCATATTTGAGGTGTATGTAATAAACTGTGTTCTCATTCCTCACACATATCTTTTTACAATATTATATGGGCAGGTGGTCTCAGCTGTGTCTGGAAGAGCAAAGGAGTTGATTTATACCATAAACTTATACATGTCTATATGGAGGTTAAGTCCCATCGCGTTGAGCATCTCCCAACTCTAGTTGAGATTGCTACCTTGATTGCGGACAATGCTTTCAGGGACAGCAATGAATGAGTGAGCACTGTTAATTCAAGAGGTATGAGTTTATTAATAAAATACACTATTAATCCTGCAGCAGAGATAACACTTAAATGAAAACTTTTGTCAGTTCTGGTCTTCACATCACCCAGCTGAGTGGAGCACATTTTCCACTGAGTAGCACATTTTCCTTATAGTTTGCTCCCCCCAACTCATAGCAAGGTAAATTAGGATTAATTTGGAAGCCCCTTCCTCATTGGTTCAGGCCTGTAAGACGTCCCTCCAGGAAATGAAAACAGGCCAGGGAAGAAAAGCCAAAAAGGGATTAATTACAAGAAGACCCACAGTCTTAGTAATGGCAGCCTGCGTTGGATATAGAGAAAGAGTTCTTACCAAATACTTTTTCTGTGTGCAGTTCATTGCAGGAATCCCAAGAGTGAGAAGCGTTTTATTTAATTTCAGTCAAATAAATGCTGCATGGTGCTTTTATATATTTGTAGGCAAGTCAGCTGCCCCCCCCCACTGCAGAGGCGTTTGTGTGTGTTGGAGGGGAAATCATAGGAGAGTATGAAAGAGACAAAGCCACGAAACTAACCCCACCAGACCAAATATAATGAGTCACATGAAACAACTTGTTTATTTATTGTTTGCTGCCCTCTTCTGTCTATTCAGGTTATGCTATTTCACATGTCTCTTTATAACTTGATAATGCTTTGTGTTTGTGTGTTGAATGATTTCATGACATGTCTCTTATATACTCCAGAAATAAAGAAATCACTCTACATCTAACATGTTTCTGAACAGCTACCACAAATTATTTATTTGCACGTTCAGACCCAGAACCCTCCCCCCCTAAATAAATTCACACTTGACTCAAATTTTGGTTTTGGTTTTTGGCAGAATTTTGGCCACAACTTTATTGATTACAGAAAGTGACTGGTTGCATAGGCTCTGGTTCAACTCTACATCTAACAACTGGTTCAACTCTACATCTAAATCACTCTACATCTAACATGCTTCTGAATAGCTACCATAGATTATTTATTTATTTTAAAAAATTATCTGAAGTAAAACAAAAACAAACCGACTGTTCATAATTTTAAGGACACATCCCAGCAGGATACAAATGCTAAAAAGGATTAAAATTAAGGTTGGTGAGAGGTGTGGCTTGGTAGAGGGTTTAGCCTGGACAGAATACTGAGAACCAGGCAGGCCTAGACAAGTGATCCTTGGGCCTGAAATTCCCATCTCTGTTCTTGGCTAATCTCTGTTCATAATATAGAAATAGCAATTGGGTTGATATTTTGCTTTGTGCTTTTCCCTTGTTAGATGCTTTGGGCATGACTTCTTCATTAATGCACAACAGATGGGGTCTTATTTTCGCTGTGGGCACCTGGAGAATTCTTCTGGTGCTGTGTAGAAAAGATCCCCAAGGTGTTCTCCAGAGCTTTAAAGTCACTGTGCCACTGTTTCCAGAAACACATGATGCTGGAGAGCAGTAAGGCCAAACAACTCCACCATTTTTCTCTGTAGCTTTGGTGACTTAACTAAGAGCTGCAATTCCAAATGAGGTGCAAATTCTGCTCACTCTTTGAAATGAGATGAAACCATTTTGATCATCAGCCTGTTTCCCCTGCTTATTTTTCAAGACAACTGGGGTAGTTCAATTGGTGAGTTATCTGAACTTGACAATGAATATTTGGACCTATGCTTCTACTTCAGATAGGTATACTTTTAGTATAATAGTGGTTATGAAGGCAACTTGGCAACGATATGGCATTACTCAAGGTCCCTCTAAGAACTCCAAACACAAATTGAAGCCTCTAATTAAATTTAAATTAAATTTTATGCTTCATTAGATGTGCATCTGCCTTCAGAAGACCCATTTTTGTTTTTAATAATGGATGTTTTAGTCATTAGGGACCTGATTTTGTTAGTGGTTTTGGTTTGAAATATTAATATAGTTATTTCGTTACTTATGTAATTTCTTGACTATTTGTATTGGATATTTGTATTGTATATGTTTGCCTATAAACAATGGATAAAGCAGTACATAAACAACTTTTCCCTGTCCCCCTTTCTTCTGTACAACCAAGCCTGAAAAGATTCAGTGTTCTACCCTACTGAGTTGACATGTGAGACATATGTCATTCTGATTATTTCAGTAAGGATCCTATAATATTCATAGATTCATATAATGGATTCATAGCATCATAGAGTTGGAAGGCACCACAGGGGTCAGCTAGTCCAACCTCCTGCAAGGCAGAAATGGGCTTGAACCCACAACCTTGAGATGAAGAGTCTCAAAGTCTACTGACAAACTTTAGACATGCCTGAGCTGAATTCTTGAACTCTTCACACACCTTTTCATACAGGTGACCTTATTTTGGATTGGGGAGGGAGGAGAGAGGGAGGCTTCTACCGTTTTTCTCCAGTAATGTAATGTAATGGGGCTTATTTGGGTCACAGGAAATTATTTGAGGGCACTTGAAGCAGTAATCTTGCTCAAGCTCAAGAACTCTTTGTCTTGTGGTTGCCTGAATTACACAATAGTTCAGTTCAGACTTAAAGCTAAGTCAAACCATGGCTTAACACAAGGATAGTCAATATAGTGCCCTCCATATATTGCCTGACTACAGTTCCCATCATCCCTGAACACTGGCCATGTTGGGTGGGACTGATGAGATGTACCGCATTGCCTCTTAGAACAAATGGACAATTATATGGGTTACGGGGGGGGGGGGTCTCAATTTCAATGCTTCTTTAAGAGTCCTGCTGCTGCCATGCTGCTGTGAGTTAATGCATGCTTTGGCTTAGTGTGCAATGCATAAAAAGGATACCATTAGGTACACTGCCTTGGGAAAACCCATGATTAAATATTTTCATTTTCATTATCATTATTCAGACATTATGGTAGGAAGACATTATATCTGTGAAAATAGCAAATATATAGGGGAAAATGTAATTTTACACATTCATGCAAAATATGAGTTTTGATTGTACCTGTTGCTCATGTCACACAGTTGTCACAGATTTTATACAGATGACTTCCCATAAGAAGGTGATATGACACCTGTTGACACATTACGCTGAAGAAAGGTGCAAACTGTCTCTACACATGTACATCTCTTGGTGTAAAATGAATGGACATTTGTTGATTTGAACAGCTGAACTATTGTGTACATGTAGATTGATTATGCACTCCTTGAATGTTAACATCACTATGGTCAATCACTGTTTGCTAGCTTCATAACCATAACTTCGGAGAACAATAATAATTGTTTTTGTATGGGATAACTCTCCCCTTCCTGAGTCTTTCTTAAATATTAAGTGGAGACAAAAGAAAGGACTATTTCACTTGAAACAAATAACATGATATTAACTACTACAAGCTGTGTTAATGGCCATTACCTTAGGTAGCTTCAGAAAAGAATTAGTCGAATTCATGGAAAATAACTTTTTTAGATTGATATTATCCATGATAACTAAATGAGGAGGTGAGGAGGCTGTCCACCTGGATTGGACTCCAACTCTCAACAGTCATGAATAGTATGGCCAATGGACAGGGGTCATGAGACTTGTATTCCAATGATATATGGAGGGTCACAAGTCCCCCACCCCTGGCTAAATGGAGCATCCTGAGCAGCAGGTGTTAGGGACATGCCATGTCTCCAAACTTTTTAGAGGAATCTGATTGACTACTGTTGGGAACAGAATCATTGATGAGAGATCTGGTCTACTTGTTCAAATCTGTGTACTTAGTGTACTTGTACTGACCTAGGGTGCAACATAATATCTTTATTTACCACTCCTGCTGCTATTACTGCTATCACTCATGTTATTCTGTGGTCTTTCTAGGAAGGTGATAGAGTAACCTAAATTCTTATTCATGGTGCATTTTGTGACTGAGGCATACCTGCAGGGGAGCTCAAGATCAGCAAAGCAAATGAAGAATGGCAGCTCTGTGTCTGAATTTCGGCTTCTGGGGTTCCAGAGTCTTCCAGGGTGGCAGACCCTACTCTTCACCATGTTCTTACTTATCTACCTCCTAACCATCACAGGCAATGTGGTTATTATTTCAGTCGTCAAGCTAGAGTCATATCTTCATTCCCCTATGTACTCTTTCCTCCAAAACCTCTCCTTCCTAGAGATCTGGTACACCACCACCATTGTGCCCAAGATGCTCAGTAGCCTCCTCATGGAGAACAAGAGCATATCCTTCATTGGATGCATGGCACAGCTCTACTTTTTTGTCTTCTTTGGTGCAACGGAGTGCTTCCTATTATCTGTGATGGCGTATGATCGGTACCTTGCAATCTGTGACCCATTGCATTATGCAGAAGCCATGAACACACAGTTCTGCACCCGCTTGGCAATAGGGTCTTGGGTGATTGGTCTCTTCACAGGGTTGCTACCTTCATTGCTGATCTCTAGGCTGCATTTCTGCAGATCTAACCAAATCAATCATTTCTTCTGTGACATCCCACCTCTGCTGAAGCTCTCCTGTTCTGACACTTCCACCACCGAAATGAGCATTTTTGTGCTGTCTATATTGGTCCTTTTCACATGTTTCTTGCTTACCTTGGTGTCCTATGCATTTATCATCAAGACTATCCTGAAAATCCCCTCTGTTTCTGGAAGAAAAAAGACTTTCTCCACCTGTGGCTCACACTTAGCTGTGGTGGTGATATATTATGGCACCATGATCTCCATGTATGTTCGACCCAGTGCTAGTCTTTCATCAGAGCTGAATAAGGTGGTCTCCATTTTCTATACTGTGCTAACACCACTTCTCAACCCTGTCATCTACAGTCTGAGGAACAAAGATTTCAAGGATGCCTTGCAGAAACTAGTCAATAGGAAATGTTTACATAGCTTGCCAAGTAGAGAAAGGAAGTCCATTGGCTTTAGCTGTTGTTGAGGATGATCTCATGTACTTGTTTTGTTGTTATATTTTACTTTGCATTTACATTTAGAATTTCTGCAAGGTTATCTGTGAGAAAAGCCAGGAATTGCATAGCCTTATAAAGTAAATTTCTAACACCATGTTCATGTGTTTATGGGTATTTACAAATGCATACTGGTGCTGATTTTATTATTGATTTATTAACAGCAGTTGAAACTGTCCCTACACAAATCCAGAAAGGAGTCCCTAAGACAGCTGGATAGTGCCTTGTACAGCTCTTTCTGGCAACTACTGGTGCCAAAAATATTGCTCTGCTTTCCTTTGGACCATATCAGTGAGATGTGGAGGGGGGGCTCTCTTGTCATCTGGGCAGCCCTCCATACACACCACCCAGGCTTGTGCCCCAGGGAGGTCACTTTGATGCTGCTAACACAGAGCAGTTTGACTTCAAACTGGGGGGTGCACTCCATTGCCTCTCAGGACAGACCCATGCTTGCAATAAAAATGTTACACTACAATCTAAAACTGTATGGAATACAAATACAGCACCAGATAATAAAATCAATCAGTACAGCAAGACTCTCAAGCAGCAAAATCACATGTTTTGGTAAATACTTTAAAGCTTAAGGATTCAGAGTAAGCCCATTGAAATGAATGAACATGACAATGTTAGGTCATTTCAATATGTCACCGCTGAGTAGAATTTAATTGGGTGCAACCCCATTATGAAAACAGAGGAACCCATCACCTTGTTCAATAAAAAATGCATTATGGGCACTGGGTTTCTAAAGAGATCCTTATTTTTTCTTAGGTATTTTGCAATGTGAGTCACATAGAGAACATTGCTGTTTTCTGCTATAGTGTCGTATAAAGGAAGAGTGTACTAAACACCCTTGAGAAATAGCTCTGTCTGTTATACCTTCTTGTGAAATATGTTTGATAGTTCAAAGGGAAAGGTACCACCAACTTTGCTCTGAATTGTGTGTGTGTGTTTATGAATTTTTGCCACAATTTATAGGTTTGTAGAATGACACACAATTTATAGGTAATTTTAACAAATTGGGGTTCCCTTGAAATCTTTTGAAAGTTTTGCTTTGAAGACAAAACCTCAACTTTGCTTTGAAATTTTTTTGAGGGGTGGGGTGGGTTGAGTTTCCGGAACTTGAAATTTAGCAGTAACTCTTAACATTAAGCGCATGTGCCTATATATGAAGAGCAAATTTCTAATAATGTGTAAGATAACCAATGTTAATTACTGTAATTTAATAATCAAAGGGAAATCTACTGCTTCATGAAGGCATGGGTGAGGGAATATTTATTCAGTCTTCAACTCATATACAGATGCAACACTCAAACATTTACAGGTTTTCTTAGAACACTTATCTATAAATATATAAAAAAAACAAACAGTCTACAAATATGTTTAATGCTGTTCTCTGGGGCTTACTCCCTAGTAAATGTGTAGAGAAATGCAGTCTATATTAAGATCTATTTAAAAACAACAACAACAACAACAACAACAACAACAACAACAACATTTAGTTGTGACTTGGTTCAGAGACAGGGAACCTGTGGTTGTATTGTTGAACACTAGCCTCCATTAGCCCCAACCAGCATAACTAATGGTCAAGGATGACAGATGTGCTAGTCCTGCAGCATCTGGAAGGCAACATGTTTTTCAACATTCCGCAAGTTACTTTCTTTTCTGCAGTTAGGAACATTGGTAAGCAACATGTAGGGTAACACTATTTGGTAAAGGATATGTAGAAAGTGAATGGATGGCAAGCTTTGGGTTTTGGCCCAAAATAAAACTGAATTCTTGGGTTTATGGCTGAACAAAGGATACCATTTAGGGAGGTAGGCATAGAAGGAGTAAACTCTGTATTTTTTCCATTGTACCTTGAGTTTGGAGTCTAATATCAAATTCTCCTCCTTACTATTAAGCTTTTGAATGCTTCATGGACCTTGGTGTTCCTCAAGCTGTAGATGAAAGGGTTCAGAAATGGTGTCACCACACAATAAAAGACAGACACTACTTTGTCCGAATCACGAATGTCCTTCACTGAAGGCCTCACATACATATAGATGACTGAGCCATAATATATTAATACTACACTAAGATGGGCAGTGCAAGTGGAGAAGGCTTTGTGCCTTCCTCCACTGGATGGCATCTTCAATATAGCCACAATGATGTTGACATAAGATACTATTATTAAGAAAAAGCAACCCAAAACCATTGAAGAAGTGAACACAAAGAAGAAAAATTCAATGAATGACTTTTTCCCACAAGGAAGAGTCAGCACTGGGGCAAGATCACAGAAGAAATGGTTGATTATATTGGGCCCACAGAAATTCAGCCTGGCAAGAACAATGGTTGGGGGCAAGGGAGCAAGGAAAGCTCCCACCCAACACCCAAGAATCAGCGATTTACAGACTCTATTGTTCATCACTGTGGTATAGTTCATAGGGTTGCAGATGGCTAAGAAGCGGTCATAAGCCATAAGCACCAGCAGGAAGTTCTCTGTCAGGCCCAGGAAGAGGTTGAAGTAAAGCTGTGTGAAGCAACCAACCATGCTGATCACTTTCCTGTCTTTTAAGAAGTCGAACAACATTTTGGGGATAGTGTTTGTCATGTGTCCAATTTCTATCAAAGACAAATGGCTTAGGAATAAATACATGGGAGTTTGGAGTTGCTGATGAAGCTGGACTATGGTCATAATTGTGACATTCCCACTTATGGTTAAGAGGTATGCCAAAAGGAAGAGTGACAGGAGAAATTTCTGGAGCCTTTGAGGATTAGAGAAACCAAGCAGGATGAATTCATTCACAGAAGTTTGGTTTTCTAAAATCATACCTCTATCTGTTAAAACATTAAAAACAAAAAAAGAAAGAAAAAATTAGGTGTGTATAAGAGATAAGTTTGATCACTTAAGCACTCACAATTATTCCTCTTGGCAGTGTTAACACTTCCGAGAGAGTTCACCCAGGGTTTCCACCCTTTTTTGCTAGGTCTGTCTCACTCTGTGATGGAAGAAAAACATCACTTAAAACTGATACCCTCCTGATAACCGCCCCCCAACCAAAAAATCCAGCACCCAAACTTTTAACAGCAGTTTGATTCAGCAGTTTGATTGTTATTGGATGCTAAAGGGTATTGTATCCAAGCTGTGAAGAGTTTGATTTGCTAATTGCTGCACATCAACCTGCAAAAACAAGTAAGTGAGATACACTAAAATAATATGGTTCATATCCAACAATCACACTTTATAAACTTGCATTTCAACATAGAGTTACCCCATAGCTGGATGGTACAATCACAAATGGTTCAAAGCTACTTGAGGATTATGCAGTTATATATAAGGAGCAGGGCAGGTTATGTGGGGTTACATTGCTGAATCAGTGACCTCACAGCATGATGGTGACTGTAAGAGCTTATAGGGCTGTGGAATCATATAAACAAAAAGCAGCTCCTTGGCAGGTGCAGGTATGGGTGACCCAAGTTTTACATTACAACACTAGGTAGTATGATTGTTTTGTTTCAGTTAGCCCTCTGTGAAGTAATCCACCCTACAAACAGTAGGGTGGATTACTTCATCTACACATCTACAAGCAGTCCCCTTGAAATCACCACTGTCCAGACTAACACATTTTGGTGCCTGAGCCTGAAATCTGAAATAGTGAAAATAATATAATAAGGAAGGTAATGAAATACATAATTAAGTAACTGACAATTTGCTGTCTGTTAACATTGCCCTCTCTCTATCACCTAAGCCAGAAGCCACAGTCTGCTGAGACATAGAATAACTAATGGTGCATTATTCCATGCCTTTTGATTATGGCCATAACCTTGGAGATTCTTTGAGTAATGGCCAACATTCAACTCTGGAACCTATTTTCAACATAAAGGGTTTGGGAACATGAAGCTTTTATGTCAGAGGCAGTATGCTTCTCAATACCAGTTGCTGAAAACCATAGGAGGGGAGAGTGTTGTTTTGCTCAGGTCTTCTTCCACTGTGAGAACAGGATGCTAGACTAGATGAGCCACATTGAACCCAAGGATCTCTGCATCCAAAGCATATACTCTACCACTCTAGAATGGCCCTTGCCTATCTTTGCCTTTGCCTATTTGAGCAGAACATCAAAAGACTTTCATGTAGGCTTGCCATACATCAGGAAAATTCCTGACATGTCCTGGTCTTCAGGTGTAAAAATAGCATCGGGGGTAATGTATGGCAACACAATGGAAAAAGCAGCAGAAACAGCTCAAAAAGCTTAAAATCAATTTTGGAGCAATCAACTAGAGACATCAAGCATTGCTTAGTCATGGTGCTGATGACCCCAAAAGTGTAACTTTCCTATAGTTCTCCACTCAAACAGAAAGATCTGCAAGTACCCTCTACTGGTCCCGACCATTCACAGACCATACATATCATTGCTCATATCCTTTTAAGGTCCTTGATATTATGAGAAATTATAGAAAGTGGCCTCTTGCTACATATTTTCAACTCTTACCTAATTTTCTTGCCCAATCTGACCCTTATTTTCTTCTCACTTTGAACTAAAATAATACTTAAAAGATGTTGAAATCAATCCTATCTACTGGATCCCCCTAAAACCAAAACTACAGGAGGGTCATCTTTACATGTTTCTCAGATACTAGATGAATGATCTGAGCACACACAAACCTTGTAACTATGGCAGATATCTGACGGTGCATTTAATTCCTTTCAGAAAATACTGCATACAAAGAAAAATAGAAGCTGAACTCAATAAATTGCTAAATATTGTTAAGTAAAAAATGAAAACAACTATTTCCCACTTGAAGAAAGGTGGAAGGAGTATAAATAGTCTAAAGTCCATCAGCATTGTTTGGCAATCTACTTAAAGCACTCTTAAAATGAATAAGGTGATTGTTTTATGATGTCCTTACTTTGTAGATGGTGTTTTCCTATTGGAATGCATGTTGTGCTTTCTCCCAGTAGTATTTTTTTTTAAAAAAAATATCTCTATATTTCCATGCAGAGCCACAATTGGCTCATGGGAGCCAATTTATGAAACATCCACCCATTGTGATTCACATAATGGATTTTTCTTTGTCTCTCTTGGCTTGTTATTCTTGTTATTAAGGAAATACTGAGAACCCTAATTCTGTCCAATTTCAGTGCCCAATCATAGTTCTATCCCAACCCATTTGCTTGGGTATTTTTGAAAGAATGTACAAAAAGTATGTATTAAAATTGTACTCATTTTTCTGAACCTTATACACTCTCTCTGAAGGAAATCAGCCCTGAGTGCTCACTGGAAGGACAGATCCTGAAGCTGAGGTGCCAATATTTTTGCCACTTCATGAGAAGAGAAGACTCCCTTGAAAAGACCCTGTTGTTGGGAAAGATTGAGGGCACAAGGAGAAGGGGATGACAGAGGATGAGATGGTTGGACAGTGTTCTCGAAGCTATGAACATGAGTTTGAACAAACTGCAGGAGGCAGTGGAAGACAGGAGTGCCTGACATGCTCTGGTCCATGGGGTCACAAAGAGTTGGATATAACTAAACAACTAAACAACAACTACAACACTCTTTTTACATAGAATGCAATTTTCCCCATTGCATTTTGGATTTCACTAAGTTGTATACTTTGCCTGGTTGATGTAGCTATAATATCAATATAATGCTGATTTATTTTAGCTTACATAAATGAAGTATTCTTTTATTGTGATTCATTATTTCTGGAATTTAGAAATGTCTCATGTTCTTTTGGTGGAATTAGCACACTTTGTTAAAACAAAAGAAGGATTCCCGGGATGGAATAAAATGGTTATGTTTTATTCATTCTTGTAAAATAATAAAATATATTCAAACAAACAACAAAATTTTTCAACAATCTATATCATATATATCTATATGATATTCAAGTATTTAGTTTGTTGCAATAAGAAATGATGGCATTTCAGTCACACATAATATCTGTATTAGAATTTGTATTTCTGGCATTTCTGGTTTTAAAAAATTGAGCATACCTTAATAGAATACTCTCTTCTTTACTATTATGCTTTTAAATGCTTCATGGACCTGAGTATTCCTCAAGGTGTAGATGAAAGGGTTCAGAAATGGTGTCACCACACAATAGAAGACAGATACTACTTTGTCTGTATTATGGATATCCCTTGCTGAAGGCCTCACATACATATAGATGACTGAGCCATAATATATTAATACTACACTAAGATGGGCAGTGCAAGTGGAGAAGGCTTTATGCCTTCCCCCACTGGATGGCATCCTCAGTATAGCCACAATGATGTTGATATAAGACACTGTAATCAAGCAAAAGCAACCCAAAACCATTGAAGAAATGGACATGAAAAAGAAAAATTCAATGAATGATTTCCCCCTACAAGGAAGAGTCAGCACTGGGGCAAGATCACAGAAGAAATGGTTGATTATATTGGGCCCACAGAAATCCAGCATAGCGAGAAAAATGGTTGGGGGCAAGGGAGCAAGGAAAGCTCCCACCCAACACCCAAGAATCAGCGATTTACAGACTCTATTGTTCATCACTGTGGTATAGTTCATAGGGTTACAGATGGCTAAGAAGCGGTCATAAGCCATAAGCACCAGCAGGAAGTTCTCTGTCAGGCCCAGGAAGAGGTTGAAGTAAAGCTGTGTGAAGCAACCAACCATGCTGATCACTTTCCTGTCTTTTAAGAAGTCGAACAACATTTTGGGGATAGTGTTTGTCATGTGTCCAATTTCTATCAAAGACAAATGGCTTAGGAATAAATACATGGGAGTTTGGAGCTTCCAATGTAACTGAACAATGGTGATAATTGTGATGTTCCCACATATGGCCAAGATGTAAGCCAATAGGAAGAGTGCCAGGAGAAAAGTCTGAAGCCTTTGAGGATTAGAGAAACCAAGGAGGATGAATTCATTCACAGAAGTTTGGTTTTCTGAGATCATACTGTATCTGTTAATGACCTTCAAAATAAAATTAATATAATATATTCTTAATAACAAGTAGCAAAAACCTAGCTTCAGACAGATATTAATAATATATGTTATGGTGTTTACACTCACAGGACAGCTGTGGATTACATTTGTAATGTAACAATAAGTTATTTTTCATCTATGTGTCATACCCTAGGGCAGGGGTAGCAAATATATTTCAGGCCAAGGGCTGCACTTCCACTTGGGCAACATTCACACAAAGAGTGTGAACATAGCATGAAAACATAAGAAGAACCTGCTGGATCAAGCCAGTCGTCCAACCAGTTCAGCTTCCTATTCTCACAGTGGCCACACAGATACCTGTGGGAAACCTGCAAGCAGGGTCCAAGCACAAATGCACTCTACCTTTCTGAGCTTGCCAGGAACTGGTATCCAGGAGCATACTGCCTCCTACTTGTAGAGGCGGAGGATAGCCATCATGGTTAGTAGCTATTGATAGCCTTATCCTCATTGAAGTTGTCCAATCCTCTTTTAAATCCGTCCAAGTTGGTAGACATCACTGCCTCCCATGGGAACGAGTTCCATAGTTTGAATATGTGTTGCATGAAGAAGTGCTTCCTTTTATCTGTCATGAATCTTCCAACATTCATCTTCACTGGATTTCCATAAATTACAGCCTTATGATAGAGGGAGAAAAATGCCTCTACCCACTTTCTCCATGCCATCCATAATTTTATAAACTTTTATGTTGTTGGGTCTTATTTACCTTTTCTCTAAATTAAAAACTCCCAAATGCTGTAACCTTTTCTCATGGTTTAGTCGCTCCATCACCTTATTTTATTTGGTTTCCATTTCCAGAACCTATCCCAACTATACTGTCTCATTTAGAGGTGATGACCAGAACCTTACATGTTGTTCCAATGAAATCAAACCATTTATTTGTAGAACAGCAGTTTTATTTTCATTTTTAAAATAATAGTCCCTAGCATGGAATTTGACTTTTTTATATCTTCCACACACTGGGTTGTCAACTTCATTAAGTTATTCAATTTCACTACAAAGTCTCATTCCTGGTGAGTCACTGCCATTTCAGGCCCCATAAGTGAAATTAAAATTCCTCCCTTCCCTGACATATATCACTTTACTCTTGTTTATGGTGAATTGCATTTGCCATCTTACTGCGTATTTACTCAGTTTGGATAAGTTAGAGCTCTTTGCAGTCCCTTTTTGTTTTAACCATCCTGAAAAATAAATTATTCATACCCCAGACACAAAGATCTCAGACAAGTCTCCCCTCTGATTTAATTCTAATTAGGTTTGATGTGAATGTCAGTACTTCTTGATATGCAATTGGATTGTACGTCCATTAGTACTGATTTTAATTGATATGGGCTGCACTCCTGCTCCTTTCATACATAGTAAGCAAAATGCAGAAGGACCGCAGTTCACCATAGAATACAGAAAAAGCTGCTGATTTACAGCACAATACTATGCACATCTTTGCAGAAATAAGTCCCATTGAGTTCACTGGGGCCTACTCCCAATTAAATGTGTATAGGATTGCAGTCTCAGTGGGGAAACCTGTTTTTAGGAAAACAAATGAATGACTGAGAGCTGTTTTCTGATGATGCTCAAAGTTATTAACACTCTACCAAATTTATTCCCCATTCCAACTCTTGCTACATTGTACTTTTACCTGGGGTCTTCTGCATGCAAGACATGTGCCCTGGGACTGTGCTATGATTCAGACCTCTCCTTATCAGTTTTTTACTTGAGCAAAACACCAAGATGCTTTCAAAAAGACATTTCAAGTGACCATTTCAAAACAGAATTCAACTGGAAACAACATGCAGTGTTTAAATGCCCATGTTCTGAAGACCCTGAGAATGTGACCTTTTTATATTCTTCTATTGAAGCAGAAAGATTTGCAAGTACTCTATTCCAGTGTGGGCCATTTACACTCCATAGTTTTTGCACAGATTTGTTTTGAGAGAATCTATTAAGGGTCCTTAGGGCAATGGGCAAGATGGCCCATCGCTATATGTTCCCCCAACAAAACAAAAAAAATCTTACCTTTTTTGTCAGTGTGCCAAAGGGATTTTCTTGCCCAAGTTAGTCATTGTCTCCCTCTCAATATGATTTTTTTAAACAAATACCCAGGACAATTCGTCCTGCCTTAATTTCTAAAAGAACCATGGGAGGTTCACCTATACACCCTTCCTCAGCTGTCTCCTAGATAATCTGAATGCACACACACATCATAAGTACTGCAGATATCTGAAGATGCATTTAATTTCTCTCAAGAATAGAAAACTTAGCATGGAAGGCAAGAAATAAGTTTTATTCTAAAAACAATTACACCAAGTATCACTGTGAAGCATTAAAAATACAACTATTCTTAATCTAAAGAAAGATGGCAGAAACCCAGGTTGTCTATAGTTAGATCATCCATTAGTATTGCTTGGTGATCTTCTTGACTTCTAAAGCAACATTGTGAGGTAACTATTTATACACTGATTCTAATGCAACAGGGTCAACAACACCATTGATGTTGTTTTCCTATTAATGTATGGCCTGTTATTTCTCAGTAGGACTGGTTAATGTTTTCATTTCCCATAGAGATTCCCCTTTGGCCCATGGGACCCAATTTATGAGATACCAATCTCATAATGATTTCCTTTCCTTGAAATTGTTGTTATAAGAACTTGGTGCTGGTACATTGGAAATAACTTATTTCAATTATCCCCTCACAATTCACATGCCTCACATCAGAAATGACAGCATATGATTCTCAGTGTTTAGTGACAGTAAGATAGAATAAATAAACATGATCAGGTATCTGGAAATAACATGTAGACTTGAGAAATGTTGATGAACCTCATGACTTTTGGGGTCAGAGTAAAGACCAGAATAAATGGGTGATAGATGGACGTATGTACAATTTAGTTGCCATGTTTAGCAGTTTTGACTGATTCATGTTGATGTGTATGCATGGGAAGGGAAAGTGAGTAACTTCACTGTATTTTCCTTCCTTATTTTCAAAATATATTTTGAAATTAACACAAACCTAATCTGAAAACATATAAATACATTTCTAGAACTTGCCTTTTTCATGATACCCCCCCCCCCCCATTTTTGCTTTATGCTTTATTCTGGAAGATGAGCAGATATGCTTTATTCTGGAAGATGAGTTTAGGGTCAAAACAGAGGTTGATTTCTGATGAGAAAATGAAGAAGATGCCACAAAGATGATACTAGTCGGATTTCCTTATGAGATGCCCTTTAGTGTTAAGACTAGGTTTTAAAATGACAATATAACATTTTGGAAAAAAGATACAGCCAAGTAAACCTGCAGCAGAGGCTAAGATGGAGAAGATCTCCACAGCTACCATGTATTTCCCTTTGGCGCTGAGGTAAGTTGGAACAAAGCAGACCCAAACACTGCAAAACACCAACATGCTGAAAGTGATAAATTTAGCTTCATTAAAACTATCTGGCAGGTTCCTTGCAAGGAAAGCTACCAGAAAACTGATAATGGCTAAAAGGCCCATGTAGCTGAGGACACAATAAAACATAGTGACTGATCCTTCATCACACTGAACTATGATCTGTCCACTTTCAGAGTGCATGTCTAAGCTCGGGAAGGGAGGGTTTGCTCCTAACCATACAGTGCAGATTACAAATTGGCCAAGGAAACAGAACAGGACAATGGAGTTGGCTACTCTTTTCCTCAGCCATTTCCTCATATTGCTTCCTGGCTGTGTGGCTTTGAAAGCCAGGACCACAGTGATGGTTTTGGCCAGCAAAGAAGAAACAGCAGCAGAGAAGATGAGCCCAAATGCTGTTTGTCGGAGAAGGCAGGTCACTTTCCTTGGCCTACCAATAAAGAGCAAGGGGCAGAGGAAACAAAACAGGAGAGAGACAAGCAGAATGTAGGTGATATCTCGGTTGTTGGCTTTGACAATTGGAGTGTCTTGATGCTTAATGAATATTTGAAGTATCAGAGCAGTGACTAAAGACAACATGAGGGAACAGGTAGCTGAAGCCATTCCCAAAGGTTCTTCATATGAGAGGAAGTGAATTACTTTTGGAATGCATTGATTCCGTTCTTGGTTGGAGCGTTGCTCATTTAGACATCTGTCACAATGATCTGCATCTTTTAAAAGAGTAGAAACTGTCAGTGATGTAAGATACCAGGTGAAATCAAAGTAGAATCAGGGAACAAGGATTTTGTGGGCAAAGCCCATGAGAAATGTATGTAGAGCAGGGGTAGCCAATATTCTAGATATTGTTAGAATACAGTTCCCGTCATTCCCAGCCAGCATGACCAATGGTCAGGGATGATGGGAGCTGGAGTTCAAATATATCTTGACCACACCACCTTAAGTAGCCCTGATACAAAGTTTTTAATATTTAGTTGTTTTTAATATTTAGTTGTTTTCTTTTTGTGGGGAGGGGCTTTCAGCTTCATTGCTGCTAGGCTTGCTGAATTTTAACTTTGTTGCTTACCCAGAGGAATAAGTTGGCATTCATGCACTTCCCTTCTTCAGGCTATAACTTATGGTAGTTTGTATGAAGATTTCTCTTTTTAAAGTCAGATTTACAGTGCTGGGAATGGCAATACATCATCATGCAGTCTCATTCTCAGGGGCATCCCAGCCAAATGTTATGGAGCCTGGGCATTTTCTTTCCATCACCCTAACTCTTGCCTACTTGTCCACACACCTTCGCTTCATGCAAACTGGGTTGCGAAGTGGAGAAAGAAATTTCACCCAGCCCCATACTTAGTACTGAAAGAACTATGGGACTCCAGGACTTTCCTACCTGTCTGGTTAGAAATCATCCCTTCTGGGCATGGAGTGCAATCATAGCAGCAGACTTGTTTACCCTCCTGAACTCTCTGGCTGTATCCAGGATGGCAGCTTTCAGAACACACAGAACGGGGCAGGGCCTAAATAGAAAAATAAGGTGATTAAAGTATTGTTGGTGGAGGATGCTAATCCTTCACTTGGGGTAGATAGGTGTAATCCTGTGAATAGTGACATAGGGAACACCAGAGACTATTGCACTAGTTGTATTACATTCTTACCCCTGACTCAAATAAAGGTCACACTATTTACTGGCATATGACTAAGGAATGACACATCACAATTCTGTTGGGGGCAAATTTATCCATGCTATCCTTCCTTCCTTCTATTATTTTCATATTTAAATAAGAAAAGGAAGGGGGGAAATCACTGAAAGTGAAGAACGAAAGAAAAATTTAAAAATACTAATAAAAAGACAACAACAACAAAACACTATAGGTTATTTTGTGGACATAGTAACCATCAGAACATGCATCTTAAGTTAAAAGTATGAATTCATATAAACCCTCTAGATGTCGAAGTACGTATTCAAGTGAAATTGATGTCTATAGAAAATATGCTCAAATGTGATTCCCTCACACCATTGTATAATAGATGGTGGGCATTCAAGGGCACATTCTAGTGAGGCAAAAACTCTAAAGGAGGGTACAAAGCAGAGGAAATAGGAGTGTGGCTTAGTGAGAGTCCCAAGTGCCAGTTGCAGGGGGTTAGAGGCTCCCCAACCTTTCTAGATATCTGGGGGAACTTCTTACACTGCTGATGTCTCCTCTTGCATGTGGGTGGTGCAGAACTTATGGCTTATGAAGCATGACACAACGACTTTGTTATTTGTGCATATAATATTAATGACTAAAATAACCCACCTTGTTGAACCAACTGTTCCAAGTTATTGCATTATCTTTAATGATAAACTTCTTGTGTACTGATGTATGGGAGTCCATTATTCCAATTTTAGCTCGAATGAGGGATCCATTAGGGAACACATAGCAATTCACAATATCATATCCAGTTGTAGACTCCTGGTGCTCATTAAAAAATATCTCTTCCCCAGCACTATTGTTAAACCTGATGTTTCTTAACATATGGTGTAGCTTTTTTTAAAACAAAACCAAACAATCACATCATATGGTAGGGATTGTTGGAGAAATCTTAGAGCCTGGAGAATGATCAAGGATGATGGGATTTTCAGTTCAAATTAGGGAGGGCATCAAGTTGGGCAAATTGACTTTGGTCACATCATCACCATCAGGATCAGCATCATCTATCAATAAAAGAATAATAAATATTGAAACATGTTACCTGCTGCTGCACATTCCTCAGTCCGAATCTGCTTCTTTCCCCCAACTTTATGTGCTTGGAGGTGGATAAGTGCATTTCATGTAAAACATGTGCTATGACATGAACAGCATTGTAGGCACTATAGCTCTGACCAGACATGCTCATTTCAAACACAGCTCCTGGCAGAGACTCCAGGTGTTCCTCTGTTGAACATCTTATCTCACTGGTCCTATCAGAGTAGATAACTCCACAGTGAAATACTTTCTTGTAGAATTCTTTCATGAACACGTCTTTTGGATGATATCGCTGAGGATTAAAGGCCTTAAGAAAATCTTGGAAACCTGGCACAACAGTTGTGTGAATTGCGAAAGCCAGAGCACCATGGAAATGTTTTAGAGACCAGAAACTCTGAGAGTCCACTGCAGTAAAGTCCCACTGGGCATTCATGATCCAAACTTTCCCTACGAGAGCCATTTGAGCACCTTGAAAATTCACATCTATCCAGAAAGTAAATAGGATTAGGGATTGGGAATCCCCACATACAACAACCACATTGGCTTTGGTTTGAGAGAATGTGTGATACATTTTTGCCTCTTCCTTTTCTATATCTGTGTCACTGACAGAGGTTATTGCCAAGATACTATGAGTGAAAGCCACGCAGAGATTATGCTGAGTGAGCAATCCCTTCAGAGTCTGAACAAAGGTTTCTCCACTGTGATCATCTGGGGCAATGAGACCAACCCATTTCCATGAGAAATGCAGGAGTAACTGGATTACCCCTTTAATCTGCATGACTTCATTTGGTACCATCCGATAGAAGAAAGGGAATCGGGTTTTATCACTTAGCACTGGATCAAATGAACCATAACTGAGCTGGAGGAGAACACAGGCCACATGTAAGGTGTTGATTTAAAATTCTTTATCTGCAGTCCTTCCGGAAACAGTATTTCCCATCCAAATAACTGTAAGGCAAAACTGGATGAGGTGCTCAAGATCTGTATTAGCAGAATGAGGGTTTAGAAGTTGCTGTTAGCATTTATGAAAATATATAGGTTTTCTATTGTGTGTGAAGAGCATCTTTAAGAGTAAGGCGGGAGGGGGCATTAAAAAAATAGAAGCAGGAAAGGTGCAGTAACTGGGAAGCGCTCAGAAAGACATGTCCTGAGATCAAAACATTTTGTTTTCAAGGAGGACTAGAGACTTACTCCCCCCCCCCCCCCCATGGAAGCTCAGAGATCACTTCTTTGCCACTTGGCCTAATTTTATTTTATACACAAATGCAGTGGCTCAGAAGCATCAGGTACTACAGGTCTATGTAAGTGTCAGCATTGGCTACAGTTCAAGATTACTTTTTACATTCTTTTTTGAAATAATAATAATAATAAAATGTTTTCATTTAGACCATGGAACCCTTTGTAATTATGGGCCACACATTCTTTGCCACTCGGTATGATTAGTTATTGACTCAGTAGATCACATAGCTGCATTACGTTACAATTGTGTCAACTAATCTTTTTGAAACCTTTTTTAATTTCACTTATTTCTTTTATATCTGCCTGTCATTATTAAAACCCAATGAAAGTTTTTGAAAAGAAAGAAAGAAAGAAAGAAAGAAAGAAAGAAAGAAAGAAAGAGGCTCAAGGGCATCCATGGGTTGGTGATCCCTGTATTAGACATTACTAGTGAATACCCATAGATGAAGCATACTACATTGATAGCTTTGGAGTTACTCACTAGTACAAGCACTCACTAGTAAAGCCTTACCTGTAACAACAAACAGAGAAAGTTAGCCACATAAACATATTCACTACTGGAACTGGAAAAGACTAAAGTTAATTAGGTTGGTCTTATATTTAACAAAATCTAATATATAGTATTTAAGTATCTATAAATGTAAAATATGGCTGGCAAAGATTTGCAGGTTCAAAAGGTCTTCCTGAATAATACCATGTTTAGAAGATGCCTGAAAGCAAACTGGGATTATATCTGCCAATCCTCTGTTGCAAAAGAGTTGCACAGGGCCATTTCGATGGGTTTGATGGAACATAGTCACTGAATGTTCAGAAGGTACCATCTTCAGTCCTGTGCATCTAAAGTTCAAGTGACTCATGACAAACACCTCTTTAAGAATTTGCTGAGCTGCTGCCACTCAGAATAGACACAAAAGATCAATAGCTGGTTCATTATATACACATGGGCATTCACACAGGAATTTTGAGCGGGAGGCAAGATTGGGGGAGCAATGCTGGAAAAAAGGATAAAGCTAATTTCTCACACACAAGGATAATCATGTCTACATTTTGTTTCACATCTCAGGTTCTAAAAATACTAGAAAATCTCTCTCTCTCTCTCTCTCTCTCTCTCTCTCTCTCTCTCTCAACAAAGGGCTCATCAAGAATTGACCTCACCTTACCACTTTCCCCCAGAGAAAACTTGATCTTTATCACTCAACTGGAGCAAATGTCAGACAGGTTTTCTCTGGATTAACATTTGCTCCAATTTATCTCCCAGTAAAAGTGGTAAAGCAAGAGCAAAACCAGTCACACCTGCGCCTAGAAAGTGTGGGACAAGCAGAAAACTCGAACTCATTATTTCTTGGCACGTGACAAAGTGTGGATGAGTGGAAAGCTGGGAATCTGAGGATAATACTTTACCATGGAGGAGGGATTGTTCCCTATGGACATTTATGTGCAAAAGAATGACACATTGTTCATAAATCAAGAAACCATACTCAGGGGGAGGGGAGTTCTCACCCACAGCTTGCCCTCTGAGTCCAAGTAGGGGCTTAAATTGCAAGACATGTAAGACCATGAATCCCAGTGTTAACTTCTGTTGACTCAAAATGGTAAGGAAACAAAAAAAAAAAATATGAAACTGGCCCTTTGATCTCTAATGTAATATTGTATGTTGTTAATTTCAAAGGGTTTTGATTTTGTGCAGATCCATGGCATTTGTTTTGCCAGAAGAAAGTCTGGCTAGCTGTCTAGCTATCTCCATGTATCCATCTCTAGCCATCTCCATCACTTATCTTTTGTAAGGTCTGCTAAGGTAATTATAAGCACAAGCATATATATAGTTGCAATGAATCAAGTGAAAAGAGCTAAAACATCCAGGATGGGGGAGGAAAATATAGTGAAAATTTTGCAAATGTTCTTGAAAGCCTTGCAGGTTGTTTGCTTACATGAAATTCTGTTTCAGCCAATATAAACAATATAAAAAAAACCATGTGTTTGGGTGTATACATACAAATAGCAGCAACACATATAAAATGTGCACAAAGAAATGAGGGTGAATGCTTATTATCTTGCAATCAGAATGAATGCTCAATTAAGACTGCAAATCTAACCTTTACAGTGCTTTGTCTAAGCAAATCAGGATGAATGTTTAATAAATGAATCATTTTGATGAATTAATAGTCCTCTGAAAGTACATGACCCCTCTTCCCAATCCAAAAGTCCATACCTGAGCCATTTTGTAGGTGCTCGCAATATTTGATATTTCAATGGAGTTTTCAGATGCAAGTCCCCCAACAATCGCCAAGACACTATTCTTTGTATCACAGTTATAATTATTGGTCCTAAGACCTCCTGATGTGAGCAACTGCATTGTTGTGAAATAAGTGAGTCTTCCATCGCAGAAGTTGTCAAGTAGACGGAAACCCAGGGTGACATTAGGTAAAAGCTTTGGATTCTTGTTGACTTCAATAATGGCAAACCAAAAAGCCAGGAAATGTTGGATATTCTTAGGTAGTATCCTACAACATGGATTGGACTGATAGTTACAAATTTTTCAGCTGGCAACTACTTAAAGAAAAAATGTGAGACATGCCAGTACAGTATTTCTAATGCGTGTTTCCAATGAAAGAGGCAGAACTAAAAATATGAGATTACATTGACCATGCAACCTTAATTGCATTCAAATGTGAACATCAAAGTGTAATGACATTTGCATACGTATATAGTTTTGAGTTATTGAATTGCTAGTATAAGTATTCAATAAACAATGAGCCATAAAAAATTATATTTTTCTTATTCATTGCACAAAGTCTCAAAATTTCACTAAACCCCCCCCCCCCCCCACGCCGAAGTAAATGCTTTTCTAGTGTTCAGTTTCCTTGGAATGGATGTCAGCTGAGACTGTAGTGTCTTTGGGATATACACATAAGATGCAACATGAACATAGGTGTGCATTAACAACCAAAACCATATTGCTTCTTCCATTTGGATCCAGCACAGATGGCAGCATAGCAACCCCTGCTGGTGCCTGGGGTGGAGCTTTTTTTAAGAGATCAGCCAAAGTTGTTTAGCTTTTTGAAGGATGGTCAGTGGCTCTGCCATTCTCTTTCTGAGAATATTTGCATGTAGATTTTGGCATACTCTCTGAATCAGCTATCATATTAAAATGATTTCTATTTCTTTTTTAAAAAAAATATGAACCAGAGAATTATAGGGCATCTTCATGTGATTAAGCCCTTTGAAAATTAAATAGATAATAAAAAATAGATACCAATTAATTTTTGAAACACGTGTGCAGGTGTGGGGTGAGGGGCTTTTTTGTATTTATTCAAATGTAGCCAAGGACATTTTTATATTTCTAAAAAATGCATAGTGCTTACCTTGTCAGATAAATACCAGCATCAGCAGCAGATTCCCGAAAGCTGTTGAATTCAAATGCAGCTATACGGAATGAAAAAACACCACCAATAGTATGACCCCCTCGCTCATATTTCTCAGACATTACCAGATCTCTTTCTGAAGTGTGGCTACATATCATACTTTGCTGAACTGTGTGAGGAGTTAGGAGTAGCAATAGAAGGAGTAGCATAACTGTTTTGTAAACCAGCAAAGCACTTCACCCAACAATGGCCAAAACTGGATAGAAGTCTCTAGCACACAGAATTGCAACCTAAGCTACAGCAGACCTCCCAGAGAGAAGCCTTTTCTCTTTCCAAGCTGAACTTACTCATTTGTTGAAACTGGTGCCTCATTTAGCCTAATGTCATGACCTATGGACTGCACAGCACTTTTTCCTTCAGTGAACTAGCTACAGGAGTGAGGTTAATAGATCATTTAACTGCAGCATAGCACCAAAGTCAAAGCAAGTAATAGTCTACCAATATCTGCAACAGTGTAGTCAAACTGAGACGCACACACACATCTCCAACCAATACTGGTTCTTTAGACCACAAAAATCTTAGATAGACAGTATCAACACTGTCTTTTCCCACAGTCTTGACAATGTATTTCAAATGCCTTATTTATACAGGTTAACAGTTGGCAGGTATTGTATCAAACACACGCAAAATATTTTGCAAGTAGCATCTGTGTATCCACAGGGCCTCAGAAAGCAGGTGGCGGGGAGAGAAGCAATTATTTCAATAATTGCAGGGGTGGCAATACTCTCCCAACAATTGTGCTTCCAGGTATAGCAATGTAGCTGGAAAACATATCTGCAAAATCTCAGCTGTACTGTGCTATACTTTTTTGCTTTGAAAGGGAAAAAAATAGTGTAAGGCATAGGATTGGTCTTGTGAAGGGAAGCTGAGAAAGAAACGTCCTGGGATCAGAATATCTGCCTTGTGCTTTACCATATTAGAATTGGCTTTAGGACATGGATCTAAGTCTACCATGTGCTTATGGCTTTTGGGTGGGGGGGGGGGACACTTGCAAAATTAAATGTGATTTCCTCTTCAGTTAGAGAGAAGCTAACTGATTATTGCTAATGTTAATGACTCACAGAAGCAATCCATAGATGTCCCTGAAGTGCTCAGAAGAGTTTGTTCATTTGCTTATTTATATTCTGCCATTGTGCACTATGATAACTTAGATTACTCACTGAAGAAAGCCAACTGCTAATGGAGAGATATTTGATTCCATTGTCATTGTGGGACCCTTTGCATAAATCAGTCCATAATATAACTAGCAAAGCTGTGCACCCTTTCCATTCTTGGGTCACATACACAGTTTCACACACCTATAGCATGCCATATAGTACTCTCTAGTACTATACAGAGTAATTAAGAAGTACAGACAGGGATCCCCAACCTCGCCCTGCTTTGGAGAAGATATTTATTTTGCATTTATTTTTGTAGTTTACGTGTTCGGAGGCACCCCGCTGCATTCCAAGAATCATGATCTCCATTCCATCTGCATTTACAGTGGTGTCCAAACTTTTTTCAAAGAGGGCCAGATTTGATGATGTGAAGGGCCAACCAAGAGGCTGACCAAAGTTGTTGAGCTTTTACCCCAGGAAATAACTGCCACAGGGGGCTGGATTAAACCGACTGGCAGGCTGGATTAGGCCCCCAAAACGGACTTTGGACATGCCTGTCTTACAACAAGCATTCACTACTGGGTGGTGGTTGGCATGGTTTTTGCTGGGAATTTTTGCAAGTGTTGCCTCCTGGGAACATCACAATTACCTCCCGGGGCTCAGTTCCCTGCCTAACTGTTGTCTGAGAAAACCCTCACGAATGCTACCCACTATTTCATTCTTCATCAGCTCCATTTCTCCCATACACTGGGCCTAATGTGCCACAAAAGGAGAGTTCAGAAGTTTCCCTGAACCTGGAATCAAGTCATTAAACAACTTGTGCTTGTGCATATATAAACAAAACTACCAGTGGATTTAAAATTCAAATCTTATTTTTCTCTCCAGATGCTCTTCTATGTAAATAGCTGGAACAAACTGAAATAAACTGAGTTCTAGTACTAAGTTACCCAAAACAACTATGTAATGAAGTCTACCTCAGATTTTTTGAATTTCATATATAGGCATTTCAAAATATTTGATAGTTGAGTGAATAATGTATCACAGTAAAGGTATATAGCAGCTAGCAGATATACTAAACAATAAATAGTGGTAACTATTGATCACAGAGTTCTAATATTTATTTATTTAATTTATAAAAGCATTTATATACAGCTAAATCACAAAACATATCAAAGTGATTTACAACACGAGAAAGGTAAAAACAATACAGTACAATAAATGCATTTTTAATTAAAAGAAAAAAGAGAGTCATGCAATATCAGTAATCTAATCTGAAGTTTCCAGTAGTCTAAATTATGTAGTGCAAGAAGTTCTCCCCCCTCTAAGTGAAGAAGTTACACATGACCCCCTAATTAATATAAACTATACCTGAAAAGTTGAAATCTTGTGGATTATCTAATAACAACAGACAATTGAAAGGAAACACCCCCCCCCTTCATTTAATTTCACCTTCATGTTTTCTATTTAAAAACCATTATCCCAACTTTGGGTTATTCTTTGAGTAGACTGCATGCTTAATAAAAAGTGACTTGAGGGCATCTTTCACCTGCTGATTTCTCAGACTGAAGATGAATGGACTCATCAGGGGTGTCAGCACTGTATTGATCAAAGATACCATCTTATTAATTGATGGGTTGCTGCCTGAGGGCCGTACATACATGAAGATGCAGCTACCATAGCCAAGACTGACAATAATAAAGTGGGAGGAACAGGTGGAGAATGCCTTGTGGCGCCCAGAGGCAGACGGGATCTTGAGAATGGTTTTTATTATGTAAATGTAGGACACCACTGTGAAAATTAAGGATCCCATCACTGTGACTGAGGATGAGAAGAAACTCAGTAGCTCCACAAGACTAGTGTCAGCACAAGCCAGCTTCATCAAGGCTACACTGTCACAGAAAAAGTGATCAATATTATTGTTGTTACAGAAAGGTAGATTTATAATCAGGATGGTGGGAAAGATGGTAGCCAAAAAGGCAACAGTACAAGATCCGAGGACTAGCCATGGGCAGAGCTGAGTACTCATAATTGCTGTGTAGCGCAATGGGTTGCAAATAGCCACATAGCGGTCGTATGACATGACTGCTAATAGGACAAAGTCACTGCTTCCTAAGAAGAAGAAGAAATAGCACTGAGAAAGGCAAGCTGGGTACGAAATTGTTGTGAAGCCTAGCAGAAGACTAGCCAGCACCTTTGGCACTACAGTGGTTGTAATTAAAATCTCTAAGCAGGAAAGATTCCATAAGAAGAAGTACATGGGTGTGTGTAGGTGATGATCATGAATGATGATCATGATGATCATGAGGTTTCCAGATACGGTGAGCAGGTAGCATGCAAGGAGGATGACACCCATGAGATGTTCCAGCCGATGCAGTTCTGGAAAGTTAAGGAAGATGAAGTCTGTAATAACAGTTTGATTCTCTGTCATGTTTTCAAGGATTCCTGAGAGAAAGAAGTAGAACTGGTGGGTGGGAGGGGGCATTATTTATTATAAGACCTCACAAAAGTAAAACGATACAAAAATAAAAATAAAATAAAATACCACGGAGTGAAATACAATAACATATAATAACATAAAATGACAACTTGCAACTTATTTTTTTCGGGCACATAGATAATATAGCAAGGGATAAAAAAAAAGACAAAGAGAGGTAAGCCTGGTGACAGGACACACTCAAGGAAACACAACATAATCGTATGTTCATGTTTGTTGTTAAAGAATCATATTTAAAATTAATATTCCTGGAAGGCAAAATGAATATGTATGTTTCTGTGTGTGTGTGTGTGTGTGTGTGTTTCCTTTTTCTTCCAAGAGGGGAAATGGAGAAACAGAAGGTGAACTGAATAACGAAAAAGGGAAAGGCAGATGAACAGCTGAGAAGCATAAAGTTGCCTGCATGGAAAACAGTGTTTTATTGAACTACGAGGGTAGAGGTACAGCTCGGTGGTAGAGCA
The DNA here is from genome assembly GCF_965112155.1 of Podarcis liolepis. Taxonomy (NCBI): domain Eukaryota; kingdom Metazoa; phylum Chordata; class Lepidosauria; order Squamata; family Lacertidae; genus Podarcis; species Podarcis liolepis. Next base: position 25,895,559 of record NC_139573.1, on the reverse strand, counting down.
AATGTTTTGCATGCATTAGGTCCTAGATGCAATCCCTGGAATCTTAAATAGATTTGAAAAGGGATCTGGCTGAAAAGCTGGAGAGACGCTATGTTCCAGTGTAAAGGTTTGTAGTGGGGTTAGGGTTTTTTTGTAAGAATATGCAAGTTACTGAATCAGTCACTGCGAGTTGATAAGATTTTGCTACCTGTAGTGGCACCCAAAGGCTCTCCTCCTGCTAGCCTTATTTTACCTTTGAGACCTATATCCCCACTGTAGAAGGACGTGTGGCCTCCACAGTCACTTATGGACACACTGTTAAGACTGTGTCCATGGAAGACAATTTTACTTGGCTACGAGTGATTGCCAAAGAAGGAGGAGGAGGAGGAGGAGGAGGAGACCTTTGAGATATTCATTGATGTCCTTAACTATCCATATCCTTTATTAATGCTGCCCTTATATTCATCCCTGCATTATGTTACTTTATCCTGCTGTATGGAGGCTGCATATGGGTCTTCCTGCGGGGGGATTAAAAAAAAATTCTATTCAGATAAAAAAACCGAACACTCAACACCCAACCCACTTTGCTAAAAAATATTTTAAAAATAAATGTATTTGTAACTGACATAATATCACAGAAGATTTTAATTTTTATAAGGCATTTTGTGACTCACATAAATCATGCTCCGTGCTTCACAGGTGTTCTTTTACCATTAAACCAAATCTTCAGCAAAAAATAATCAGCTGCATTTCCAGGCGATACATTCTAAAGATGCTTGGGGACACAGAGAGATCAGAGGAATATTCATTTGTGTTCCTGCCATTGCTGTTGTAGAATTGGATTTGATCTTTTTGGAACCTCACACACTTCAGAGGTACTCCAGAATAAGCTGTTTAATAGCTTATTCAGTCAATAGAAAACCGCTTGTTCAGATGACCTCCCTGGTGCACATATGATAACTGACCTACAAAGGTTTCATATTCTTTCTAAGAGTAATTTCAGATGGTGCTAAATATTCTCTTGCTTTCACTCAGCTACTACGGCTCACCAAACGATCCTTTAACAACTATACCCTTCCAGCTGATTAAATAAAATTTGTTCATAAAATGATTCTCATGAGACTGTCAGAATCACCACAGGGACTAAATAAAATGTTATGCAATACACTAAGATCTGATGTGCAACATGTTCCATTAAAATTAATAGGATTTTAACAGCATAGTCCTATGTATGTCTAGAGATAAGCCCATCGGAATGTGCATAGCAGGGATAGGGGACATTTTTCAGTATGAGGGCCACATTATCTTCTGAGCAACTTTCCAGAGGCTACATGCTGAATCAGTTGGTTCTGAATCAGCTGATTTCAGTTCAGGATTTGGGCTTTGGCTGAACGCAGTGCACAACCCTACAATAAACAGGTCATCTGGAAGCAACCTTAGTCCTAAAATATTCATTTAATTTTGACTTGGGTTTAACATTGCAATCCCACCACATTTCCCCCCCTTGTCTTTTTCCTCTCTTGGAGTTTTTAAAATTAATATACTGTATTTAAAGTGCTTCTCATATTTCCATGACTGCTAACACAATAAGATCCAACCAAGAATTTATTAATTGATTTATTGTGGCTAAAATATATTGTCTTCAACATTTCTACCCTTATTTTTTGTTTTAAACAAAAATACAAGAGATGCTTTACAAACAATAGAATATCATCTTTTTGTTGGATGGTTCCATTATTACAGATTCTACAGAACATCTAAAAACAAATTTGAGAGAATATAGACATACAAATTTAGAACATTTTTAATAATAATTTTAAATATGTTTTGTTTGTCGTAAAGTCTAGGATGCTGTGATGAAGAAGAAATTTGGGTAAAATCCATGATCGGTCATAAAGCACATTGGGCAGCCTCAGGCCATTTACTTTTTCTCAACCTAAACTACACCACAAGGCTACCGGGGTGGGGGGATTAAAGTGAGAACCTTGTATCCTACAATTATCACCTTGAAGAAAATTAAGGGGTGTGGGTGGAATAAATGTAAATTTACAGCCCTTTTCAATCTCCTTCTTTTCTTTTCTTTATGTACTTGTTAACTGAGTCCCTAAAAACTTCCTGGACTTTCTGGTTTCTAAATGTAAAGATAATGGGGTTGAGCAAGGGTGTCACTGCAGTTGTGACCAGAGAGGCAATTTTGTTGAAGCTCATAGAATTGGCTTGGGAAGGCCTAACATAAATGAAGACAGAGGTGCCATAGCCAATTGTAACCACGGTGAAATGGGAGGCACAAGTTGAGAATGCCTTCTGCCTTCCTGTGGCAGAAGGAATCCTGAGAATGGTGTTTATAATATAAAAGTAAGAGATGAGTGTCAGTAAAAGAGAACCCAGAAGAATGGGAAGTGAGACGAGGAAGTCAATAAACTCCACAAGGCTGATGTCAGTACAGGCTAAGTGAAGCAAAGGGGCACTGTCACAGAAAAAGTGATCGATCACATTAGGGCCACAGTAAGGCAAGCCTAACTTCATCACCGTGGGAACAAGTATGGAGAAGAATCCACTCATCCAGGAACCTACAACAAGATTGACACAAACCTTCCCACTCATGATTGTGCTGTAACGAAGTGGGTAGCATATAGCTGCATATCGATCATAGGACATCATAGCCAGTAGAACATATTCAGAGGTGCCAAACAAGAAATAGAAATATGACTGACCCAGGCACCCATAGAAAGAGATGGATTTCTTTTCCAGTAGGAAGTTCTGCATCATTTTGGGCACCACTGTCAGAGTTGAACAAATTTCAATGACAGACAAGTTGCAGAGGAAGAAATACATGGGGGAATGTAGGCGGTAATCAATTATTATAAGAGTTATGATTATGGTGTTCCCAATCATTGTTGCCATCAGAATGATGAAGAATATCAGAAAAAGGAGGATCTCTATTTCCCAAGGATTTGGAAAACCAGTTAGGATGAATTCAGTTACATGTGTTGCATTCTTCCTTTCCATGTTTCATCATATTTATCTCTCCACCTAGATAACGAGAAAGCATCTTGTTACAAATGGTATCGGAACCACAGTGCTACATCTCAGATGCCTCCAGACTGCCACCATTTTGCAGGACAGCCAGCTGACTGATTTCCTGGACCTGACTTTTACTGGCTTTTTCCTGCTTTGCTGTATGAGAGAAAATAAATAGCTTAAGGATAGAGAACCTCTGGCTTTCCAGAAGTTTCACTCCAACATCCAGTAGCCATGCCCATCATAACCAATAGTCAGGGATAATGGGAACTGTAGTCCAACAACAATGGGGGGTGTCAGTTGTTCCCCATCCCTACCTTATCTTATGCTTGGTTCCCAGAAGTATATTCCTCAGTTGCTTATAACATTTAGGAATGTCTTGAGTCACTCATAAGAGACATAATGTCACAGAATGATCCTATTATTAAATGTATATTTTGACTTATCTCCAAAGAGCTCAAGGTGATGAACATCCCCCCCTTTTATCTTCACTGTCACCTTTAGACATAGATTAGGCTGTAAAATGGTTACTTGCCTCAATGCCACCCAATAATCTTTGTGGCTGAACAGGAATTTAAATGCAGATCTCCCTTGTCTAAGTCCAATACTAATCACCAAACTTCTATATATTATAGTTAGTGTATACATTCAGTTAATAATCATAAATACCTTGTTCATATAAACATACACATTGCTTCACTGATCTACATTTAATTGCTACTTAATTGATGACTAGTAGCTGGAAAAGTCATTTGGAAAACATTGCACTGGGGTGATGCTAGGGCATACAATTTTTTTTTTTCCTGTGGCAATATGTTTAAACATGAAAGTCACTCATTAGAGATGTGTGCTAGCTGGCCCCAATTGTACATTACTTGTATAAATGTACACGTGCACATTAAATCAAGCTTAATTTGTAAACTAGTCATCAAATTTCTCTGTTTGTGCATTTGATCCTGTGTACTATTATTTCTTTATTTATTGTGATATAGATAATGAAAGTGTCTGGACAACAAGTGCTTAATGCACACACAGTTCCAGTTTATAATGTTGCTCCAACACTAACTTACCTGCTGCATATGAAACAGTTTAACATAATGTCCTAATGTATGTGTATATGCACTAGCAGCATTTGTACATTTAAGGCTAGAGAGGGCAAATTTCATATATTTGTGCTATAAATTTTTAATATCAGGGTTTGATTGCTGTTAAGTGGGTATAAAATTACACACTAGGGCAAAGGACACACTAGGACACACACTGCAGAGGTTCCCAAAAATTGAGAAAAGCATTAACTTCCTTTGGAAAACTCTTTACTTTTGCAGTATGTTCTTCCAATCCAAATATCTCCCTAACCTCAAATAAACAAGCAGTAGTAACATGTGAGTTACATGAAGAAGGATGGGCAGCTACCATTTCGATCAACCAAACCTTTCCTTCTGATATCTACATTAAGACATCAACCACACACCTCAGGATGCTAGTGCCTCTTACATTTACTTAGTTGGGAGACAGGGAAGCCCAGTAATTTTGATGGGCTTTACCTCCAACTACTTGTCTTCATGATGGCAGTCTGCCAGAGATTGAATCTTAGAATATTTACATGGAAATCATTACATGGAAATGTAGTCTGCCATTGAGCTATATCACCTCATATGCTGGTATGAACATCAGATAGAGAGATAGATGATAGATTTTTGTAATTACTCACTTTCTTGTTGACTGAGTTATCCATGCTTACATGTCCATCAAAGAAGAAAAATAAAATTGTTTGCCGTATGATGGCTACTGCCAGACCATTATGGACTAGTTCTTGTAAGGAAAATCATACGTGTTAAGTGTTTCCTATAGGTTCTGTAATAACAGGTATATGAACAAGTTAAGCACACAATAAAAAGGACAATAAAATAAGTCTAGAATTTAGCATGTCTGCATTTCTTGTTAAAACATGGACAGTTAAGTGGCATAAATCCATGAGTTCTGTGTGGAAAGGAGCACTAAAGTTCTAGATTTAACATATTTTTTTATCCACTAGCAATCTAAAACCCCATGTGTCTAGCGATGAATCCTGCTAAGAGTAAAGTCTGTTCTGACCTCCATAAAGCACTAGAGCACCTTGCTGAAAAGACTGGTTCCAACACCAAGTGTTTTGAAAAACTGACCTATTTGACTTTAAAATTAGTTCCTGCAATGGCAAGAAAAATGGCAACCTCAGCCCTTCTTTCTGTCTCTCTACGTGCATCAAAGATGTCTATTCAATCCCCACACAACCTGAATAAATAAACAAACTAATTAATAAAAAAAGTCCTTGGAGGCCCAGTTAGTATGGATATTACTCTTGGGGCGATGCTGGGGGGTACAATGCATACTTCAAAATATTCTAGACTAGAGTTATTAAGTGGGAAGCATAGCAAGGCCATCAATGCTGACCAAGTGACCAAGATAGGGAGCTAGTGGCAAGAATGTGGTCTCCTGAGTCTAAGGCATCAGCAGCATTCAGAAGGTATCATTGTGTGACCAGGTGCTGCAGCCCCCAGCCCCCAGGGATCATAAGAAAGGAATAAAGATTTTGACATTATGGAATTAAAAATTAGGCCACAGCATTATTAAACTTCCGAATGTAGGAAGACCTTGGCTTAGGCCTTGTGCGTGTATCCCTCCCAGCCTCCCAGCTGGGGGGAACTGGGGCTCGTCAGGGTAAATGGGATATGGGGGTGCTCTGTGAGATGTAAGTGTAGCAGGCAGCCAAGCCCATATCCCCGCATGCAGAGTAGTTCACTGACGACCTTTCAGTGTATGGCCAGTGAAACCCATTATATATAACCCCTTTAAGAGTGGTCCCTGGAATCACCGCTGCAGGGGGGTGAATCACCACTTCAAACCTCCCCCCCCCCCATTATAGGGAAGAAAAGACTAAAGAATTCCACCCAAGGCCATAACCGCCAAAGTTATGATTAATTGCTACGGTGAAGACAAAACCTGCCAATGCAGGAAAATTCCTTCCCGGTCCTTCAACAGCTACCAGTCAAAGACCGTAGCAGCTAAACAGGAAGAAAAAGTTAACTCGCAAACAAGAAAACATTAATCAAAGGGAGGGTAGGGAGGGTGAATCTCCTAAGCCGACTGCCTGGATACTGTCGGCTCCACCCCCTAATTATAAATGGGGTTGGCCCCGCCTCCCAGCAAGAAACTTGATTACTGAGGCTGGGCACGAACCTCCAAATAATATTACTGAGAGGCAGGCCAGCCACCTCTCTACTAGATAGTTCCCTGGGAACTGTAGCACCGCGTGCGAGCCTGTAAAGGGCTCCCACATTATAAAATGTGAATGTTCATTTCATCTGAGTTACACAGACCTCATGAAGGAGTTTTAGCGCTTTGCAAGCAGATTCTTTTGCATGCAAGGAAGCTCCTCATGAAGGAGCAGCACCATTTAGAATTGGACAGCTGCTAAGTGATAGAATCAGATCCTGCAGAGTGTTGGTGGATTTCCTCCTGGCTTTTTTATATGGTTGTAAAAACAAAACAAAACAAAACAAACCTTTACCGTAACCCAAATGGCTTTGTGGATGGATTTGGGGTGAGGTGGGTGGACTCCAGACTAGACCAAGGCAAATCTGCCCAATCTTGTAGTAGGAAGGGCATAGACAAGGGCTTCAGGGCAGATTGAAATTTTTGTGCACAGCTCTAGCATGCAGTACCCATTTGTTTGCAAAATTCCCTGTCCCAACACACAATCAGAAGTCTCTTTCTGTTTGCATGTAGTCCCTAGTTACTGTTAGGATTCTTGCCCCGTGTTGCAGTCATGGGATTGGTTTTTTATCATATGACAGTGTATGTTTTCATTCCACATAGTGGGAAGTGACAGAGACAGGATGTTTATATTACTGTGTTCCAGAATGTAGGACTATTGTCCTTTGTCTCTTTCTCTTTGCTGCCTGATGAGAAAGAGGAAGGAGCTAAGTCAGAATGCTCTGAGTGTATTATATGTAAATAAAGTAGTTTAGCAAATATTGCTGCACTACTGAGTACAGAGGGCCTTCTCAATAGTGGTGCCTGCCCTGTGGAATGCCCTCCCATCAGATCTCAAGGAAATAAACAGTTATCTGACTTTTAGAAGACATCTGAAGACAACCCTGTTTAGAGGCATTTTTAATGCTTGATATTCTGTTGGGAGCCAACCAGAGTGGCTGGGGAAACTCAGCCAGATGGGTGGGGTATAAAATAATAATAATAATAATAATAATAATAATAATAATAATAATAATAATAATAATAAGTCTCCTTAATGCTTTACTGTGCTATATTTTTATAGAATAAAATCAGCAATGAAGAGATTAAACTGTTCAATATTATATTTAGAAATGTACTTTTCTCTATGTTGAAATTATTTTAGAATTATCCCACACACTATAAGTTTATACAGGAAGCATTGTGTAAAAGTACCTTCCAAGTGGATTTATGTAGATTGAACAAAATACTAAATGCCTGCTTTGGCTAATCAGAAATGTCAACCAGAAAAATATATGTTGTTGATTAATACTGTTTAATTCCATAGATAAACATTTCTAACAACTTCTAAGAACTAATTAGCTGCAAAACTGTATTTCTTTCTTTGCCATCTTACCCAGGAGTGTCAATGCTTTCATTATTCCCAAGATATATTTTCTACCTAATTTCAAAATAATGAAAGGCAAATAATTGTATCCCCCCCAAAAAACTTTTACATAAATTCCAAGAAATGCTTAACCCACATTCCCTGACTCATTAGTTCCCTGTGGAAACGCACAACTGAATTCTTATTTAAAATGTGGGTCATATTAATTAGTCTCCTGATAATTAAGTTCTGCCGAAATTCTTACATTCATGCCTACTGTAATATTTTCTATTAACACAAGAGGTGAATCATTTTTGTAAGGGTGGTGCTGGGAGCAGGGGTGGGGGGGCAGTCCACCCTGGGTGTCACCACTGAAGGGTGACAAAATGCTGGGCAGCACTCACCACAGGGCCTGCAGCGCGCCCGAGCCACACGTCTCTCCTGGAAGTGACGTGGTGGCTTGGGCACCCGCAGGCTCAACGCTGACCCAAAGGGTGCACCTGCTGCCTCCCCCTCAGCTGTAGGGCGGCTGAGTGGGAAGAGGCAGGCAGACTCCTCAGAGGCCCCGCAGAGCATTCTACCCCAGCTTGCCCCACCCTGCAGGCAGCTGGCCCTGCTCCCATGGGCGGTTGGCCCCACCCCTGGGCACAGGGCACCCAAACGGTTTGCTCCGCTGCTGGGTGGGAGATCCTGAGCCATGTCCTGAGGCTCCTTTAGGCTGTCATGCTCCACATGGCACAAGTAGTGGTCCCTCTCCTTGGGGTCTGTCTTGATGCCAAGCAAAGCATAGTAGGTCCTTTCTGAGTTGGGTGTGACCACTCCACAGAAGGTGCCCTCCTGTCAGATCTCCCCATCCTCCACCCAGTTGGCATCAATCCCCTTGGTGTAGAAGCTGTGGGCTTGGCAAAGGAAGGTCTTCAAACCTTCATAGCCTTCCTGGTCACCTTCACCTCTGGCTGTCTTGCTATAGTCCATGAGTTTCTTAAATTACTCCATACATTCCTCCTCTAAGTAGCCTTTCCAGGTCAGCGTGGCATTGCGTTCACACTCCCACTCCCCCTTGGTCACCTGGGTTGGCACCTCGACTACTGTCCAGGTCAGGGTCTTCTTGTCCAGGCTGATGAAGTTCTTCACCTCATAGCTATACCGTTCTCCAGGCCTATTTCCTCCCAGCTCACAGCCAAATTTGCATTGCCAGCTGTGAAGTCCCACAATCTGGTTAAAGTGATTCTGCAATGTTTGTTCACTTCTTTAAAGAAAACCAAAAAGTTTCTTTTTAGTCATGTGATGAAATGTTGTGGGCATCTTCTCCTCAAATTTATACGTGTCCTGGGTGCATATATACCGTATTTTTCACCCTATAGGACGCACCGGCCCATAGGACACACCTAGTTTTTTAGGGGGGAAATTATTCCCCCCCCCCCAGGTTTGCGCAGCCATCCCCAAGCACTGCCCCGCAGAGGCTTTGCACAACCATCCCAAGCTAGAAGAGGGAGACGGAGTGCTCCGTCTCCCTCTTCTGCCTTCAGGGACAGCTTGCCCCGCTATCCCGCGAGCTTGTGGGGCTGGCGGGGGGAGAAGCAGGCTTGCTTAATCAGGTCGGGGAATAGCGGGGTGGCGGCGCTCCGCCATCCCCCTATCCCCCAAGCTTGTGGGGCTGGCGGGGGGGGGGGGAAGAAGCAAGCTTGCTTCTCTCCCCCCCCCAGCCTCCAGATCAGGTTGGGGAATAGTGGGATGGCAGCGCTCCGCCATCCCCCTATCCCCCGAGCTTGTGGGGCTGGTGGGGGGGAGAAGCAGGCTTGCTTCTCCCCCCCCCCAGCCTCCAGATCAGGTTGGGGAATAGTGGGGTGGCAGCGCTCCGCCATCCCCCGAGCTTGTGGGGGGGAGAAGCAGGCTTGCTTCTCCCCCGCCCCCAGCCTCCAGATCAGGTCGGGGAATAGCGGGGTGGCGGCGCTCCGCCATCCCCCTATCCCCCAAGCTTGTGGGGCTGGCGGGGGGGGGAGGGAGAAGCAAGCTGCGCCTCTTCCGCTGTCCCCCGAGTTTGCGGGGCTGGCGACGGGGAGGAGCAGGCTTCTCCCCCCCTCCAGCCTTCTAGCCAAGTCGGGGGACAGCGGGAAAGGCGCGCTGCGACTCTCCCGCTGTCCCCCGAGTTTGCGGGGCTGGCGACGGGGAGGAGCAGGCTTCTCCCCCCCACCAGCCTTCTAGCCAAGTCGGGGGACAGTGGGAAAGGCCCGCTGCGCCTCTCCCGCTGTCCCCCGAGTTTGCGGGGCTGGCGACGGGGCTCTCCTGAAGCCTGGAGAGCAAGAGGGGTCGGTGCGCACCGACCCCTCTCGCTTTCCAGGCTTCAGCGAAAGCCTGCATTCGCCCCATAGGACACACACACATTTCCCCTTCATTTTTGGAGGGGAAAAAGTCCGTCCTATATGGCGAAAAATACGGTACACAAATATTCTTCCATTCCCTTTTTCCCTGGGGATGTTGTCAGGGGTAGCAAGCAACATTCCCTAAGGAAAAGGTGAAACAGCATAAAGTTTGAAACAACAGAATCCAACCATCCTTATAACAGACTGGGGCAGGAAAACTATTTCATCTTCAGAACGGCTGTGTTATTCTCTCTACTTTGTGTAGGGGTCAATTGTTTTTGGGTTTTATTATTAACAATTTGCATTTGCTTTCATTCTTTAAAATCTGCAGCGGGAAAACTTTGTTATTATTTTGATGTTGACCTTATATTTGATAAATGTGGAAGTGTAGTTACATTCAGAAACCACATGCAGTTTGCAGTAATAAAAACCAACCACTTTGCAGATGAGAGGCATTATTCTGGACACATTATCTGACGTCGACATACACCTAGAAATCTTACCGGTGATCTTTCCTATGCATACAGAAGAACACTTGAGCATTTGCAAGGTAAGATAATTGCGATACCTCGCTTTGCTCACTCTCACAATATACACATGTACCAACCATTTATCAACTGAATGCTTACAGACATTCTAAACTGGGATATTGTTTTCTAGAAAATGCAGATGATAATATAGATTTTATTTATTAGTCATTTCACATATGTCTAAGTCACCTTTGCAGAATATAGGCTCCAATATAGCTCCAATATGCTTTAAACTATTGCATTGATATTTATTCATTGATGCATGAAACCATTCATTTGATGGTTTCATAGAATCAACTACTTTTCCATAGCTAATTTCACAATGCAGTTAAGATTGATTTTGTAGATGGGAGTAAAATGAAACTTGAGGAGCTCAACATTTTGAAACAAGAATTTTTGTATGATAGCAATAAATTTTGTAAATCACCTTGAGGTTTGTTTGTTTTTACAATCAAGTGATGTATAAATTTTATGAAATAAATAAATTGGATATAAACTAAATTGATTCTCAAGGAAACCTACCTGTTGCCAAACTGATACTTCTCTCTCTCTTTTTTTACTCTGATAATTTACTTATTACTAAAATATTGTACAATAAAAGCTATTGCACTATAGTCTGGGATAGAACACTTAATGTCATATGCAGAACAACTTTATCTATGATTACTTGTAGTATAACCTATTGTGACGCTTACTCATAAGGAAATTTACATTCACTTGCAACCCAGTATTTTAGACATATTTCAATCCTTTAATAGTATTTATATTGTAGCTTGTTAAAATCTTCTACATATATGATACGTTGCACACACACACACACACAAACACTTTTGTTACCTGATCATCGGGTAATAAGGATGGCAAAATATGTTTCATCACTTCAGTCTTTACATTTACATGCTTCGTAGAAACAGAAAACATGATCCCATCCTTACAAAGCAATATCAAGTAATGCATACAATACAATACAACTATCATTTGCTTTTCATTATGGTACTTGTTTATGTAATATAACTCTGTGTGGAATATGGGTCTTATATTTATTCTTTGCAATGAAGTTTACAATGCTAGTACTGATGATCATCCCTTCCCCTCCTTCCTTCATTCAGGATGCCATAACATGGAAATAGAGAATGTGACAAATGTCAGTGAATTTCTTCTGCTTGGATTTATGTATGAACCAAATGTGGAGATCATCCTCTTCATAGTTTTCCTTCTCATTTACCTGGTGACAGTGCTGGGGAATGCACTCATCATTGTACTCATCTGCACTGATCATCGCCTTCACTCCCCTATGTATTTCTTCCTCAGCAACTTGTCCTTAATCGAGATACTCATGACAACGTGTGTTGTGCCTAAAATGTTAGCCAATCTCCTGGCTGAAAGAAAAACTATTTCGTTTGGTGGTTGCTTTGCTCAGTCATACTTCTACTTCTTCATGGGTTCTACAGAGTTCATCCTTTTTGCTGCGATGTCCTTTGACCGCTACATGGCCATCTGCTACCCGCTTAGGTACCCCACTCTCATGACTGGGAAAGTTTGTGTCAATATGCTGATTGGCTCTTGGATCGGTGGGTTCTTGTCTGTGTTCTTGTCAACAGTGCTGAAAGTGAGGTTGCCTTACTGTGGACCTAATGTCATTAATCACTACTTCTGTGACAGTGCCCCTTTGCTACACCTCGCCTGCATTGACATCAGCTTTATCGAGTTCATAGATTTCATTGGGTCTTTGCTTCTACTGCTTGGCTCTCTCTCATTCACTGCTGTCTCTTACGTCTACATAATCAGTACCATCCTCAAAATTCCTTCTGCAAAGGGAAGGGAGAAGGCCTTTGCCACCTGTGCATCCCACTTCACTGTTGTCTCCATGGGCTATGGAATCTCCATCTTTGTTTATGTCAGGCCATCCCAGAGTGACACCATGAGCATGAACAAAGCATTAGCCATTTTCTCTGGCATCTTGACACCTTTATTGAACCCTTTCATCTTTAGTCTAAGGAATGAACAAATGAAAGAGGTGTTAAAAGATGTCCTAAAGAAGCTAACCTCCAGAATAAAATACAACTAATGTACTATATACACCTTCAGAATATACACCTTACATGAAAGTTCACATTTTCAATAAACCAGCACAGATTGCATTGTCCATAGTGCATATTGACTGGGTTTTATGACTGTGGAGAATTGCCTTCTCCTACACTAATCTACAGAGAAACTTCTTCTCTAAAGATGTTCCCCACCATCTGAGGTTATGCGGGTTGTGAACAGAGAGTGAGAGTCTTTTCAGTTGTAGCACTACGCCCTTATTCATGACCAAGCTCTTCAACCAGCTATGGTCCAGGGGAGACTGATATACTGCCAGGTCCTCCTGTTCCTGTTCCTCTGCTCCTTGCAGCTGGATCCTCCCCCTTCTTAAGTAGATCCTTCCCCCCAAGTGTCCCTTTGGTAACAGAGCAAAACAGGCAAAATGTTGTTTGTTAAAGGTGCTGGGAATTGTAGTTCTGTGAGGAGTGACTTACAGCTCCCAGGATTCTTTGAGGGAAAGCAATTCACTTTAAATGTATGGTGTGAATATGAGGGGAAGGGAGAGACTTTGGTTTCACATGTTTTGCCCCACACTCCAAGAGCCTTCATAACTTCTTCTAGAAGAACTGTGAGGGAAAAGAAACTGTGTTTTTCATCAGTGAATGGCTGTTTCTGCTTGCTTTTCCCCATACTCCAGCCATAAGAGTCTTTATAGGGGATCCATGAAAGGTAGGAGGTTACTTGGCACTGATGCCATAGGTTTTGATGGTGCATTTGGATGTGAAACTGCTTGACTTGTTGAACTTGGCACTCTTGAATTTTCATGTATGCTATATGAACTGTTATTTTTGTTGAATATTAATTGTCACCATCATTATTATTTTGTGTCATGAAGTATTGTTATGGTTTGTAAATGTGCTCCTTCATCTGCCCCAGCTACAACAAAACATGTCTCTCCCACATTAGTCTCTACAGCATATGTATTTTTTCATCATGTCCTGAGAAAGAAGGACGCCAACAACAAAATATGTTCCGATATTTTTTGTGAACTGATTAAAGCACAGATGTATTTGTAGAATATGTGGTTTATAAATAAATTGACTATGTCTATATTAATTACCAGTACATGGAACTCTATGCTCTGGTTTCAGAGCTTTGTTCAGACACAGTAGTGATGTGTAACGAGGGGTAGTTGGATCAGTATATTTCTAGTCTGTATCACCATTGCATATATTAATTCAATTCTGCATTAAAGTGTAATGATGCTTACATATATAAATAAATCCATGTCAAAATGTTAAGTTTAGTGTTGAACAAATGTATTTTTCTCACAAGGCCTCTCCTCCTTCCGGAGGGGAGGTGTTGTGAGCGGGAGACGATTCCCACGTCATGCGTTCCGCCCCCTGCCCCATACTCTTGCTGGCGTGCCACGCCCCCCGGTTGAGCACAGAGGGGGCGTGGTTTGCCACTCAAATGCGGCCACGCCAGCCATCTCATGCCATTGCTCTCACTTTTTGCTTCGAGTTCCAATGCCTATACCTTCTCACATGCTGTAATCAATAAAGTTGTGGCCTTTTCTTGCCCATTAACCTAATATACTGTGTCCACGTGTCTTTATTTCCCAAGCAGGGATCGGGTCCTTGAATCACAAAATGTATCTTTCTAAAAATAGTTTAAAATGAACATTTGATAATGCACTTACACATTTTACATGAGCTGAGAACACTGTCACAAAGTTGGGAGAAGTGCAAAATCCACCTGATTTATTAATTTGGGAGAGGTGAGTGGAGTCTTCTCACATTGAAATTCACAAAGTTCAAATTCTTCCAACATTCAGCATTGATCTTTGAGACTGTAAGACTGAATGTTGCCTCTGGGGTGGCCCTGCCTAATGTCAATACTAGGGGCATGGCCTTCTGTGGCTACTAACTCAACATGACCACACCTGCTGCACTTTGGCATCTAGCATTTCCAGAACAGATGCAGACCCAGGCCCCACCCTCCAGTTCCAGCAACTCTCTACAGCAGGAATGGAGAACTATCAGCCTGAGGAACTAATCTGGAAATCTGGGGCTTCCTATTTGTAAGGCCATTTCATTCAAGTCACTCCCACCTCCCCTGCATGTGAAGTCATATGTGACAACAGCTGAGGGGCAGCTATAGGTGGGACTTGGACAAAAGAGGCTTTGCAGGCACTGCTGATCAGTTGATTGTAGGGCTGCCATTTGTCCTGATTTCCCAGGAGATTCCCGGATTTGAAAAGTGGAATTGAAATTGTACGGGGGAATTTCCAAAAGTCAAAAAAGCTCAACAACTGACACTCAGCTGGCGAATGGTGTTTAGGAAGTACTGCGCAGTAAGCTTTGCAAGCCTCCTTTGGAAATAAAATCATTAAACCTGTTTTTAAAAGGAGCAGTTTTTCCACTTTGCAAAGGAAGTAGTTTATATTCAAAGTTCTTTCCCCAGCAAATATGTGGATTTTCAAATATTGATCTCATGAACGGCAAACAACAAATCAAGAGCATGCTGATAATTATTCAGCACTGAACTACAATAAGATTGACAGGATGTGTTTGCTGTCATTGCTGGTCTCAATGCAAAAAATGCCTACGAGGTGGCAACAGTCTCAAGTGTCTTCAAGATTCCACAGGTATGTGTGTATTTTTTTTGTGTGTGGCACCCATTTCTTCTTGGTTATCCACTGAGCTAATTGAATTCACCTCTGTAATCTCAGAACATGGAAATTTAATATAAAGAATTATTAAACATAGAATAAGTGTCTCATGCTCTACTGACTGAGCTATCACAACATGTAATTAAAATAAATTAAGGCTATACACTTTGTCTTGGTTTAGGAGGAGAAAGTTGAAATTACCCACCCACCCACCCTCGATCCTGAAATGCAAACCCATTTCTTTATAGAAGCAAGTCTTATTGAGTTCAAGGGGGCTAACTTCCCAGTGAGTATGTGTGGGATTCCACACTTAATCCATTCATTTTGTCTAAAGCATTGAAACTTTTTAATATATTTTTTGCAGAAATTTAAGTTTGCACCACTTCATGATTATGCTGGCTGGGAAGTATTATGCCAACATTACTTGCTAATATTAGTTATGCAGTGGGGGGAAATTATGCATTTCATATATTGAAAGTTAATAGTATAATTGGATTCTAGGAGCTCCCAACAACAGCTCAGACATGTGCTATTTCTTTGCTCTCATCAGCACTGTTTTTTCTCCATCAGTTTAACTATGGTGCGTATGAGTCTACACTTATAGGTACAACAAATTTCCCATTGGGGCTCATTGTTTCAAATGATGATGATGGAGAAAGCTTTGATCAGATCCTGACATCTCTGCTTCTGCAGTATGGCATTTGTGTTGCCCGCCAGTATAAAGTAGGAGAATCAAAATATGTGTGGCATGAAACTTATCGCAACTATATGTCAAAGTTATATACAGAACTTTTCTTAAGTGAGATAAATGTGGTAATAGTCAGTGGAGACTATAATTCAATGAGTGGATTACAAAACCTCATGGGACAAAATTGGAAGATCAATCCTGGGAAAGTTTGGATCATAACTGCTCGGTGGGATTTCAAACAGCATATTGGTTTATTTGTAACACCTCCAGAAACGTACAATGGTGCCTTTTCTTTTTCAGTCCACAAAAAGCCTGTGCCAGGTTTCCATGAGTTTCTCGGAAGCTTTATGTCTGACAAGCCAGTGATTCGCTTTTTCATGGATTTCTGGTCAACTGCTTTCATTTGTTATTTTTATGAAGACAGCTTTTCACATTGTTCACAAAGCAATATGTGCACAGGCAAAGAGAAACTGGAATATCTGTCCAAGTATACATTTGAAATGGATATGACTGGTGAGACCTATGGTATCTACAATGCTGTCTATGCTATAGCCCATGCTTTACATGCCATCCATGAGTCAAGACGAAGAAGAGACAGAATTGGACAGCTGAATATTCCATCATGGCAGGTAAATACATTGCCATAATAAAGTCTATGAGCTTGACAGGATGTCTAATGAGGAAAACTGTTTACTTAGAGAACCAAATACAAATAAACAAATAGGTCAATGTTTTGTATGCTGGTGAGTTTATAAGAGAATTAGGGAAGTCTGCTATGCTGTATTCATGTGGACAGTAGACTTTGAAGAAGTAGAGGAGGAGGAGGAGGAGGAGGAGTTTGGATTTGGTATCCTGCTTTATCACTACCCTATAAAGGTAAAGGTAAAGGGACCCCTGACCAGTAGGTCCAGTCGTGACCGACTGTGGGGTTGCGGCACTCATCTCACTTTATTGGCCAAGGGAGCCGGTGTACAGCTTCTGGGTCATGTGGCCAGCATGACTAAGCCGCTTCTGGCGAACCAGAGCAGCGCACGGAAACACAGTTTACTTTCCTGCCAGAGGGGTACCTATTTATCTACTTGCACTTTGACGTGCTTTCAAACTGCTAGGTTGGCAGGAGCAGGGACCGAGCAATGGGAGCTCACCCCGTCATGGGGATTCGAATCGCTGACCTTCTGATTGGCAAGTCCTAGGCTCCCTATCACTATCCTAAGGAGTCTCAAAGCGGCTATCAATCTCCTTTACCTTCCTCCCCCACAATAAACATTCTGTGAGGTGAGTGAGGCTGAGAGACTTCAGAGAAGTGTGACTAGCCCAAGATCACCCAGCAGCTGCATGTGGAGGAGCAGGGAATCGAACCCGGTTCACCAGATTACGAGTCTACTGCTCTTAAACACTACACCACACTGGCTCTCTTAAGATGCCGTTTCCTGAAAAGGGAACAGAACTATTCTGGCATAAAGGAATGAAGATTTATTCCTACTATGCATTGGATTTGGCTGATCCCTGAGCCAAATTGTGTCTATTTGGAGGCACTGGTTGAGTTGGTTTGTGAAAGCCACAAACCACTGTAGATTAGGTTGGATGGGCCAGAAAGATCTAGGGCTGTCGGAGGGGGGGATAGAGTATTAAAAAGAAAGAAAGAAAGAAAGAAAGAAAGAGAGGGAGGGAGGGAATAAGTGGAAAAACCAGTGGAAAAGCCAAAACATACCTGACCACTGGCTGAATCTTCCCAAGAGAAGGTAGGAGCCCTGACTTTCCTTCCTGCCTGATACCCCTTCCTTGAAGCAGCACCCTGCAGGATTGATGCCTTTGTGCAACAGCTGTTGAGCTAAGTCATAAATCCTGCAGGGTTCCGGTTGCTCTTTCAATATGTTCTATCTGTCTATGCAGATATAAGTCCTGTTGAGTTCAATGAGACTTGCTCCCAAGACAGAATTGCAGAATAAATAATGGACAATTTCAGAATTTGTTTCTTCTATTTTCTTCCAATTCAGCTGAATTCCATACTGAAAAAACATCCATTTTAACAATGGTGCAGGGCATGAAGTATTGATTGAATATGGAGAAGTTTTGGCTGGCTATGATATCATCAACTGGATCATTTACCCCAATTTCTCTGTCATTAAACCCAAGTTTGCAAGTATTTCCCCAAACCATGAGTTCACCCTCACTGGGATAGATGTTGTGTGGAACGACAGACTTAAACACGTAGGAAAATACTTAGCAGCTTATAGTCACAACTGAATAAAAATATGTTACTGTCCAGATGCTGCAGCACTGTTACCCATGGATCTTAGAGGTAAGAGTAATGTTCTTGGAAGTAGGGACAGAGCAGAAACCCACAGAACTTGGATTTCAAAGTGGACTCAGCTGATTCAATCTGGGTGGATCATGAAGCAAAACAGATCATGAATCCTATAAATCTGCAGTCCCACGAGTCCCTTTATGAGCTAGTCCACGAGCTTCTTCACTTGCCTTGTACTTTTATTATGATTATGATTATTTGCATTTCTACCCACTTGCTCATAGGAGCCATGAGTGCGCTGGGCTTCTTTCTTCTGTGTGCTTTAAATAGAGCAACAAGACTTGATGATGTCCTGTTGCTCTCAGAGTCAAGTGCAATGTGAAAACATGACTGTGTACACAAACACTCTATTGTAGCTGAGACTGCAAGAAACAAACAAACAGCATTTGGCATCATTTTATCTGTTGTAGTTTACTGTGTGTTGGCGAAAACCATCATGGTGGTCCTGGCCTTCCTGGCCACAAAGCCGGGCAACAGCATGAGGAAATGGCTAGGGCAGAAAGTAGCCACCTCCATTGCTCTTTTCTGCTCACTCATTCAAGTGGGTATTTGCATTGTGTGGCTGTTAACTTCTCCTCCCTTCCCCAAAGCTGACATGTACTCACAGGCTGGACATATTATATTGGAATGTAATGAAGGTTCCATCACCATGTTCTACTGTGTCTTGGGCTACTTGGGCTTTCTGGCCATGATCAGCTTCACAGTAGCCTTCCTGGCCAGGAAACTGCCAGATACATTCAATGAAGCCAAGTTCATCACTTTCAGCATGCTGGTATTTTGCAGTGTTTGGATCTCCTTCATTCTGGGTTACCTGAGCACCAAGGGGAAATACATTGTGGCTGTGGAAGTTTTTGCCATCTTGGCCTCCAACACTGGCCTCTTCCTTTGCATATTTCTTCCAAAATGCTACATCATTGTTCTAAGATCTGATCTGAACACAAGAAAGGTTCTAATTGAAAAAAGAGTTATTAATCCTAAGTGTAACCTCTTACTAGTTGACTTTCTGTTCATTGCAGGACCGATATCATATCACACCAAAAATCAGAGATTGGCTACTGTTTGAGACAAAAGTCAAATTTCAATGTTGTCAGAGTCAAACTTTATTTCCATTGGGCAGATTGCCATCATTTTCATTGGGATGATCATAATATATTTTCAAACATCTCCTTGGAATAGAGCAGAAAATAGCAACCACACTGGCTTGGTTTACAAAAATTTGCTTTCCCCCTTGAAGTGCAAAGAAGGGTATTGATTTGAAACTTTCATTCCAGCCAACCTATCAACCCCTTCTAATATTCAGGTCTGAACTTTCAGTTTCAAAAATTCAGTCCCCTACTGGTATATTTATCTGTTCACAATTATAGTTAATGAAACCCATGTGATGTATTTGCAAACTTATATTGCACTTTGTGTGAGGTTGCCCACGGGCTTGTTCTGGAAGCTCCAGCTAGTGCTTAATGCAGCAGCTAGACTGCTGATTTTGGCAGACACCTGGGGAAAACCACTTCTTAGTGCTCAAGCAGAGCAAACAGCATTTTGGAGTTTCTTCAGATTGAGGGTTGCTCCAGTTTAGAGCTAAATAATGGGGTTTTTGTGGAGCAGGGGGGAAACTACTCAGACCCATAATTCTAGGCACAGGTCGCGTGGAAGAGCCCTTAATGTTGATTCAATCCATAATAATTGTACATTTTGTACTTTAAAAAAAGAATATGAAATTCTTAATCTCTGGATAGCAGTTTTTTAATTGCTTCCCAGAGGTTCGTTGCATGATTTTAGAAGATGGAATAATTAATACTTTGGATTTGTCAGTGATAATATAAGGAAACGTGCTATCTTTTCATTCTCTTTGCAGACTCAGAGTATCTTGAAATATGGGCCAATGTTGTCTTTCTATGGATGAAGTTGAATAGAAACAAGTAGGCATTTTTATCATCATCATTAGCATTAATTTGGCTTGAATCATTAAATAGTAGTATAACTTCTGAAATAATTAACACACTGAATATCAGTAATACACACACACACACACACACACACACACACACACTTAAAGAAAACTTGATGAGAAATACAGAGAAGTTTCCAAATTATTGGTTATAGAGAGCATTTGGTTCCATTTATCTGATATTCTCCTTCTGTTAGAACTTCTGCAGGGACATATTTGGAATATCCAAAAATAAGACTCTCACTGTTTGTCCCTCCACTTTTTTTCCTGCTGGGATTTGTAAAGGTAAGCATCATAAATCCTGCTATGGGAATATGATCTCTTTCTGTACCATCAGATGACTTTTAGAGATTTATCTGGAGTTATTAGAGGTAGGCTGATAAATGCTATGTTAGAAAAGAGGAGCCTGAAATTGGATACACAAGCTCTGCCCAAATATAGTTTCATAGACCAATTTTGGTTTCCCTCGCTTTCTCAGTTCTCCACTTTTCCGCATCAGTTTCTATTTTAAAAGATCTCATGAAATTTTATCACCAGTTTAGTGTCTATTTCTCCTAATATAAACAATTTTATGTGAAACTTTGCTCAATATGCTTCTTTTATAATGTATTTAATGCTATTTTCACTAATATAAGCATTTTCATGCACTATTTACCTTAGTAAATACTTCTTTTTTTGCTAATGGTACTTGACTGATTAACTGCACTGTGAAATTCAAAAACATGTGAATTATGAAGGGTGGCTGTGTTTCAGTTTTCATATAGTTTTGGAAATGTGAATTAGGTACATTTGCTTTGAACATGAACTGAATTATTCCCCCACCACCACTGCCACTTTAACCATGAGGCTGGGGCAACATAGCTTTTGTATACATGTTTAGGTCTGGGTTGTAAAACATTTAGTACTTAAATACTATTTCTTTGGCAAGTGGAGTTTTAGACTCCACTGGTCCTGGCTGTATTGCTCCATTCAATAACTCATCAGGAATTAAGCAGAATGTTGTAGGGAGAGGGAAGAGAAAATAATATTAATAGGGTGTTTCACAACTGAAGTAACATTCCTGATAATTTAATGAGGACCTCATAACAGCACTACATCCAGAATCTAAAATTACCCCCTGGGTTTTCTCATACCCTTTAACTAACACATGTATCTCTTTGATGACCCAAATCATCAATTTGAAACATAAGAAAACTTTCTGTTCTTGAGTTAGAAATGCATTATAAATAAAACATGATTTTTTAAAAAAATGTTTCCTTAATTTTGTAATTTCCAAGAAATCCACCTGCTACAGATCCAATGTACAAGATCATCCATCAACAGTTAAGAATTGGTTTCAAAAATATATCAGCTGACCCCCTCATAAGGACATGAGAAGGACATTGGTTCAAAAAATTTGGTTGTTTCATCAAATTTGGCATTGAGTTCCTGATTCGACATTCAATAATGACAACTTCATTTCTCTTCTGAGATACAAAGAAGCTGACTGAGAAAACACCCAGAAACCAAATGGGGAAGGGATGTTGAAGAGAGGGTAGGGGCTGATTCCTGGTGGGAGATTTTCCATTATACTCAATGGGAGCAAAAGAGAGCTTCATATTTCATATAAGATTTTGCTCCAAATAACAAATCAAAGAAGAACACAGAATCAGAACAACTGTTTTGGATGCAGCACCAATCAGGCTGCTTCCAAATGCTATAAATATGGATTAAGAGTGAATCTTGTGGTTGCTGCACATGCCTAGTGAACAACTCTGTTTCTTTCTTTTCCTTTCTTTTCCTAATATATTGTTTCCTATAAAATAGAATGCATGAAAATATGGAGAAATATAATAAGACTATTGTGACTGAGTTCATCCTTTTGGGATTTGAGACAATCCACTCTGTTGAGATTGTGATCTTCATTACCTTCCTGATTATATATGCATTGACCATTACCGGTAATGTTACATTAATTGCACTAGTCCTGGCCAATCACCAGCTTCAATTGCCCATGTATATTTTCTTGATTAACCTTTCATTCCTGGAACTCATAATCACATCAGCTGTCATGCCTAAAATGCTAATAAATTTTATCACGGGGAAGAAGACCATCTCCTTTGTAGGCTGCCTTACTCAGTCATTCTTCTATTTCCTCATGGGCTCAACTGAATTCTTCATTCTGGCTGTAATGTCATTTGATCGCTACGTTGCAATATGCTACCCATTGCGGTATGCATCCATCATGAACAGAAATGCCTGTTTCCAGCTGCTTTTGGGATCATGGATTGGTGGCTTTCTGATTATTCTAGTTCCCAGCATTGTAACAGCTGGCCTTCCATTCTGTGGCCCAAATATAGTCAACCACTTCTTCTGTGACAGCGCCCCCTTGCTCAAGCTTGTCTGTGCTGAAACATCATTGGCGGAAAAGGTTGATTTTGGGACATCTTGCATATTGCTTCTGGGTTCACTTCTTATAACAGTTGTGTCCTATATTTATATTATTGTTGCTGTATTGAAGATACCATCAATACAAGGTCGAAAGAAAGCTTTCTCAACCTGTGTTTCTCATATCACTGTGGTATCATTGTATTATGGGAGCTCAATTGTCATTTATGTCCGTCCAACCAAAGGGAATGTTCTGGATTTCAACAAAATAGGCACAGTACTGAACACAATAGTGACACCCATGCTAAACCCTTTCATATATTGTCTGAGGAATGAGAAGGTGAAGGATTGCATGAAACTTTCATTCAGTAAAATCATAATGTTTCTTAAGAAATGAATGTTACAGGATATTCCATCAATTGGAGTTTTAGGATTCTTTTATTTAAATGGGAGAGAGTCAGTATAAGACAGCTTGTAGTATGTTGGACATAGGTCATGAAGACCAGATTCAAATCTCCACCTAGACAGAGAACTAACTTGGGTTCCTTAATTTCTGTTACTCTTGCCTACTTCTGAAGGTTGTTGCAAAGATAAAATGTAGTTATTACCATGTATGTGCGCCTTCCCACTCTGTGTGTAACCTGGAAGAAGTGAAAGTGAATATTTTTGTTCAAAAAAGGAATAAATAAATAGGTGCTTTTACTCCTCTGCTTCAATGGTATTAAAGTGGCTAAATTTGACTGACTCATGTCTTTTGTGATTTAAAGGGGAGGGTTGGGGGGCATATTTTAATCTAAGTCTTTTTTATTTACTAGAGTTATACACCAGCTCTTCATTTTGGTGCTAATTATAAGTGTTTTAAATAAAAGTAAAAGCCTTAAAGTATCGTGATCTTTTGCAAACTCAAGGCCAAATCAAGAGACAGGAACAAAACCTGGGGTGAACTTGGACCTCCTTATTTAAACCCATAACAAAGCTCCTGCAGAGGGAAACAACAGACATAACTTCCTCTCAGTTGAGCAAACAAAATTGTATTTTGCACAGTTTTGTGGGTTGATGGGCTCCAACTCTCTGTCCATTGGACATGCTGGCTAGAGCTTACTGGAGTGGGTAACCAACAAGAAGGGTGTCAGTGGTAATGAAGGAAAGATGTAATGATTTGTGGACTGAGCCAATAAATTAAATCGTGGCACTGATATATTCTGTTTAGGTGTGGAGCTGCCAAAGAAGTATCCCTAATTTTAGAAGAGCATTATATTCTGTCAAAACTCATTGAGGTGCAAGTGTGTGGCTCTGCGCATTCTCACAGGAAGTTCATATCAGCACACCTGAGAATTATCATAAAATACAATGGGAGAGGGGACCTTTAAAAATATATGCACTTGTTAATGAAATCCCTTGAGGTCCAAGGCAAAAATCCTGAAAGCAATAACTTGGGTATTTGGGGAAGCTCAGTGCTGCTCTCTAAAAAGGTAAGAGAATAAGAAGACCACAATGTGCTCATTGAATGTTTCTCCACCCCCATAATGCCATTTGAAAACAGTTATTTGTTATCTCTCTATACACTGAAGGCAGCCTCTGCTAACTCCATTGTGTCAGGAAGGATTGTAGATTACTTTGTAAAACTGTGATGGATGAACACTGGAACAAATAAATAGAGAATGAGTGTATTGCATCATTGATCTAGGAAATGGGGACCTAGATAGGATGCTGGAAGCTCTCAGTTGTGTGCCTTGTTCACTTTCAAAGCTGCCTTTGAGAAGAATATTGTTGTGAAGTGGTTCTTTTTTGGGGGGTGGAGTGGATAGGCTGTATGCCTGAGTCTCTTCTAATTACTGGATCCAACCAGGATCCCATTGCTGGAACAGCCAGACATGATGCCCCTAAGTATGGGTTGTTAAGGTAACAAAGGAAGTGGCTCTCACCAGGAGGCACCCTCCCTCAACTATCTGGTAGTTACAAAGACAAAAACCAGAGTTAAGGTGTGAGAGAGCTAGAAGCTAGAAGCAGGAGGCTGCAGGCTAGGCAGCTCAGGGACAGAGCCATGCCTGATTTCTGCTGGAATCCAAGGCTGTGGCTATGGGAGAAGCAATACCATACTGGGGTGTTAATGCTACATCATAGACTCAGGTTGCATATATATGTAAAAACAACCATATATCATACAGACACCACAGTCTCCACCGTCCCTCATTCCAAGGAAGCCAAAACCTAGGTAAGCACCTAGAACCCCTGAATCTTGCACCACTCAGAGATTGGTGGTGCATACAACAATATAGCAGAATTCAAAATCTCTGCAAACAAATGTTTATCAGTTCATCTCTCTTCTCCTGCATTGGAAACTTAGAGAGTTTTCAGCTTGGTATTGTTTACGAAATGCTGCTTTACTGTACAGTTGAATGAAATTGCATTCCAAAATGTAACTCTCAGCTAATAATTTCTATCCATAAGATTTTTGTCTTCAAAAGTTTGCTTTCTCTTCCTGCTTCTCACACATTTGTCAAGAAAATGCACTATGTGAACTGAAGTAAAAAGGTTTTATACTGTTATGGTCTCTAAAGCTGCTAAAGAAATATGGTGAGCTGAAGCAAACAATCTGAAGTCATAACAAGAGAGATAATTTGTTGGAACGATGATAGACGTGGATTTTATACTTACCCACTGTGAAACTGCTTCTAAATCTTATGTGAAGTAGCTGAAACAGGTAAGACAACAGAACATCTCCTTTTTGCTAATTAGAAAATCATCTGAATCTCACTTTGTCAACTGGAAATTGTAATCTATGGCAAGGATGAGGAACCTGTGCTTTCCAGAACAGCTGTTGTTGGTTTGTAGCTGTACCATCCCTGACAAATAGCGAGGCAAGCTGAAGTTGATGAGAACTGGACTCCATCAATATCTGGAGGGCCACAGGACCTCTAATCCTGAGCTTGAGATACAAGCTAGGGGTGATTCTGTATTTCTCATGTTTTGAATCCCAGAGAAAACTGAATCACCTCTCACAGTTTGCATTAAGATGAGCAAACCAAATTTTGTCGAGTACTGCTCTCTGTGTATGCCCACAATAGCCCAACTTGGTGTTCTCTGGATGTTGATGGACTCTTAACTCTCTAACCATTGGACATGCTGGGCTGATGGAAGTGGGAATCCAACATTGGAAGAACACCAGGTTGTGAAAATCTGGAGTAAGGATTTGTGGACTGGACCGCTAAATTAAATGATGGCATAAGAATAGAGCTTGTATTAGGTTTCTCAGGTTTCTTCGAAATATGTATCTCTGTAGTTTCAATCATCAAGTGTGTCAATGCAGGATCTTCTCCTTTCCTGGAACATAGTACTGCTTCTCTAAATGTCCTGTGGCCCCTACTCCTTCAAGTAGCTTAAGTTTTAGTATCACAACAACTTGCCTAATATAGTCTGTCAATATTGAGGAACTACTTATACACACAAAGGTGGATTCTGGAAAGGGCTAGCACTACCTTTGGGTGGAATGAGATAGCTATCTTATGTGGCATATGCTGAGGGGCAGGGAGTGGTGGTGAGTGGTTGAAGTAAATAATTTCACACCTGCCCTGTGCTTTCTAAACTAGTGTACTGTCCTGAGGTGTGGTGATGACCACAGCCCCATAACCGGATATGAAATTAGATTCAGTGTTTGGCTTGTGATGCTGGAATGTTGATCATCTTGTCCTTCACCCCAGGCAAAAAAAAATTATTGAGCTGGCCTAGATTTTGGGCAATTACTGGTGCTCTTGAAAATGGTATTCTTCAACATTTTATGAGCCAAGATCCAACTTTATTCCATGTATTTGGGGATCTACATCTTTTTTGTTATATATTAATATGGTTGTGGTGCTGCTGCTGATGCGACCTACCTTAGGTCCAGCTGTAACCCAGTATAGTGGAACCTTGGTTCCCAAACAGCTTAGTTGCCGAACAAATCGGCTCCTGAACACCGCAAACCCGGAAGTAAGTGTTCCAGTTTATGAATGTTTTTCAGAAGCTGAACATCCGATGCGGCTTTTGCTTGAGCGCAGGAAGCTCCAGCAGCCAATTGGAACCCATGCCTTGGTTTCTGAATGGTTTCAGGAGATGAACAGACTCCTGGAATGGATTAAACTTGAGAACCAAGGTACCACTGTAGTGGGTCCAGGCCTACTTCATAGATGTCAGTGCTTTAAATAATACAGAAAGGCCTTTTTATTTCACTGCTGTAACTAACACTGAATTTCCCATTCACAATGAACATTTGATAGAAATAAATCATGGACATAAAGAAACTTTCTTTTTCCAAATATTTTTGTTATTATTGAAAAAGTAAATGCTCTCACTATGATTACTTTCTTTGCAGCTATATTGTAAGGACACCAAATGGCTCTGAAGAAGTATAATACAACAGTGACAGAATTCATTCTCTTGGGTTTCTCTCAGAGTGCAAAGGTTCAGTCCATTCTCTTCTTTATCTTTCTCACCATGTACATCATAACCTGGCTTGGGAACCTCACCATTATAATTACAGTGATTTACACACCCCACCTCCACACACCTATGTACTTTTTTTTATGCAACCTGGCTGTAATAGACATCAGTGATTGCACAGTAACTGCACTCAAAATGCTGTGGGACCTCATCTCTCATACAAATTCCATCTCCTACAACTGGTGCATCGCCCAAATGTTCTTCTTCCATTGCACTGGAGGTGCTGTAGTATTCTTCCTAGTTGTTATGGCTGTTGACAGGTACATAGCTATCTATAAACCACTGCGATATTTACTTATTATGAACCAAGGAGCTTGCATAGGCTTGGTTATTGGAACATGGTTGGGTGGCTTTGCTCACTCTATTGTCCAGGTAGCACTGGTACTTCAGTTACCATTCTGTGGGCCCAACATTTTGGACAACTTTTACTGTGATGTTCCTCAAGTAATCAAACTGGCTTGCACAGACACATACATTACAGAAATACTGATGGTTTGTAACAGTGGACTGCTTCTCACACTGATCTTTTTTATCTTACTTGTATCATATACTATGATTTTGGTGAAGATTAGAATGCATGTCACAGAAGGGAAGCACAAAGCCCTTTCTACATGTTCTGCACAGGTCATAGTAATGAGCTTACATTTTGTTCCAGCAATGTTCATTTATGACCGCCCTTTCCGGGTATCTCCAGTGGACAAAATAACCTCGGTCTTGTACACTGCAATCACTCCAGTGCTAAATCCAATAATCTTCACTCTGAGGAACACAGAAATGAAAAACAGCATTCGAAAACTGGTTGGTAATAATATGTTATTCAAAATAACTGAATCAAAATGACATCTTACTCATAGAGACTGCTGTTCTCAGAACCCTAACCCACGCAAGTCAAATAACTCACACAATATTGTGGCCCCAAAAGACACTTTTTTTGAGGGGTGATCCAAAAACATAGGCCCAAAAAGTGCTTTTTGGAGGGAGGGGGAGATTGCAGTGCCCAAAACAGTCTCAGTTTTACAGGGACTGTTGAAGATGTTTTAGTGTTACAGTTATATGGTGTTATAGTTTATAGTGATCCAATTTGAAAATTCACTAAGAATGGGTACTCTTAGATTTGCCACTCAATTTTAGCTGAAGTAAAAATCCATCATGGCTATATATTTTCCTCCTCAGAGGAAATATCTGAATAATTTCAAGAGAAGTTGTTTTTGGCAAGAACCCACACTTTGTCACAGTGGGTGACTTTTTGACAGAGGTGCAGAAAGGAAGGTAATCATTGGGGATACACTATCTACATGTGAGATTAAAATTACATTTTATTCTTGTACACATTTCAACAGCATGTTATATACATTCTTTGCCCTCCCTCAAATTTGTGTCTAAGTTCAATTTTGGACATTGGTATCTGCATATTATTATTTTTGCTTTGTTTTTAGTATATTCTTTATAACAACATATATAGCTTTGTAATTAAAAAAATGGTTTGAAGTAACACTGTGTCACAACTTTTAATTTTTGGCATGTGAGAAGTATGGGCCATAATCCATAGCCAAATAAGGGAACCCTGATAAGGGGTCTTGGGTGGAGTCATGTACAGTCTCAGATTCAACTCAGGGGGGCTGAGAATGGTTGCCTCACACCAATGTCATGAGTTGGGCCCTGTCAAGCATAGCCTTTGCAATGTGGCCCACTCCCTTCCCCTTTGAGTCCTGAGTCGACAAACTGGGGTGTGTGAGAGGCATCAGCCAGCAGCTGAGCTGACTGATGCCAGGATCCCTGCCTGTATGCTATGCCAACACATAATATAATAACAACCAATAAAGTTGTTGCCTTGTTTTACCCCAGCCTTGGCCTCTCTTTGTCCCATTCACTAGCAATCATGAAACAGTGACACAACATGTATGAAATGACTTAATGTGGTGAGTTCATGCATTCCTAAGTTGCCACTGAGTTTTACCTAAAGCAATTTTTTTGAATCAAGTGTAGGACCTCGTGTTAGCATGGAACAGGGATCTGAAGAATTTTGAACAAAGACAAAATGGCTTTCAACAAAGCTATGTAGTTTCTCTGTACTGTACACACACGTACCCTTTCCCTCTAAAAACTGTAAACATGGTTCTCCTCCTTGCACTTATTCTCACAAGAATATTTAAAGCATATTATTTCCTTGAAATAATCCTGTGAAGTGTAGTTTGATAAGGGTTTTGAAAATGTAGCTCTGTGAGGAGTAAACTACAGTTCACAAGATTATTTCATGGAAATAATGTGCTTTAAATATATGCTGTTCACACTGCCCCTGTAAAATGGCTTAGGCTGATATTGATTGACCCAAGTTCCTCAAGTTATTCACATATATGAGTATGGATTTGAATATGCATCTTCCAGGTCATAGTCCAAACATTCTGATTGGTTCTCTAACTGTTAAACTTCTTTTCCATACTTGCTTTGCTGTATCTTTTAAAATTATTTATTTAGGTAAATTATATGCCACTTTGTATTTCTATTAAAATCTCTACATGGTTCAAAATACCCTAAAATATCACAAATGAAAGTCAAATAATACCCCCCCCCTAAAATATCCACATTTTAGAACAGAGCAGGTAACAAATTGAAAATATACATTCTTAAACAGAAACAACTAATAAACGTGGACCAAGGTAAGTGCAGAACACAGGAATACTGTAGCTATGTATTACTTGTAAGTTCAATTGTATGTGTATGTCTTGCTCACAAAAGAGGAAAAGGAAAGAAACAATATCTGTTGTAATGTCTGTGCCAATATTTAGCTGATTGTAGCTTTGAAAATCTTTAATGATCCCCTTTGTGGTTTTGTTCCCGATTCACAGTGCAGATACAGTTATTCTCCAAAGTCTGATAAAGCTTGAGTGCAGTGGCTGGAGTCTTCCATTGTTTATTTGATTAATAAGAATCCAGCTGGATTCACAGACAAGCCTTTTGGGGAATTATTTTGCATTATTATTACCTTGGCTGTACTAAGTAGCTTTAGGCACATAGTTCAATCAATAGTTTTGTTGTTGAGGATGATGGTGATGGTTTTTTGTTTTAGGTATTACAGGTATTTAGGATGTCCGGAGGTGTTAGTGATTTCTGTATAGGGAGAAGCCTACTTAACTTCACTCCCTCTGACATACTGAAAGTTTCATTTATTAAAGCTGGGACTATGAAATTATAGAGAATCAAGAACAGAACACTTTTTTGTAACTTCTGATCCTAGCATACTTCTTGAAGAATCATGAGGTGCTTGGCTGAAAAGGGACACAAGGGTTTTTTTGGAAGTTCCCACTTCCAAAGAACTAGTCCGTATTTCCTGGCTTTTACTACTACATAAGTTGTCTAATGACATTTAAAGGTATGTTGAAGATAAAGATGATTTATAGGACATATTATTGAGGATGAAGTCCCCTTCCATTGAATTACATTCTCAGTTTGCAGCAAGCCTCCTTTCCAAGGAGGGAAGGTCATAGCCAACACCAGCAAGGTGCACAAAATCCATTTTCTCATTTGTTATTCAGAGACAATGAGCCCCAGTTCCCTATTCAGGATATTGTAGAGCTATTCTCCACCTGGTCACCAAAGACAATAACTTTAAAGATCTCAGAGTAATATGTTGTGCACTCTAGCAACTGGGACCCATCTGCTTCTGGAAAGAAAAACAAAATAAATAGGACTTGGATCTTTTTCAGTTTCTGAATGCCTGATCCTGATTATCTTAAATGTTGGTGGTGAATGGTTTGACTGGCTATCTGCACTGAACTATGTGCTTTGAAGAGGTATCCCCCAAGTGAAAGAATCTGTGCTTCTAGAAAGAAAATGGAAGTATTCCTGTATTAACTTGGTCTTTTCTAATTGTAATCAGAAAATGCTCTGCTAATGGGAATGTTGTGGCATCAACAGCATATTGAAATTATGGTTGGTTCAGAAATATAGTTGTAGAAAATTAAATACTCTGGTCTAAAACTGTGCCCCTGAGGGGAAAAAAATTTCAACAATATTTTTGTTTATTATTTGAAGATTAAACTTGCTATATAGAAATATAGGTTAGTATATTCATATGAATACACTTTGCAGCATATTATCATTTTAGCATATTAGGCAGCATATTAAAAATATTTGATGGAGATGAGGAAGACCAACATAGGAAATGTAGTTTATACTCATGTTTCCATTATCTTTACAATTCCCCAAAATGTAAACAATATAATGGCTACATAATGGAATATATGTCGGCCAACTAACTAAATGTTCTATCAGACATAGAACTGATACAACGTACAGCTCCCTTACATCTATAAACATTGTTACAGATATTATAACAACAACAACCACAACAACAACATGAAAGAAAAACCCATGATTACAGAATCCTGTTTATAAGAGTGTTCAAAAGAAATACAGTAACAGGGGTGCCAATTTCAAAACATCACAGTGATCATAAATCCTACCAATATAAAGGTCTGGTTGAATTCACTTGGACTTAAATTTTGTCCACCTAAGTTACCCAGTGTATTGTATGACCTATATTATCATTAGAATCAGGAAGAGCTTCTAATATGTAAAATTTTCTGGCAGGTGTACTTGATAAGTTGCTTTGGACAATATTTGGTGGCATGATTTTTATTGCTCCTTAGTGATCATTGCAAAAAAAAAGCTTTTTTACATCATTCAACAGGTTGCTCACATGGAAAACAACAGCACAGCAGTGACAAGATTTATCCTCCTGGGGCTTTCTCAGAATCCAAGAGTACAGTCTGCTCTCTTCTTCCTTTTCCTCACTGTCTACAGCACAACATGGATTGGAAACCTCACCATTATAATCAGCGTTATCAGAACACCCAACCTTCACACACCCATGTATTTTCTATTAGCTAACCTAGCTGTCATAGACATCAGTGAGTCATCAGTCACATCACTGAAAATGTTGTGGGACCTATTCTTCCATACAAATACCATTTCTTACAATTGGTGCATTGCACAGATATTCTTCATCCATTTAACTGGGGGTGCTGTGGTCTTCTTACTTGTGGCGATGGCAGTTGATCGGTACATAGCCATCTACAAGCCACTGCGATATTTAGTTATTATGAACAGAGAAGTTTGCATAGGTTTGGTAGCTGGGTCATGGTTGGGTGGCTTTGCTCACTCCATCGTCCAGATTGGAATTCTCATTCAGCTGCCTTTCTGCCAATCCAACATCCTGGATAATTTCTTCTGTGACATTCCACAGCTCATCAAACTGGCATGTGCTGATACGTATATCCCAGAGTTGCTGATGGTTTGCAACAGTGGACTGCTCCTCACATTGATCTTCTTCATCTTGCTTGTGTCATACACTGTCATCTTGGTGAAGATTAGAGCACATGTCACAGAAGGGAAGAACAAAGCTCTTTCCACCTGTGCGGCACAAATCATGGTCATGAGCTTAAACTTTGTTCCAGGAATGTTTGTTTATGACCGGCCTTTCAAGGTATTTCCAGGAGACAAGGTTGCCTCAGTCCTCTACAGCCTTTTAACACCAATGCTGAACTCAATGATCTTTACTCTGCGTAACACTGAGATGAAAAACACAATTAGAAAGCTCACAAGAAATTTTCTGCTTTCTGAAAGGACAAAACCATCACTGTGTGTTCATGAAAGAGAGACATAGAACATAAGCACCTTTTGTTGATGTTTTTCTAAAAGTATATACTACATATTTAAAATTTATTTTGCTTTCTACTCCCATGCATGTGAAGATGACTTCAATCACCCCCAGGAGCGCTCTCTCTCTCTCTCTCTCTCTCTCTGTGTGTGTGTGTGTGTGTCCCTGCACTTAAAGGCCTGTTCTACTGCGTATTCCACCTATGGGCAGTAAGCCATATTGGCATCCTGTCCAGGCTGCTACAGCCTGTGTGATGCTCCTGCATCACTCATATGTTTTATGCTTGGGGCTGGGGCAGACATCCTTGTTTAAGAGCTGGGCATCCACACCTCTCCCTCTTCTCTTTGCAGCAGCACCCGCCTGTCTGAGCTATCAATGTGATTTGCTGGTTGCTTTGGGGCCAAGTAGGATTTTTTTTGCTGATCTACCTTGTTTGTGGGTTTTGTTGTTTTTCACATACTCCATACTGAATAATTGAGTGGTGGGCATTAGATGATCTGGTGTCCTATTAATTTAGGGTTCCCATTGCAAAATCCTGGCTTTTAAAGGAACATAATCAAAAAACCCACTTCCGATATGGGCTGCTATACGCCTGAGTCTTCCCAGATGCTTTAGCTGCTTTACCAAAATTCTGCCCCGACGATATTTTCGATGTTTGAATCCTGGCTATGTCCAGGAAATTCTGAACATATGGCAGTCCTATATTGATTAGACAAACCAGGTCTTTAATTTAGTCACTTTGGGAAGTTCAGGTGTGGGAAGGGGAGTAATTGTGTTTTAGCCTAGGGACAAGGCTGGATTAACTATTAAGCAAAATTAGCACCAAAGAAGGGGGGGGCACAGAAATTATGTAAGATTAGTTCTGAGGATCTGATCAAAAACTTTGCAATTCTAAAAAGCAGAAGACTATACAAAACCAAACATCATTTTCCATCATATGGTAGGTTTCGTTTCATTTCAAAAAATAAAATTTTATTTCGTGGTTTATTATTGTTGATATTTTGAATTAGATATATATGGGGGCACCAACATCTTGTAAGTGCTTAGGGCCTCTAAAGGTCTTAATGTGGCACTACCTTGGGACCCTCTTATATATGGCGTTCCAACTTGAATAAAATATTATGGGGCCCCAGGCAAGCCCTGCCATGCATCAAATGATACATGCACACACACTATTTGAATGGGGATGCCCATTAACTTTGTTGGGGCCTAGCCCCCTCAAATATTTTATTGTGGTGGGTGAAACCCCCATGGCCCCTAGCAGTTGGCTCCTATGACACACAGACACAAAAAATACCATAAGAGGAGGAGGAAAAGGAATGGGGAATCATTCAATACATCAATATATCATCTAACCTAACATTTATGGGGGGGGGGAACCAACACACTCGGCATATAAGTAGTAAATAATAACAAACAACATTAACTTCTTCACCTTCTTTGTGTGGCCTAGGAATGGGATGAAGGCTGGATAGTAAAGCCTCCAGTTCTTGCATCAGGATTTTTTTTTTGCCCTAAGCTAAAGTTTCTTTCAGGTTCTGGTTTGCTCCCGAACCAGTAGTGTTTCCTTTGCAGCAGTTTTTATGGTATAGATAAATAAAGTGACCCTAGTTTGACCTATATGTATTTCTTTATTTATGTGTTATTTACTATTTCTGTGATATCTTCAAAGCAGAAAGAAAAGTTAATGTGCTCAATAATTATTGACATTTATTGGATTAGCTTGGAAAACGTCTTCTGGACTTTTTGCATGAATGACTAAATACTTAAAATATCATCTTTCTGAAAAATTTAACTAACCATGTGATGTTTTTATGTCAGATTTAGTGGAACTGAATCATTATTGCATATTGTACATGCATGATGATAACACTAATTTCCAAAAGGATGACACTGTCACTATTACTGGGAAATCCAGCCAGAAGGGCGGGGTGTAAATAATAAATTATTATTAAATTATTATGTGTTCATCAGAGAGGACAATAGAGAGCTCTACAAGCTCCACTATAGTGTTACTAATATAGTTTTTCCAATCGTTATTATTGTTTGTAGAGTTCCAAACCACTATATGTCTGAATCAAAGACATTGCTTCTTGAAATTATTTTGCACAGGTTCCTACTTTGACTTTATCAGATCGGTTTGCACATCTTATTAACATTATTTTTTTATTTTAAAAAATCACATTGACTTTATCAGATCGGTTTGCACATCTTATTAACATTATATATATATATATATATATATATATATATATATATATATATGCTTTCGTAGATTTTAGATCACATTTATTTAAAAAAATCACATTTGTTAGGGTTCCAAGTCCCTGAATGTGTGGGTGAACAACAATTCCGTTGGCATCGGGAGTATTTATTTATTTTCATTGACACTTATTCATTTAGATTTTATAAACCAAATCTTGTGGACTGTGCCCCTGACTCAGCTTATCTCACGACATTAGCTGAGCCTCTGTTGAATAAATCACATATTGGACCTTAATGATCTCCCCTGTGTTTTGATTCCCCAGTTTCTCCTAGTACAGCCTTCTTCACATAATGCTGAAACTCATAAGCAATTTCATAGCATCTCTATTATTTGCAGACATATGAATAGGAGTGACTCCATGTCCAACACCAGAGCCCCTTTGGATACAAATCCTTTGTCATCTCATATTATTACTAGGAGACAATAAGCATTGCTTATCATTTCAGGAGACTGTAGGGTTATTCTCCTTCAAAGGTAATCCTTTAAGTGCAGGTTTCTGGAGTCACTATTTCATTATAGCTCTTTTCTTACTCTTGTCTCTGTGTTCATTTCTGGTATTAAAAGCAGAAGCACTGAAGGTTAATTTGTTCACTATAGAAGATAAGAAGGCATTCTTGGAGTAATACGCTCTAGACTCTAGCAAATGGAATGAAATAATTTTGGAAGAAAGAAAAATGGGGCTTGATCCTTTTTTCAATATTCTGCCTTCATGATTTCTAATGCTCAACTTATCATGGATTACTGATGATTTAAAAAGAGAATGATGAGTTGAATGCTATATGTTGGTGATGGTTTAATAGACTTTTTTTTGCACTGAACTACATTATTCGTCTGAACAGATACTCACCGAGGAGAAATAACTGTGCTTCTCTAGGATGACAGTTTTCAACTTGTTTTGTAATTAGAAATGGAAAGTTCCCAGCTAATTGGACTGTTGTGGTATAAAATGTGGAAATTTATTTATTTATTCTGTTTCATAACATTTAGATACTGCTTGATTGTAGGGGGCAGGGGGGAAACCTGAAAGTTGTTTCCAAAATGATAGCACACTAAAATTATCACTAACATATGTACATCATAATTTAAAACATACAGAAAGTTAAAACCACCATATAATAGACTAAAACAAATTAGAATTCATACAAATTTTCTACAATAAACTGCCATAAGATTATGTCAATATGGCACATGACCCTTGCGAAAATAAGTAAAGCAATCCTTATACCTTTACTGGGGAATAAGACCCATTTACTCAATATGATTTACTTCTCCATAGACATGTTTGGGATTTGCCAACTTTTGAACCGTGGAAAATGTTTACATTTTTTAGTGATGCTGGACAGATGAAGTGATACTTGATGACGTCCAATTGTCTATCTACAACCCAAATTTATGATTTTATTGTTGTGGGGGACCTGTAATGGGTATGTCAAGAGTTGTTTGAGGAAGTAATTTGATGACATGACTTTTAGTGGTCCTTAGTGAGCCTCAGTAGGATGCTCACATGGAGAAGAACAGCACAGCAGTAACAGAATTTGTCCTCCTGGGCTTCTCTCAGAATCCCAGAATACAGTCCCTTCTCTTCCTCCTTTTCCTCACTGTCTACAGCACAACTTGGTTAGGAAATCTCACCATTATAGTCACTGTGATCACCACCCCCAGCCTGCATACTCCCATGTACTTTTTGCTAGCCAACTTGGCTGTCGTAGACATCAGTGAATCGACAGTCACATCACTGAAAATATTATGGGACCTCTTCTCCCATACTCATACCATCTCCTACAATTGGTGCATTGCACAGATCTTCTTCTTCCATTTAACTGGGGGTGCTGTGGTCTTCTTACTCGTGGTGATGGCAGTGGACAGATACATAGCCATCTATAAGCCACTGCGATATTTAGTTATTATGAATAGAGGAGTTTGTATAGGTCTGGTAGCTGGGTCATGGTTGGGTGGCTTTGCTCACTCCATCGTCCAGATTGGAATTCTCATTCAGCTGCCTTTCTGCCAATCCAACATCCTGGATAATTTCTTCTGTGACATTCCACAGCTCATCAAACTGGCATGTGCTGATACGTATATCCCAGAGTTGCTGATGGTTTGCAACAGTGGACTGCTCCTCACATTGATCTTCTTCATCTTGCTTGTGTCATACACTGTCATCTTGGTGAAGATTAGAGCACATGTCACAGAAGGGAAGCACAAAGCTCTTTCTACCTGTGCAGCACAAATCATGGTCATGAGCTTAAACTTTGTTCCAGGAATGTTTATTTACGACCGGCCTTTCAAGGTATTTCCAGGAGACAAGGTTGCCTCAGTCCTCTACAGCCTTTTAACACCAATGCTGAACTCAATGATCTTTACTTTGCGTAACACAGAGATGAAAAACAATGTTGGGAAAATAATGAGAAAACTTTTGCTTTTCAAAAGGACTTAACCATCACTTTGTGTTCATCACAGACAGCCATAGAGGATGCAAGCTCTGGAACATTTTAAATAAAATATTTTCTAATCATTAGTATAATTTGTAGGCTTCGGAGCTGTGATTCATCTGAATATAAAAGACCAATTTTGCTTCTTTGGATTATTATAAAGTAATAATGCAGCTTGCATAATATAATAGTTACTGTTAGTGCTGGGGTTTTTTAGAAAAAAAAGGTGGTAGAATTCACCATGAACGCCTCCCTTGTTTTCTTATAATGGCAATGATGCCCACCTGAGAGGCAGCAGAACTAAGAGATGCTGGAACTGGCCCACACTCAAGGATGGGAATAGCATTGTCAAGCATATAGAAGGACAGGTCTTGCTGAAGTAGAGGCAGCATGGCTTCTGCAAGCGTAAGACTTGTCTTAACAAACCTTTAAGCTTATTTGAGAATGTCAAGAAGCGTACAGACAGAGGCAATTCAGAAAACATTGTGTACTTATTTAAAATACAATAATACTTAAAGTTTCAAACGTACTTCACCAAATGTTCCTGAGTAAAAAGAAGAGAGATCTTCTTTGTAAAATATCTGTTTAATGTGCATAAAAGTTGTGTGGAGGTTTGCATTTGCAGATGCCTCGCAGAGAACTGTACCAAGTGCAAAAGGTGCTTGTGCAGTTAGAGCTGCAAAAAAGAAGATGGAGTCTTTGGAATCAGCTACATTAGTAAAAAGAAAAAAAAACAACGGGTTTTAAATGTGTTATAGCACTGTGACACCAGATGGCACTGTGGAGTTCCACCTTTGGGCAATGTGATTTCCCATTAGGAGGTTTACAGTGCATTTCCCTGCAACATTTTTTTTTTTATGTGTCTTGATTTAACCTTTGTTTCAATGTTTTGTTAATTGATGACTTTGTTTCAATGTTATGTTAATTGATGACTCATCCTTGCATGTCTGGGCTTTCCTACAAGCTACCAGCATGTAGAAGAAACAACTTGCTTATTGAGTTATATCAGGGAATTCTGCTCACATATCTCACATATTGTTGTAGATCTGGAAGCAAAGGTTAGGGATAGTCTGTTCTCCCAAATGAAGGGAGGTAGCAACTGGAATCCCCCAATGTTTGGTATTAAACATGTGCTTTTGAACTTGTACATAAACGATCTAGTGTTAGCAGTGAGTGGTGGCTGTTGATACCAAATTGTTCAGAGAGATTAAAACAAAATAAATTGTAAACAGTTTCAAAGGATCTCTACAATTAAAATGGGCAAATGGGCAGAAGAATGGCAGATTCCTGGGTGGCTTTAAAACAGGCTTAGAAAATTTTCTGGGCTAGGCCTATGTTCTGTCTCTGCAGCTGCTAGAAACTATTGTTGTGGTGAGCACTGCTTCACTCAGTTCCTGGACAAAACAACAGAAAACCTTAACAAAAATACATGTACGGGAAATTCCAGACATCTCTTAAAATTCAAAATTCCCCCCAGGATGCCATTTTAGGTCTCCGATTTCCTGGCATGTCTGGAATTTTCCAGGCGTATGGCAAGCCTAATGCATCTGAGATTTCTTAATCCATACAAGCACATCTCTGCACACACACACCATCCATGTAAACAATGAGCATTATAATAGTTCAGGGATACGTGAGCTAGGCCAGTGCACTTCTGGAGTGTCCCTGAGGCCTGAGGGTGTGGATGTTGTTGTGGCCTGGGTTGTCTTGAGCAGGGGTGGCCCATCCCATTTCACTGCTGCTTCCCACCCCTCACCCCACCCCCACTTCTGCTGCATGCCAAACTCAGCAAGAGGGGTGGCAGTCTGCAAGACGTTGACGCTTATCTTCTCCAACCAAGGGGCAGGGAAGATGAGCAGCAATGCCCTCCCATTTTGCTGAACTCGGCAGGAGGGGAGGTGTTCTGGTGGTGGTGGAAGTGATGAGGTGGGTGTTGCATCTTGTGCTTCGGCCACCTGTGGTGGGTGCTTCACTCTGCCTCACAGATTTGGTGTTGAGAACCAGACAGAGAGGCTTACATAGTTGCATTTGGCTCAGAGATTCCCCACTATTAGCTTACCTTACTTACTTACTTACTTACTTACCTACTGTGTTTTTATCCCACCTTTTCTTCCAATGACCTCAAGGTGGTATACAGTGGTACCTCGGGTTACATATGCTTCAGGTTACATATGCTTCAGGTTACATACGCTTCAGGTTACAGACTCTGCTAACCCAGAAATATTACCTCAGGTTAAGAACTTTGCTTCAGGATGAGAACAGAAATCGCATGGCTGTGGCACAGCGGCAGTGGGAGTCTCCATTAACTAAAGTGGTGCTTCAGGTTAAGAACAGTTTCAGGTTAAGAACAGACCTCCAGAACAAATTAAGTTCTTAACCCAAGGTTCCACTGTACATGATTCTTTCCCTTCCCCCAAAAACCTCCCCCAAATCCTGCGAGGAAGGTTAGGCAGAGAGACACCCAGTAAGCTTCATGGCTAAGTGGGAATTGGAACCTTGGTCTCCCATGCCTTTGTACAACACTGTAAATCACTACCCCAAACTGGCTCCTGGCAATAAATGAACATACTATTTATCAGCTCCTGTCTGGAGACTTCAGTACATAGGCAATGTTCAGCAGACAACATGCTTTTCATTTGGTTTTCATAATAATTATTTTTATTACATTGAATCAATATTTTGCCAGCATTTTCAGTTATAATAGTAATATGTAGCAATATAAAAATGATACTAATAAAGAAATAATAATCCTTGTGTTTGCATTTCCTTTTTGCCTCTTGTGGTTGAAAGAATTGATATATAATACCTTCAAGTACCACAGTGATTCATTTAAACTGCTAATTGAATATCAGTTACACCTTTAGGGTAGAATGAAATTATTTGCTGTGGGGAAAATGAAGAGAAGAGTGATGAGAATAAATGCCATTTTTGAATCATACTAATACAGTATAATATTATTAATTGAATCTTATTAATAGCTATGTTGGGCAACATTTTAAACATTGGGAATATTATTTATTTATTTATTTATTTATTTATTTATTTATACCCCACCCATCTGGCTGGGCTTCCCCAGCCACTCTGGGCGGCTTCCAACAAAATATTAAAGTACAGTAATCATCAAACATTAAAAGCTTCCCTAAACAGGGCTGCCTTCAGATGTCTTCTAAAAGTCTGGTAGTTGTTCTCTTTGACATCTGGTGGGAGGGTGTTCCACAGGGCAAGCGCCACTACCGAGAAAGCCTTCTGCGTGGTTCCCTGTAACTTGGCTTCTTGCAGTGAGGGATCCTCCAGAAGGCCCTCGGCGCTGGACCTCAGTGTCCAGGTAGAACGATGGGGGTGGATACACTACTTCAGATATACTGGACTGAGGCCATTCGGGGCTTTAAAGGTCAGCACCAACACTTTGAATTGTGCTCGGAAACTGTATGATGGGGTACTGCATACAGGATTAAGCACTGGACTGATCTATAAATCCCTAATACAGAAATATTTCATTATTCACTCCATGTTATAAAATTCTGCATATAAGGGCTTTGGAATTGACTCAGGAAAGTTTTGCCATAATTTGACCCTCAGGGATATATACCTATTGTATGATGAACAACCTTTCCCATATATCCTGTAGGAAACAGAAATGTACTGATTCAATCTCTACCAGCAAGGAAAGAACCTAAGGTAAGTGGTAAGTGGATTCCTAATTTCTCTAATACTTAAATCGAAACTTTTGAAAATTTAAGGAGTATGAAGTATTATTTTCCTCTCAGACCCATGCCCAATCTGCTTCAAATGTTAAAACTATTCCATCGCCCACAGAACCGAAGAACACAAAATTGACAAATTACTTATTGCTGTGAAATTGGAAATATGTGTTTTGTTTTCATCTCTGCAGCTATCTAAACGAGGCAAGACAGAGAACACGGAGGTCGATGGGACCATCCACATTGTTGTCATTGGTGTTGGTGTCTTTGATAAGCTGAGTTAAATTTTTTTTCCCCAAACACATCAGTGAGTATAAGAGAAAGAAAGGCATGAGGATGGGAGTTAAGGGTTTCCATGAGACACTGTGGGAACGGGTTACAGAGGAAAGACCTGAGAGAGGTACACATGATTCTCTTTTCTTTCCTACTTCCCTTGTTATCTGTACTCATGTGCCATCCACTTTCTTTTTTCCTTTGTGTTGGCCTAAAAATTATTCTACTAGGGAAGGAGAGGGAATTTCCTTCTAAAATACAATACAATACAATACAATACAATTATATAAAACTATGTATACTTTGGGCTGTATCTAAAGTTGCATGCAAGGAGCTGTACTTGCAGAACTGGGCTTCCCATTCCTCTCTTATCACCTTGTGGTCTCAAAATCTGCTCTGATGGAGCCTTGAGTGCTCTACAGCAGATGCTGGGGGGAGCACTACAGAGGAAAAGAGGGGTGCAAGCTGAAGTCTGTAATGTTAGCAGAACAGCAACATTATAAAAAATGTTTCAACAATACAATTTCAAATGGAAGATGCTATAACTTTGGATAAATTAAATGATAATCAGAACTGAGTCAAATTTGAGCACTTTTGTGTGCTTTTGATTTCAAAATGGAATATTTAGGAAATTGAAAACATTTTTTCATTTGGAAATTAATGGGATATAAACATTTTAAAATTTATTTAAAGTGTTTAAGATAAGAACAAAGACCAAATTCAAGACATTGCATAATGGGGATCAATTTTTATATTGAATTGCCATGATCTATAGTAACAAACTATAAAAAAGGTTCAAATTAGCAGCCATCTTTACACCGCTCTTTTCACTTTGTCTCTGGGTTTAAACAAGCATAGCTGATGTTTCTCATGCATATTTCCATGCATTATCCCACAGGAATCACCATCCAGCATCTTTTGTGCTTAAATAACTTACGGTGTCCCTACCATTGTATCATGTAGAGATTTCAACATAGAAGAATTGTTCATCTTGCTGCTCTCCATTTATTCAAGTGACTGTATTAGTTGTACAGCATAATGAGGAACCAGACAAGGACTGTGAATGAATTTATTCTCCTAGGATTCATTGGGACTAAGAGGGTTGAACCGCTACTTTTCATTTTATTCTTCATGACCTACACTGTTGCTATGGTAGGCAACTTTATCGTTATTACCTTGGTGTGGTGTGAGAACAGCCTTCACAGCCCAATGTACATGTTCATTGCTAACCTGTCTTTTTTAGAGATTATATTCACCACCACAGTTATCCCTAAAATGCTATTCAATTTCATGAGTCAAAGAAAATCTATCGCCTTCCATAGTTGCATCCTGCAGGCTTACATATATTTCTCAACAGGTTCCACAGAGTTCTTCCTTTTGGCTATCATGTCATTCGACCGCTATCTGGCCATTTGCAACCCTCTGAGATATGCAGCCATCATGAGCACACATGTATGTTTTCAACTTATAGCTGCCTCCTGGATGTGGGGCTTCTTTGCAGTCCTACCACCTACAATCCTGGTAGGCCAGCTGCCATTTTGTGGACCCAATTCCATCAATCATTTCTTTTGTGATGTTGACCCAGTTCTCAAGCTGGCCTGCTTTGATGTAAAGAAGATTGAGATTATTAATTTTGTCAATTCAGCCTTGCTCCTCCTAGGCTCATTACTGGTGACAAGTGTATCCTATATATTCATTATTGCAACAGTGCTGAGGATCCCCTCAACAAAAGGACGACAGAAAGCATTCTCTACGTGTGCCTCTCACCTAATTGTGGTGACACTGTTCTATGGGAGTTCTATTTTCATTTATGTTCAGCCACAAAAAAACCACTCATTGGACCTCAACAAGGTAGCCAGCATACTGAACACAGTGATAACCCCATTAATGAATCCCTTTATTTATAGCCTAAGAAACAAAAAAGTCAAGGAGGCCCTGGACCATTTAGTCAGAAGAAAGATTTTCCCCTTAATTAACCTCAGAGTCCTGAAAACAGAAGAAGGGTCCCAACACTGTGTAGTATTAAATGACAGTGTAAGTAAATGAAGATTATGTAGGGGTGTACATGCATGCATTGGAATGGGAAAGAAATATGGTTCAGCTGAAAGTTCTGGAAATATTCTGTAGGTCATTTTTTTTTGAGATATTGAATCTTAATTACAGCTTTCAAACTAACTATTGAAATTCTGTGGTGTTTAAAACTTAAAATCCTCTTTCATGGATAACTCACACAGTATATTCTTTGAACAGCCACTGTCTGTCAACTCCAGATCAGTAAGTTGCTACAAAAACTATCCACTCATGACTCTTTGAGCTTGTTTGGAAACAGTAGCCTACAAATATGGTAGTTATTAACAATTTCTATAATTGGGAATCTAAAAAAGCCCCTGAAAACTATACTATGTTATTATTGGAAGGAGAAAATTAACCATCGCTAGAAGCTGTTTTCCTAGGCTAATGAAAATAATGTAACTGTGTTTCTGAGTGGCATCAAGTTTAATGTTTCAAATTGTACTTTAATTATGATTTAGAGATCTCCAACAGTATTTTTTTCTACAAACACGTTTAGCTCTCTAGAGGCAGCTGTGAATTCCTTGAAAGTATTCCTGATAATTTTTAATTTTAGAGTTGAAGAATTAAGGAACAATTTGTGATAACAGTTTTCTGTTGTGGATAGACTGTCATTTTTCTAACATAAGTGGGATCTGAGGCAATATATTTTGGTGTGGAATGTTCCTGTTTAGGCCTCCAGCCAATCACCCAACCATGCCCTATTCCAGGGTACTCCATTACACCCCTACTAGTTTTCTGGTTCCCAACCCCACCACCAACTTGGGCCAATGAAAGTTCTTCCCAATGCAAATAGCGCCATAGACTCATATCTGATCAAGACTACAGCATGAAGCAAATGGTTAAAGGTCAACATCCAAACATAAGGGTCTGATCTAGTTGTGGTTGGTTTGTTTGTTTTAAGAAAAATATTTTTATTAATTTTCAAACTATTCCAATCAAACCAAATTATTTTAATTTAATACAATTTCTTAAAATCAGCTTTCCCACTTCCGATGCAATTGTATGTCCAAGATATGTTATTAGAACTGTTTCGCTACTTCCTTTCTTATTTAGTCTCCAGTTGACATCCTTCACTTGTTGTCAAGCCATTCTTCCAGCTGTCCATGTTTTCACCTTACAAACAGCAACCTTGGTTAAATCTTACGTATATATTTATAATCCATTACACGTGTGTAATCTTTCATCTTCATTTTTGTTCTAGACCTGGTGTGTTGAAAGAGTTCAGTTCTTTCTCTTGTTGTTTGCAGTGTTGGTATGAGTGGTACAAGGTCACATTTAATTGCATTTCACTGTTATCAAACTAACTTGTGAACCACAGCCATAAATAAATTGCAGAGTGAACTATCCAGACTTCGCCATTAAATTCCCGTCTGCAATTCTCTCTCAG
The DNA here is from genome assembly GCF_965112155.1 of Podarcis liolepis. Lineage (NCBI taxonomy): Eukaryota > Metazoa > Chordata > Lepidosauria > Squamata > Lacertidae > Podarcis > Podarcis liolepis. The sequence goes on along the minus strand of NC_139573.1, from coordinate 25,850,792 downwards.
CACACAACACACAGCAAAAAAATGATAATGATGATAATGATAATGACAATGAATTCATGCTGTTACTAATTGCAAGTACCATGTTATATTTAGTTTGGCACACAATCAGAGATGGAAAACAGATTCTTCAGTCTTCAGCAGTGTGCAAACGTATGTGTGACTGACGAAATGAAATGGGTTTATCCTGCCTGACAAACACCTACAATAAAACAATAAAGAGGGTGGTTGGTCTACTGCAAGAGACACAAGCTAATATCACCAAGGCAACTATCTGTAAACAAACAATAAACACCCATAAAACGGCAAAAGTAGTTTCTTTCCAAAGTATATTTTATCTTAAATAATTGCAAATGCAGTAAATAAAGAATCCATTTGTGATATATCAGTAGTTCTGTGCTCGTTTTTTGCTCTTTCCAAAATTGGTTTTATTTCAAAAAGTAATAACCAGGACACCCCAAAAGCTGTTGAGACTTTTTCTTTTTCTCAAAAACTCCAAAAAAATGATGGAAGACAGCCCTACTGTATGGTCTATCTCACTAAGTCTCTCTGCGCTGCTCCACTCCCCTCCCCTGCCTTATACTTAGCCTTCTTCCTTTGCCTGATTAGTTCACAGCCACCCTTCAGGGCACACACATTCTTCCCCCTTCTGCATCGTAGTCTGTCAATTCAATCCCAGGATTTATGACAGCTGGATTGTGATTGGCCTTGCATATGTGATTATGCTACCCACATGTCACCCTGTTCTGTGTGGAGTCCCCATCAAGGGGTTCCCAGACAAATAGAATTGTGGCTAAGCCCTGAAATTACAACACAAAACTCCTGTGATTTTCTGATTTCAGAGTTGCAAATGAATTTTTTATGGAAGCAAATAACATGGAAATGAGTGCTAAACTTCCACCAGATTCTGCTAGTTTTTCAGATGTGGCTTTTACATCATGTGAAATTATCAGGCAATAAAACATCAGGAAAATGCAGTGAAATACTGTCTGAAGCTTAAGTATGGCATCCAAAGTGCTCAACCCCTCACTGTCACCATCCCACAATCAAGTGTACACAGCATAAACATAAGGCTGGTGTCCCACCAAACACAAGGCTTAACAAGACCTTGGTGTCCCACCAAAGATTATTTTTGCACTTTTATTTGCTTAAGCCTTAATGGGTCAAAAATTGTATAGAAAAAGGGTGGGGTTTTGAAAATTTGAGCTGTTGGCAGCAAAACAAGAAGATATTTGAAGGGGGTGAAAGAGAGGAAAACTTTGAAAATAATTTGATGGTGGGGGCAAGAAATTGCACCTAAAATGTTAAATATCTCAAGTGGTTGAGGGTCATTTTCAAACTCCAGCCTTTACAGAAATGTCTTCCAAACACATGCAGCCATGCAGGGCTTTTCACAAACAGGCTGAGAGCCTGGTAACACTTCACAGAATCCAGAGAATGTCACCATGTCCCATGAGGTTTTTGTAGAAAGTGCTGCTAAACAATAAGCACAAAGACCCCTCCACACCACTGCAAGTGCAAATAGGGCTTTTCTAAAGGTCAAAGAAGAGGGACACGGGTGGTGCTGTGGGTTAAACCACAGAGCCTAGGACATGCTGATCAGAAGGTCGGTGGTTCGAATCCCCGTGACAGGGTGAGCTCCCGCTGATCGGTCCCAGCTCCTGCCAACCGAGCAGTTCGAAAGCACATCAAACTGCAAGTAGATAAATAGGTACCGCTCCGGTGGGAAGGTAAACGGTGTTTCCGTGCGCAGCTCTGGTTCACCAGAAGCGGCTTAGTCATGCTGGCCACATGACCTGGAAGCTGTACGCCGGCTCCCTCGGCCAATAAAGCGAGATGAGCACCGCAACCCCAGAGTCGGTCACGACTGGACCTAATGGTCAGGAGTAAAGGTCAAAGAGCAATACCTTGACTATAGCCCCATTAGATCATGCTATCCTTTGAGGCTTACAGCTGAGTAGCCTTTTGAAGGCCCACAGGACCCCATGGCACTCAGCCTCTTTCATGGGGACAAAATTTATGCACCACTTGGTTGTAAAAAGCAGTTTATGAAGAAAATAAAACAACAACATCAACAGTAAAAGGGGTTAAAAACAACTATTGAAAACATTTTAAAAAATAAAATCAGCAATAAACTAAAAACAGAATAAAATATCAACACTAACACTGCTATAGTGACAGGGGGCAGATCAGTACTTTAGATGAGTACCCATGCATTAATTCTTATACAGAACACAGTGAGTCTTTCTTGTTTTATTGCTCTCAACCCTGAAGCTGCACCTTCAGGCATTGCAAATTTCATTTTTGTTATTAGAACTACTCATTCAACTAATTTTAACTTCCTGAAATGGCCTACATTATGTTTTAATGTATTATATGCTCTGATGTTAGCCACCCTGAGCCCGGTCCTGGCCAGGGAGGCCAGGATATAAATAAAATTTATTATTATTATTATTATTATTATTATTATTATTATTATTATTATTATTATTATTGCTGCTGCTGCTACTACTACTACTACTACATAAATCCAACTCATTATGTCCTTAACCGTAAATATAGTTTACGGCCTGAATATACAGTGGCAGCCCTTTTGTTTCCATGCCAAATTTGAGGTGTTTAGATATAAAGCCTTATGTGGCCCAGGACCCCAAGCACTGACTTTCCCTATGTAAAACTACTGGGACTGTGACATCATCATGAAAAACCCATCTCTTTGTGCCACTGTTGAGGGAGGTCCAGAAGGTGGTGACAAGAGAACAGGCCCTTTTTGTAGTTGTATCTCATTTTTTAAAAAGAATGCTTTCCGCAGAAAACCCCACTTCTCATCATTTCAGTGCCAGGTAAATGCAGTTCTTTTTTCCTGGGCATTTGGCAGAAACTAATAATATAATATTATATTTTTAATTTTTTGGTAATTTCATCACTAAATAAGTTTAAAGCAATATATAAGGATGCTTAAATAAGAATCAATATACATTTAAATAACATTTACAGTTTTGAATCTTTCTGATAAAACCTCAGCACTTTCCTCACTAGCCTCCTTATAGCATTTTTCATCTCTGTATTTCTTAATGTGTAAATGATTGGATTCAGCACTGGGCTGATAACTGTGTAGAGAATGGAGACCACCTTATCCGCTGTAAATTTCTTGAAGGGCTGGTCATAAATATAGATACATGGGATGAAGTGTAAACTCACTACTGTGATCTGGGCTGCACATGTTGAAAGAGCTTTGTGCTTCCCTTCTGTTACATGATTTCTTATCTTGAACAAGATGATGCTGTATGAAATGAGCAAAGCAATGAAGGTTCCTGTCACAACAAGTCCATTGTTGGAGACCATAAGTAGTTCAACAGTATAGATGTCTGTGCAGGCCAATCTGACCACCTGTGGAACATCGCAGTAGAAATTATCCAGTATGTTGGGACCACAGAATGGTAACTGCAGGATCAGTGCTACCTGGACCATGGAGTGAATGGAGCCACCTAGCCATGCACACAAAATGATCCCAAAGCAGGTTTTCTTGTTCATGATGATCATGTACTGCAATGGCTTGTGAATAGCTAGATATCGATCAACTGCCATCATTGCAAGAGAGAAAACAACTGTACCCCCAATGAAGTGAAAAAAGAAAATCTGTGTCAAACATCCATTGAAGGAGATGGTTTTGTTCTGGGAAAAGAGCACTTGCAGCAATTTAGGTGCAGTTACTGTAGATTCACTAACATCCAGAAAAGCCAAGTTGGCCAGTAAAAAATATAAGGGCATGTGGAGGTGGTGGTCTGATATTACAGTGATTATAATGGTGACATTCCCTAACCAAGTAGCTATATAAACTGTCAGGAACAGAAAAAATAAAAACTGTTCAAATTCTGAATTTTGTGACATTCCTACTAATACAAATTCTGTAACTCTGCTTGTGAAGTTATCCACTGCCATTCTGAAGACTTGTGACAAATATCTGGAGGGAGGAAATAATATTTTTTAATTTCATTTTATCCACATTTTCATTTGGTTATCAGTTTATTTCTTCACAATGTTCAAAGCGTATGGGTGATTCTATTTTGGTCACTTTACCTTGTGAAAAATTTCAGGAACTTAAATTTTGTCTTAAAAAATCTTATCTGTCTCCTGCTTTTGGACTTCCTATAGGCATCTGCTTCGCTGCTGTGACTGGAAAGCAGAATGCTGGGCTTGACTGGCCATGAGCCTGATTCAGCAGTGCCTTCTTATGCCCTCCTGTGATCTTATGTTTATCCATCCAGTTTAATATTGTCTACTCTGAATGCCAGAAACTCTGCAGAAAGAATTTACTACCATCACGCTAAAAAGTAAAAAAAAAATCAAAAAAATCTCATCCATAAGAAGGCTAATATTACCTGCTGTCCAGCAACATCCATGTCAATAATAAAAACACTGAGGGGGTAAGTTGGGCTCAATAGTCTCCAACCATATGCAGATTACATCTATCAAATGATAACTTCTATACCTTTGCTTCCATTTTAATCACACTCTGCTTTCCATGCTATTCTTCTAATCTGCACATCTATGTATCTCTCTTCACTTCCCCACCTCCCTGCTCTTCATTATTAGGAATAGGCTGAGATATAACAAAAATCCTTATTATAATATTGTTTTTACTGTTCTGCTGGGACTGGCAAAACCAAGCCAGATGGGTGGGGAATAAATTAACCACCACCACCACAGTGTTTCTTGAGTTATCTGTGCCTGTTGTAGAAGAGACAGATGGATTCCATTTAAGGGGCTGCACAGCTGCTCTCCCACTTTGCTTTTCTGTGTTGACACTGGAGTCAGTGGGATTGTGTCCATTAAGATGTGACTATTTAGAACAACAACAAAGAATTCAACAAAGAAGCAATTAGATGTGGTCCAATACCTTTTAGAGAAGGATATGTACCTTCTTTGGAAGGCAATTATGCAGCAGACAAGCCTAATTTTCCCCAAAACAAAACAAAAATATATTCACCACATATGAAAATTTGCTGTTCATCCTATATGTTATGTCCCTCAATGTATTATTTAGCAGTACAATGCATCTGTACCTAGATGCTTCAATTGGGATGTTGACCTGCCCTCATTGTTTGTCCAGTCATTTTTAATGAATTATTGAATCTAAAAGCCATTGCCCAATCTCACAGGACTTTCTGTGGCTTTCACACTAAATGTGTTTAAGTAGCAAAATTAAGATGATAACTAGCTAGCTAGATGAGAGAGAGAGAGAGAGAGAGAGAGAGAGAGAGAGAGAGAATCCAGTCTGAAGGAAGCAAATTAAAGTCCCATAATGTCAATGGGAAAACCTCAAATCTGCCATTAAAATTAAATGCTTCACTTTAGTTGCCATAACATTGTGTGAGAAGCAAGCCTGAAACTCTTGAATTGATACATGTTAAATGAAATGAAATGAAATGAAATAAGTGCACCATAAATACCTGATGTGTCCAAGATCTGAGATTCTACTTCACCAAGACCTTCAAAAATCTAATGTACTTACAGCTTTGATGTAATCACTGGTATTGTAATAAGCAGAAGAGAAAATTAGCCTACTTCTGTGAGAAAACACAGTCAACTCTGGCTTCCCCATGTGGTCTCTGAAGCTGTTGCCTAAATTTAGCAAGAGACCATAACATCTCTTGGGTCTTCAACTGCTACTGCTTTAGCTCTTCCTAGAAAGGTTTCAGAGGTATCATTATGTAAGGAAAGCTGCATCAGTGGACCAGTTACATGATTGCTTCTCCAAATTTGATTCTCATTTCATTCTTTTTCTGCTGAAAGTGTGTCAGGGTATGCATTGTGTTTGTGCTAGTTGGTCACATACAGTGTTAGGTAGCTCGCAACAAGGGTGTGTGGTGACCTTTGAGGAGTTTGATGCTGCTTCTCTGTTAAGAAATCTGCCAGCTCTTGCAAAAGTGATTTGAAGAAAAAAGAAGAAGAAAATAAATGTTTCGGCTCCCTAGAGGCCATCAGATATCTACCTGCTTTATCATGCACTAGCTGCAGCTTCCAGACTATCAATGGTCTTCACTATCAGTGACTATATGCCTCTGGCTGGGAATCATAGACCAGAGAGTGCTCTGTGCTCAGTTTCTGCTTGTGAGCTTCTCATCGGCATCTGCTTGGCCACTGGGAGAACAGAATGCTAGATGAGATAGGACTTTGGCCTTATCCAGCACATGCTTCATATACTCTTAAGTTTAAAGGCAGCTTCGTGTATAATGCAGCTGCTGTAATCTAGCCTAGGGTTTATCAGAGCATAGAACATTGAAGTCAATCTATGTCTATCCAGAAAGCACTCCACAAAACACATGCCATTTGTGCATCTAAGGACAGTAATAGATCCAAGTGTACCTGTAAGGAGCACAACTGCAACTTCAGGGGGAGGGTGACCCCATACCGAAAAGGATGTACCCTACCAAAACAAACTGAGGTACCCCCCCTCAAAACAGTGTCTCTTTTTTTGCACTGAGCTTCAAATTCTTGGCCTTCATTAATTGTTACTGTTTTTTGCCTTTCCCTCATTTTGTTTTTTGTTTTTTTGCCTTTCCCTAAGTTAAAAAAAAAGGCTTAATATTGTTAGGAGTTTCTGAAGTTCTGTATAATTTGGAGGAAATGGAGTGGGCTGGATCAGCATAGAATAAGGACCCCCATAAGGGGCCTGAGCCATGTACTAAACTCAGGTTAGAGCCTCTGCCACTCTGGAATCTCTTCCCCTAGCTGCCCAGTGACACCCTGGTAGCTTGGCTTGCACCCTCCCAGTGGTCAACACTGGGCAATCCCATAGAGGGGTGTTGGGTGCTTCCCTGACCCCAATGGAGTGTCATTGCACCTGTAGGGGCTCGGAAGAAAAAACTACACTGTTCCACCACTACATTGTGGGCTGTGTAATCTCTCTTCAGGGAATCAGATTATTTGTCAGAGGTTCCAGGTTGCCCGCAAGATTGAGGGGGCCTAGCACACACTGCATGTATGTGACATCACACACGTTGTACATCACTCACGTGTGGTGTCACACAATCAGCATGCAGGACATCGCAACATCTGGAGTAGGTTGAGTGTTCTGGAAACTGTGACGCAATGTGCAACACCTGTGATGTCATGCATGTGCACTGTGTCTGATCCCCTCAACATTGAGGCGCCCTTTCCAATAAAGATTGAGGGAGCTGGAGACACATTGGCCCCCTAGAGTTGGCACATCTGTTGGTTGCAATGAAATACCTGGAGCTTTTCTCAAAGTTCCTCACATGTTTCACCTGAGGAGAGACATCCAAATTCCACAAAAGGGGTCATATTGGAGGTTAACCAGCAAAAGGGCATCACCCAATACTACCCCACATGACAATAGGCTTGTGGACAGGTTGTCTCTATACCGCATTGTGTTTAAGAGTGTGCCCTTGTTGATTTATATGGCTCAACAATTGTCTGCACACGAGGACAGGCTCTACACTCAATAAGCATTACATGAGAATAACAGAACAAGTGCACAACTCAAATTCTTATGTTCTACACACATTAAATGTAATGTGAGATCAGCCTGATTTTAAGAGATGGGAGAAACATTATACTTTATGTTAGGACATTGAATCTGAGGTCAGAGAACTCTTAAAGTTCTGCATATATGTGCTTTGGAATTGACTCAGGAAAGTGTTGCCATAGTTTGATCCTTTGGGATGCATACCTGCTGAATGATGAACAATTTTTTTTCATATATTCTGTAGGAAACAGAGTTGTAATAATTCAGTCTCTATCATTAAGAAAAGAAGAGTGGGGCATGATACAGGTTGGTGGCTACTTAATTCTTATAATATTTAAACTGCAACTTTTTTAAAAATTAAAAGAGTATTAAGTACAGTGGTACCTCGGGTTAAGAACTTAATTCGTTCCGGAGGTCCATTCTTAACCTGAAACTGCTCTTATCCTGAAGCACCACTTTAGCTAATGGGGCCTCCTGCTGCTGCTGTGCCTCCGCTGCACGATTTCTGTTCTCATCCTGAAGCAAAGTTCTTAACCCAAGGTAATATTTCTGGGTTAGCAGGGTCTGTAACCTGAAGCGTATGTAACCTGAAGCATATGTAACCCGAGGTATCACTGTATTATCCTCCTCCAATTGCTTCAAATATTAAAATGATTCCATGGCCCACAAAACTAACAGTATGAAGTTATAAAAGAAACTTGAAAAGAAGCCATATGACCCTGAATGAACAAATTACTTATTGCTGTCAAACTGGAAATATGACTGTGAGGGGTGTGTCTCCAGTATGAATCTCTATAGCTTTCTAAATGAGGCAAGACAGGTAAAAACAATGTATTTAAATGAGACCATCCATGGTAACGTGATTTAATTCTTACTTTCACAAACAAATCAAGGAAGATAAGAGGGAGCAAAGGATAATAATGGGAAATTTATGGTTCCATGAGACACTATGGGTGCAAATTATATTTGCAAAGAGAGAGGGTTGCAGAATGGTTCTCTTTTCTCTCCTACTTCCCTTGCTCTTTCTACTAATGTGCCATCCACTTTCTGGTGCACATTTTTTTTTTCTGTTTTGCTTAAAAGGTATTGCGGCAATACTACTACAGTGGTACCTCGGGTTAAGAACTTAATTCGTTCTGGAGGTCTGTTCTTAACCTGAAACTGTTCTTAACCTGAAGCACCACTTTAGCTAATGGGGCATCCTGCTGCTACCGCACTGCTGCCATGCAATTTCTGTTCTCATCCTGAAGTAAAGTTCTTAACCCGAGGTACTATTGCTGGGTTAGTGGAGTCTGTAACCTGAAGCATCTTTAACCCAAGGTACCACTGTACTGCCAAAAGAAGTAAAAAAACACACACCTCAAGCTGGGGAGGGGAGCCTGTTCTATAACAATATATATAAATATAAGATTTTGAGTAATGCTTCATGTAGGGAGTTCGATTTGAACAACTGAACTTTCAACCCTGTCTTCTCTATGTATTCTTTAAATCTGCTCCAACGGGTCTTCCTTCTCTCTGGAGCAGATATTGAGGATGCAGGAGACACTATGGAGGAGAGGAGGGGAAAGTTCTGTGGCATTAGTGGAAGTCTGAAGTGCTGCCGAAGCAGCAGCATCAGATATGGTTCATTATTTATTAAAATATTTCAACAGTAACAGTTTCAAACAGTTAAATTGAATATTAAGCTTGAAGGTAAGAACTTGTGTGTACTAGTTTCAAACTTATTTAGGAGGTTGCTTATGCTTCCCCCTTTTGAAATTTGTAGGAGATAAACATTTTTGTTGTCTAGAAAGCTTTTTAAAAGTTTTTAAATGAAACTTTTCTTTATTTCATCATTTATTCAGTTTAGTACAAGAAAGGGCTTAGTTTTCAATCTATGGAAAATAGTATATCAGTCCTAATATCTTGTATTTTTTTCAATTTCTCATGGTCCATTTCTTCCCTTGATTTAAACAAAAACAGCTGATGTTTCTCATGTATAGCTCCATGCATTATCTCACAGAAACAGGCATGTGGGAAGTTTTGTCCTTCTCTGGCTCATGGTTTCTATACCTTTCTTACATAATCCAGAATTATCACAGCAGAAGAAGAATTGGTATGACCAATACCTGTACCTCCACTATCCCAAGTGACTCTTTCAGCTGCACATTACAATGAGGAACCAGACAAGGAATGTGACTGAATTCATCCTATTAGGATTCGCTGGAACTAAAAGGGTTGAACTTGTACTCTTCACTTTATTCTTCATCAGCTATGTTTTTGCTTTGGTAGGCAACTTTATCATTATTGCCTTGGTGTGGTGTGAGAGGACTCTTCACAGCCCAATGTACATGTTTATTGCTAACCTGTCATTTTTAGAGACTCTGTACACCACCGCGGTTATCCCCAAAATGCTAGTCAACTTCATGAGTCAGAGAAAATCTATCGCCTTCCATAGTTGCATTTTGCAGGTCTACATCTATTTCTCAGCAGGTTCCAGTGAGTTCTTCCTTCTGGCCATCATGTCATTTGACCGCTATCTTGCCATTTGCAACCCACTGAGATATACAGCCATCATGACCTTGAGACTTTGCCTCCTGCTTATTGCTGCCTCCTGGATGTGGGGCTTCTTTGCAGTCCTACCACCTACAATCCTGGTAAGCCAGCTGCCATTTTGTGGACCCAATTCTATCAACCATTTCTTTTGTGATGTTGACCCAATTCTCAAGCTGGCCTGCTCTGATGTAAGGAAAATTGAAATGATTAATTTTGTCAATTCAGCTTTGCTCCTCCTAGGCTCATTACTGTTGACGAGTGTGTCCTATATATCCATTATTGGAACAGTGCTTAGGATCCCCTCAGCAAAAGGACGACAGAAAGCATTCTCTACATGTGCCTCTCACCTAATTGTGGTGACACTGTTCTATGGGAGTTCTATTTTCATTTATGTTCAGCCACAAAAAAACCACTCATTGGACCTCAACAAGGTAGCCAGCATACTGAACACAGTGATAACTCCATTACTGAATCCTTTCATTTATAGTCTGAGAAACAAGAAAGTGAAAGAGGCCCTGCGACATTTAACCAGAAGAAAGATTTTCCCCTTAATTAATTGCTGAGTCCTGGAAACAGGGGAAAGTTTCCCTACACTATGTAGTGTTAATTAACAATGAAAGTAAATTGGGACTATTGGTAAAAAAAAAATAAAAATCTTTATTACAGCTTTAAAACTTTTAGTAGTGGGTGGGGTTGAGTTTGTAGTTTTTACTGAGAAGACCAGACTGAACATTCTCACCCAGGGTCACACATTCTCACAATTTTGTGGTTTCCTGAGCTGCTTTGGAAAGCAGCAGAAAACCAATATCATTGTTATTAATAATATATATTACGACAAACCTGAAAATTATTCTGTGAGTGTTAGATGTGGAAAATAAATCCTCAAAGAAACTGTTTCACTTAGCTAATTACAATTATATAGTTGCATTTCTGAGTTTTGTTTAATGTTTTGACTGGTACTTTATATTTGAATTTATAGATCTCCAGCAGCAATATATTCCACAAATATTTTCTGGGGAATTTTTTGGTCATGCTGAAGCCAGTTGTGAAATACTTGAAGTTATTTATGATGATTTCTAATTGCAAACGTTGAAGAATTAAGCCACAATTTTCTTTCGCATAGTCAACTAGTACTCTGTTGTAGAGAGACAGTCATTTGTCTCTATTAAATGGAATCTGCAGCAAAATATTTTGGTGTGGAATGTTTCTGTTTAAGGTGCCAGCCAGCCAGTCAGATATATCCCATTCCAGGGTACTCCATTACATCCCTTCTAGTTTTGTGGTTTCCAACCTCAACTCCCACCCCAGGATTGACCCAACAATTGAGCATTCAGTCTGGTGTGGATGTGCCATGCTTCACAAGAAGCTTTCTTTTAGGAAAGCCATTGGCAAAGCCTCACTCAGAATCTGAAAGATTGCCCTTTCCCCTACACAGCTGTTGATCCTGGGGTGGGTGAGTGAGGAAATCCAATTTCAGAGTGTCATTTGTATCCTGCAGGATTACAGCTGTTATGCAGTGAGCAATCCTTTGCTGGGTGTGTGAGTGCTCCTCAAGTGTCCTTCCTCTCCTTGATCCACCTATTGAGGGGAGGGGGCAGTTTGGGGAGTGAGGCTCCATAACCAGCTTTTCTAAAGGAAATTTGCTTGTGAAACACTCTGCGGGACTTCAGCTGGTACATAGCCCTGTACAAGCTTTCAGGCTTGCAAATGGATTCCAAACTTGGAAACATGGTTTCTTCTTCTTCTTCTTCTTCTTCTTCTTCTTCTTCTTCTTCTTCTTCTTCTTCCTTGAAGCAAATAACATGGAAAAAGCACTGCAGTTGTTATCTTAGATTTCTAAGAAGTGGCTCTTATGTCATGTGAAAGCTTGAATATAATGCACAAATTAGCAGGGAAACATCCAGAAAATGAAATAAACTGCTGTGTGAACACTGCCCAGGTGTACAGCAAAGAAGCAAAGGGTAAAACTTCCACACTCAACATAACAGTCTGAGCCAGATCAGAGAGCACAAAAAAAAAAAAAACAACAACACTCATGCAATTGCTAAGTGTGTGTCCAATGTTGTTTCTAGTTTGGCCAGAAAGGATAAACCAATAAAACATGTGAAGTACAGTGTACATTTTTGATAGGAATCGTTGATAACCCTTGATATTGGAAGTGGAGTCTTATCACTGCACATTATCACATTAAAAGTGATTATTCAATAAGTACACAGTTCGTCCCATAAACAGGATAATTCCTACATAAACTGATAGAATGTCCCCTAAAATGGCTGCAAGAAACAGCACTATGTCCATGTCAGCACCCAAATGCCTGAGAGAACAAAAATGACTGCTTGGTGCTGATCAGATATCAGTGGTAGCACTAGGCAAGGTTGCCCGTTAAGAACATTCTGCACATGGGTATGGATAACTGATATGGATTAGACTGATCTGTCCATCCCTGGTACAAAGTCAAGGCATGAGGAACGTATAATACAATAGCCCTGAGATATACTGCATCTATTGCAGTATAACAAAACAGTTAACTTCTCAAATAAGTGGTGTGGTAGAATGCACTCTAAAATTTAGAATTGTGTGCTCTGTGCACAGTTGCTTGCCAAGATGTCACAGTACCTCGCCTTGCATTTATTGGCCTGGAAAAAATAACGTAAGAGTTTTTAAACTTGTTAAAGTTCTTAAATGCTTTTTCAGAGGCATTTAGAAACACTAGAATATTGTCACTTCTACGTACACTATCCCCAGTAAGGGGTGTAGCATATTAAATTCTACTGAGAGTAGACCTATTGGAATTAATGGACATACGTTAGTCATGTCTATTGATTTTAACAGGTCATTAATTTTAATATTCTATGCATAACATTAGATCTGGAAGCTGCAGTTAGCGCAGAATGCTGCAGCACGATTTCTGACAGAAGTGGGGACCATGTGCTCAGAGATCTGCACTGGCTGACAATTTGCTATTGGTCCAAGTTCAAGCTGTTACTATCAGTATATAAAGCCATTAATAACGTGGGACCAGTTTGCTTGTGAGATTGCCTTACCCCACATGTGCCCACTGAACCACTTTGGTTGGCAAAATCAGCACTACTACAAGTGCCAGAAAAACTTGATCATTTAGTGTAGCAGTGCCTACACTATGGAACTCCCTGCCTATTGAGATCAAGCAGCTGCTTTCACTGTATTATTTTTTGTGCCAGCTAAAAACATTTTAGTTCAGACAAGTCTACCCAGATGATTAGGAAACTGAGGCGATTTTAAACTATTTTAGTATTTTAACCTTTGCATGTTTCAAAGAATGGCTCTAGTTTTTTCATGATCCTATTGTTTTATCTCTTTGCTAACTGCTTTGAATAAGTCTGGGAAAGTGTCCTTAAACTGCCATATTCAACCACAAAGTGTAGTTTATGTCATCTACCGCAAGAAATCTCATTAGCTGTAATGAAATACATTTTTTTTGCTTTCCTCAAAATTCCTCAAATGTTTCACCTGATGAGAGACATTCAGATTCACACAAATGTGAATCTAGAAGACATTTTGTAGATAACTCCACAAAGGTGCAACACCCAACACAAATCCAATAAACATGCCAGATGACAATAGGCTTGTTCACATATTACATTGAACCAAGGCACAAGTTGTCTCCCTATGGAGTTTTTGTAAATATGTATATAGACTCAACACTCATTAAACATTACATGTGAATAATTGTACAGGTGTACAGCTCACCTGTTATATACACAAATTCTAAACTCATTGAATTCTGTGTGTGAATACGCCTATTGTAGCAGTGGAAGATTCAGTGATCAGAGAAACAAAATATTTCATTATTCATTCTGTATTTTAAATGTCTGCAAATAAGTGCTTTGGAACTGGTTCAGGGATATATTGGTAGGCCTGCTATAATTTGTTCCTTGGGGATACATACTTACCCTTTGATGAATAACTGTTTCCACATATCCTGTAGTAAACAACACTGTGTTCATTTGGTCTCTATCATGAAGAAAAGGATAAAGGACTATAATGTTCTAGGCTGCTGCCTTCTTCATTCACCTAATATTTACCCTGACACTTTTAAAACAGTATTAACTGCTCTCTCACACACCTATGTTCAGCCAGTTCTCTCCTGTGGGGGTGGTAAGAATCCAAGATAATGAAAAACTGAAAGAAGCTTGAAAAAAACATTAATATTGCTGAGGATGGACCCATTGCTTAATTTTGGCAATTTGGAAATATATGTTTGTTTTCGGTTTTATCCCTGCAGCTCTCTGAAAGAGGCAAGGCAGAAAAAAGTGTAGCTTAATTAGACTATGCTTCATTAATTACCTTTTATTTTGACAAACATATCAATGAAAATAAGAAGGGGAAACCAATAATGAAGACTGGGGTTTCATTGGCACCCTATGGGTGCAAGTTACATCTGTAGAGAAAAGAGATAAAGGCTTATTGCTGAAGACCTGAGAGAGGTGGGAATGGTTCTATTTTCTCTTCTGCTTCTCTTGCCATCACTGTTTATGTTCCATCCACTTTTTTCCTCTGCTTCCTCATTCTCTTTGTTCTGTTCTAAAATTCATTCCAGCAGTGTCACTACTGGTAGAAGAAGTGAAACATACTGAGATAATAATATGTGTATTTATTTTATTAAAATATTTCAACGGTAAGAGTTTAAAACAGAAGCTGGGGGCATGTTGGATGAATTAAATAATAAGAGTCAGGTTATCAATTAGTGCTTTTCAGTACCATTGATTTTAAACTGGAACATTTAGGAAATTACTCACATGTATTGCATTTGAAATTAATGGGTGATAAACATTTTTAACACTCTCTAAAGTGTTTTATTTTATTTATTTATGTTTAAAAATGAAATATTGGCCTTATTGCACATTTCTATTGTGTAATTTGATAGAGGGCAAATGTTTTGCATTCATGAAACATAGAATTCCAGTTTTGGTTCTTTCAATACTTCTCTCTTCCCTTCTTTCCCTTAGTTTAAGCAAGCATAATTGATTTCTCGCAGTGCAGGAGGCAGTGGAGGACAGAAGTGCCTGGCGTGCTCTGGTCCATGGGGTCACGAAGAGTCGGACACGACTAAACGACTAAACAACAACAACAATTTGATTTCTCCATGCCTGGTCTGACTGGGAATGCCATATGGACTCTTCCATGCCTCTCAAACTCAGTTTCCATGCCTGTCTTATCTTATCTAAAATTTCAGAGTGGAAAAAGAATTTGTCTGCCCAGCTGCTACCCATCTCTCCATTTCCTCAAGTGACTGTTTCAGCAGCACATCACAATGAGGAACCAGACAAGGATTGTAACTGAATTCATCCTCTTAGGTTTCTCTGATACTAATGTGGATGAACCAGTACTCTTCACTTTATTCTTCATCACCTACACTGTTGCTATGGTAGGCAACTTTATCATTATTACCTTGGTGTACTGTGAGAACAGCCTTCATAGCCCAATGTACATGTTCATTGCCAACTTGTCTATTTTGGAGGCTCTCTACACCACCACAGTTATCCCCAAAATGCTAGTCAACTTCATGAGTCAGAGAAAATCCATCTCCGTCCATAGTTGTATCTTGCAAGCCTACATTTTCTTCTCAGCAGGTTCCAGTGAGTTTTTCCTTTTGGCTGTCATGTCGTTTGACCGCTATCTTGCCATTTGCAACCCACTGAGATATGCAGCCATCATGACCATGCGCCTTTGCCTCCAGCTTATTGCTGCCTCCTGGATGTGGGGCTTCTTTGCAGTCCTACCACCTACAATCCTGATAGGCCAGCTGCCATTTTGTGGACCCAATGTCATTAAACATTTCTTTTGTGATGTTGACCCCTTACTCAAGCTGGCCTGTTTTGATGTAAGGAAAATTGAAATGATTGATTTTGTAAGTGCAGCTTTGCTGCTTCTGGGCTCATTACTGGTGACAAGTTTGTCCTATATCTTCATCATTGGAACAGTGCTTAGGATCCCCGCAGCCAAAGGACGACAGAAAGCATTCTCTACATGTACTTCTCATCTAATTGTGGTGACACTCTACTATGGGAGTTGCATTTTCATGTATGTTCAGCCACAAAAAAATCACTCTTTAGACCTGAACAAGGTAGTCAGCATACTGAACATAGTGGTAACGCCATTGCTGAACCCTTTCATTTATAGTCTGAGAAACAAGAAAGTCAAGGAGGCCCTGAAACATCTTGCCAGGAGAAAGACTTCCCCCTTAATTAAGCTCAGATTTCTGAAACAGGAAAATGGACCTATGCACTGTGTAGTATTAAATAATGGAAGTTGATAAAGGTGGGGAGGTTGGTGGGAAGGTGTACACACATCTACAAGGGTGGAAAAATGGTTCAGCTGAATTTTCTAGATGTGTAGATCATTTTCCTGGGAAACATCTAATCTTTGTTACTGTTCGAAATCTCTAACAAATGTGGTGTAGTGGAGCTTCTGGCTTTCAGTGAGGCAATATTCATTAAAAAAATTACTCAGTGATGAATATCACAGGACAGTCTTTGAACAGATACTGTCTTACAGTCTCAGCTACCTCAGAGAGTTGGTTTGAAAACAGTAACACTATAATCCACTTTTTTTACTTTCTGAGTTCCTGTGAAAAGGGGCATATAGCTGTTATTAATAATTTTGATAATGATGAGGCTGAGAATGACCTGAAAACTCTATTGTGTGCGTCTCAGATGAAGAAAATGTAACCTCAATATAAAATGTTTTACTTGGTTAATGACAATTATGCAATTGCATTTCTGAGAGACATCAATTTTACGATTTAAATTTGTTTGTTAACTATAATTTTCCAACAAACATTATTATCACACTGTATCCAGCTGTGAATTTCATGAAGCTAATTGTGATAAACTTTAATTGTTACGTTTGAAAACTTAAGCAACAATTCAGTTTTGGGTGGTTACACAATTCTCTGTTGTAGAGAGATTACCATCAGTCACAAATAAATGGGATTCACACACACAGTGTGTGTGTGTGTGTGTGTGTGTGTGTGTGTGTGTGTGTGTAATGCTTCTATTATGGTTCCAGCAAGTCATGTCCTTGCCCTATTCCAGGATATCCATTCAATCCCTTCCAGTGTTCTGGTTTTCTACTCTTCCTGCAACAGCCAGGCAGCATTTGGTACCAATTTCTCTCCCTCCCTGTCTCTTTTACAAAACTCACACACTCTCTCACAAACTACAAACCCAGGGATGCAGATATCTCCCTACTGTGCCTGTTTGGTACTATTTGGGCTATGTAAGTTTTTACACAACTGGAGAATGCCACGTATCATTGTGATATGGCTGTTTCATCACACCTTTTTATGAAATTGAACTGGGATCATACAGAGAGGGCATGCTGACATCCTGATGCAGGGAATGGTGATGTTCTAGTATTTTGTGCAGTATGCACATGTATTAATAGAAGTAAATATACAGGCAAGTAAATGAGAAGAATTAATTTCCAAAATTCTGACTTCACAACCTGAATCTGCATTAACTATTACTTTCAAGTTTCTGATCCTTTTGAAACACACACAATATTTCATGTATTCCCCCCCGATGAGCTTTAGAGACTACCTGAGAGTCTCCAGTTCTACTGAGAATAAGTTTGGTAGTCTCTTTCCCAATGTCTTTTGCACTCTTGGGACCACAGATACAATGTGTGATGCCACCTGTAGGCTGCAATGCATTTATTAACAAGCTCTGTTGGGGGAGAAGTGAGCTTCTGAGGATTTCAGTAAGGCAAATTGAACACATGGCATATCATCGGGGTTAACCTGAATGTTCCCTCAACCTGTTCAGTACCTATTCATATTTTGCAACCTCATGTCATCCAACTGAAAGGTAAAAATTAAGCAGTTCATAATTCTTGCCTTCCTTGTACCTGCCTGCACTTAACCAATGAGTGCCTTTCGCTCTCACAATCAAAATAGTTCATGTATTTTTCTTGACATTTCTTTCCATTTCTATTAAAATAGAGGGGTGGGGGTGGGGGATGGGGCACTGAATTTTATTTCCATGTGAGGACAGGATGAATGTTGCCATTTAATTCACACAGTTCCTAGACCCCTGCCTCCTACTCCAAATATGTGATCAGAATTGATAGCAGTTATCTGTGTCTGGGGAAGGAAAAGTAGGACCTTCTAATCTAATGTGTCCATCCCCAATCAATACTACCACGGCATGATAAACTGCTCTTCACTGAGCACTATGTGTGTGCCATGAGATTCAAAGAATTTAACTTCTATTGTAGTTCTAATGATTTGAGAGACGGGTATATTAGATAAGCTTGGTATGGGGAGAGTGGGCAGCACTATGCTGTTCTCTGGTATTAAGAGATGATGAAACTTATCTCTCTCCCCCCTTAAAACTTTAAATCTATTCAGTTATTGTTAATGGGGAGGAAATAGGGGGTGCGGGGGCAACACCCATGTCAAAATTATGACATTTTCTTCCCCCCAGATCAAAAGTAGCCTTTTTAAGGGGGGTATATGAATAACAAAAAGAGAATTCTGCCTTACTAACTTTGGTTATGCTGCCTGTTTTTTTGTAGGGCAAAATGTATTAAGGACAAAATGTCCAATGAAAGCACCATTACGGAATTCCTCCTCCTAGGTTTCTCTGAAGTTCGGGAGATACAGCTTGTATATTTTGTGATCTTTCTACTGATCTATATGGCAGCATTGCTAGGGAACATCCTCATCCTTGTGGCTGTGGTCACAGATCCCCATCTTCACAATCCCATGTACTTCTTCCTGGCAAATTTGTCTGTTATGGACCTTGGGTACATCTCAGTCACAATACTAAAAGCCATGGCTAACTGTCTCATGAACACCAGGTTGATATCTTATTCTGAATGCATTGCTCAAGTCTTCTTTCTCTTTTTCTTCATGGCATCAGACTTTTTCCTCCTCACAGTCATGGCGTATGACCGGTATGTTGCCATTTGTGACCCATTGCATTATGAAACAGTAGTGAATAAGGAAGCCTGCATCCAAATGGTGACTAGTACATGGATCAGTGGTCTCCTTTATGCAACATTACACACTGGAGCAACCTTCGCTGTTCCTTTCTGTTCCAACACCATCAATCAGTTCTTCTGTGAGATACCTCAACTACTTAAGCTCTCCTGTTCTGACTTGTACCTTGTTGAAGCTGTGGCTCTGGGCTTGAGTGCATGTCTAGGACTCGGCTGCTTCAGTTTCATAGTTGTGTCCTATGTGGAGATCTTCAAAACAGTGTTCAGAATTCCTTCGGCACAGAGTAGAGACAAAGCCTTCTCTACTTGCATTCCTCATCTCAGCGTTGTCTCCTTATTTCTTTTCACTGGCATCTTCGCCAACCTAAAACCAACTTCCAACTCCCTGGCGGGTCTGGACAGTTTAGTTGCCATGGCTTACTGTGTCCTTCCCCCACTGATGAATCCAATAATTTATAGCATGAGAAACAAGGATATCAAAGCAGTGTTGTGGAAAATATATGGCAGATCCTGGAAAATGCATACCAAAGGAAAATGTGGCTGTATAGGTCTGTGGCATAATATGCAAACATCTACTCCCTGAGTCAGATATGAAAGTTTCTGACTGGCACATAATACACAAGATGATTTGAAGCAGGGGCGCCACATATAGGGACTGAAAGGGGCTTTGGCTCCCTCAATATTGGTGGGCAGGGGGCTGAGCCCTGCAATATTGAGGGGGCAACCATCCTCCACCACCACCGGGTGCCCTCCGAGTGCCCCTGCCCTCATCCAGGAGCCAGGCAGGGACTGAGATGAACAAAGGGCACAGATCACCCTCCATGCATCCTGCCTCCTCCCAGCGCCATCATGTGACGCATCAATATGGGGGGCAAGTCAGCTCCCATGATTTAAAGTGTACCTACCCATGTTCTTATGTCTTCATTATGACCCTGTTCTGTTCTCTGTCCCATTGCTTTCTTTCTTTTTTTTAATAAAGTGGGTAGACACATACAATAGTGTAATGTTGACTAAACTAGACTAGATCATGGTGTTACTGGTAGGTTCTTTTGGCTTCATCTCTGCTTGTCTTTAGATGTAAGGCTAAGATAATGACATTTCAGCATGCATATGAAATGGATCCCACAGGGATGATCTGGGCTTTTTTAATGCATTTTCCTGGTTATTGCTGCTGAGGCTGCGTGTGGCGTATGAAAAGAGATAAAGAGATACAGTTTCTATTGACTTGTTCCTAGAACAGATTTTTTAAAACCTTTAGTTCATTATATTTACTATAACTTCAGTTGTCCTGAAGGTTATGACTGTGGATAGAAAGTCAGAATTATTCTTATTTTATTTTTAAAAATCCTATAGTGCAAATAAAAGCCTTTGGCAACTAATTTTTCATAACCATTTTGATTCATTCATCAGAGTCATTGTTACTTGAATTCATTGACCATTACTTTGTTGGGTTAGTAACAACAAGTTTTGCTTTAAATATGTGAGTGGGTTGCACTTCCAATTCCAGCAATGAAAGTCAAAGTACAGTTTTCCATGCCAGACATTAATGCTTCGAACATAAAAGAGACTCCTTAGCAGCTGGTGAATGAAATAAAAGCTGATGTGAAATGCTCTTCCAAAATCTCCTGTGCTGTTTGTGGTTGATTATTGGTAACAAAATAACCTGTGACGGGAGGGAGAGAAGGGGCTGCAATTATCCAACACACTTCTCAGAAATCTATCATATGTGAAATTTCTGTTCATTTAATGCTGAATAAAATTGCTGTGTTGGTAGTTCACATCAAAAGATCATGGAAGCAATTGGCAAAGGAGTGAGGACTGGAAAAAGTAGGGACAAGCCCATTGATAAATTCAACAACATGATTCAATATTTAAGACCGATCCACCGATCCTTCTTGCAATGAGGTTTCCAAATGCAAGAAGTGCTCACAAAATGTATTTATGTACAAAGTGGACGTTTAATAAGGAAATTAATTGTAAAGAATTGAAAATGTAAAGAATTGAAAAATGTGTATTTTACAGGAGGAGTGCGTTCAGAAAGTGTAAAAAATGGTTGCAATTTAAATGCAGAGATTGTTAATCATTTCAAAATGAACAGGGTTTGTGTTTCCTTTGGAATGAGGTACAGCAGAGGCTATTCCAGGAAATAAAATCCTTGCTTAGATTTTAACACTTGCCAGATCCTGTGATTTGATGGGGGGGGTCTAGGAATACAGATGAAACAGTAACAGTATTGTTTCTCAAACCAGCTTCAATCCAGCAAGAGTCCTTCAGCCTTTCCTAATTCATATCCACCATAGGTGTGAACACCTAACACACCGACATCCTATTTCAAAGCATAACATTTTGCTTTGGATCCATCCCAAATTTCTTTAAACAGAACTATTGTTCCAGTTCATAATCATAGACCTGTTTCAGATGGTTTGCTCCCAATATTTACTTTTTGTCATTATATCCCAGCTTTCCTCCAAGGAACTGAAGGTCACCTTCCCAAGTCTAACCTCCAGACAGCTCAGTAAGTTAGCTTAGCCTGAAAAAATTGGTGAAAGGTCACCCAGTTATCTTAATGGCTGAACAGAGATTTGAACCTGGGTTCCCTAGTCCTAGTCCAACACTCTAAGAACAACACTATACTGGCTCAGAATAGTCAGAATAATTTACTTATGTTAATCAGATTCAGTACTTCATTCGAGTTGCAGCTTGACATCTTGGTCAATAAAAAAGATATAACAACCAAGCAGATTTTGAAATCAGTTTCCCATTCTGTCTCCATTCATCAGCAAGTCACTCTTAAGCATCCTTTACATAAGGCTGAAGTTAAGGGTCAGTGGTTTAAAGATAGAGGGGAAATAATGGTAGGAAATATAGACAATTGCATCACTTGTTTTGTAAATTAGGATTTGCAAGTCCGCATGGTGATGTTCTCCAAGGAGTGATTCTTTGAAACACTACAGAAAGCAGGGAGGCTCAATTGATTCCTCTTTGTCACAAATTATAAATCATCTGCTAAAGACCACACTTCAGCATTTTGGAACTTTCTTCTTCCAGACAAAGACAGAGGTGAGAAGAATCCTATTAGTTCATCCTCAGTGCAGACTAGGGCTTGGAAGGTGCTTATATTTCAGTTATGAAAAGATCTCAAATGTTTAATACAGCAGTAAGGTTAATGCAAACATAATTTTTCTCTGATAAAAAGTGATTACATTTATAGGTAAGAGAAGATAATAATGTATTGTTTCAAAATTCTCATGTTTGGGCTTAAAAGCTTCATGATTTTTCATTAATGCTAGGAAGTGTGTAGTTTGAATTTTTAAAAAGAAAGTTAAAGCATTGGGTTAGCAAAAATACCAAAACATCAAGTGTAAAGTTCCTTTATGCAACCACACTCCAAGAAGATTTTTTTAAATTTCTTTACATCTAGTGCTCATATTTCAGTTCTGAAAAGACCATAAAATGTTTAATACAGCAGTAGGATAAATGAAGACATGATTATTCTATGAAAAAATAGGTAGTATTTATAGGTAAGAGAAGATAATACGGCGGTGTTTCAAAATTCTGGTGATTGGTCTTAAATTCTGAACGCTCACCAAAGCCAAATTATTTTTCATTAATGCTAGGTGGTATGTGATTTGCTTTTTTAAATAAAGAAGCAGCAGTATGGTTCGCAAAAAAACAAAAAAAACCCCACCATAGTAAATGTCCTTTATGCAACCAAACCAATGCGAATCTGCTTATTTACATCTAATAGCAAGGTTGCTCTGATAAGCTGTAGTTTCTATTTGATTCTACTTTCTCAATCTTGATTCAACATGAAACCAAGATGGGTCTTTGCAGAGATGCTCTCCATGCTCCTTTTCAACTCTAAAATTCTATTAGTACTGGGGAGAATGAATGGTGTCAGTTGAATGTCTACTGCTGGCATAACCCATTACCTCATATTGGGATAGGGGGCAAACCCCACATACAATTGCCTGCATGTTTCCTCATCCAACAGACTTTCATTAACTCCTTTCTAATTTTAGACATTTAGCAGCACACCTCTGCTGGTGCTGCTAAAACACAATAACAGAGCTGCTCTTCAAGAAATTGTTTAAAGAAATACTAAAGAATTAAGGTGGCCAACCAGTCTACAGTGAGAGAATTTCTTCTGATGGGGTTTTCCAGTGCCGAGAAGATTTTTTTTTTTACTTTGTGATATTTCTCTCCATTTATTTAACAGCCTTAGTGGGGAATTTCCTAATCACCATTGCTGTTGCCCTGAACCACAAAATCCACACTCCTATGTACTTCTTTCTGGTCAACCTACAATAACCAGACATTTGCTACATCTCAACCACTACCCCAAAATCCATTTCTATTAAAATAGAGGGGTGGGGGGGGTGGAGCAATGAATTTTTTTGTATGTGAGGAATGTGTACTTTAAAAGTAGCCTTTTAAAAGGGGGCATATGAGTAAGAAAAGAGAATTCCGCCTTACTAACTTTGGTTATGCTGCCTGTTTTTTTTTAGGGCAAAATGTATTAAGGACAAAATGTCCAATGAAAGCACCATTACGGAATTCCTCCTCCTAGGTTTCTCTGAAGTTCGGGAGATACAGCTTGTATATTTTGTGATCTTTCTACTGATCTATATGGCAGCATTGCTAGGGAACATCCTCATCCTTGTGGCTGTGGTCACAGATCCCCATCTTCACAATCCCATGTACTTCTTCCTGGCAAATTTGTCTGTTATGGACCTTGGGTACATCTCAGTCACAATACTAAAAGCCATGGCTAACTGTCTCATGAATACCAGGTTGATATCTTATTCGGAGTGCATCGCTCAAGTCTTCTTTCTCTTTTTCTTCATGGCATCAGACTTTTTCCTACTCACAGTCATGGCATATGACCGGTATGTTGCCATTTGTGACCCATTGCATTATGAAACAGTAGTGAATAAGGAAGCCTGCATCCAAATGGTGACTAGTACATGGATCAGTGGTCTCCTTTTCGCAACATTACACACTGGAGCCACCTTCGCTGTTCCTTTCTGTTCCAACATCATCAACCAGTTCTTCTGTGAGATACCTCAACTACTTAAGCTCTCTTGTTCTGACTTGTACCTTGTTGAAGCTGTGGCTCTGGGCTTGAGTGCATGTCTAGGACTCGGCTGCTTCAGTTTCATAGTTGTGTCCTATGTGGAGATCTTCAAAACAGTGTTCAGAATTCCTTCGGCACAGAGTAGAGACAAAGCCTTCTCTACTTGCATTCCTCATCTCAGCGTTGTCTCCTTATTTACTTTCACTGGCATCTTCGCCAACCTAAAACTAACTTCCAAATCTGTGGTGGGTCTCGACAGTTCAGTTGCCATGGCTTACTGTGTTCTTCCCCCACTAATGAATCCAATAATTTATAGCATGAGAAACAAGGAGATCAAAGCAGTGTTGTGGAAAATCTATGGCAGATCCTGGAAAAAGCATACCAAAGGAAAATGTGGCTGTATAGGTCTGTGGGATAACATGCAAACAGGAACATCTACTCCCTGAGTCAGATATGGAAGTTTCTGACTGGCACATAATACACAAGATGATTTGAAGCAGGAGCGCCACATATAGGGACCGGAAGGGGCTTTGGCCCCCTCAATATTGGTGGGCAGAGGGCTGAGCCCTGCAATATTGAGGGGGCAACCAGTCTCCACCACCACTGGGTGTCCTCCAAGTGCCCCTGCCCTCACCCGGGAGCCAGGCGGGGGCTGAGATGAACAAAGGGCACAGATCACCCTCCATGCATCCTGCCTCCTCCCAGCGCCATCATGTGATGCATCACATGAGTGGGCTCCCTCAATGTGGGGGCAAGTCAGCTCCCCTGATTTGAAGTATACCTACCCATGTTCTTATGTCTTCATCTATGACCCTGTTCTGCTCTGTGTCCCATTGTTTTTTGTTTTTTTAATAAAGTGGGCAGACACGTACGATTGTGTAATTGTGACTAACCTAGACTAGATCATGGTGTTACTGGTAGGTTCTTTTGGCTTCATCTCTGCTTGTCTTTAGATGTAAGGCTAAGATAATGACATTTCAGCATGCATATGAAATGGATCCCACAGGAATGATCTGGGCTCTTTTTTATGCATTTCCTGGTTATTGCTGCTGAGGCTGCGTGTGGTGTATGAAAAGAGATAAAGAGATACAATTTCTATTGACTTGTTCCTAGAACAGATTTTTTAAACTTTTATTTCATTATATTTACTATAAATTCAGTTGTCTTGAAGGTTATGACTGTGGATAGAAAGTCAGAAATATTCCTATTTTATTTTTAAAAAACCTATAGTGCAAATAAAAGTCTTTGGCAACTAATTTTTGATAACTATTTTGATTCATTCATCAGAGTCATTGTTACTTGAATTCATTGACCATTACTTTGTTGGGTTAGTAACAGCAAGTTTTGCTTTAAATATGTGAATGGGTTGCACTTCCAATTCCAGCAATGAAAGTCAACGTACAGTTTTCCATGCCAGAAATTAATGCTTCGAACATAAAAGAGACTCCTTAGCAGCTGGTGAATGAAATAAAAGCTGATGTGAAATGCTCTTCCAAAATCTCTTATGCTGTTTGTGGGTGCTTATTTGTAACATAAATAACCTGTGATGGGAGGGAGAGAAGGGGCTGAAATTATCTAACACGATTCTCACAAAACGATCATATGTGAAATTTCTGCTCATTAAATGTTGAATAAAATTCCTGTGTTGGTAGTTCACATCAAAAGATCATGCTTCACTTCCTGTTTCTGGCGATGGAAAATGGCTGATCCCACACAATCAGACTTCAGCCGTTCCGATAATTCAGGGCTGATATGGGGGTAATTAGCCCTGGCAGCCTCCCCAGGGCAGAGGAGGACTGTCTCAACGACCCGCAGTTTGCCCCAGATTGCCGATGTGGCAGATGGCAGGGGCACTGGGTCACGGAGCTAGGGACAGCTGACACTCCTGTGACGCCACCCCATAGCCGGACACATCTGTTTGGGAAAATATAAAGATTTGGAAAACAAACAGACACACTCTGAATTGAAGAAGCTGGAAAAAACCTGCAGTATGTACAGTCTCTGGTGCAAAAGATCGAACTTCAAAGAGATCTGCATCATGACGTTTGGAATGTGGAGGGGCTTGGTATGTAAAAAAAACACATTCTTTTATCCTTAACATCAACAATCCGTAATGCATGCCAAGTCTCACGCATTACTTAAATTGCTCTTCAAAAAGTGAGTACAGATGGACTTTCATATATAATTGGGATCTACTCGCAGCCACTTCTCTTCTAAGACCAGAAATGTCTGTTAAAGACGAAAACAAAGGACAAAGGACAAAATGGTGTCTCCCACCACGTCGTTATTGAATATCTGAAATACTTCCCTGATTAAGAGAAACAGGAGCTAACGGATGGTTGGTTATAAAGACTGGAAACAATATTACATATACAACTGTTTGCAAAAAGATGTTTTTTTGATTACGAGTGAGAGAGGGGGCTAAATGGATGTCTGGCAGCCCCCCTCTAGGGCCCGGAGGGGGGACTGGGAAGATTCCAAAGGCCAGTTGCTAACTGTCTGATATATGGCTACATTGCAAACAGTCTGCTTAAGATAAATCAACAAGGAGGGTACACATCAAAAGATCATGGAAGCAATTGTCAAAGTAGTGAAGACTAGAAAAAGTAGGGACAAGTCCATTGATAACTTCAACAACATGACTCAATACTTAAGACTGATCCACAATTGTGTCCAACACTAGCATTTACAGTGAGGTTTCCAAATGCAAGAAGACCTCACAAAACATATTTATGTACAAATGAACAGGGTTTGTGTTTCCTTTGGAATGAGGTACAGCAGAGGCTATTCCAGGAATGAAAATCCTTGCTCAGATTTTAACACTTGCCAGATCCTGTGATTTGATGGGGGGTCTAGGAATACAGATGAAACAGTAACAGTATTGTTTCTCAAACCAGCTTCACTCCAGCAAGAGTCCTTCAGCCTTTCCTAATTCATCTCCAGCCGAGGTGTGAACACCTAACACACCGACATCCTATTTCAAAGCATAACATTTTGCTTTGGATCCTTCCCAAGTTTCTTTAACCAAATCTATTGCTCCAGTTTAAAATCATAGACCTGTCTCAGATGGTTTGCTCTCAATATTTACTTATTGTCATTATATCCCCCCTTTCCTCCAAGGAGCTGGAGGTCATCCTTCCCAAGTTTAACCTCATGACAGTTCTGTAAGGTAGCTTAGCCTGAGAAAATTGGCGCAAGGTCACCCAGTTATCTTAATGGCTGAACAGAGATTTGAACCTGGCTTCCCTAGTCCTAGTCCAACACTCCAAGCTCTACACTATACCGGTTCAGAATAGTCAGAATAATTTACTTATGTTAATCAGATTCAGTACTTAATTTGAGCTGCAGCATGACATTTTGGTCAATAAAAAAGATATAACCACCATGTAGGTTTTGAAATCGGTTTCCCATTCAGTCTGCATTCAGTCAGCACTTCACTCTTAAGCATCCCTTACATAAGACTGAAGTTAAGGGTAAGTGGTTTAAAGATTGAGGGGAAATATTTCTAGGAAATATAGAAAATTGCATCACTTGTTTTGTAAATCAGGATTTGCAAATCCTCATGGTGATGTTCTCCAAGGAGTGATTCATTACAGAAAGCAGGGAGGCTCAATTGATTCCTCTTTGTCACAAACTATAAATCATCTACTGAAGACCACACTTCAACATTTTGACAGTTTCTTCTTCCAGACAAAGACAGAGGTGAGTAGAATCCTATTAGTTCATCCTCAGTGCAGACTAGGACTTGAAAGGTGTTCATATTTCAGTTATGAAAAGACTGTAAAAGGTTTAATACAGCAGTAGGATTAATGAAGAAAACATTATTCTATGAAAAAATAGGTAGTATTTATAGGTAGGAGAAGATAATAAAGTGGTGTTTCAAAATTCTGGCGTTTTGGCTGATTATCTCATATTAAGAAAGGAGGCAAGCCCTACATACAATTGTCTGCATGTTTCAAAATTCTGGTGATTGGGCTTAAAAGCCTCATGATTTTTCATTAATGTTAGGAGGTGTGTGAAAGTATTATGGTTAGCAAAAATACCAAAACATCAAGTGTAAAGTTCCCTTACGCAACCACACTCCAAGGAGGATTTTTAAATTTATTTACATCTAGTGCTCATATTTCTAGTTCTGAAAAGACCACAAAACGTTTAATACAGTAGTAGGATTAATGAAAATATGATTATTATATGAAAAGATAGGTAGTATTTATAGGTAAGAGAAGGTAAAACAGTGGTGTTTCCAAATACTGGTGATTGGTCTTAAACTCTGAACGCTCATCAAAGCCAAATTATTTTTCATTAATGCTAGTTGGTATGTGGTTTGCATTTTTAAAAATAAAGTAGAAGCATTATGGTTCACAAAAAACAAACAAAAACACCATCATTAAGATCCTTTATGCAAACAAACAAATGAGAATCTGCTTATTTACATCTAATAGCAAGGTTGCTCTGATAAGCTGTAGTTTCTATTTGATTCTACCTTCTCAATCTTGATTCAACATGAAACCAAGATGGGTCTTTGCTGAGATGCTCCCCATGCTCCTTTTCAACTCTAAAATTCTATTAGTACCGGGGAGAATGAATGGTGTCAGTTGAATGTCTACTGCTGGCATAACCCATTACCTCATATTGAGATAGGGGGCAAACCCCACATACAATTGCCTGCATGTTTCCTCATCCAACAGACTTTCATTAACTCCTTTCTAATTTTAGGTGTTACAAACACCTCTGCTGGTGCTGCTAAAACACAATAACAGAGCTACTCTTCAAGAAATTGTTTTAAGAAATACTAAAGAATTAAGATGGCCAACCAATCTACAGTGACAGAATTCCTTCTGATGGGGTTTTCCAGTAATCGAGAAGAACAATTGTTTTACTTTGTGATATTTCTCTCCATTTATTTAACAGCCTTAGTGGGGAATTTCCTAATCACTATTGCTGTTGCCCTGAACCACAAACTGCACACTCCTATGTACTTCTTTCTGGTCAACCTATCATTATCAGACATTTGCTACATCTCTACCACAATCCCCAAATCCATAGCTGCTTCTTTGTCAGATGACAAAAGGATTTCTTTTGCTGGCTGTGTTGCACAGGTTTTCCTAGTTTTCACTTTTGCAGGTTCTGAGCTTGCCTTGCTCACTATCATGGCTTATGATCGCTATGCTGCAATCTGCCATCCTCTACAGTATGAGCTAATCATGAACTGGGATGCCTGCATCCAAATGGCAGCTGCTTCCTGGATAAGCAGTGCAATCCATTCATCATTACATACCATTATCACTTTCAGGCTACAGTTCTGTGGGTCCAATATTATTGGGCAGTATTTCTGTGATGTCCCTCAGTTGCTTAAGATTTCTTGTACTGATACAAAGGTTAACCAAATTTTGATCATTGCCATTGGGTTTATTGTAGATTCATTTTGTGGAGGGTTCATCTTTCTTTCCTATGGCTACATCTTCTCTGCTGTGCTGAGAATCCCTTCTGTTCAAGGCAGATATAAAGCTTTCTCTACCTGCATCCCCCACCTGACTGTCTTTTCTTTATTTATGAGCACAGCTGTGTTTTCATACATGAGACCTAAAGCACTTTCTTCTACAACAGTGGATTTGCTCTCTGCTTTATTGTATAATGTTTTGCCACCACTAATGAATCCTGTTATTTATAGCTTTAGGAACAAAGACATCCAAGAGGCCGTGTTGAAAATACCGAAAAGAATTAGAAGTCTCGTGGCATGATTACTTGCATTGTGTCTCATACATATCACAATCCCTGTGCATTGCATAACAATGCAAATGCCATTGAAAATAGCATAATAATGCGTTATACTGCGTAATAGTGCTTTGCAAATAGATGTGTATTGGGCAAATTTGCATATAAAATGTATATATTAGGAAAGTTTCACACATGCTGTTTCACGCATGAGTGCTAAAGTTGTGTCTCGCACATATCACATTTTTTTGTGCAAATTTCTAGTGCCCACTTTTGAGTGATGCCCTCCTCTTCCAGCCCATCTCCTGTTGTTCAGAATGTACTCAGTTAAAGACTGAATAAAAATGCATTTATTATTAAAAATAGTAATGGTGCTTGGTAAAAAGATGTGTATTGGGCCTATTGCAAAGAATAGAGCTTGGGAAAGACTTGGGAAAGTACTGTATTTTTCACCCTATAAGGCGCACCGGCCCATAGGACGCACCTAGTTTTCAGGGGAGGAAATCAAAGAAAAAATATGATCTCCCCCCCCCCAGCTCTGGGAGCAGCGGACAGGCTGCACGCAGCCTGTGCGCTACTCCAAGACCTTTTTCCTGCTTTTGCGGGAGGTGGGGGAATTCCCCCACCTCCCGCAAAAGCCCACAGGAGCCACGCGCGACTCCTGCGGGCTTTTCGACCAGGAGTGAGAAGGGACTGAAATGGCCAGTCAGTCCCTTCTCCCTCCTCGGGGAAAAGCCCCCAAGAGCAGCGCACTCTTTAAAGGGTGTGCGGCTCTACGGGCTTTTCTACGAGGTGGAGGAATTCCCCCACCTCGTAGAAAAGCCAGCAGAAGCCGCACACCCTTTAAAGAGCGCACGGCTTCTGCGGGCTTCTGTGGAAGGTGGGAGAATTCCCCCAGCTCCTAGAAAAGCCGGCAGAAACCGCACAGCCCCTTTAAAGAGCACCCGGCTTCTGTAGGCTTTTGCGGGAGGTGGGGGAATTGCCCCATCTCCCGCAAAAGCCCACAGGAGGGAGAAGGGACTGACTCGGCCAGTCAGTCCCTTCTCCCTCCTTGGAGAAAAGCCCCCAAGAGCGGCACACTCTTTAAAGGCTGCACGGCTCCTGCGGGCTTTTCTACGAGGTGGGGGAATTCCCCCACCTCTTAGAAAAGCCCGTAGAAGCCGCACACCCTTTAAAAATGTGCGTGGCTCCTGCAGGCTTTTTGACCCAGCTTGTGGGGCTGGCAATGGGGGGAAGTGCTGCTTTCCCCCACCGCCAGCCTCAAAGCCGGGTCGGAGAGTAGCGGGAAGGCATCGCGCGCCTTCCCGCTGCCCCCTGATCCTCTGGGGCTGGCGATGGGGGGAAGTGCTGCTTTCCCCTACCGCCAGCCTCAAAGAGTAGACTCTTCTGGCTTCATCGAAAGCGACGCGAAGCCTCTGGAGCTCAGGCTTCCTAGGCTTAGCGTTGCTATCGCTGAAGCCAAGGAGCCTGCATTCACCCCATAGGACGCACACACATTTCCCCTTCATTTTTGGAGGGGAAAAAGTGCGTCCTATAGGGCGAAAAATACGGTATATTTTAAATTTACTGCATGGTATATGAAAATGGATGTTCACATGGTCCTAAAGTGGGCAGTGTTTGCAGCACAGGGCACAACTTCCTCGTCCTCCTGAAGCCACACTGTTCTGCCAACCATTGCTCGGCTCTCCTGGCCGCCACAGTACTTAATGGTTCCCACCAAACCCGATTCACATTCCGCCTATCTGCAGCAGCCTGCTCCAGAAGCATAAAAGGGGCCCAGAGCTGACACTGGCAGCACAGTTGGCCCAGAGCATCAGGAGCATCGGATCTAGATCCCTTCTTGATCTTTATCCCACCTGTGGAGGCATCGGTCCTTTGGAGCACCAGTTAGGAACACCCGTTTTCGGCCCACTGCCACTGCCTCCCTAGCCAGGGTCAACCATCTAGAGGCCTCATTGAAGGATCCCCCTTGTGGTGCCTTGCCAGAGCGATGCAGCCTTTTTGAGTATTTTACCTGCGATCTTCGCTTGGCCACGCTGTTGCCACCTTCTTCCTCCATGTGCCGCTTCTGTGGGAAGAAGCGCATCCAGTATCCTTCCCTTTCTGTGTCACTATCCCATTCTCACGCCAATGCCATTGAGGGGGTCATTGGCCCATGTGTCTGAGGCAAGTATGAGCCGCCCTTCTTCCCAGAGAGCAAAGTGTGGCAGCCTTAAAGCTCCAACAGCTCTTTACTTTAGTCACGTTGTTGCAGCTCTTCATCCGAGAAAACCCTGTGTGTCATATACTCTCAATTCTATGCCCATGATGCCAGGTTTGCAGGTTCATTTCCTGCAGGGGGCAACAACATAATCCCACATTGCAGGGGGTTGGACTAGATGAACTTCATGTTTGCAAAATACCTTATATATCTGGAACAAATTATGTAGCCACATAGGCATGGCAAGGAATTGCTTGGTTCCGTGTGTATGTATGTGTGTATTTATGTATGTATGCATGCATGTGTGTATCGGCATGTATATTTATGTTTGTGTGTGTGTGTGTGTAGATATGTATATGTATATGCACATATTCCATGATGAATTGATTATGGCATTTAAAAAGTCAATCAATCTCTGACTTTTGTCTTCTGGGTTTCTGGGGGTTTACTTGTTGTTATTCTGTCTCTCACAGCTACAATAAACCTACCATTAAAATTATGGACTGATCATTTCTTTGTCAGAGGGCAAATGGACAAATTTAGCAGGGGATCAAATACTTTTTTCATTCATATATATATATATAAAATATGATGTGTGGTAATCTGATGATTTGATAGAAATAAAATTAATCTGATCTGGTCACTTTTTTCTGCAATCGAAAAAATGTTTGCTCAAAATAAGCTCAACTGAATTCATTTTGGCTTATTGCTAGATAAATGGGATCTTCCTAACTGAGGGTCTGCCTTGCATGCAGGCCCAAGGTGTGTCCCTTCTACTATCCTTGAGGAGGTGGGAGATTGAGCCCAGCCCACACAATGGCCCCACAATCACACCATGGCCTATTGGCCAATCAGAGATTGGTGGTGTGATCGTGGGGGCATATAAAAGGTGGTGGCACATTTCTGGGGATTCACCTGGCTTCTCTGTCTCCCTTTCACATGGACCACTTCAGATCTTTGGCACTGGACGCACAGCAGTTGCCGGAGCCTTTTCTGGTGTACCTATGGAGCCTTGGAAGTGCATAGTTATGCAGGGAGTGGTCTCTTCCTTGGCCCCTTCCACATTTAAATCTTACAAG
This sequence comes from Podarcis liolepis, assembly GCF_965112155.1. Classification (NCBI taxonomy): domain Eukaryota; kingdom Metazoa; phylum Chordata; class Lepidosauria; order Squamata; family Lacertidae; genus Podarcis; species Podarcis liolepis. The sequence goes on along the minus strand of NC_139573.1, from coordinate 25,817,712 downwards.
AAAACCTGGGCTGATTTTATAACGTTCCGTGTGCAGAATTTATCTATTGCTGTAGATCAACCCTCTTCTACAGATCAGGTTTCACAATACATAGCACACTTATATTAGCTTTGGCATGCAGCTAAGACTCTTAAAATCCAGTCGGCTGCCATTTCTTTTTTTTAGCAAACCCCTGTTTGCCCATGATCTGTGTGCAGCTTTTGTGCTCCGGAAGGCTCTGGAGGGCTGGCGTAGACTTCAACCATCTTCTGGTGTTGGCCGCAGGCCTGTCACCTTTGACCTATTATGTAAAATTCACAAAAAACTAAGATCTGTTTGCTGGTCCCGGTATGAGGCACGGTCGTTCTCTTCCAATTATTCTATCGCAATAGAATGGGTGAGGTTGTTTTTGAGGAGGTCTGTGGGGGAGTTCCTATGGGTCTGCACTTAAAGGACATATCTTTGGGAGAGGCAGAATTGGTGGTCCAGGATAGTCGGTCCAAAATGGACCAAAGGGGTAAGGGGGCCCTGCTTAAGTTGCCTGCAACGGCGCATGTAAAAAACACCAGGAGGTATTTACAGATTAGGCCTCCTGGAATCCTACAGATTTGCCCCTTCTTGATACATGAGGATAGAAACCCTTTAGCAAGGCATCAATTCACTAGGTTATGTGGAAGGCTAGTGCGGCCTGTGGCTTGCCAGCATTGGAATTTGCTGCCCATTCTTTCAGGATTGGCGCCGCTATTACGGCAGTTCATTGGGGCCTTTCAGTGGACAGGATAAAAAACTTGGGCTGGTGGAAGTCCAATGCCTATAAGGGATACATCCAGAAAAGCAAGTAGCATGTTGTCCACCTCCTAACATGTTTCGTCTTTTCCTTTTTTTCAGTGTTGCCAGAGTTGCACGTGTGGATCGTGGGTCACAGCATCGTGCACTGAGCCAGTGTGCGAGCAGTGGAGACTGGCTTTGGGTGCCAGCTCGGCTTACCTGCTCAAGTCAAGGTTTCCTGGGTGTCCAGATGTGGGATGCACTGGAAAGAAGTTTTACCACTGGTGAAGGCTCAGGTGACCACTTGGGGCCCGCCTTCTGGTTGTGCAGCTGGGCGAAAATGACTTGCCACTGCTGAAGGGCATGGACCTGAGGACTTGCATTAAGAAGGACTTGGAGGAGCTGGCAGCAGTGCTCCCAGATACCACAATATTTTGGTCACAGTTCCTGGTGCATCAGTTTTGGCACAATAGTTCATGCCCAGCTGCCACCAACACAACCAGGAAGCATGTTGACCCTGAGGTGTCAAACAAGGTGTTGGCGCTGGGTAGCATAGTGATTCACCACCCTGGTATTACCTTCAGTGATAGAGCCCTATTTCGGGCTGATAGTATGCATCTTTCTGATGGCGGAAATGATGTGTGGATGGACGAGATTGTTAGAGGTTTGAAGGATTGGTTACAGGATCTGAGGGTATTGGTGCCTCGTATGGGGCTCGTGTGGCGGTTAGGCATTGGCTTATTGTGATGCGGTGGAAGGGAGGTGTGGCCATCATCATCTACTGGAATACAAGGGTATTCCAGTAAAGGAATCTGTGGGTCTAGATCTCATCCGCAGTCCGCTTGAGGGGTTAGGGCCATGCCGGGACCCAGCAGGAACCCCAGGGTGAGCATCAGTTGGTTGCCATCGACGGAGCTCCTTCCAGATTTCCTGCAAGGTGGGCAGGAGTCAGATATAGTTATTGCCAATGACTAAGCCAATACCACTCACATTGCTGTAATCAATAAAGTTTTGCCCTAAAGTTTTGCCCATTAACCTTAATCTAAAATTCTGTTTCAGTGTATATTTATTTATCCTTGGGGATGCTCTGCGGTCTTGATGCGCAATTGGGATTAAATGGAAGCCTGAAGATAACTTCCTTTTGAGTTCCTAGCAGAACTGGCCATTACTGGATTATCCTTTGTAAGCAGCAATGTGAGTGAGCAGAGCTCAGGTGTATGCCAGCACCCCATTATGCTGTCTGCTGCTGGCTGATGTCTAAGTTTGAGCAGACCATGTACCTGTCAATCACCTGATCTTTTAATTTAAATTATTATCACTTTGTCTGTGAGAGTTTCCAGTAGGGAACAGACAGACACAACTAAAGAAAGCCTTTCAGGTGCAGGCTTCTTAACTCCTGCTAAGCAGCAGTGATGAAATTGAGTGGAGGTCAATTGAGAGCCACTGCACTACTACAATGTCTATTACTGCCATTGGGTGCACCCAGTTTCCCAACCTTCGTACCTAAGCTCTAATGCACATGATGGAAGAGCATACTTCATATGAAGGGCAATCTAAGCTCCTTCAGCTGAACACTTATGGAAGCTCAAAATAGAAGTTCATGATCAGAAAGTAGAAGTAGAAGTTCATGATCAGAAAGAATTTGCCAGTTTTGCAAACAGATGAGGTGGGGTGAGAGGACAATAAAAATAGTTGTAATGTTACGTATATGAAATTTAGGTATGCATGACAAGAAAACAAAATGAAAAAGTATCCTTGCATACTAGAAGTCAGTTAATTTTTGGAGCCTTTTTCATCTTCTTTGTACAATATTGTGCCTCAAGGGGCATCCTTCAGCAAATATGAATTAATTCAAATGGCATCAACATGGGGAGAGCACAAACTTCCCTAGAGCAAAGATTCTCAAGAGATTTTGCAATGGCATCTTTGTTTGCATATCTGAGAACAAGTAAATCTGGGGAATGCAGTTTGCTGATATTATACTGGTGTGTGTGTTTTGGATTTTTGTTGTCCATGAAACATTGCCACTTCTTTTCATTTACACATTGTGTACATTTCACTGGCAGAAATGAGTGAATGAGACAACCTTAGCATGCAAGGATTGGGTGGAAATACTCTGATGCGCTATCACTCTTCTCCTGATCGTCTTGCTTTTCACATATATTGAGGAGCAACTGGGGAAGAACTGGGCTGGCTAGGTTGAGTTTTTCACCTGCTCAGCTCCCTTTGTGCCCTTCGCTTTCTGGACTGATCCAGCAGGCTCTTATATTCTTGTGCATATTAAAAGAACTAGTAGGGAAATGGACAACATTCGTTTTGCACAGCACCATGGGACTGGTATGTTCTCCCAAGAGAGACCTAGAAATAGCACAGAAAAGGAGGATGACATCACTTTCTCCACCTTCTCCTGACAAGCCACGTACCTTCAAATAAATATCACTGTCAAGCACATTGGCACTCTAATCTGAGAGAAAAAGCGGTGAGTATAATCCTTATTGATCTCCTTAAAGAGAGCGAAGGGACTCAAGGATGCTTGAGCTTTCAATTCTGAAAAGATTGTGAAATGACTGATGTAGTAGTTGGTGTAAAGTTGAGATTAACATAATATCATAAAGTGGACTTCTTATTTTTTAAAAAAGTATCATTTCTTTTATATATAGGAGAAGGCAACAGAAAACTTGGAAAAACTGTACAGAGAAATATTTCACGCTGGAATATGGACAACTGACAAGAAACGTGATAATGGACTAAGGTCAAGTGCTACCATAACTCTCTCTTGTTCACAGCAACAATGATGGTAGGCAGATACTCCAGAATTCTTCAGTAACTATGGCATTTCCGACAATGGGAAGCTTTTAATGATTCAGTGTGCAGTCTTTTTCTTGTCAGCTCATTAGATTGGCTGGTTAAACAAATCACCTACTGCATATGACACTAATTAATTGAGAGATGGATTCATCTGGGTTATCTTTTCCAAAAAAATTAAATGAAATAAATTATAATATATGGTAATACAATCACTAGAATAGAAATTACTTATCCAAATGGAATTTGTCTTGTCTTTTTTGAATAGGATAGAAATTAGTATAATTCTGCCTGCACATTGAGAAGTATAGCCATTTTGGGGGTGTTTCCATGAGCCATGTTGCTAGAAATAAATAAAATAATGTTTTGGATTTTTTTCAATTCTCCTTGCAGGTTGTTCAAATATTTGCTGTTTCAGTATTCTGGCAATCAGTCTTCATTCCTGAAACTTAATCATTCAGGTTGATTCTTCACTGCTCTTAGGTAATATGTGAATTGCTATGCTGTTGTTCAATTGAAAAAAATTGAGAGCACCTTTCAAAACACATACACTTGCATGATAGTTTTTTGTAATATATTTCTGATGGGAAACCTCCAAATATTTGAGAACTGACAATTTTTTTATTCCAATATACTTGAAGAAAGCTTCCATTTCCATGTTTTACATTACTAAAGAAATTAGCAAGAAATAGAAAAGCCTCACTGAGAATACACATAATACAATCTTTCAAAATATCTACACTGATTTCATTTTTTGTTTTATATGAAATTTCAGATCAACCTCCTAGAATAGTGGTTCCTTTACCCCATCTAGTTAATTCAGTGTGATCTCTCTCTCTCTCTATCTCCCCCAAATGTTACATGTTTCATAAAATGGTTTATGTACATTTGATGGCAAAATGGAAGAGTTCTTTAAAAACTGCACCATTTACATCATGTAGCACATGGCTTAGAAAGTATATGTATGTACCCAGTCTCTGTTGCCTTTCCCCCAGTCTTTGAGGGTGGATAAATCATATTAGCTGAAGATATGTGAGTGCACATACTATCCCCATTAGGCTTCATGTCATATCAGAATGAAAGAACACATCAGCAGTTAATAGTGTGTGTACATGGTTCTTGGTGTGGATAAATGTGTAGTTGTGAACTAGCGCAATATCTAAGATGATATTTTTTAAAAATAGAATGTCCAAAAATTTGTAAGCTCCACTAACGCACAACTATTTAACTTCTATCTGCAGGATGACAGAAATGAGAGAAATGGCTAACCAATCTACTCCAACAGAGTTCCATCTCATGGGGTTTTCTGAAACTCGTGATATGCAGATTTTGCATTCTGCAATATTTCTCTTCATTTACTTAACAGCCTTAGTGGGAAATTCTCTCATCATCACAGCTGTTGCCCTAGACCACCACCTTCACAGCCCGATGTACTTCTTTTTAACCAACCTGTCATTGTTTGATGTTTGCTCCATCTCCACTACTGTGCCCAAATCCATCGCCATTTCATTGACAAACAACAACATGATTTCTTTTGCCGGATGTGTCACACAGGTCTTCTTAGTGGTCACATTTGTTGGTGGTGAGCTTGCTTTGCTCACTGTTATGGCTTATGACCGTTTTGTAGCCATCTGTCACCCACTACAATATACCTTAATCATGAATTGGGGTGCCTGCATGCAAATGGTAGCTGCTTCCTGGATAAGCAACCTGATTCATGCAGTATTGGAAACCAGTTTTACTTTCGTGCTAAATTTCTGTGGGACCAATATCATTGGGCAATATTTTTGTGACATTCCTCAATTGCAAAAGATTTCTTGCAGTGATACAAAAGTGAATCAAATTCTGATTTTTGTCATTGGGTTTTTTATTGACTCTTTTTGTTTTGCATTCATCTTTGCTTCCTATGGCTACATCTTCTCTGCTGTGCTGAGGATCCCATCTGTCCAAGGCAGATATAAAGCTTTTTCTACCTGTACTCCTCACCTGACTGTCTTTTCTTTATTCATCATCACAGCTGTGTTTTCATACATGAGACCGAAAGCACTTTCTTCCCCCACAGTGGACTTGGTTTCTGCTGTATTATATACAGTTTTACCACCGGTTCTTAATCCCATTATTTATAGCCTCAGGAACAAGGACATCCAGCTGGCAGTCTGGAAAATACCCAGAAAATTAAAACAGCTTATAGCATGAGTAATCAGTTCCAAATTCTTTTTAAAAAAATGTTAAACATGGAAACACTAAATGAGGATCTGAGGTCTGCCACATAAACATAGATATACCCCTTTATATTTTGAAATAGGACCTTCCTCAATATTAACTATTCATCATACTGAATGGTTCTTTTGTCATTTCCATAGATTTCGTGAGACATTTTATATGTGTAAGTTCTATTAATTATTTATTTATGGGACACTATTACAACTTTGAGAGAATTCTAGAGCAATAACTTGCTGTTCTTTAGGTCAAGTTTAGACACTTAACAGGGGTTCTGTATTTAAACAAAAAGACAAGAGTTTTTAGGAGTCTATCCTCCCAGGAGAGCTACAAATACCATAGTTACCAGGGGAGAGGGATTGATTTTTAAACAATTCATGTATTGTCGAGGTGGGATAAGATGCAACAGAAGCATCCCTGGTTTGCACTCCCCCCCCCCAACCACCCACATACATGCACCATGAATTAACACTCGAACAAGGTTTATTGGAAAATGAAGAAAAATAGGTGTGATACAGAATATTTGATTTAGCAAAACAAAATGAAAAACTACACAGCAAAAGACAATTCGGTTTTTAATCCCATATCCGATCTTCTTTCAGCTCCAGCAGCTTTATTGGTCACCATTTACAATCAATGGAAAAATAAATTCCTCAAGTAGGACACTGGACTTCACTGGGCATCCTGTACCATAAATGAATAAAATTCAAAGGGGAAATCTATGGCTTATGTTTTAATAACTAAACCCACACAACATAACAGAAACTTCCCCAGAGCAATGATTCCCAGAAGATTTTACAAGGGGCTTTTTTTTTGGGGGGGGAGAAGAAACAAATCTCTGAACTAAAGGTGTATTCTGATGTATTATAGTGATATTTCCGTGATATGTGTGCGTTTTAGATTCTTCTTGACCATTGATAATGTGACGCCATCTTTCTCCCTTCATACAGTGTGCACCTTTGAATTGTATAAATAAATAAATGACTGAGATAACCACTAGCTTATTAAAGTTCCCAAATCATATTAACCATTTACCCATAACTGCTTTACCTTGAGTCTTTTTTAAGAGTGTGATGGCAAATCCCCCATTTCCCTCCTTTCACATACATTGAGGAGGAACTGGGGCAGAAGTGAGCTAGCTAGGATGAAGGCCATTCATCCTCTTCCTCCTCCCATCCCATCCATCTTCCTCTGTGTGCTTTGCTTTCTGGTGACAAAATTGCATCCATACCTCACCAAGGCAATGGACAGCATGATGGATACTTTTCTCAGTATGGTTACAGAACAAAGCAAAATTGATCCACACAATTAAGATGGCGCTCCCGCGAAAACAAGATGGCGCTCCTGCCAAAAGACCCGGCACCCCTACAAGAAGAAGATGCAAAATGACAGCCGGGTCACTTTGTGGGGGGGGGCAGGTTTCCAGCCCAGAGCAATTCCCCACAGACCGTAAGCAGAATAAAAGGCAACCGCTCAAAGAGGGGACTCTCTGCACTAAAAATGAAATCAACTTGAATTTCTAAGCCCCAATGCTGCAGCCGCAGCCAGAGAATGAGCAAAGCCATCTGGCTGAACAGAGGCAGCGGCAAGCTCAGAGCTCAAGGGGCCGAAGCCCCATGAGGCAGAAAGCCTCCCAAGGGGAAAAGGGAAAGGCAAGGCAAGGAGGGGAAAAATGAGTAAAGGAGAAACTGAGGGAAAAGGGGGAATAAAAAGAAACAGGTTCAACAAGCAGATCATCGAAGTAGATTGTGCTCTCTCTCGGCTCGCAGCGGACACGTTGCTGGTGTTCCGATGCACGCACCAAAAGAGGAAGCTCTGGGTCATGTGCATGGGTATATATAGGTCCCTTGATCTGTTTAGCCTGTATCCCATTGGCCTGATTGAACCCTGCATCAAAGGACCTACCACTTGGGTGTTGTGCTGTCCAAACATACCCACCCACAACACAGGGTTAGGTTGCCAGGTCCCACCGCAACACATACCCTCTTTAAGGGAGGACCCGATTTACATTCCATTGTCCTCCAGCCAAAACAGTTCTTGCCAGGAATCACACAGCAATCTGGCACAGTCCAGAACACACTCTGAGGACAGTTCAACACAGTCCAGGGACACAGTCTGGGCCCATAACCATTTTGAGCATTAAATGCCCATTTGCAAATAGAGAACTCAGTCCTTTACAGCAGAATGCAGCAGAAGCAACTGTGGTTGGAATAGTAACATCAAAGATGACTCTCACATCCATCTTCCTCAGCAGAGGAGCACAGCAATCAACATTCCACAGTGCAAATATACAAAATATGACATATTTTAGGCAGTAGTGAAGAAGTTATGGGTGCCCTCCCAGATGGAAAATTAATCGGAGTGTCTGGCTCAAATGTTAATTGCTTCCTGGATATGCAATCCAGTTTTAATTTCATGCTAAATTGTTGTGGGATCGAAGTCATAGGACAATATTTTTGTGACCTTCCTCAGTTAAAAAAGATTTTTTGCAGTGATACATAGGTTAATCAAGTTCAACACTCTAACCGCCACAATATATACAATACTTTATTATAATAAAGACAATTGCACCACTTGTTGAGTAAATCAGGACCTGCAAATCATTATGGTGAGGTTCTCCAAGGAGTGATTCTCTGAAGCACTACAGAAATTTAAATATCTTCTCCATGGACCTACTGTCTGAAACATTACAGACAGCAGAGAAGCTATTCCTCCTTCTCATAAAATATATATCTTCTACTAAAGACTACACTCCAACATCTAGGCATTTCCTTCTTCCAGAGAATGATGAGGTAAGTAGCATCCGATTTGTTCAACCTCAGAGGAGACTAGGCCTTGAAAGGTGCTCATATTTCAGTTCTGAAAAGACCTCAAAATGTTTAATACAGCAGTAAGGTTAATGCAGACATGATTATTCTATGATAAAAATAGATTACATTTATAGGTAAGAGAAGATAATAATGTGGTGTTTCAAAATTCTGGAGATTGGGTTTAAACCCTCAGCTCTTATCAAAGCAACATAATATTTCATTGGTTGTTCTTATAAGATACAGTTAACGGTTGATTCTACTTTCTCATTATTGATTCAGCATGTAACCAAGATGGGTCTTTCTTGAGATGCTCTCTATGTTCCCTTGCAACTCTAAAATTCTATGAGTACTGGGGAGAATCAATAGTATCAGTTGAATGTTTACTGCTGGCATCACCCATTGCATCATATTGACATAGGAGGGAAACCCCACATACAATTGCCTGCATATTCCCTCTACCAACAGACTTTCATTAACTCTGTTCTAATCTTAGGTGCCACAACACTTCTGCTGGTGTTGCTGAAACAAAATAACAGAGCAACTCTTCTAGAACTTTTTAAAAGACATATTTCAAAGAATTAAGATGGCCAACCAGTCTACAGTGACAGAATTTCTTCTGATGGGGTTTTCCAGTGACCCAGAAGAACAATTTTTTTACTTTGTGATATTTCTCTCCATTTATTTAATAGCCTTAGCGGGGAATTTTCTCATCATCATTGCTGTTGCCCTAAACCACAAGCTACACACTCCTATGTACTTCTTTTTGGTCAACCTATCATTATCAGACATTTGCTACATCTCTACCACAATCCCCAAATCCATAGCTGCTTCTTTGTTGGGTTACAAAAAGATTTCTTTTGCTGGCTGTGTCGCACAGGTTTTCTTAGTTTTCACTTTTGGAGGTTCTGAGCTTGCCTTGCTCACTATCATGGCATATGATCGCTATGCTGCAATCTGCCATCCTCTACAGTATGAACTAATCATGAACAGGGATGCCTGCATCCAAATGGCAGCTGCTTCCTGGATAAGTAACCTAATTCATTCATCATTACATACCATTATCACTTTCAGGCTACATTTCTGTGGATCCAATATTATTGGGCAGTATTTCTGTGATATCCCTCAGTTGCTAAAGATTTCTTGTACTGACACAAAGGTTAATCAAATTTTGATTTTTGCCATAGGGATTACAGTAGCTTCATTTTGTGGAGGGTTCATCTTTGTTTCCTATGGCTACATCTTCTCTGCAGTGTTGAGAATCCCTTCTGTTCAAGGTAGATATAAAGTTTTCTCTACCTGCATCCCCCACCTGACTGTCTTTTCTTTATTTATTAGCACAGATTTGTTTTCATATATGAGTCCTAAAGCACTTTCTTCTACAACGATGGATTTGCTCTCTGCTGTATTGTATACAGTTTTGCCACCACTACTGAATCCCATTATTTATAGCTTTAGGAACAAAGACATCCAAGAAGCCGTACTGAAAATACCGAAAAGAATTAGAAGTCTCCTAGCATGATTGCTCAAGTTGTGTCTCATACACATCACATTTCCTGTGCATTGTATAAGAATGCAAATGTCCGTGAAAAATTGCATTAAAATGCATTATATTGCATAACAGTGCATTGCAAATAGATGGGTATTGGGCAAATTTGCATATAAAATGTGCATATTAGAATCGTTTCACGCAGAACAACTTTCATTTTCATTAGGACTTTAGGAGTTTTCATTAGGACTTTAAAAAACGAAGAAGCATGCCAATATGTAAATGTGAGGAACTGGATCTAATGCTAATCCTCCCAACCTGCTAAATTGGGTTTCTTTTTGAGTGGAGGTGTTAGAAGGGAGGAAGGGTAGAATAAGTCTTTGCACAAGTAATGAGGTCTCTAAACCACATTTGCATCTGATACTGATGCCCTCAGTTTCTCGCATAACTATGGCCCCTCCTCCATCACTGTTTTAGAGGTGTGCTATTCTAGCACCATACTGGCTAGGTCATGCATGTACAGGTGCAGGGTGCATTTTACTGGTATTTCTTTTTTAAAAGAGCTATGTCAGCTCAGTTCAGTGAGACTCAGAATACTCAATGTGTTGATTATTAGTAGTATTAATTGTTGTTTTGAGTCTGCATAACACACAAACACAGAGACAAGTTTTCTTTGGTTGCTTTATGTTGGCTTGAGGTTTAGGTGCAAGTTGTGATGGTCTTTTACCTAGGATTCTTGGTACAGGATTCCTGTGTAGGTTCATTTTGTGGAGGGTTCATCTTTGTTTCCTATGGCTACATCTTCTCTGCTGTGCTGAGAATCCCTTCTGTTCAAGGCAGATATAAAGTTTTCTCTACCTTCATCCCCCACCTGACAGTCTTTATTTATGAGCACAGCTGTGTTTTAATACATGTGACCTAAAACGCTTTCCTCCACAACAATGGATTTGCTCTCTGCTGTATTGTAAAATGTTTTGCCACCACTACTGAATCCTGTTATTTATAGCTTTAGGAACAAAGTGTTAGATGTCAGAACACACAAATGTAGTAATAGTCACTTATTGTGTAGGTTGAAGGATTGCTGTTCTTCATTGCTTCCACACACAACAAATGGATTATATTTTATCATATTTAAAGCTACATCTAGATATATTGCTCATTTCCAAGGAATATCTTTTAAAATTCAATTGCTTCCTGTTTGAGAGTCACTGCTTTTAATTATAATTCCTGTAAATTCTACTGGGAATATGCTATAGTGTGGACTAAATATTCATCTAATAAAGCTAGATAGATACATGATAGATAGATGGATAGATAGATAGATTAGAATGAAGCTCTTGCTCAGATTATGTACTTCCCCTGGCTTCTGCAATAAAGTTTCCAAATGCAATAATGCTCACAAAACTAACATTTTGGGTGGAAATTATTGGCAAAGAATTGAAAAATGTGTATTTTACAGGAGCAAGGTGTATAGAAAGTGTACAAAATGGATAAAATTTAGATGCAAATATTTTGTTCATTGTTTTTTTTAAAAAAAGGTCAGCACAAAAAAAGGATGGACTTGGCTGAACGGTGCATTTAGTTTTAAAAATGAAAACTGAAATGACTGCACCCTCACTCATTTAAAGGTAAAAGTAATAATACTCAACCAAAAGTACATATTTTTCACAAGTTTTATATTTGCTTTCATTTTTCACCTCCATTTTTATGCACTCTATCTAGAATTTGTTAAGTATGATGCCCTGAGGGAGAATACCTGAAAAGGTCATTTGTATGGAAAACACTTAGGTTACAGGCAGCAGAAAACATGATAGCTCTCCACAAATACCAAACAAAGAGCTAATACATTTTAGAAAATCACCTAAGCTGTTTTTGAAAAGTGGAAAAGTAGATATTTCCTAATGGCTGCCCTAGTCCTTTTTATGATATGCCACTAACTTTTTCAGACACAAAATTTTGCATACTGAAGTAATGACCGCTCCCCGCATAAAACGGGGGGGGGGGGGCGACCTTTGCGTGGACGCGCGCGGCCCCTGGATCTGGAGCGGCTCCATTCAGCATAGGCTTGGCTTTGCCTTCCCTCAGGTGGGATACCTGGAGGTCTCCGCATACCCCAGTCTGTTGTCCAATCCCACCTGGGGGAAGCGTTGCCAATGAGATCAGGCCAGGTGGGGGAGGGATTACCTGCCCACACAATAGAGGGAGGATCTTACCTGGGTATCCTCACTTGGCTCCAGAGCTTCTCCCACCCTACCCACCCTCAGTTAATGCCTTATTTTGCAGGTTAACTTTTCTTCACAGTTTTTGCAGGTTAACTTTTCTTACAGGTATGCGGGCGCTGCTACGTTAAGGTCGCTGTCAAAGGGCCGGAAAGGAATTTCCCTGCATTGGCAGGTTTCGCCTTTCCCGTAGCAAAACGTCACAACTTTGGCAGTATCAGGCCTTGGGCGGAATCCTTTTGTCCATCTTCCTCTTGCAGCGGCGATACCAGGGTTCCCCGTTAAAGGGGTTTCTGACGGGAGGCTTTGACTGTACGCCGAAAGGTCGTCATTGCTCTCCCCTGCGGCGGTGGCGTAACGGGGGCAGCTATCTCTGCTTGAACATATGTTCTCCAGAGCCGGCCCATCCCCCACACAAACACTGGATAACCCTGATGCTCCCTAGGTCCCCGGCTGGGGACTGGGGAGAGAGAATGCCCAATGCCTGAGCCAAGGTCTACCCACATTTGAAATTTAATAAAGTTGTGGCCAATTTAATCCCATAGCATGTTGTCTTGAGTCGTTATTCCACATGACGGGGGGGGGGCGCTCGGGACCTGGGGACTCTGCCTGTGCACGCAAAGAGTGGCAACAAGAGATGAAATTCTAGGCTCTATTATCAAAGAAAATGTTAATAATAAAACATTGTAAGGTAAATGGCATAGCTGCCAACCATCTGATTTTCACCAGGTTTTGCTCTATTTTGCTTCTGAAAAGGAATTCAAGATGCAAACTAAAAATGAATTCTATTCCACAGAGAACAAATCTTTAAGTGTTTATACTCCTATTGACTGTACAATCACTGTGTTTCCAGTGTTAGTTTTTAATTCAGGTACTTACAATGTTATCCAAAATGCATATGTATTCTGTACCTCTGAAATAAAATATGGGTGTTCAACGTATTGCTACATGCCACCCAAATTTCTGAGTGGTGCGAGATTCCTAGGGTTCCAGTTGGTTACCCAGGGTTTTTGTTTCGTTTGGAATGAGGTACAGTAGACACTGTGGTGTCTTTAGGATATATGGTTTATTTACACATATATACAACCTGAGCCTACATTGTAGGGTTCACAGCATGAACACCTCAAGACACTCTTGCTTCTCTCATAGCTGCAGCTTAGAATATAAACAGCAACTGTCTGTGTTTCCAGCTTCCCAGCCTGCTGCTTCCAGTTTTTAGCTCACATCACTCCACCCTCAACTCTTGCCATTGTATTTCTAACTACCAGAAAGTTGAGGAAGGGGCCCTACCCATTTGTTGACTGGCAGAGAGCCACTCCCTTTTTGTTACCTTACTCCTAGCATGATTGCTCATGTTGTGTCTCACATACATCACATTTTTTTGTGCAAATTTCTAGTGCCCACTCATCTCCTGCTGTTCAGAATGTGTTCTGTTAAACATTGAATAAAAATGCATCTAACATTAAAATTAGTAATAGTGCTTCGTGAAATGATGTTTATTGGGTCTATGGCAACTGTAGACTGGATAGCTCAGTGGCTGGAGGAGGGTGCTGATAATGCCAGGTTTGCAGGTTCTATTCCCACAGTGGGCAGCAGCATATCCCTACATTGTAAGGGGTTCAACCAGAAGATTAGCTCATGTAGACTGGCTAGCTCAGTGGTTAGAACAGTGTGCTGATAATGCCAAGTTTGCAGGTTCATCTCCTGCTTGGGGCAACAACATAATCCCACACTGCAGGGGGTTGGACTAGATGAACTTCATGTGGCTGGGATAGTTCAGTGGTTAGAGTGTGATGCTGATAATACCAAGGTGTGGGCTTCCTGATCCCCATATGGGACAACTCCATACTTCTGAGTTACATGCCTTCTTACGCACACTGTGTTTGTTCCCATGGTCTGTAATCAATGATGGCCTAATGAATTATTATGCGTAACACCCATTATGAGTTGCTATGAATGATGGCATGTTTGGCCAATTGATGAATGAAGCTTTAGACCATGTTTATCGTTAAGAACTTAATTTGTTCTGGAGGTCTGTTCTTAACCTGAAACTGTTCTTAACCTGAGGTACCACTTTAGCTAATGGGGCCTCCTGCTGCCACTGCACTGCCGCCGCTGGATTTCTGTTCTCATCCTGAGGTAAAGTTCTTAACCCACAGTACTACTTCTGGGTTAGCGGAGTGTGTAACCTGAGGTGTCTGTAACCCGAGGTGTCGGTAACCCGGGGTACCACAGTATCTCACTGGGCATCCTTTACCTAAAATAAATTAAATTCAAATGACAACACTTTTGTTTGTAATTTTATATCAAAACTTGAATTTATTTATATATGCAACAACAGCAACTAGAACTTTATATGCAGAGAAGTGGAAAGAAGAAGGATTACCAAGGAAGGAGGATTGGCTTATGAAACTGATAGACTATGATGAAATGGTGAAATTAACTGCCAGACTAAGATGACAGAATGACGAAGTGTTTAAGGACAAATGGAGACCAATCATGGATTATTTGTCTATGCTGGTAAATGTTTTTGGATATTTTTGGACACACACACACACATGTACATAAGCTCTAATGCACATGATGGAAGAGCACACTTCATATGAAGGGGTACTTAAGGTCCTTCAGCTGAACACGTATGGAAGCTCAAAATAGAAGTTCATGATCAGAAATAATTTGCCTGTGATGCAAACAAATGAGGTGGGAGTGCAATTAAAAAAGTTGTGATGTTATACCAAATTTAGGTATGCACTACAATCCCTAGATACTAGAAGTCAATTTTTGGAGCCTTTTTCATCTTTCTTTTATCTCCTGCTGTTTTCTTTCCTATAGTTCAGAATCCATGGAAAAACAAAAGGGCTAAATAAATTCTCGGTGTAAAATCTTGTGCCTCATTGTGCATCCTTCAGCAAACATGAATTAATTCAAATTGCACCAACATGGGAAAAGCACAAACCTCTCTAGAGCAAGGATTCTCAAGAGATTTTGCAATGGTGTCTTTGTTATCATATCTGAAAACAACTAAATCCGTGAACTGGGGAATGTAACATGCTGATATTATATCAATGTGCATGTTTTAGATTTCTGTTGTCCATGAAACACTGACACTTCTTTTACTTTACACATTGTATACATTTCAGTGGTAGAAATGAATGAATGAGATAACCTTAGCATACAAGGATTGGGTGAAAATACTCTGATGTGATATCACTCTTCTCCTGATCGTCTTCCTTTTCACATATATTGAGGAGTATCTGGGGCAGAACTGAACTGGCTAGTTGAGTCTTTCTCCTCCTCAGCTCCCTTTGTGTCCTTCGCTTTCTAGACTAATCCAACAGCTGCTTATGTATGTTAAAGGAACTAGTAGGGAAATGGACAACATTTGTTTTGCACAGCATCATGGGACTGGTATGTTCTCCTAAGAGAGATCCTGAAATAGCACAGAAAAGGAGGATGACATCACCTCCTCCTGGCAACCCATGTACCTTCAAATAAATATCCCCGTCAAGCACATTGGCACTCTAATCTTCTGAGAGAAACAGCGGTGAGTATAATCTTTATTGATCATCTTAAAGAAAGAGAAGGGATTCAAGAGAAGGGATTAAAGAAAGAGAAGGGATTCAAGTATAGCCATTTTTTGGTGTTTCCATGGGCCATGTTTCTAGAAATACAGTGGTAACTCCGGTTACGAACATGATCCATTATGGAGGCCCAGCCATATCCCAAAGATTTTGTACCCAGAGGACTGCTTCTGTGCATACACACGCCGCTGCAGAGCACTTCTGCACACACGTGAGCGGCAAACCTACTCACAGGTTTGCTGCGTTCACAGCCCAAAGATTATGTTGCCTGAAGGTCTGACAATTTTTTAATTGCCATATACTTGAAGAAAGCTTCCATTTCCATGGTTTACATTACTAAAGTATTTAGTAAGAAATAGACAAGCCTCACTGAGAATACACATAATACAATCTTTTCCAAATTTCAACTCTGATTTCTTTTTTTTTGTTTTATATGAAATTTCAAATCAACTTTCTAGAATGGTGGTTCCTTTACCCAATCTAGTTAATTCAGTGTGATCTCTCTCTCTCTCTCTCTTTTCCAAATGTTACATATTTCATAAAATGATTTATGTACATTTGATGGCACACTGGAAGATTTCTGTAAAAACTGCACTGTTTGCATCATATGACATATGGCTTATAAAGTATATGTATGCCCCCAGTCTCTGTTGCCTTTCGCCCATTCTTTGAGGGTGAATAAATCATAATAGCTGAAAACATGTGAGTGCACATACTATCCCCATTAGGCTTCATGTCATATCAGGATGAAAGAATACACCAACAATTGATAGTGTGCATACTTGGTTGTTGATGTGGCTAGATGTGTAGTTGTGAACTAGCGCAATATCTAAAATGATATTAAAAAAAACACAGAATGTCGAAAAATTTGTAAGCTCCACTAACTCACAACTATTTAACTTCTATCTGCAGAATGACGGAAATGAGAGAAATGGCTAACCAATCTACTCCAACAGAGTTCCTTCTGATGGGTTTTTCCGAAACCCGTGATATGCAGATTTTGCATTCTGCAATATTTCTCTTCATTTACTTAGGAAATTCTCTCATCATCACAGCTGTGGCCCTAGACCACCACCTTCACAGCCCGATGTACTTCTTTTTAACCAACCTGTCATTGTTTGATGTTTGCTCCATCTCCACTACTGTGCCGAAATCCATCGCCATTTCATTGACAAACAACAACATTATTTCTTTTGCGGGATGTGTCACACAGGTCTTCTTAGTGGTCACATTTGTTGGTGGGGAGCTTGCCTTGCTCACTGTTATGGCTTATGACCGTTACGTAGCAATCTGCCGTCCACTACAATATACCTTAATCATGAATCGGGATGCCTGTATCCAATTGGCAGCTACTTGCTGGATAGGCAGCCTGATCCATGCTGTACTGGAAACCAGTTTTACTTTCATACTAAATTTCTGTGGAACCAACATGATTGAGCAATATTTTTGTGACATTCCTCAATTGCAAAAGATTTCTTGCAGTGATACAAAAGTGAATCAAATTCTTATTTTTGTCTTTGGGTTTATTCCAGACTCTTTCTTTTTTACCTTCATCTTTACTTCCTATGGCTACATATTTTCTGCTGTGCTGAGGATCCCATCAGTCCAAGGCAGATATAAAGCTTTCTCTACCTGCACTCCTCACCTGACTGTCTTTTCTTTATTCATCACCACAGGTGTGTTTTCATACATGAGGCCAAAAGCACTTTCTTCCCCCACTGTGGACTTGGTTGCAGCTGTATTATATACAGTTTTGCCACCAGTTCTTAATCCCATAATTTATAGTCTCAGGAACAAGGACATCCAACTGGCGGTGTGGAAAATACTCATAAAACTGAAACATCTCATTGCATGATTCATCATTTCCAGATATTTGAAAAACATGGAGAAACTAAATGTTCATATTAGGTATATTCCCTTCTGCTTAAAATAGGACCCGTCTCATTTTTATTTATTTATCACACTCCTAGGCTCCTTGTCATATTAATGGATTAAGTGATAATGACTACATGAATGTTGCAATTTCTTTTGTTGTATTTCAGAATTCCTTTTCTGAAAGGTTTTTGGAGAAATGTTTTGGATGTATGTTGGAGGCAAGTGATACATCTTGTTTCTGTGGTTAAAAACAGTCATGTTCATTACCATTTCCAAAAATCTGAAGGACCATCTAACTTGGCTTCTGCTTCAGGGCGTTTGTGATTTATATTAGCAAACAATCACATGGATGTCACATTCCCACTAAATATGAGTTTATTTGACAACATTAATGATTATTTCATATGTTTCGTAGAAATATGAATCTTGTATCCCCTGGCATTTGTACAATGGGATTCCACAGGATACTGGTCTTTCCTCAGTGCTATTTAATGCAAGCTGTTTGGTGTGGTCATTAGGAGTTTTGAAACAAGGTGCCACCCATTCACTGATTATACACAGCTCTACTTCTCTATAACATCTGACTCAGAAGGGACAGTGAAAGCATTGGATCAGTGTCTGGATGCTGTAATAAACATTCAGAAAGCAGTGTAACTAATACCTTCAAAATTAAAAAGCTTCATTGCCTAATTGAACACATCAACATTCTCATAAACATTATGTTGGGAAGGACTTAATAAGTGACTGAGTTTGATATTTTTTGGGGAAACCTCATACTGAGCAAGCCCAGTCTCAGCTATTCTGGTGTAAACCACATTAGATGCAAAGTCCATTCAGAATCTGTGCTACTGCTGCTTAAGACAGGCAGAGCAAAACTTGTTTTTGTCTCACATGATCCTTTTTTTCCTACTAAACTTATGTCAAATTTCCAGGTAACATGATCCAGATGACCATGGCTAGACTCCATCCTAAGTCCTACATCTGTTGTCCAGCTATGGTCCCAGAACACCCCTTTTTGAGGCTTTATGTTGGTTTATGATTCGCCATTCTCAGCTCAGATTACCTGGTCCCAGCTCAGCCAGAATGGTAGGGATAAGCCAGTATTCTTCTGGCACAGCAGGTGATGGGTAGTCATGCTGGCATGGTTTAGTTGCATAAGGAACCTCTTGTCTCAATTGCAGGTTCTAACCCTAGTCATCCAAGTGGATCTTGCTGTAAGTTTGCTCATTAAACTGGCTACAATCTAGATTTTCTGGTGGGGAGATCAGTCTCACAATACTTAGGTAGCCTGTAGAATTCACTGGATGTGGTGATGGCCACCAATTTAGAAGGTCTTAAAATGGAAATGGAAATTAGAATTAATGCTGGAGAATGAGATTATCAATGACTGTCATGCTCAATACTCATCAATGGCTATCATTATGCTACATTTAGGTTTAAAGACACTATTCTGCTGAATTGTTTGTGTTAAATGTTTCAAATGTATTCATTGGCAATAGAACCCAGGTTTCTTCAATAAAGAGGTTGAATTATGGTATATTTATGATAAATAGTATGTTTACCTTGATTCATGTGTCTTATTTTGCTTTAACAGTCAGGAATATTATTTCTGTATTGAATTCAAGGAAACTCAAGGAAATATCATATCATATTATATTATATTATATTATATTATATTATATTATATTCAATAAAATATGTAAACATAAACACAAGCAAACAAGTCTTTTGATAAAGAGCTCCAGGCAATCCTGTTTCTTTGAAAAACCTATCATCCAGAATTCAGAATACAATATAATATAATACAATATAAGCTATGATGATGAACTCTATTTTATAAAGCTTCAAAAGTGATCTTGACACATTGATAAATAGATGCCAATTTATTAAGGGATCACAATCAGAATAGATATAGAGGAGTAATATACAGTACTTTTTAATAACCAGATTGGTGGGGAGTCTCAATAGGATAGGGCTATTGATTGATGACTTGCTTTTGAATTCATCAGCTGTATTTAGTAGGGCTGTGCAACTGTTAAATTATTCTACAAGGTCACTGGCAACATATTGGAGGATGCCAGAGTGTATTATAATTCTAAGAATAGTCATTTGATAGTAGAGAGCAGAATATTGCTGGAAGAATACTGAAACTAATTGGACTAGTTTATTTTTTCTAGCCAATTCATTTATTGTAAAGAACAATAAAAGGAGCAGAGCCTGAAAAATGAGAGTTTGTGTGTATTTAATTGAAAGCTGCTTTAGAAGCCAGTATTAAATAAGGAAGAAACAGTAAAATTGGCAATGATAAAATGGGCACAAGACATAGGTCATAACATTATGTTTGCTGACTGGGAGAAGTTGTGGACCACCGGGATTAAATTTACGGCATGTAATGCCTTAAGAGAGAATATAATGAAAATGATGTATAGGTGGTACATGACCCCAGTCAAGCTTGCAAAAATATATCATTTGCCCGATAACAAATGTTGGAAATGCAAAGAGATTGAAGGTACATTCTTTCACCTTTGGTGGACGTGCCCAAGGATCAAGGCCTTCTGGGAAATGATATATAATGAACTGAAAAAAGGTATTTAAATATACTTTCCCGAAGAAACCAGAGGCCTTCCTCCTGGGCATAGTGGACCAATCGGTGTTAAAGAAGGAGAGAACTTTTTTTATGTATGCTACAGCAGCAGCAAGAATTCTCATCGCAAAGCATTGGAAGACACAAGATCTACCCACCTTGGAAGATTGGCAGATGCAATTAATGGACTACATGGAAATGGCGGAAATGACTGGCAGAATCTGAGACCAGGGAGAGGAGACTGTGGAGGAAGAT
Source organism: Podarcis liolepis (assembly GCF_965112155.1). Taxonomy (NCBI): domain Eukaryota; kingdom Metazoa; phylum Chordata; class Lepidosauria; order Squamata; family Lacertidae; genus Podarcis; species Podarcis liolepis. Next base: position 25,797,130 of record NC_139573.1, on the reverse strand, counting down.
TGGAAGAAATTTAAAATTTATTTGCAGAAATATTGTAAAATTTATGAATGTTAAGGACATTGAAATGAATCGCAGGGGTTTTAGCAACAAAGTAAAATGTAAGATTGGATTAACAACTGATAAATTAATAGATATGAACTTGCTGAATTAATTTTTTAAAAAAGGGATACAAGAACGGGGGATGTGAGGAAGTCCGGAAAACAAGCTAATTGAAGATGAGAAATTAAGAAAGAGGGAATTTTTGTTTTTTGTTATTATATGTGTTTTTATCTTTTTTTCTTTTTCTTTTGATGTGTTTAATGTCTGTATTTTTGTATTGTATTGTTTTTTGTTATTTTGTATTTCCTTTGTTTTTTATTGTGAAAATTTAATAAAACATTTATAAAAAAAATAAAAATAGAAGCCAGTATTAAATAAATTGATTCATTTTAGAACAGGGTTCCTCAACTCTGTTGTGCAGACCACTAGTTGTCTGTGAGCTTCATTGAAGTACTCCAAAGTGTTTCTGAGAAGAATGCTTGTCATCTGAATTCTATGGCACTGAAAATGCAATATAATAGAATGCAAGATAAGAAATAAAAGAAATAAAAATACAATTAAAAACATACAGCATTTACCACAGCACATTACAATTGCTATAAGAGCATTGGGGGGGGGGGGAGTTGTCTACCAAGACCTACACACATTTTCAAGTGTTTTATGGAGAATAAACTTTGAGAACAACTGTTTATAATAGGAAGTACCCCTTGAAATCAGATTAATCCAGAATACTTATTGCTTGATCAGTGGAGGAGTGGAGCAGAATCAAAATAGTTTTGGAAAAAGAGAAGAAAAGATGGTGGCAAGCCAGAAAAAGACCATACTTCCTTCCCTGGCCAAGATGGAGCCCCATGGGGAGGACACTCAATGGGCGGAGGTTTCCACTGCCTTCCAGACAGTACCTGGCAATGAAACCAAACAACAAGCCCTTTGGGAAGGAGGTGTGAGGGCTCTGACAGGGCCCTAGAATCCACCCTCCTTTTTCCCAAACCCTAGTAAGTGCTTACGGGGCTTTGAGAAGGAGTCCTCACATCTCCTTCCCTGGTCAGGATTCTCCATGACCAAGTGAGAAGCTGTCATGGCTGAAGAGTTTTGCTGACCATCCTGGCATTTTTGTTGCACTTGGAGGCCATTGTTCAGGTTATTTGTTCAAGTTAGGTAGGAATTGTAAGTTAGCAGAAGCTTCCCTCCCCATATGGCCGGCCAACACTAGTTATTTGCAAAAACTGTTTGAATCTGCCTCCAGGAGGAAGCATCCCTTGCCTCTATGATCTACACTCCACTGACTAGAAGGACATTTCACAGTAAGTCCAACTTTGTTTTCTCACAGCTGAGTTACTTAAGCTAAATAATTCTTAAAAATGAGAGTGAAATGGTTAAAGCTCCTAAGCATGATGTGAATGGCTTTTTAAAAAAGAAAAAATTATATCTTCTGCCTCTTGTTGAATTAGAGAAAGGATTATAAATTAAGACATTGTAAATCTCCAAGGTACAACTCCATGATGCAAGTTATGGATCACCTTGGTGATTCACAACTTTATGACCACTATTGGGAGCAGAGATGAAACACTCTGCTGTTCAAAGCACATGCTTCTGCAAATATAATTTAGTCTCAGGCATACATGCACTGCCATCTTCAAAGAGGATCAACTTCAGATTGAGGTGAGCATTTTAATAAATTATGTCCAGAATGAAATAAAGGTCTGATCAAAATTTAATGATGCTAAGAGTAGAGCCATTTAAAAAGAAATGGTTTTTGTTAGCCATGACTAATGACTGTCACACTGATTGCAATAGATCTGCACTAAGCATGTCTAAGTCTGGTTACAACACTACAAGTTCAAGATTTCACTTCTAACAATAGTATAACATGTCTGAAACTTTAGTATTAATCTGATAATATTTCATCACTATCACGATAATGGATTTCTCAAGTTATCACCACTTTGCTGATAGGAAAAAAATGTAAAATTTGTTTGCATACTCCTGTTGAAGAATGATAACAGCACTGAATTGTATTTGTAACTTTCAGGAAAGGAAAATCATAAATACACACACACACACACACACACACACACAAGCTTTACATTTAATGTACACAATGTACACAAGTCTGATTTAGGATTTATTTTTTGCATAAGAAGCATTAAATAAATTTGCTTATAAGCATGTACCAACATTAGGCATAAATAGAGATTTTCATTGTAACATTAAAAACAATATATGGTGTGAGTGAGAACCTCTGGTCCTCTCATCACTCCAGTCAGGATGGTTGATGATCAGGGCTGATGGCACTTGCAGTTCAAAAAATTATAAATGGTCATAGCTTCTCCACCCCTGATATAGAGCACAATCCTTTGCAGGTTAACTCCTACACAAGCCTCTCTGTCTTCAATTCTGCTTACTACCAGGTAAATCTGCATAAGATTAGACCTTGGGCTGCAAACAAATGTATGTTTACTTCGGAGTAACTCCCACTGAAGTCAAAAGGATTGGGTTATATCTAAGCGCAGGTGTCGGCAAAGTTTTTGTGGCTTGGGTCGGTTCACAGTCCCACAGATGCCGTGGTGGGTCGGAGTGCAATTGTGAGAGTGCACGCATGCATGCATGTGCAAACGCTATTTCCGGTGCTCCTTCTGGCATGGAGGAAGTGTGTGCAGCTTCCCATTGGCTGCAGGAGCTTCCTCAAGCCAATGGGAAGGCAGACAGCATCTTGAAAGGTGGTCCCAACTCTGCTCCGTGCCAGTTTAGCATGGCACACAGGAGCTGACTGAGCGGGCGGTCAGGATCCATGGGCCGGTTAAATATATATTTATGTGGTGTTTGGGCCATATAGAGTTGCATCCTTCAAAAAAGGAATCAAAAGACTGCAAATAATTACCTTTCAGAAATGCAGGAAAAGACTAAGCAGAGATAGCCAATGTTGTGCCTTTTGGAAATTTTGGACTACAACTACCATTAGCTCTAGTCAACATGGCCTGTGGTCAGGAATGATGGGAGTTGTGGTCCAAAAAATGTCTGGGGTGGCACTATCATGGCTTCCCTGAGATAAGATGTGGAAGCTAAACTGCCAAAGCCCAGCTATGCCAGGAACATTCTGATGTGGCCAGAAATCTTTTTGATGTGAACCCCTTTCATTTTACTGGATGTTACTTAAATGGATGTTCTCTTAAATGAAATGCAAATCTCTTGTCCTTCTTGGCCAGCAGTATCAATTGTCCTAGTTGCTGCCCATTGGTGGCCAGGAAGAGAATAGTCTAGCTATCACTCAGCATGATACCGTTCAAGTCCCTTAAGGCAACTCACTGAGCATAAAGAGCTGTTTTGAAGGATTTGATATTTAGCCAGGTTTCTTGAGGGGTCTGATTATTTCAAAGTGAAACAGCAATACAATATTGGACTCCCAAATTCCTATCCTTTGCTAAAGATGGAAAGACCACCACCTTCAGCATCAACCCTATGTTCATTTATGAATCCGCCCAGCTTTCAACTATCAATGTCTTTTACAACAAGCCTGGCATAATAAACTTTATCTACTTGCCTCATGTAAACCATGGGAAATGAGTTTTATAAAAGTTTGTGGCTTGCACCCTAAACAATCATACCTCTTTCCCCAATAAAAGAAGCATAACATTTACAGTTAGAATGTAGCTACAGTTAGCAGTTAAGATGCTTTCTGCAGTCAATAGACAACTAAAATTCCCAAGCTTTCTGATATTACTCCATTTTATTTCTGAAGCTTTTAATTTCATTTGGTTTCATGTTTTCAACATTATTTTATGATATGTATTATGTTTCCTAGTCTATTTTTACATCACTCTGACTTTTTTAAAAATTGTACAGCAGTTTATGCAGTATAAAGTAAACATAAAATAAATAAATCTGGTATATCTATAAGCACCAGATTATTTATTTATTAATTTGACCAGTATGGGACAAAATAAGAATTTCCCATAAACAATGAAAACATACCAATATTGGAGCTTGTTTCACTTCTAGAGGAAGAGAAATCCAGTTGTTTGCTCATGGCAGTAAGCCTCTTAATTCTTAACTTCAAAGTTGTTGCAGTTAAAAAACCTTCACACAAAAAAAGGGACAATCCACACTTACCTTTGCTCCACATTTGTAGGCACAAGCCTGGGTTTTCCAGCTCCAAAACTTTCCCCGCGAAAACCCACTCTTTGACACTGAATCAGAGCAAACGACATTCCATGGAAATCCTAAATTGCTGTTTGTTCAGATACAGTATGAAAGGGCAAGTTTTCCTGGGGAAAGCAGTGGGGCAAAAAAAAGGGGGGGGGCTTGCACACAGACTCAGACACATAGAACTGTGCCAAGAAAATGTGTGGTGAAAGGAAAGTGTGGATGAACCAAAATATAGCTTTAAATGACAAGAACTTTGAAGCTTTCAACATCTGTGCTTTGATTTCTTTATGAAAAGAACTGGGCCCATTCAACAGCAATGGGTTGAGATTGCTATTTAGTGACGGAGCACAAACTGGTATTTTCAGCAAAGCATGAGAAAGATTCTCGTCTAAATCCCTGGAGCACTGGTGCTAATAATTGCAGATGAGCTAGACAGAACCATGGTTTGAACTGTTATCAGATTTTTATTTTTCAACCCAATGCTTTCATGGGTTAAAATGCTTTCATTTGTATCCATTTTAATCCAATTGTAACATTCAAAGCTACTGAGTCTTCCACTTCCTTCTTCTCAACCACAACATGTGAGTACTGATAAACCGTTCCAGAGGTTATAAACACTTAGTGGCTTCATTGTTAGCATAGTAGCTGATATTTTGCTGCAGAGTGAAAAATTTGTGGCCTTCCACATAATTTCATATAATGGGGATGAGCACGGGAGTGGATGAGAGCTGCTGTCAACAATATCCAGAGTGGAGTAGGTTGCACACACTTCTATGGTCTTTTGCTGTATGATATCATACAACTTATGCTCTCTCTTAAAGTTCGTTGGGTTTTTTTCTTTTTTTCCCTTTTTTTGGTAGCTCAAATAATAACTTACATTCCATAATATTATGTCACCTGTTTTACTCAAAATTCTTAAATTATGCTTGATATTTCTAAGGGCAATAAAAATGACAATTGAACTTCAATATGCACACTATGATTCTGTAATCATGAATAAATGCTTCCCCTTTGCAGAATCTCCATCTTAAACAAGCTTACTGTTCACTCCACAGAATATCAGAAAGAAATTAAATGAACAACCAAACTACTGCAACAGAGTTCCTTCTTATGGCATTTTCTGATGATCGTGATGTGCAGGTTTTGCATTCTGTGGTGTTCCTCTTCATTTACTTAACAGCCTTAGTGGGGAATTTTCTCATCGTGACTACTGTGGCCTTAGACCACCACCTACACAGCCCCATGTATTTCTTTTTGACAAGCTTGTCATTTTTAGATGTTTGCTATATCTCTACCACTGTACCCAAATCCATAGCCATTTCACTGACAAACAACAAACTGATTTCTTTCGCTGGATGTGTCACACAGGTCTTCTTAGTGATCACATTTGCTGGAACTGAGATTGCCTTGCTCACAGTCATGGCTTACGACCGTTACATAGCAATCTGCTACCCACTTCAATATAGTCTAATCATGAACTGGGAGGCCTGCATCCAAATGGCAGCTGCTTCCTGGCTGAGCAGCATGGTTAATGCATTATTGGAAACCACGGTCACGTTTAGATTAAGCTTCTGCCACTCCAATATTATTGGGCAGTTTTTCTGTGATTTGCCTCAGTTACAAAAGATTTCTTGCAGCGATACTAAAGTTAGTGAAGTTTTGCCATTTGTCATTGGGCTCCTTGTGGCCTCCTTTTGTATTGTGTTCATCTTTGTTTCTTATGGCTTCATCTTCTCAGTTGTGCTGAGGATTCCATCAGCTCAAGGCAGGTATAAAGCTTTCTCTACCTGCACTCCCCACCTGACAGTCTTTTCTTTATTTATAATAACAGCTGTGTTTTCGACCTTGAGACCTAAATCACTTTCCTCCCCTGCTGTGGACTTGGTTTCTGCTGTATTGTATACAGTGTTGCCACCGGTTCTGAATCCCATCATTTACAGCTTCAGAAACAAGGACATACAGAACGCAGTGTGGCTAATACCTAAAAAAATTAAAAGTCTCATTGCATAACTGAACACAGGCACATTTTTGTAAAAAATACATCTGGAAAGGCCAAATGAAAAAGTTTGTACTTTAAGGGGAACATCCTAAGCATAAGAAAGTGAAATAAAGCAAACCCAACATATGCTAAGTCAGCATAAAGTACATTAGATCCAAATGCTGTTCAGGAGCACAGCTAATGCTGGTTTAGATGACATGAGCCTAGCAGAGAGAAAATAGGCCATTAAAATAGTGTTTGAGTCACAGCATCATTTTTGCTGGCTTAGCTTATGTTGGGCTGTCAGGTCATGTGACTGAGCTGACCATACTTACATTCCAACCAAAGTCCTTTATCTCTAGTCTGTAACCCCCATCATCACCACCACCACCATCATCATCATAGTAATATATTATTTATACACTGCCCATCTGGGTGGGTTTCCCCAGCCACTCGTTTTGGGTACTTACACCAGCTTAAGATACACAGGGCTTGGCTCAGGCTGTTAGGTTTAGCCTGATGTAATAACATAGATGCACAAAGAGCCTCCTGGCTCATCTGGAGATCTGTGGGATCCTAACCTGACTCATGCAGGTGGATGTTGCTATAAGAGTGCTACCTAAAAGGATGCAAACCAGAACTCCTTCTGGACCATACAGTATATAGTTAACCTATGGAATGAATGTACACTAAATATGGTGAAGGAAACAACTTACATTTCTTTAAAAAGTCTTAAAGGCAGTATGCCACTGTATTGGAGAAGGCTGTAGGTATTTCTATAATCCTAGCTCAAGTAGCAGAAATTCATTTTGGATACATTTGTGGGCTTTCCCCCTCTGTTTTTCCCCCAGTCTGCAGGGATACTATGATATGCATCCTTGGTATATGTTGACCTTTCTTTAACTCAATCAACATGGCAGAAGGAAACAGAAGTCATTTATAAGCATTGGATATTTGAATATCCAAATTATTGCAAATGATATTAATCGTTTAATGAAGCATAATGCAGCTGACATTGCAGGTGTTCATAGAAATCTCCTGAATAACATTGAGAATATTTCCTGTACTGTGTTGACTTTATAAAAAAATTCCTTCCAGTAGCACCTTAAAGACCAACTAAGTTAGTTCTTGGTATGAGCTTTCGTGTGCATGCACACTTCTTCGGATACACTGAAGTATCTGCGTGTATCTGAAGAAGTGTGCATGCACACGAAAGCTCATACCAAGAACTAACTTAGTTGGTCTTTAAGGTGCTACTGGAAGGAATTTTTTTATTTTGACTATGGCAGACCAACACGGCTACCTATCTACTACTGTGTTGACTTTGTCCTTCTCATTCATACCACTGTGTTAAATTTGTACTTTTCTGGTTCCCTGATTTTTTATTTTTTTTTCTTTCACTTATGAGAAGGCACAGCATTTTTTCTTATGAATTGTTTGTATTAAATATTGCAAATATTAAATATTCATTGGCAATGTAACCACCAGGTTTCATCAATAAATAGGCTGAATGATAATGATTTATTATTTGCAGTTTATTTAACAAGTCCCTTCTATTTTATTTTTTTGTTTGAATAGCCAGGGTCTTTTTTTTCTGTTTTGATTTGCTTTAGCAAACCTGGGTTTGTCACTCAGTGAACACTTGACATGGAGCTTGAGGCAATCTCAGCTGTGAAAAGTCTACCAACTATTACACCAAAGAATGATTCAACATAAGGTATCATGATGACCACCATCTTGTTGTCGTTTAGTCATTTAGTTGTGTCTGACTCTCGTGACCCCACAGACCAGAGCACGCCAGGCACTCCTGTCTTGCCTCCCACAGTTTGGTCAAATTCGTGAGCTTCGAGAACACTATTCAGTATGGACTAAGGCTTGTATTGAGACCTATCACTTGTCCACACTTCCACCTGTCCCGTGCCTAGGAAGCATGAGTTCAAGTGGTTTTCCACTTGTCCTTTGCTTTCTAAGCATGGGCCTGTGCAGTTTTCTGTTTGCCTTGCCACTTTCCATGTGAAAACCTGCTCCTTGACACTAAAACAGATAAAATGTCAATCTATGGAAAACCCAAATAATGTTTGCTCTGATTCAGCAGTAAAGCTCAGGTTTTCCCAGGGAAAAGCAGTGGGACAAGTGAAAGACTGGGGGGGGGGAGGCATACATTAATAATTCTCATATAATTGAAAGGGTAGCAGTGGGAAGCAGTGGGAAGCAGTGGGAGAGCTTTCTAGCAGTGGTGTCACTCAGACCCCATCCTTTGCAGAGTTTGTGACAGGAATGAGGCAGCTCCTAGTGAAACTCCACAGCCTGCTGCAGAACAGAGAGAGTTAGATCTGCAGCAGACTGAACAGTGCCCAGTGCAACTCCCACAGGCATTGGAATGCCGATTGCCAAGGGAACAACGGAGAGCGAGCCAGAACATAGCCAAAGCTTTCTGGAAGATCAGTTAGGTGCAAACAGGCAAGGAGATAGTTTGTCGGAACAGGAAGAGGTTGGAGCTAAGATAATTAGTCCAAAAAGCTGGTGAATGGGAGGGTTGTTAGACAGGAAGCAAAACAAGAGACTTGAGAGTCGTAAGTTCAATATCTTCTGTAGATCTCAGAAGGACTCTTTAGAAGGGTCATTACTCATCTTGAGTAATGATGCTGGAGGCTTTGTTAGAGCCGTCCGGAGCTATCTGTTGATTTTTTTTATATTTTTTTGCAATAAATCCTGTGCTTACTGTGTTATCAAGCTGGGAACCTGGACTCCTGACAGTTTGTTATCTCCCCTATAATTAACAGTCACTAATCATTATCATTACTTCTCATCTCCTGTGGCTTTCCAGAAGAAAAATCGACAAGAAAGCCTATAAAAACTCCTATACCATTGAGATCTAGGAGTTATGCTCCGGGCTCTCTCTGTTTTTGTTTTTGTTTTGTTTGAGAACAAACTGAGAACAGAGTGTCTGTTTGTCTTTTTTATGTTATAGTTGAGACATGACAATTCAAGTACTAGTATTCTGTTGCCAATGGGGGGAGAAATTATCTTCAGGAAGCCTATTGACAGAATAAGCCATCATAAACTGTAGCCTCTTCCATGTAACAAGCTGCTGCTATAGAAGGACACAGGAGAGTTTGTGTCTAGAGACAAGCCTTGCTGTCAAAATGGTGAGACCAGTGGTGTTGCTGCTTCTGCTATCTCACATGATATTCAATGTTGATACCATGAAGTGCCGTATGAACGACCCTCTCCATATTCCACATGAGTGGTATCAATCAGGTAGCCTTCTCATTGGTGGAATTGCTTCTCAGATAATTTACATTTCTTCAGATGTTCTCTTCAGCAAACACCCTTCCCACGATGAGTTTGATGTTCAAGTGTGAGTAATGCAAGAAATAGACTTCTCAAACAATGTATGTAGGGGGTGAATTGCAGCAAATGAGTTTAGAGGGACAGGGAATGCATACAACCTCCTTTCCTGACCACCATGTATATTATGAAAAGGTCCAATGTGGGCCTGTTAGCATGTTTGTCTGATATATTTGAAAGCCTCTTTGGGATCAAGATCCCTTACTTTTACTTTTCAGGAAAACACACTTGCAAGCCCCCTTCAGATCATCATGCTAAATATATAAATGTCAGTGCTGAAGTGGTTGCACACCCAGCCTCCTTTGGAGAAGGGACACCTCGTTCACACACCAACATACCTTTTGTGCTTATGTGTCTAGCCTGAATGCCCAAAGAGGGCTCCTATCTTTCTCAATCACTGACTTTTTAATTCTTCTGTTGTCCTCACTTCTTCACAGTATATCCACATTTCCTCCTCCCTTGATGAAAAATTCTTCCTGTCTTGGAGTCAGAGGGTTATGTTTTCTTTACATACACCACATTTGCATATAGGCAGGCATAATATTTATAAGGTACCATAACTCTAAAAAGAATATCAGAAATTAAAGCCTAAATAAATAAGTAAGCAGAAAGCCTCATGTTTGAAAATGTTGCCTGCAAAGACATGTGGACATGAGGAAAATCAGACATGAAGATAGCAAAGCTGATGGAATAAGTTATATAGAAAGTAGTGAACTTAGATTTCAAAAGGAAAGAAACTAAGCACTTGTCCACACCAGAACAAAATTGTGGATATTTCCTTCCATTAAATGTCCATGTCTCTGTGTTTATCTCGAACATTTTGCACTTTGCAAGGATTTTAAAGACCCACAGTAAAAGAGGGAAAGGTCTGGTACAGCACTTAGATGTGGAGGTCATCATATGGATTCCCTTATACTAATAGGGAGACAGGCTGGTGCAAATCCAGATGTTTCTCCACTTTGGATAAACATGAAAAAGATGTTTGAAAACACTGATGGGTGTCAGATCAGGAGACTAGCTTAAGTAGAAAAAGATGAGAAGTATTTTGTATGTTTTTCCTTCTCTCTTAAATGGCCCTTGCTAGGAATGACAGTATAGTATAATTTACTTCAGAAAAGTATATTTTTATGCATTTTCTTTTAAATAGAGCACAAACTAATAGTGGACACAGTATTCATTGTAGTTGTTTAAAGCAGCAAGTCAATAGAAAGCCAAATAAATCACCATATATATCTGGTTGAGTAGAGGAGAGCTCTCTCTCTCAGGGCATTTCCATGGTGGGTAGATTGGAAATAGTCACTGATGATGCACATTGTTTGCATATAAAAGGTACAATCCTAGGCAGCACCACTTGAAAGCTTATCAGGTAACAAAGCTCACAGAAATCATTTTCTAACACCTTGGAGGATCACCTCTAGGTAGAGAAGGCAAACCAAAGCTCTGATTCATAAAAGAAAGCACCATACATTCATTGCGACTAAATAATTCAATGCAGCTTTTAAGTTGTACTTCACCAATTCTCTCAGTGTTGCACTGCTCTACCATCCATCTTGTTATCATTTGATCTTTCTTCCTCTGATCACCATTTTGGGTTTTCTCTGACGTTTACTCCCCTCCCATTTAACTCTAACAAATTTATGACATTTGTGTGTATAGACTTGTCTTAATGAAATGTAGTGTGGGCCATCGCAGTGCGAAAGTGATTCATATGAATTGTAGAATCCTCTTGTGAAAGAGAATGTAACTCCATTTGCAGAGTGGTGGCAAAGTTATACCAGCACATCCTAGCCTTGGCGTTTGCTGTGAATGAGATCAATGAGAATCCAAAGATCTTGCATAATATCACGCTTGGTTTCCACATCTATGACAGCTATTACAGTCTGATGATGACCTATCGTACCACTCTGGACCTACTTTTCAATTTGCGTAGATTTCCCCCCAACTACAGGTGTGACTTGCCAAAAAACCTGATGGCTGTCATTGGTGGCCTTGGCTCAGACATCTCCTTTCACATATCAGACATATTAGGTCTCTACAAGATTCCACAGGTAGGATTTGTGCGTGGAGATTGGGGGACTTTAAAAGACCATACAGAAAGAGAGGCATGTTTCACAGAAAAACAAAATATTGTGTGATGATGATAGAACATATCCTGATGAGGCATGTCTTCAGACGGACTAGGAAAACAGGTGCCATGGAATAGAATCTGACATCTTGGAAGTCTTCCTTCTTACCCCCCCCCCCCCACAAATTGTACCCCACAGTCTGCTTTTATGCTATTGCAATAGCTGCTGTTATTTCAAGTTGCTTTATTTTGCAGTGATAGTGCATTGTTTTCATGGAAATTCTTTTACATTCAAAGCAGTCCCATGCACATCTCTACTAATGCATGGCTCGTGATGGGGGAGAAAATTTGTTGATTTGTTGATTTGTATTTAACAGCAAATTTACCTAATCTGCACTTTCTGAAACCATATGCAAACGGAAACACAGTCATCTTTTGAAATTTGCACATCTGCAAGTTTTGCAATGCAGTTCTTCAGCAAAGTAATTTGTTCAAATATGTGCACACATACAAATGCATATATTACTGAAAGTTGCTTACAAAAATGATTACATAATTAAAGGGAATTTGCTTTTTAAAAATTGGATATATTAGGCAACATTGCATACAAAAATGTGCATATTAGAGAAGTCACTAAATTGCTGATGAATTTTCATGCGGACTATTTTTTTTAAAAAAAAATCTGGTGTGGAAATGTGAAGAACTGATATTAAAAGTGGAAAAATTAGAAATTGAAACTGACAGGTTTTCCATCACAAAGGCACCACTGAAATAAGAACATTTTAATTTTTTTTTATAGCTGACATATGGCTCCTTTGCCCCAGGGAAAAGTGATACAATGCAACTATCTTCCTTTTACCGCATGATTCCAAATGAATCTCATCAGTACCTGGGGATTCTCCGATTACTTCAGCATTTTGGATGGATGTGGGTTGGGCTATTTGCTGTGAATGATGATAGTGGAGAACAGTTCTTGCAGGTGTTGGAACCAATGCTTTCTCAGAATGGCATCTGTGTAGCCTTTGCAGAAAGAATTCCAAAGCAAGCATCTTGGCATACAGGAAACCAAATGAACACTATGGCCTTCAATATTAACCAACATTTGACAAATAGCACAGCTAATACATTGATTGTCTATGGAGAAACTATGATCATTTCATGGTTAATTCTTATAACAGATCTTGTATATGAAGAAAATATGATGTCTTGGAGAAAGCTGTGGATCATGACAGCCCAGATCGATGTTGCATTAACAAGCATTCAAGCCCAAGCAAATTTGCAAGCGTTCCAAGGTGCTATTTTGTTCACAGCGCACTCACACGAGCTTCCAAGCTTTAAGGAATTTCTTCAGAATATAAAACTTTGCAGGACACAAGAAAACAGCTTTTTCAAGGACTTCTGTGAGCAAATATTTGGCTGCTCATTTCCAAATTCCCAGGATCTGATGGAGGATGGTAGTGAATGTACTGGGGAGGAGAGGCTAGAAAGTCTTCCTGGATCTCTCTTTGAAATAGCTGTGACTGGCCACAGCTACAGCATCTATAATGCTGTTTATGCTGTGGTGCATTCTTTCCATGCAATGTATTCATCTAGATCCATTCACAGAATAAAAAGAAAGAAGAGAAGTCTTCAAGATTTTGGGGCTTGGGAGGTAGCATTTCTACAATGAATTTACTGCTGGTTGCATTCAGTGATAATCCTATGCAGAGTAGACCCATTCAAATTAATAGACATGACTAGTTGGTAAAGATAAAAAAATTCCTTCCAGTAGCACCTTAAAGACCAACTAAGTTAGTTCTTGGTATGAGCTTTCGTGTGCATGCACACTTCTTCAGATACACTGAAACAGAAGTTGCCAGATCCTTCTATATAGTGAGAAGGTGGGGAGGGGTATTACTCAGAAGGGTGGTGGGAATGGGTGATTGGCAGATAGCTGAGATGAGCCTGTTGACGACTCTTAATGACTGCAATAGGTCTTACAGGAAAAGGCAAGGGGTGAGAAGGTGAAAAATGGCTTAGTCATGTATAATGAGATAAGAATCCAATGTCTTTGTTCAGACCAGGTCTCTCCATGGTTTTAAGTTTGGTAATGAGTTGCAATTCAGCAGCTTCTCTTTCCAGTCTATTTCTGAAATTCTTTTGTAGTAAAACAGCTACTTTGAGATCTTGTATAGAATGTCCTGGGAGATTGAAGTGTTCACGAAAGCTCATACCAAGAACTAACTTAGTTGGTCTTTAAGGTGCTACTGGAAGGAATTTTTTTATTTTGACTATGGCAGACCAACACGGCTACCTATCTGTAGTTGGTAAAGGTAAAGGTAAAGGTAAAGGTAAAGGTAAAGGTACCCCTGACAGTTAAGTCCAGTAACAGTTGACTTTGGGGTTGCGGGACTCATCTTGCTTTACTGGCCAAGGAAGCCAGCGTTTGTCCGCAGACAGTTTTTCCGGGTCATGTGGCCAGCATGACTAAGCTGTTTCTGGCGCAACAGAACACAGAAACCAGCACACGGAAATACTGAGCAGTTCCTATTTATCTACTTGCACTTTTGGGCATGCTTTTGAACTGCTAGGTTGGCAGGAGCTGGGACCGAGCAACGGAAGCTCACTCCGTCACAGGGATTCAAACCGCCGACCTGATCGGCAAGCCCAAGAAACTCAGTGGTTTAGACCACAGCACCACCCACATCCCTATGACTATGTTTATGACTAGTTTAGGTACATTCATTTCAATAGGTCTACTCTGTGTAAAGCTTAATTGGAGACAACCATTTGTTATCAAGAAAATCTCAATACAAAGTGAGATAATATCAAACATCCAATATCCTGTTGATCTGTGAATAACTGGTGAAATGGTGGTGTGCACATTATTTTTTGATAAACTGTTATGGTTTCCCATTTTGTCTTCCTGTAATTCCATTATAAAGCATATACTCCAATATTATGCTTAAACATAGGAAAGTGCCAGTAGTGGTCAGTGGAGATGAAGAGGTGTTGCTTACCTGGCTTCCATACAGCAAGTTCCACTGCTACGTACTAAGATGGGGAGGCTCAAGGCATGGTGAGATTAATGTTATGAGTGCACAGTGCCAATCCAACACTCCTGCCACCATGCTTGCATCATGTTGAGCTCCTCTCACCTTGCTCTTCCTCTTTTCCACCTGGGTAAGCAGCAGCAGCACTTGCAAACCATGCCACCCAACCTCCACCACCCCAATGACCTTTATCTGAAACTTAGCACCACTTGGGGAGAAAGAGTATATAAGTTCAAGTAATAAGTGTACATTTCCCATCTTCCGCTATTGCAGAACAGCTGTTGCTGTTGTTTAGGCTGCACTTACATAAAACTTCAAACAACTGTAGTCAATGAAAACATTGTAAAATCCAGCATGGAGGTTCCAAAAATATTCCAAATGGCCTTTTCCTTTGTTGCTCCATAGCTGAAGATTGCTCATTCAGTAAGCTTCACCTGCCACCCACTTTATTTTTCTTCTTGTACAAAAATACATTTTAATTTGCTCATATATTTTAGAGTCACCTTATAGGACAAGGATGGGAAACCTGCGCCCCTCTGAGTGCTGTTGGACTCTAACACCCAACTAGAGTCATTGCAGTCAAAGTTGAATGTTGTCAACCATTAATTTAGACTAGTTGGGATAATATGTGTCTTTTTATTTTGGTCTTGTGTTGCTGCGCTTTTAATAAGGTTTAGGGTAATAGTTGGGAATAGGATTCGAGTTTTTTGTTGTTTGGAATATTCTTGCTTTCATCCTCTTAAAGGCTCTATATAAAGTTTCTTTAATGCAAACACACCAAACATATAGGTTATTACCCCTTTGTTTCATTTTTACCCATTTCAACTAGCTCCACCCATTTCTTCAAAGTGTTGTGTTTAATAATTCTGCAGAAGAAATTGTGTCCTTTAATGATAAAAGGGAAATGGAAGCTGACCTTGACATAGTGAACCTAGTGATATCCCCAAATAACTCATTCCTTAGAGTGAAAATTGGAAAGTTTGAACACAAAGCTCCAATGGAAGATAAACTTGTCATTAATGAAGATATAATTGTGTGGCATGGAAGCTTTAACCAGGTATGAGTTTTGGGGTGCTTTGGGGAGCTACTTTCCATTCTCCATATGGGTGTGCCAATGTTTGAGACTATCCTTTGTTGAATAACAAGATCCATGTAATGGATGATAATTTGTCTTGATAAATCCAGTGCTTTGTACTGCATCCAGAAACAAAAAAAGGTAAAGGTAAAGGTAAAGGGCCCCTGACAGTTAAGTCCAGTCGCGAACAACTCTGAGGTTGTAGCGCTCATCTCGCTTTACAGGCCAAGGGAACTGGCGTTTGTCCACTCCATAGACAGTTTTTCCCCAGGTCATGTGGCCAGCATGACTAAGCCACTTCTGGTACAACGGAACACTGAAACCAGAGCAGTACATGGAAACGCCATTTACCTTTCCTCAGGAGCCGTACCTATTTATCTACTTGCACTTTTTGGCATGTTTTTGAACTCCTAGGTTGGCAGGAGCTGGGACTGTGCAACAGGAGCTCACCCTGTTGTGAAGATTCGAATCTCTGGCCTTTTGATCAGCAAGCCCAAGAGGCTCAATGATTTAGACCACAGCGCCACCCGCATCCCTTCTTAGAAACTAAGGAGAGGTGTAAAAAAAAGAAAGCTGAATATATCAACCTCTGCATGGAAATAGTTGTTTCCTCCAGTCAGAGAATGGGGCATCTGGAAGTTCTGCAGTGACAAGCCAAATACAGAGATGAGGGAGATGAGGAAAATGCACATACATTGGCATCTGAGAGCATGGTCATGGGTCTACAGGTCTATACCACATCTCTGCAGGCCTCTATTGCCATTTCCTACACCTGCTCAGTCTACTCCTTTATCCAGTGCAGGATTTCCAGTTACTTTAGGACCACAAGTTGGCCAAGTTGTGCATCCCCCCCCCCCCAATATACTGGATGCTAGGATAGGGATTTAGCAGAGAAATTTGTTGATTTGTTTGGAAGGTGCTGGAGAAGTTAATGAGAGAGAAGGGAATAGATGAACACCATTTGGCACCTTTGAGGTGAAGAATGTTTCCAGAAGACAGCTACTCTGGGTTGTGGGCCCATATGCTGGATATGTAACATTCTTAAGATGCAGGTGCCCAGAGTCATGGGGCACTAGGAACAAGAAGGCCTCTCTACTCACCAGAAGGGAGAGACAAGACTCCAGTTCTATACCATACCCTTTGCCATTGTCAAGATATTTGACCAAAGGTTGAGGTTTTAGGTTATGCACTTCTCATATTAGTAATAAAATGTAGCCCCATTTTAACCCATTTCATTTGTCTCAACTCTTTATCCCTGAGCCTAGTCACAATAATTGCCTTGTCTTTGGCAAGGCTGTGGATATGTATAATAAAACATATTTAAGGGCCAAATCTTGTATTTCTAGCATCTATAGTCATGCCTGTTTCTATACAATAATGCACTAAGACAAGTAATTTATCTTCTCTGGAAATATAACTATTGGGCTCAGTAGTGTACTATGTAATAATGTTCAATATAATTTGATTTTTCTGAGTCAACAGCTTATTCATTTTGTTGTAAAAAAAAAGGTGATTATTTTCCTCTCATTGAGTCCATCATATTCCTTGCTTTGTTTGCTGATAGGTGCTGCCTATTTCTTTGTGTTGTGACTCCTGCCACCCTGGTTATCAGAAGAAGAAAAGAGAAGGGGTGAAGTTTTGTTGCTATGATTGTGTTCCATGCCCAGATGGAGAGATTTCAAACCAAAAGGGTTAGTGGTACCAACATTTGCTGCACATACCACCAATTTATCTAACAGACCACTGAATGGTTGTAAGTACTTGGTGAGAGTGTTAAGTTTGTACCATCTTTCCAAGGTGTTACAATAAGTTTTCTCCACCTCAAAACTGGTTCAGCAATCTGAGTACTTAACTTGCTTCAAATGCAGTCTTTGTCAATGAAAGCATTTCACACATTTATCTGTAGGTCATCAAATTATAAGAGAATTCATGTGGTACATTGATGTGTGAATCAGACTTTATCTGACAATATTATTGGGAAATCTAGAATTCCATGATTAACTGTAACTGACCAACCCAGACAATTAGTCAAGAATCATGTACTGCCGTCACAGACTATATTGTCAATGTGTGTAGAAAGAGAAATCACTCCAACATAATGAAAACAAGCCAAATTGTCATGAGTGTCTCCAGCTTAGAATCCATAAATGGCAAACATTGCACCTGCTTCTGTCTGCATTCTACAAATACCTTAGAAACCCTGCTTAGAATGTCCTGCAACAATGAATACATGCAGAATTATGTGTGTGTTGTCACCCTATGTATTTATTTATTTATTGCAGAATCTTTTTAGCCTGCCATAAATCCATCTCAAAATGGATTGCAACAATTAAAATAACAGTAGTAACTCAAATTAATTAAATAAGAGTGTGCAAAGAAAATTAAAAACTATAGCAAAAAACCTAGCGGCAGACTAATTTATTTATTTATTTTAGAGTTGCTATTCCTGCTCAAGGCAGCATTCAATAAATGAAACAGACAAAAATGCACTTGAGGATTTGCTAAAACACAAAGTAAAGGGTTAAATGTGCATTAATCAGTATAAAGAACTAGCATAAAAATAATATTATTCAATCACTTCTAAGAATGATAATAATAATCACTACATACTGTTATTCATAAGCTTTCTGGAATATAGGTTGGTAGAGCATAAGACTCTTAGGTAGAATATATACACATATAAAAAACATTGTGAAAATGTTTTTTTTTAAAAAAAATGTTTTGAAAAATAAATTAAATTTAGTATAGCTCACTGTCGCCATTTAGTGTCCCATGTGTATATTGCACTTTACAAGACATTTAAAACATTTTATCTGCAACTGTATAGATGAGTCCCCAGTCTTCAAATTGTGGGTTTGAGCCCCACATTGGGCAAAATATTTTTGCATTACAGGGGGTTGGACTATATGACCCTTGGGTCCCTTTCAACTCTAAAATTCTATGATTCTATGTTTAATATTAAAATGTCTTCTCACATAACCAATTCTGTACATGGAATGAAAAACTAGAACTCTCTGTGAGCAGCATATCCACCTCAGAAGTAATTATGATATTTTCCCCAAAGGTCTTACATGAGTTGGCACTAAAATATTTTTCTACCCCCCAGACATGGACAATTGTTTCAGATGCCCAGAAAATCAGCACCCAAGCAAAGGCCAAGATCGATGCATTCCCAGAGCTGTGAGCTTTCTGTCATATGAAGAACCATTAGGGATTAGTTTAGCTTCACTCTCAGCTATGTTTTCCCTGATCACAGTTTTGGTGCTAGGAACTTTTATTAAGCACAAAGAGACCCCCATAGTCAAAGCCAACAACCGGGATGTCACCTATACTCTTCTGATCTCTCTCCTGCTTTGCTTTCTCTGTTCTTTCTTATTTCTCGGAAAACCGAAGAAGGTGACCTGTCTTCTACAACAATCAGCTTTTGGCATCATCTTCACAGTGGCTGTTTCTTCTGTGTTGGCCAAAACCATCATTGTGGTTTTGGCCTTCAAGGCCACCAAGCCAGGATCCAGCATGAGGAAATGGGTGGGAAAAACAATGACAGGTTCAATTGTTCTTTCCTGTTCCCTTGTTCAAGGAGTCGTTTGTGCAGTGTGGCTAGGAATCTCTCCCCCCTTTCCAGATGTTGACATGCAGTCACTAGCAGGGAAGATCATCATAAAATGTAATGAAGGATATGTCAACATGTTTTACATTGTCATGGGCTATATGGGACTTCTGTCTGTTATAAGCTTCACTGTGGCTTTCCTAGCCAGGAAGTTGCCAGATAGTTTTAATGAAGCCAAGTTCATCACTTTTAGTATGCTAGTGTTCTGCAGTGTTTGGGTGTCATTTGTACCAACGTACCTGAGCACCAAAGGCAAATACATGGTGGCTGTGGAGATCTTCTCTATTTTAGCTTCCAGTGCTGGGTTACTAGGCTGTATCTTCTCTCCCAAATGCTATATTATTTTGCTGAAGCCTGAGCTGAATCACAGGGAGCAGCTAAGAAATCGAAATAATGGAAGCAACCAAGAACCTTAGGGAAAAAATGTATCTACTATGGTATGTATTGAGTTGGAACAGTGGTCCTACACTAGGATTTGAAATGGGGGCAGTGGTTTTACTGCAGTGCTACCATATATTTCAATCCAGTCCATTTTATTTTTATGAATGTGTTCCACACAGCTAACACAAATAATACATGATAAAACAAGTCATTTTATCAGTAACTGTTCTTAATTAATATATATTCTTAGTTCCTGTTTTATTTGTAACATAGGCAACCACCCAGCTCTGTAGTCCTATTGTTTCTTAATCAGCTGTTTATATAATGAAAATTTTCATTGAATCCTGCTTTTTGTATGATATTTATTGACACTGACTCATAAATTATTGCAGTGAGGATGCATTTTGTTGTTTTCCTGGAGTGGTGCTTCTTTGGAATGCATTATGTCACAATACGATATGCATCTGAAGTCAGTCCCATTCGTTCAATGGTTAATAGTCCCAGGTAACTGTCCATAAGAGTTCAGTCTTAATGTAAGAAATAAGCATGTCACAAAGTGTTTTTACATTGTTTACCAAGATTTTATAAAGATACATTACCTTTATAAATTATTTAATTAGTTGAAGTGTGACTTCCTACAAGGTTGCAGAAATTTCTGAAATTTTATGTTGTCTCCTAAAATGGCTGGAATTGTCAATGAAGGTTAACATTCACCAAATTGCAGATGTCCATTGCATTTGTCAACACATTTCACCAACAGCAAAGCTTTCCCCTTAAACTGTGGTTGGTCATAGAATTTTTATACAGATATGCTCTAACGTCTCTACAGAGATAATGTGTGCACTCTAGCTGGTGAATTGAACACATTATTATTATATTACTGTTTATAACACCCTTTATCAAAAGATCTCAGGACCAGGGATAGCACTAAGAACACATGTTATGGAGCATCAATAATAAAAACATATTACAAAGCATAATGAAGGGACGCGGGTGGCGCTGTGGTGTAAACCACTGAGCCTAGGGCTTGCCAAACCGAAGGTTGGCGGTTCAAATCCCCACGACGGGGTGAGCTCTCTTTGTTTGGTCCCAGCTCCTGCCAACCTAGCAGTTTGAAAGCACACCAAAGTGCAAATAGATAAATAGGTACAACTCCGGCGGGAAGGTAAATGGTGTTTCCATGCATTGCTCTGGTTTTTCCAGAAGCAGCTTAGTCATACTAGCCACATGACCCAGAAAAACTGTCTACACACAAACGTTGGCTCCCATAGCCAGTAAAGCAAGATGAGCACTGCAACCCCAGAGTCGTTCGCGAGTGGACTTTACTGTCAGGGGTCCTTTACCTTTACATTTTTAAAAAGCATAATAACAGGCAGCAGAATACTAAAATAATCATTTCAACACATGACTGAATAGAGTTAATGATTTCAAATTTCTATCTAAGCACTGAACCAAGCAGCTGTTAATTGCAGGTGTGGAAGGGAATGGTTTTCATTAGGACTGCAACACACAGGAAAGAGAGGGTTAATGTCTTTCATCAAAGGTCAAGGTCCTGATAAAAATCACTCCCTCCAATTTGCCATTAGACCTGGAAGGAATGTTTCCATTGGCATATATGAGAATGTTCCTTTATAAGCCAAAAGCAACTTGGGGAAGGGAAACACTGGGGATGGGTAGGAATGTGTAGGTGGGGAAGGAGTTAAAACTCCCCTCCCCAAATGTAGCAGACCTCAAATCTGCCATGCTACTAATTAAACACACACACAAACACACACACACTGATTCCTAATACATATTTAGCATCACAACTAGTTTGGCCCTAAGTGTCATGTTCTGTTCTTCAAAATAAGTGTCAGTGGTGATGCTCCAACTTTTGCCCTATGGTTACTTTTTTTTAGTGGGAGAAATAGAGTTTGAGAACTGCATGAAAAAAATAAAACAAGTGCACATTTTGAACAACAGCTTTATTTAATTCCAGACTTTGGTTTGAAAAGGGTGACCTGGGTAGTTTCTCAGTAATTTTTTTTTTTAATCTCCATCTGTAATTGTGATGAAGTGAAGTGCTCCCATTGATACCAATGTGAAAAATCAGGGTGCCACTTAAATCCACACACAGAGAAGAAAACTAAATAATATATTATTGGAAGTGGTCCTTAGTCTTAACAAATTAGACAAAGCAGCCTTGATCTCTTTATTTCTCATGCTGTAAATCAGTGGGTTCAGCAAAGGTGGGACCATGGAATATATCACTGTAAAAATTAAATCTAAATGTGTTGCTGTATTAGTCATGGGACTCAAATAGGAAAACAAGCCTGTGACCATAAATGTGGAGAATACCATGAGATGTGGAAGGCAGGTAGAGAAGGCCTTTTGTCTTCCCTGTACAGATGGCATCCTTAACACCGCACTAAAAATCTGTACATATGTCACAAGAACAAATATAAAACAGCCTAACCCAATGAGAGAAAACAAGAGGAGAACTCCAGTTTCAATCTGATTTTTCTTAGAACAGGAAAGCTTTACTAACTGTGGGATTTCACAGAAAAACTGATTGACAACATTGGAGCAGAAAGGAGTTGCAAAAGTGCTGACAGTGTGCAAACCTGCATAAAGAAACCCAGTGATCCATACAGTAAGGATCATTTCAGTGCAGGCTCTCCTGTTCATCACCACCTGGTATTGCAGTGGATTACAGATAGCAACATACCGATCATAGGCCATAACTATGAGGAGGAAAAAATCAGTAGATAAGAAGAAGGTGAAGAATAGGGCTTGACCAACACATCCGGAATAAGAAATGTGTCTAGTATTCATGAGGGAATTGGCCATGGATTGGGGGATAATGACCGAAACCTGGCCCAGGTCCTGCATGGCCAAGTTCAACAGGAAGATATACATTGGGGTGTGCAGGTGGTGGTCAAAGGCTACTGCAGAGATTATTAAAAGATTCCCTGTTACAGTTGCCAAATACAATACCAGGAACAGGAAGCTGTATAGAATTTGTAATTTCTGAACTTTTGAGAATTCCAGAAGCAGAAACTCTGAAACAGTAGTTTGGTTAGCGATGGCTTGATCCTTGCTAACATCCATGCTATCTGTAAAAAGAATTAGAAGTGGTATCTCTTAATTTCAACAGAATATTGTAATAATATAATGCTGTCTAAGAAGTGCTATAAGAGACAAATAAAACAGAGCTAGAAATAGTTGTGCCTAATCATTGAGGCTAACTGAACGTCCAGTGACAATGAAGCACGTCCAAACTATAGACCTCCTCCTTCCAGAACAGGCCATTCCCCAATCTCCTAGACTTGAGAACTCAGAGCACATGTCACCTCTGTCTTTTCAAGATTCAGCTTCAATTTATTGGCCCACATCCAGCCCATCATTGTCTCCAAGCACCGGTATAGCGCCTGAACCACATCTCCTGTTTTAGATGGAACAAAGTGATAAACCCAAGTGTCATCCACATACTAATGGCACAAAATTTCCTAATTATGGCTCCCAGCAGTGTCATTTGTGTCCAATAAGGTCATAATGAGATTTTCTTCACTTACATTTGATCTACCGTGCAACTACCTACCTATACCTCTGCTCAAATGTAAACCAAGGAGCTACAAGAATTCTGCCCGTTGGAAAAGGCCTTTGTTATTTCTCAGTTCCATAGATCAACTATGGCTTTGGAAGGAGCAGCTATCGTTCCCATAAACCTTCAGAAATTCACCAGAAACCACTACAATTGGGGGTGCACATTTTAATAGCCCCCCCTTTCCAAGGGAAAGAGCTACTAAATTGTTTAATCTCAACAGGAAAAGACATGACCATGATAAGGGTTAAGATGTTTCAGATCATTGCCCTCCCGCATGGCTGTCAGGACCAAATGCAGAATATGTCCTGATGCATGTGATGTAGTAATGACATATTGGAGCAGCCCCGTAGCTGCCATAGTGGCCATGAAGCCCTGAACCAGCACAAACAAGCTAGTCTTTTGATGGGTATTGAATTCCCCCACCACAATCATCCTGGAGGTCTCCAACTCCAACTCTGAGACCACTTCCATTAACTCAGGTAGACAAATTTCTGGTTGACTGCCACTGGTTCTTTCCACCCAGGTGGGTAGGGTATAATTATCATCGCCAACTTCTTTTTTTTTGCTCAATTGTATTCCCCATGTAAACTTGCTCTGTAAAGCTAAGTAGCAGCAAACAGCAATCCATGGAAAATCCAAATTGCCATTTGTTGCACTTCAGCTTTAAAGAGTAGATTTTCATGGGCAAAGCTCAGGGGTGAAAGAGAGAGTGCTTGGACATGGAGCTTTAAAGTGTTGGCTTGTTCCTGAAAAGAGTAGGGCAAAATGTAAGTGTGGATAAGTTCTAAGTTCCAGCTAATTGTGCATGAGACTACAACAGAACCAAAATGGGAAAGGTCTGTTCCATGGAAACCAGATACGTTGAAAATTAATGATTTTTCAGGCTTTACATATGATAAGCATCCTAGCATCAAAGCA
Source organism: Podarcis liolepis (assembly GCF_965112155.1). Taxonomy (NCBI): domain Eukaryota; kingdom Metazoa; phylum Chordata; class Lepidosauria; order Squamata; family Lacertidae; genus Podarcis; species Podarcis liolepis. The sequence continues at coordinate 25,772,949 of NC_139573.1, read as the reverse complement.
CTAGAAAAGCACTTAATGTACACAGTCATATTGTATTTACAAAAGTTGCATAAACTCCAATTAATACTCAGAAATTTCACTAGCCGTGTAAAAAACATTTTGGTTTCCCATTACATTCCTTATAAATTTTGCCTGAGGAGAATCCTTGAATTTATTTTGAATGCTATGCTTGCAAAATCCACAAACAAGCAATTGGTCTATGGAATTCTACTAAGAAATGTTGGAAATCTTGAGGAAACCAATTTCATCTTCCCCACTGTTCCCCACTAAGTTTTTTTTTTTTTTTTTTTAAAAAATTATCTAGAGGAATCCCCAAATTCACTGAGAACATAAATCTAGTTTGGAATTTTGAAGGCAGCTTTTGTTTTTTCATTGTGGTCCTACATTGTATAATACATTGTTTTTTTCAGTAAAAGATTTCACATTTTTCGTGAAGAATAAAATACCAAAAATATTCAAGTGTCCAGAAAGAAGGGTGTGTGTGGACAGATTCAATGCAGTATTTTCCTAAATAGAAACTTTAGAGAATATATATGTGAGATCAATTAAGTAACTCCTATGGTGTTAAGTAATATTTTAACTATATAAATTATTTTTTTCCTCTTACCTTCAAAAGCACTTTCTCTTCTATTGACTTCAGCTAACTGTATTTGGATAGTCATTCATGAAAATATATGAAAATCAATCAGGCTTTGATGCCAGTAATCACCTCTTCAACATGGGGAGGAGATTGTACTAATATCTGTTTTGTGTTCCTAGAGATTTGCTCCCTGGAGTTCAGCAGAGACTAGCAATAGAGACATTCAGGAAATGCATTCAACTTGTTATTCGGTTCAACATTTTTTCTGAAAAAATGGAGGACAGAAGGTACATAAAGGTAAAGGTAAAGGGACCCCTGACCATTAGGTCCAGTCGTGACCGACTCTGGGGTTGTGGCACTCATCTCACTTTATTGGCCAAGGGAGCCAGCATACAGCTTCCAGGTCATGTGGCCAGCATGACTAAGCCGCTTCTGGCGAACCAGAAGATATATGCCTATTAGCTAATTTCAGTTTGCTAATATTTCTGCCTGTGTTTGTATGCATTTGCAGGCATTCCTCAGCAGACCTCTAATTTCCCCATCCTACCATGCTGCCCCATTGACTACTGCTGAGCAATCTTTCAGCAATGGGTGGAATCAGAAATGGCCACTCACCCAGTCCCAGCAGCATACTTTTGTAAAGAGGTGACCCACCACAGTGCAGGTTGTGGCAGGAACTGTCAAAAAATATTAGCCCTCTCCACAGCACCCCCCCCCTAATACCATCTGCCCCATGGCTTCAATATGGGAGCCATCAGGATGACCTGCTCTGTGTCTGCCTGGGAACCACTGCCCTGTGCTGCCTTGGATCCAGTCCAGAATAAGCTCAGCGTGGGGCCAATGTTTAATTAGGGGTTTAAAACCCTATTTATCTATATACATTCAGGAGATGGTGAAGGAAAGTGAACTTGTATCTCCTTTGCTCCTTCCACCCAAGACAATGTTGCCAACCCCTCTACTAGTCACAACTGTGGTGAAGGTGTTGATTTTCACACTGTACATATGGATGCCAGAAGGAGGGGCTATGCAGCAAATGTGATGCCAGTCCTGGAGTGCAACTCCACTCCCCAACTATGTGTTGAAAGGATGAGGATGTCTAGGGGATTGGGAACCTTCTTCCGTCAAGGACCACATTACATCCTGGACCAGGACCAGGTACCACTGCTGGACAGTGCCAGAGATAAAACTAGATGCAGGGATAAATGTGAATTTTACATTTGCAAAGTAGGCTAGATTCTATACACTCACACTACCCTCTCTATCCTCCATCCTGACAAGTGAGAGGCATTAACAGAGCTCAAGGACACATTTCAGTCAGGCAAAACAATTCAGGAAGGTGTGAAGCAGGCATGGGGAGATTGTGTGACTGGTGAAGATTTGTAGCCTGTGGAGTGTCCCAAGAGCCACGTAGAGGAGTCTAAGGGGTTGCATTTGACTCCCACAACTGAGGATCTAAAGCAGGGCAGTCCAGCCTTTCAAACCAAGTGGGACACAAGAGTTGATACCGAAATCACAGATCACACACTGAATTAAATTTTCATGTCATTAATTAAAGTGTTCACAATAGAGTTAATACTATTTAATATATGCCACACACAATTTAATGGTTTAATGTATTTATTCATTTATTAAATAAATTTAATCTGCATACTCAGGGTGACTCCCTTACCAATAGATAGATGCAAAACACAAAAATGTGGGAGAATCCAGGATCAGTGTGTGTGAGAGAGAATCCAACCCATGAAAGATCTGAGCATATGGAAGAGGAATCAAAGTAACCACAAAACAATTACCACCACATTCCATCCCTCTCATGCAGTTGCACTCCTGACTATCCCTCTCCCTGTCCATCCTGCTGGGGGTGAAGAGAAGAGGCAGAAAGTCACAAATCCAAGGACCCCTTTCCTTATTGATACATGTGTGTGTGCTTTGGGTGTAAGAGACATTAGATGTGGGTATCTAAAAAAAAATCCCCCCTTGCTAATCTATGAACAAGAGCCCATGTTTGCTCTTCCCACCAGACAGTTCTTTTCTGCACAGCCAAGATCTACCTAGCCTGATCGCCCCAAATTGTCATTCCTCGCCAGCCCACTGATTCCCCCTTTTCTAGCCCCCAGCCACGACATTGACCTGTGTGAACAGGAGGCAATGAGGAGCCCCTCCAACTCACCAGAAGCAGCACTCTGGGGAGTTGGGGGCAGCTCTCGCCTAGCTCTCTGCTTGCTCCTTCCTGACACTGGTGGGTGGGGGGAAGCACCAGATTTAGAGCAGTGCTACCAGTTCACCCACACAGGATGCCAGCAACCCTGCCCCAAAACCCTCTTGCTGTTACCTGCCCTGCCTAGGACTCCCAAAAATGGCCTTGTAGGCTACATGTTGGGACACCCCAATCTTGATATAAAATCCCCCATCTTCATTTGGAGTACTAATGCACGTTGCACTGTTTTTATCTCTTCATATATTTTGACTATGGCAAGCTTATTCTAGTCACACTTTCCCACTTCTTTATAAAGGCTATAGATAACACATTTCACCTCATTTTTTAAGGAATGAAACACAATAGAAAACACCTTTGAGTGTGTTGCACCTGCTCTTTCCCAATGACCTTTTGTCTCTCCAGTCTTCCCATTCCTCCACTTCTGGCTCCAATCCCACATCTGCAAAATGGAGACTGCATGTCAAAAGAAGTGCTGGGATGTGAAATCATAACACAAGAGGGGATTTGTGGCCACCCAAGGGTCATTCTGAATGCTGATTGCCATATGTGCAAGTTGTGACATAAAAAGAAAACAAAAAACATTATAACATCCCTATAATGACATACACAACAATGAGTTAAAAACAAGTGAATTGGTGGAAATTTACAACACCTGCAAGAATGGGTACATAGGTAAGCTCCCATGAATGAAATTACTTTTTATCTATTGGCTTACATTTCCACAGCAAGAATTTATAACTACCGGTAATACAAATACAGTGGTACCTTGGTTTATGGGCTTAATCCGTTCTGAAAGTCATTTCTTAAACCAAGGTGTGCTTTCCAATAGCAGTGGCAGACTCAATTTACAAATGGAACACACTCAATAGGAAGCAGAACATGTTCTTCTTCCAAGGCAAAGTTCACAAACCAAAACACCTACTTCCAGATTTGCAGCGTTCTTAATCCAAGTTATTCATAAATTAAGCTGTTCATAAATCAAGGTACCATTGTATAAGCTTTTAGGGAGAACATTGTTATGAGTTTTAATATGTGATAATTTACCAGTCAACTGGCAGTCAACACAATCATCTTTATTAAATAAGTTTTAGATCCTCCTGATTTCAATGGGAAAGATTAAATCTGCAGTCCTATACACAATAGCCAAAAACTCTAAATGTATTCAATGAGGTTTATTTCTGAGTATATATTCAATTATATTCAATTATATAAATGCTAGCAGTGAGCTAACTACATTTGCCCAGTTTGGGAGTTTATTCACTCTAAAGAAGGCTTGGCTTGTATATTGGTCCTCCAATTTCTGTCTGCCTCTGCTAGCATGGGTAATGGGTAGGGAGGATCAAAGCTTTAGTACAACATCAGTCTAAAGCCCTATATGGCTACAATCTTTACCTGAGAGTAATTCCTATTGAGTTCAGTGTTGCCTAATTCTGAGTAAACAAACATATGAATGGAAATTTTGGGCAAGGCATATAGACAACAGAAACGGTTTTTTAAAATGCACTGGAGAACGGTTTTTGCCGAAGGATTGGGGGAGAAATGTTAGTAATCAGTTTCCAGAATGCCACTTTCAGTTCCTTGTTTCTCATGCTATATATGAGTGGGTTCATTACTGGTGGCACCATGCAGTAGAACATAGAAACCAGGAGGTCAAATGCTGATGGGGAACTGGAACTTGGTCTGAAATAGACAAAGGTGCCACTTACCACAAACAGGGAAATAACAATAAAGTGAGGCAAGCAAGTTGAGAAGAATTTTTGCTTCCCTTGGCTGGATGGGATTCTAAGAATAGCTCTGAAGATCTGAACATAAGAAAAAATAATTAGAGAAAAGTAAATGAAGCCAAAAGAAGACCCAAAAATCAGAACCCAAATTTCATTGAGATATGAGTCAGAGCAAGAAATTTTCAGCAGTTGTGGGATTTCACAGAAGAACTGATTGATGACATTAGAACAGAACTCAAATCTGAATGTAGCCCCAGTGTACATAGTAGAATAAAAAACTCCACCAATCCATGCACTGGCTGCCATCTGAATGCAAGCTTTTTTGTTCATAACAGTCTCATAATGCAGTGGATTGCAGATGGCAACATAACGATCATATGCCATGACACCAAGAATGATGAAGTGGGAGACCATGAAGAAGACAAGGAAGGAGACTTGGCAGATACATCCAGAGTAAGAGATGGTTTGGGTCTTCATCAATGAATTTGCAATGGACTTGGGAACTGTAACGGATATGGAGCCAAAGTCTTGGAATGACAGGTTGGCCAGAAAGAAGTACATGGGTGTATGAAGCTGGTGGCTATAGATGATGACTGTGATGATGAGAAGGTTTTCTATGAAGGCCGCCAAATACATCATGACAAAAATGATGATGTGGAATATCTGCAACTGCTGGATTTCAGCAAATCCATGAAGAAGGAATCCATTCACTCTTGACTGGTTAGACATTGTGCTTATCTGATGTTTGTTTGGTACCTGTGAACAGAAATATATCACATTACTTCTTTCTTATTCAGCTGTAACTATCTTAGTGATATCCTCTCAACATCTCTCTATCTGTTCTAACAGTGGTAAGCTTCAGCATTGAGTTTATTCATGTCTCATTTCTAATCACACCCTGAAGGTTTAATTCTCATGAGTCTTGTACAGCTCAGCAACACTGAATCAGATGTGTATTTTGAGAGTTGTGCAGGTGGTGAACTTAGATTGTCTGTAATCCAAAGTGGTGTTAGAATTAATATAAAGGACTTGGGCCATAATAGCTAACTGGGTCACCATTCACCTTATGGTGAATGAAAAGTAGCATTTAAGATTATGGCAACCCCTCTTGAACTTCTGGTCCTGGGTACAATATAATAGTGTGTTGGAATTATTTTATGAACACAGCAAGGAAAGCTTAATGCAGTTTTATTTCGACAAGAAGCAACAGTCACTGGGGAGTTCACCAGGGTCGATTCCACAGATGTATAAATTACACAGGCTTATATGGAGCCCTTTCCTTAGCTTTATACACATGGATGTAGAAATTAAGTGACATTCACAGAGGAAAAGCAGGCATTATCAGAGCTGGAAACCTTGTTCAGCAAAAAGAGGATGGAACTTGTTATCAGGCTAGCTCAAGGCTGAGTTATTCCTGCACAAATATTCTTGACACATTCTTAGCAGAATATGAGTAAGCTGATTCTAACAACATTTTTAATGCAATCTGGGTAATGGGAATCAATGACTTACAGCAGTCTTAAAAATACTTGTGTTTTAGTAGGCATACAACAGACTCAACATGGTGTGACTCCTGGAGACAGATAACATTAGGCTGGTGCTTGTGGACAGCATCAGCTACCCTTTTACATTTGCTTGGGTCTCCCAACCCTCATACGTTCCATCATAGTATCGTCACATTACATTTAGGATTCACCTAAAGGGTGAATCGAATGCAGGTCGCCGAATGCAGTATTCCATCCACTATGACCATCAGATTGAATGGGAAGCCTCATCTATATGGAATTTTCACTTTGTGTAGATACCCCATTACAAGGCTGAGTAGTGGTGGTGCCCTAAAGTGCCTCCACGTATATTTTGTAAAACAATGGTCTTGGGATCCTGGAATTTTAGCACTTTGACTCTCTCTTGAGTAATTCCTCTTAATTAAGTGAAAGGTGAATCTGACAATTATATCCTTGGGCTTTACAGTGGAACTCATATTTAAGGAAAACAGATGAGGCACATGCCTAGGTTCTTGACATTGATACCAGGAAAAGTTTGAGAACAGATAATTCAACAGTCAGTCTGTGGGGACATAGAAAAGGCTGATGTGATTACCAAGACCCAGCATGGGTTTCTCAAAAACAAGTCATGCCATACAAATCTCATTTGTTTATTCCTTTTTTTCTTTTCTTTTTTTGATGGATTGAGTGTCAAGCTTGGTGGATCAGGGGAATGCTGTGGACGTAGTGTAACTTGATTTCAGTAAGACTTTTGGCTAAGTGATATTTTTGGGAAGAAGCTGGTAAAATGTGGGTTGAGTGGGGTAACTGTTAGTTGGATTTGTAGCTGGCTGGCTGACCCAATCCAAAGAGTACACCTAATCCTGGAAACAAGTGACAAGTAGGGTGCCACAGGGTTCTGTCCTGAGCTCATTGTTGTTCAATGTCTTTATAAATGACTTGGTCAAAGGAATTGAGGGGATGCTCATCAAGTTTGCAGATGACACCAAACTGGGAGGGGTTGCTAATGCCATGAAAGACAGAATCAGGATTCAATATAACCTTAACAGATTGCAGACCTGGGCCCAAACTAAAAAAGAAGAAGAAGAGTTTGGATTTGATATCCCGCCTTTCACTCCCTTTAAGGAGTCTCAAAGCGGCTAACATTCTCCTTTCCCTTCCTCCCCCACAACAAACACTCTGTGAGGTGAGTGGGGCTGAGAGACTTCAAAGAAGTGTGACTGGCCCAAGGTCACCCAGCAGCTGCATGTGGAGGAGCGGAGACGCGAAAAATGAATTTCAGTAGGGACAAATGTAAGGTTCCACATTTGACAGGAAGAAACAACTGCACTAAATCACTGGATTGCCAGTAGTACATGTGAAAAGGATCTAGGGGTCTTAGAAGACCACAAGCTTAAGATGTGTCAACAGTGTGTTTTAACAGCAAAAAAATAAATATAATGCTATTCTAGGCTGCATCAGCAGAAGTATAGTGTCCCAATCAAGGGAAGTAATAGTATCACTTTATTCTGCCTTGGTCAGATCACATCTAGAATATTGTGTAGTTCTGGGTTTCACAATTTAAGAAGGATCATGACAAGCTGGAATATGTGCAAAGAATGGTGGCCAAGATAACCAAGAGTTTGGAAAGGAAGCCTTATGAGGAACAGTTGAGGGAGTTGGGTTTGTTTAGCTTGAAATAGAACACATTATTGACATGGATAGACTAGACAATGGAATTCTTAATTTTAAGGCAAATATTGAGTTAATTGGAATGAAGTTTGGCCTATTTATCCTCCTCACCTTCATTATCATCTAACTTTCCTTTCCATTCAGTGTTGCAATCCATGGTATCCCCCAATTACTCCACTTGGTTTGGGATTCAGCTGAATTAGGTGTACAAACACAATAAAAGCATCCTGCTAGTCTTATCTAAGGGGTTTCTATTTGCAAAAATTCCATTAAGCAAAATTATTTCAGTTAGAGTCCTTTATCCTCTTTATAGATCAGGCTGCCTCAAATCCATGTTTTACTTCCTCATTTTAACATCTCCTGAAGTGATCACCTGCAATACATGGTTGACTTCAGGAAGCAAATTAACTCCATTATTCTCAAACCCAACTGCTTGCAAAATGTTCATTTCTTTTTAAACAGTCCCATTCCTTCACGACAAGTCAGAGGGTAAAACGATAGAAATGTTGGGGATGGGTGGAGCTTACTGCACTTATCTCTCCTTGCTCTGTTTGTTTGCAGGATTTACAGGTGAGTAAAAATAGGACTTATTATATAGTTCCCTATATCTCAATAAAAAGATGTTAAAATAGAAGGTCAATGGAAGCATGTGATTGCAAAGAGCAGTTATTGTGGAACAGTCTTGAGAACAATACACTAGTGAGTACCAGAATTTGTGGCTACTATTCAATGAAGAATTAAACATACTTTAAACCATTAATGTTAATTATGAATTTATATATTGTTGTACATTTAATGTATATATTTGTGTTTGCTACCTTGGTATAATCCCTCGCCAAAAGGAGGGGTATAAATCCATTAAATAAATAAACATCCTTATGTACACCAAATATTCAATTAGATTGTCTTATGTGTGTTTGCATAAAAAATTTATTTATTTCATAAAATTTATACACCACTTGATTGTAAAAATCCTCCGAAAGGTTTGCAAAATGTCAAAGCTGTTTTTCAAAAAGAAATAGGAAGTACTTGGCAATGCTATTCAGGGCCATATCATCATAGTCAAACTAGTAGAACAAGCTGAGGTACACATAGGAGACATAGAGCTCCAGATCGATCTGCCAGTTGACGGTGACTTTGCAGTTGTGGCACACCTGGGAACGATGCAAAGCAATGGCAGAGTAGCTGTGGTGGTGTGGCTGGTCTTTCAACAAAATGCTCAAGGAGTCTACCTTGGGGAACAATGTGGTCTATGATGAAGTGAAGGGTGGAGGCATGCATTTTCCCACTCTGGAGACATTGGGGGACCTCCAAGAACAAATTTAGAAGGGCATAAGCATGCACAGGAAGACAAGAAGTAGTAGAGGTTCCTTTATGTAGACCCTTATGTCAGCAGATCCATATAGTTAGACAACAACCAATTGATGGATTCAGATTTAGTTTTATTTGGTCCCATTGAAAACAATGTGAAACATCCATGTGACACTCATATCCATACCTAAAGAAAATGACTATATTAATTTCTATATTAGAAAACTAAAAACAAATTTATTTGAAGATGTTTTCAACCTTAACATATTTGACAAAGCAGCCTTGATCTCTTTATTTCTCATGCTGTAAATCAGTGGGTTCAGCAAAGGTGGGACCATAGAATATATCACAGTAAAAAACAAATCTAAATGTGTTGCTGTATTAGTCATGGGACTCAAATAGGAAAACAAGCATGTGACCATAAATGTGGAGAATACCATGAGATGTGGAAGGCAGGTAGAGAAGGCCTTTTGTCTTCCCTGTGCAGATGGCATCCTTAACACCGCACTAAAAATCTGTACATATGTCACAAGAACAAATATAAAGCAGCCTAGCCCAACGAGAGCAAACAACAGCACAATTCCAGTTTCAATTTGATTTTTCTTAGAACAGGAAAGCTTTACTAACTGTGGGATTTCACAGAAAAACTGATTGACAACATTGGAGCAGAAAGGAGTTGCAAAAGTGCTGACAGTGTGCAAACCTGCATAAAGAAACCCAGTGACGCATGAAGTAAATATCATTTCAGCGCAGGCTCTCAGGTTCATCACCATCTGATATTGCAGTGGGTTGCAAATAGCAACATACCGATCATAGGCCATGACTATGAGGAGGAAAAAATCAGTAGATATGAAGAAGGTGAAGAATAGGACTTGAGCAATGCATCCAGAATAAGAAATGTGCCTAGAATTCATGAGTGAATTGGCCATGGATTTGGGAATAATGACTGAAACTTGGCCCAGGTCCTGCATGGCTAAGTTCATTAGAAAGAGGTACATGGGGGTGTGCAGACGATGGTCAAAGGCTACTACAGAGATGATGAGAAGATTCCCTGTTACAATTGCCAAGTACAATACCAGGAATATTACAAAGTGTATTATCTGAAATTCCCAAACTTTTGAGAATTCCAGGAGTAGAAACTCTGAAACAAAGGATTGGTTAGCTATAGTTTGGTCTTTGCTTTGGTCCATGCTTTCTGCAAAAAGAAACAGAAATACAAAGTTTTAATGACAGCAGAATATTCTAGTAATATAACACTTCAGCCTGGAGAATTTAACATTTCATACTCCTGGAGGTGCACTCCATTGTCTCCAAGACAGATGGATGCCAACCCCCCCCCCCCCAAAAAAAATGGTGCATTGGAATCCCCGATCTGGACTTTGTGTAGAGTAGAGAAGAATTTGCTCTCCAACATAAGAATGAGTTTCAAATTTTTACTGGAAACAGTCTTAAAATAGTTGCAAAACAAAAGTTGCAATTACAAAATAACACATTGCTCTTGCCTGCACCATGAGTTGCGAAGGACATCAGCAGCCTTCAGAGCTCCCATGGATGTAACTTCAGCATTCTGGGTGATGTAAAATAACATCTGAAGAATTTTGAGGGAGATAAGTAACAAACTCAACTGTAAGACAAGAAACAATGCCTAGGTTGAGTTTCCAAAAAGTTTCCACAAAAGTTATAGTACTGGATAGATATTTTGGGTGTGGGATTAGAACAGCTAAGGATGTCTACTAAATACCAGCTTGAAATGTAGCTAGGTCACTCTTCACAACTTGGATCAAATGTGGTTTGGGAGGAAATGCAGCAGTTCTTTAAAAATGACCAGAGACATGTGGCTTGTGGCTTATGCTGTGTGTATACCACTTCTCAAACCAGTGATAGGAGCACACAGAGAAATGGGGACTGTGCACACAGCCTAACCCTGCACACCAAAGGATTTTAAGCTTTCTCCTGTTGAATATCAGCACCTACTATCCCCCACAGGATGCCATTTTTGAGGGGGACAATATCAGAAGGGAACAAAAGTACACTGGGAAAAATACTATATAAATAAGCGCTTAAAGAATTGTGAGAGAAAAATTGGAAGAGTGAGGGTAAAAGACCTAAACACATTGAAAGTGGTTCTTACAACTCACTGACATACAGTCCTGTTCTACTTATGTTCAATTTGGATGTAATTTTCAGTTAAGAGTGCATGGGGCTGCAGCTGAATAGATCTACCATGTGATAAAATCTGTTACATGAGAACCAGGCACTTTGAAAATAAACAGAAAGTTAATGATTTTTTCAGATGCAGCAGGTAATAAGTATTCTGCCATCAAAGCATCAGAGAAGCCACAGTATATTATGAAAGGAGCACAAACTCTCTTTCCTCCTCTGAAATTTCACTAGCTTAGTTAAAACCTTTCAATTTCCCAATACATATGGAAACTTTCAAATAAATTTTGGAAGGCTTGCGAAAACTCATTCAATCTTTCCTTAAGTTCCTCTTCCTACTTTCCTCGGATGTTTTGCCACTGAAGAAACCCCCAAATTCACTTCAGTTTGAAATGTTAAAGGCAGCTCTTGCTTTATTGATTGTGGTTCTGCATTATAGCCAACACAACACCCTGTTTTTAAAACTTAAAGAACTCATTTATTTTTGTGTGTGTGAAGAATAAAAAAGGATTCCCATGCCCAGGAAAAAAATCTCACATTCATCAAGATTTTCTTATAAACAAACAAACAAACAAACTTCAACATTTTCCAACTCAGGACCTGCTTTTAACCCACACATAAAGTTGAGAACAATTGATTAATCCTGTACTATACATTTGCATGGTGGTGGTGCTCCTGTTGCAGCCTATACTGAATCGGGCCATGACCTATTAGTTGGCAACCAGTGATTTAATGGATATACATGTGAGATCCATTAAGTAACTCATATGGTGTTAGGTAAGGTTTGAACTATATGAATTAATTTAGTAATATTTTTTCTCTTACCTTCAGATGTGCTTTCTCCTCTAAGGACTTCAGCTATCTGTGCATTTGGATAGTCCTCCATAAAAGCATATGAAACCCAACCAGTCCTTGATGGCCAAAAAGATATATTCAGCAAGGGGAGGAGGGTACAGTAATATCTGGTTTGTGTTCCTAGAGATTTGCTCTCTTGAGTTTAATGCATTCTTCATTAAATTGTTTTTCCATTGATATATAATTTTATGGCATTACTCCAGAATAAAGTGGTGTTATGAGCCATCAAACCTTGGAAATACACTTTTTCCCAAAAGGTTTCGACAATTTTGTCCACTAGTGTAACTATAGAGATTGTAGGAATCACTCATTTCACAACCCCCTCCCCTCTACTGGTATGCCTTGGCAAAATGTATATATATAAATGATGCAAAGCTCCCACAGCTCTAACAGGACAGCACTTAACCATGTGATCCCTAGGACTCTGTATATCTGCTTCACTTTAAGGACAGGCATACTCCCCCCTTCCTCCCCATTTTTGGTTCTGTAGGCTTTTAGAATAGTTAGGGGATCTTTTGTTCTTTAATCAAAGTGTGTATGTATTGTAATGTGCTACTTCCTAGATTGTAACTTTGCTATCTAAAGCAGCATTTTTATATATTCTGTCACTCCTATTTTATATAATAAACCAAGCTTTCTTTGTTTCTTTGTGTGAGAAATTCTTGTGGGCATAAGATTAGGGGTTAACACACATCCATCACAAGAACACGTCATAACTCCAGCAAAAGATCCTAAACTTCTCAGCTGTATGTAAATAATAATAATAATATTTTTTATTTATACCCCACCCTCCCCGGCCAGAGCTGGGCTTAGGGCAGCTAACACCAGTAAAATTACAATAAAAACATAATACAGAAGAATTTAAAATACAGGTTAAAATGCAATTTAAAATGCAGCCTCATTTTAAAAGTAGTCCATAGATCAAAACAGTAAGGGGAGGGAAACATAAGGGTCAGACTGAGTCCAAACCAAAGGCCAGGTGGAACAGCTGAACATACATGAATGCTGGCAGTGCAAACAGACACATCATAACACACACACACACACACACCCACTCACAACAACAATTTGGAACACCCTCAACCCCCACCATTTCCTGCTGCTTGGCTAATCAGATTTACATCAGCCACATACCAGTCTTTTTTTTTTTTTAAGTTGAGAGGAAGAATACAGTACCTAACCATTGATGCAACTAGGCTATGATGACAGAGTATGTTTATGTAAGAATGCCAACACCAAGACAGAGGAATCAGTTTCTGACCATTGGCAGAGTGTAGCTACTTCCCACCAGTGCCAGACTTTGGAATTTAAAATTTCAGTGGCACCACGTGCAATGCCAAAATTCAGCACCCTCAACTTCTGTTCTTCATCATGGCTGTGGCGTCTTCTCGGCTTGGCACCCAGTGTGGATGAACCAGTTTCACTCCCTAATTCCGCCTCTGATCTCACTGCCTTACGGAGTGATGGCTAGGGCTGGTGTACTGAACACTCCTGATCCATGAAATCAGAGGAATGACTATGCTAGTGTTGCATGCGCTCCAGTCTCTAAGTGGTGAGAGACTCCAGGGGTGCCCAAACTTTCCCAGGTTTGGTTTCTTTGGGATGAAGTCACTGGAAATTGTGGTGTTTTCAGGATATATGGTTTTATTTTTATAAATATATACAATCTGAGCATAAGATGGGAAGAGTCACAGCATTAACACTCTGGCATACTGATATAAAAAATGGAGTTTGGCTTTTGCTGCCCAACTCCCCAAGGGACTCTGAATCCCCTAAGTCCATGATTGGTCAGAGAAAAAATGGATAGAGGCTAGATCCAGTGGAAAGCAAGGTAGATATTTATTTTTTCTGTTGAAACAGAATTCCGTCCTCTCCCTGAACAAAAGTGTGCATCCTTTAAAGACTTTTGACATGGCCCAACCCCCTTAGTCCAAAGATCACCCCAATATCATCATATATACATCATAGGAGGTGGTCTACAGCAGAAATCCTGTCTGCCAGGATATCTGATAATTTGTCGCTGATTGCATTACCTGAGCAGCCTAGCCATTGTGATGGTTTTGTGATGGTTAATATTTTAGTTCCTGTATCCAGGTCGCAGGCTCACCTTATTCATACACAAATATGCCCTTAAGACAGAATTTGTAAGCAAAAAGACAATGAGAAGGCTTTCCCTTACTATAGAGGAATATTTCAGGTCATTGGGAGAGTCAAAATGATTTCAGGATTGCTCTCCTATACTATGTCAGACACATGGTTTATATATTTAGATATGTATGCATTTATGAATATTTATTTTATATTTGAGACCTTAGAATTCTTATAACAATACCTTGCTTCCCCATTATGTCTCTATGGGTCTGCAAAACCATAGCTTTGGTTTCAGCACAGTGAGCATTTCCAGTCTCTGTCTTTCTAGTTTTCAGTTCCCTGCCTATTCTCCTTCTTACAAGATGACCTAGTCTCCATTCGGTTGAGAGGCAAAGACTTACTTCTGGAAGCACCATTAGCTAGTTGTTCCTATGGAAACATATGCAGCTCTTTAGTCATGCAAATAGGGCGTTTAACAGTCTCAGCCAGGTCTCTTATCTTAACAAAGAGACTGACGTGATCCCTCTGCTTTATTCCAACATTACATACTGTATATCAAAATTACAGCCTTGTTTTGTTTGAGAACCACAAGCATCAGCTAAACAAGGCCCCCAATCTATAGCACAAGATATGACACCTGTATAACATAGAACAGAATTATATCTGTTTGCATTTTAACAGAAAGAAACCTCACATTATATCAACATCAAGGGAATTAGAAGCGAGGGCAGGGAATGGGGATCTATGCATATCAGGCCTACATCAAGATGTTAGAATGTTCCATTCTTATTCAGATGAATGGTGTATCACACCAATTTTAGGTGAATCGCAACACATATGTCATTAACTACTCAAACCAGGTTGATGGAATGTAGAAGGAAATGTTTGAAGCTTATATTTTTATTTGAGCAACGAGTGACTGATTTTTATATTCAGTTGTAAGTTATCTCATATTTCTTTCAATATCTAAGAAAGAACCGATATTATTGTTTCAGCATTAGATACATATAGGCACACCCATTTATGAAAATGCACTAGATTGATTAACAAATTTAAAACGGGATGATTGATCGATTAAAAATGGCTCTGTTTCTTTAAAACCCTAAGCATACTTAAATTACAATAGGATTAATGCTTTGAAATAGTTCTAAAACTGCTGACATTTTTCTTCTATAACAAACAAGAGAAGATATTTAGGACTGCAATGGACAAAGCACACATTGGCCATGCTGGCTGAGACAGATGGGAGTTGAATTCCAACAACATGGGAACCACATTAACTTCCCCTACTTTGATTGTGTATCAAAACATTCATACACTTTAACATCATTACATACAAAACCCTGCATAAAGAATAACACCACAAATTGTATCCTTAGAAAGCTATTTCAATCCTAAAATCTTGGACATAGCGACCTTAATCTCCTTATTCCTCATGCTATAGATCACTGGATTCATCATGGGTGGAATCACGGAATATATGACGGCAAAGACCATATTTGTATGTGAAGAGGCATGCTGTATGGGTCTTAGGTAAACAAGTGCACCACCAAACAGGAACATGGAGAAAACAACGAGGTGGGGAATGCAAGTTGAGAAAGCTTTTTGCCTTCCCTGTGATGAGGGCATTCTCAGAACTGTACTGAAGATCTGGACATAGGTTACAATTATAAAAATAAAGCAGCCAAATGCTATAGCCACACTTAAGAAAAGAAGTGCATTTTCAAGTATGTATAACTTTGAGCAGGAGATCTTTACAAGCTGAGGGACCTCACAGAAAAACTGATCAACAATATTGGAGCAGAATGTCATGGCAAAAGTGCTGCCAGTGTGAAGCACAGCATAGAGAATACCACTGAGCCATGCACTGCCCGCCATCTGAATGCAGGCACCTTGATTCATAATTGCCTCATACCGTAGCGGATTGCAGATGGCGACATACCGATCATGTGCCATGACAGTGAGGAGGGTGTAATCTGATGCTGCAAAAAGCAGAAAGAAATAAACCTGAGTGACACATCCAGAATAAGAAATCACCCTAGTATTTGAAAGGGAATTTGACATTGATTTGGGGATTGTGACTGAAACTGAGCCAAGATCAGTCACAGCTAAGTTCATCAGGAAGAAATACATAGGAGTGTGAAGGTGATGATCAAGAGCTACTGCAGAAATGATGAGAAGATTTCCTGTGACAGTGGCCAAATAAAAAAGCAAGAACACAAAGAATTGTGTTATCTGCAGTTCTCGAACATTAGAAAACTCCAAGAGCAGAAACGTGTTCACAGAAGTTTGGTTAGACATCTTTTCATCTCTGATTTAAATTGCAAAATGCTCTATGGAAGGGAAAAAAGGAAGATAGTTGTTAACATTATTGCATTGTCTAAAGAAGAGTTAACCTCAAGTGCTATTAATTCAAATTGAATTTAGTAATGTCCGTCGGGTGAGATTCAAAAAAGCCAGAGAGCAGAATGTGTTGCAGTAGGTTTCCTATTACCGGTACTTAGAAGTTCTCCTCTCACATAACAATAGCTAAGGAGACCATAAGTTGCTCATGATAACTAGAATGTGTGAGATAAAGTACATACAACTGTGTCTCCTATAGATCCTGGCATACAGTATATTGTACTTTCATTAAGCTTACATTAAATATGAATTACTTGAGAGAAAAAGTCTTCAGAAAGATGTAATCATTGTGACATAATACGTAATATTTATATAATAATGATATATATGAGAACACATAACAGAGCAGGAGTGGCTGGTATAATGGAGTTGTGCCTTGCTGCCAACTTTTTGACAGTGACAGTGTTGCCACTTGCCAGCAAAAAGTGACTCTGCCAGTGAGCCCCCCCCCCCCAAACGGACTTCCCCACTGTCCTGCCCACCTCCCCATTAGCCTAGTAAGCAACAGCTCAATAAAGACATCTGAAGGAAGCCCTGTTTAGGGAAGTTTTTAATGACGAATGTTTTAATGTATTTTAAATCTTTTGTTGGAAGCCACTCAGAGTGTCTGAGAAGAGCGAGCCAGATGGGTGGGGTAGAAATAAATAATAATAATAATAATAATAATAATAATAATAATAATAATAATAATAATTATTATTATTATTATTATTATTATTAATTGTGCCACCTTTCCAAGTTAGTCATTCCTGGAATAAAGACAAAACCCAGAATGGTAGTAGTTGTAATAAGCAAAAAGCTTTCTAACAATCCTTAAGGTAAAGGGACCCCTGACCATTAGGTCCAGTCGTGACCGACTCTGGGGTAGTGGCGCTCATCTCGCTTTATTGGCAGAGGGAGCCAGCGTTTGTCCACAGACAGTTCTTCCAGGTCATGTGGCCAGCATGACTAAGCCGCTTCTGGCAAACCAGAGCAGCAGAGCAGACATTTACCTTCCCGCTGGAGCAGTACCTATTTATCTACTTGCACTTTGATATACTTTCGAACTGCTAGGTTGGCAGGAGCAGGGACCGGGCAACGGGAGCTCACCCCATTGCGGAAATTCGAATGGCCGACCTTCTGATCAGCAAGTCCTAGGCTCTGTGGTTTAACCGGAGCTCTTATTTACAAACACCTACTCAGAATGTCTTTCTGGGTGTCTGCAAAGAAGAAGAGAAGCCAGGATGATGTGAGGTTTGGTGCCAAAAGCCTCCTGAAATTTTATCTGAACCAACTCTTATATTTACTCCAAGGATGAGGCACCAGTGGCTCTCCTGTTAGCCCCAGGCAGCATAGCCAATCTTCAGGCATGATGAAACTTAATTTTTTGGAGGGACACAAGTTTCTTCTTAATCCCAGATATGGAGTTTTACAAACTCCAAAAACATTCACCACATGCTTCCCCACTTTTCCTTGCTAAATTTGAAAACAAACAAACAGAAAAAACACCACTTTGATTTAATATAGTTTCAGTCTTTGCTTTTTTTACCCCATGCTCTCAGGCTGAGCATTTTTTTAGCCAGTATTTGTGGTTCTAAGAAAGAACCTGTCTTATGGTTTCAGTGATTTGATGTGATGTGATGTAATGTGGTGTGTGTGTGTGTGTGTGTGTGTGTGTGTGTACACACAGAGACATATACATACACAGATAGAGAGAAAGAGAAAGAGAGAGGGGGGAATTCAGATATGACCTAGAGCCAATAATTTGTTTTGAATCTTATTGAAAACAATATTCTTATTTAAGAAATGATATGTGGATTTATATATACTAACATTATACTTCTAGTTAGCTTTAGGCTGAGAAGATGATTTGCTTTACTCCTCAAGTCATAACCACACCACACCATAGACAAATGGAGAAAGAATAGATTCATGGATGACAGAGCATGAGGCAAAACATGAAAACTTCTAATGGCATAGCTTAAAAGAATGACTTACCGTACTTTTTCATTCATATAGTCATTTCCCCTTAGCATGAAATTCTTCTCTATGCACTCAAGAATATTGTGCTGGCAAATGCTGTAACTATAATGTTTATGAGCCAGCCACAAGGTTTGCCAGGAGCATCTAAAAATACTGGCAAATGAAGGAGATTTATGTTGCTTTGGGGCTTGGGGTGTCTTGCTCTCAAGAGTCCAGCATAACTACGTAGATGAGGCAAATGTGTTCTTGACGTCTAAAAGTTTGCTTTGTGTTTCCAAAAGAACTTAATTAGTAACAAATGAGCTGAGTTATGATGAAGGAGAAAGTATGATTACTCATGTGAGCTAAACCCATCTCTTTCATTACCTTCTTCTTTTTTTCCTGTTTGATTCACATACTCCAAATGGCCACTAATCACATTTTGTTAAAACAGTGAAAAATGATAAAATGTGCCTGTCTATCTCTGTGTATGACCAAGGAGAAGATTTGAATGGAAGGTTACTTTATTGGTTTTAGGAGTCTGAAATCAAGCTGAAGGAAGTGGATGAGACTTAAAACAAATAACTTCTTAAGGAAAAAGAAAAGAAAAGGTGGACTGAAAGTGGCCTAAATGGCTGAAGACATACATCATGTATGTGGGACCAGTCTGTGAATAAATATCAGGACACTGTCCCCTGTGCTTTCTATGACTTTTCTGGCACTGTGTGGGTTAGGTATGGCAATAATTCTCATCTAAGGCCCATCTTAGACCTTTCTTTACATTGAGATGTGGAGCACCAGGATCTCTTGCTCCAAAGCTTGACTGCTGCTAGTCAGAGGTCCCAGTGGGTTAAACCCTACAGACTTTTCTTGAACTTTAACAACAGCTGCAGATGCAGTCTCCACTCCTGCAGGTTTTCAGACACCCACGTAAAGAGGTGAGCCCACCCCAGTTCAAATTGTGGCAAAATAAATTAGGACTGTTGGCACCTTCCCAATCGCCTCCATGGCTTCAATCTGGGAAGGCGCCAAGATTACATACCGTGGGTCAATCTGGGGACCTCCACCTTGTCCCAAATCCAGTCAGAAATAAGTTCAGGGGCGGGGGCTAATGCTTAATTAAACATGTAGTCCAGAAAGAGGTTGGGGTAAGGAGACTTTCTGTCTCCTACACCCTTCCAACAGAGGCTGAGGGTGCCTCCCCAAAGGATCAACCCCTCCACTCGACATATTTTCAGCTAAGAGGGTGATCCTGCAGGGTGCATGTGATGCTCCAAAGGTGTCTTTCCTTTTTCCTTCACTCTGCAAGTTCAAGGCCTCTGCTCAACAGACAAAAGGGGTGTGTCAGGCAGGAAGTTAGTTGGACCTACCTTCTTTCAAAAGACACCACCAGCTATCAAAAAGAGGCTCTGGCAGGGTTTTCCTAACCTGCTTGCCTCTCCCTCTGACAGCCATGGATCACTCTGAGCCACCCACCTTGACCCATCCTAGATTCTGATTTGAATCCAGAATGTCCCTATTTCCCCTGCTAGTGCCACCAGCTCCAAGCCCGGGGAGGAGGAGCCAGCCCTTGTGCCGAGCGGTGGTGGCAGCAGCAGTGGTGGCTGTCAAGGGAGTTGCCTCTCTATCGCCACCACTGTGGGCCTCCTCCTTTGGGCAACTCGTAGCAGGTGCTGGAGAGCAGGTGAGGAGGAGGAGAAGCTGCTGCCACTGAGCACCAACCTAGCTTGATGTGCCAACTCTGAGATGCAGGCAGAAGGCAGGGCCACCCTGGGTGGGGAGGAAAAGGGAGTGCAGCAGAGTGCAAGGAGTCTTGATTGATTGATTGATTGATTGATTGATTGATTGATTGATTTAAAAAATGCTTTGTGTGTCTGCATCTGAATTTGCTCCCTTCTAAAATTTATTTATTGGTGTGCGATTTTCTTTTTGTAAATCTACCAAAGAAGAAAATGAGTAAAAATGGGATTAAGAGGGTTTTTTCCAGGATGGTGTGCGTTGTGTCCCATTGTTATAGTGGTGGCGGCGCCTGCCCTTCTTCTGCTGGGTGGGAGATGAAAAAGAGGGGTTGAGAAGGGTCAGTTGAGGGGGAGTGAGAAATGTCCCTATTTTTACCAGAGGCATGTTGGAGGGTATGTGAATCCAGCTTGTCCAGTGTCCAAATAGGCCCAGTTTTGCTCAGGCCTTGGGCCTTGACTGAATCCAGTGCATAACCCTAAAATAAATCTTGGTCCAGTAAGAGGCAGCAAAGTAAAAAGAGGGAGTTGGCTTCAGTGTGTGGCCACCGATTTGGGCTGTCTCATTGACACTGAAGGCTGCTGCTGCTGACCAAACTGCAGCTAATTAATTACTGCTTCCTGAGTCTTCCTTCTGTATATGCAGGCAAATGAGTGTACTCATTAGAGTTTTCAACCAATCCTGGTTGTACATAAGGATATACTGTCATGAGGGCTGACAGGAAAGTGCTGGGCCCCTAGAAAAGGCTAGAGACTTGAAATGCAATGGACTCACATAAGATAAAAGGGAAGTGTCCCTGGCTTGACTCCTTCAGCTTGAGATGTTGCTGGACGCTGAGCTCCGACTCCACCTCTCCCCTCTAGCATCTCACTTTGGAGGCTTTCCCAACAGATGGAAACATGGGGATGATCCTGTCTGGGCTCTGGGCCTGTCTGGTCCGCTGCTCAGCAACACATAGGACTCTCTAGATCTGGGTTTGAGAGGAGGAGAGCCAGCAGGACTGCTGCAGGACGGCCTGTGTACTCTCTGATTCCTCCCTGTTTGTGTCTGTGTTGACACTGAGATGCTCAGCCTCCAGCCCTGTCCTGGAAGGGCCTTCTTCTGACCCCCCCCCACCCCACCCCCTGATCACTCCAACCTCCTGCTTCCATCATCTCCTAGCTTGTTCCCCAGCCTTTTCCCAGCTGTCCCAGCACCAGGACCTGGGGTCGAAGCGCTCCTCTCCCTTGAAGTCCCTGGGGGGCTCCTGGCCAGGAGGTCCCCACCTCCTCATCCAGCCAGTCCCTGACGTATACATAGTTTTAAAAACGTGTGTGTCTTTCATATGCTACATTTTATGTATACAGTTAGATTTAGTGCACTAGCTGGGAACAGATCACTAGCCTCAAGAGCATGATATTCAGTACTTTGAATGATGCCACACTTGACATGATTGTAATCTTAAACTTTTTATTGGTTCAGATCACTGAATTATTCAAATTAGTGGTTAAGAAGAATTTAGTGCTCATGTTTGCTAATGTAGTCTCATGTACCTAAAGAGACCCATTATCAGAAATATAAACGAGACTGTTAACATTTATTTACATACTTTGATTGGTTATTTGTGTTGCACTCCTGGGACCAAGTCACAAGAAACACTTTGCTGATTTTTTTCTGGACTACTCAGTACAAGCTTCCAGGGACACAATTGCTAATTTGGGTTGTGCTCCTGAGATCAAACTCCCAGGAACATAAATACTGTAGTAATAATTCTGTTCCCCATAGTAAAGGCGTCATTTTGCAAGGGTATACAAACATTTTCAAATGTGAGGGTAGACAAACAATTTCACTGCCTCAGAAAGAAATGGAGAGTGTGATTTCTTAACAAAGCTCATTGAGTGGATCAAAGAATACAGAACACCCTAAAGTAGTGATGAAATTGCATCTGGAAATATATTATCTACTAAGAAAAAGAGTAAGGCATTTGCATTTTTATAATTTTAGTTATTGCCTGGGTAGTTTCCTGAGATCTGAATGCAGACAATAGTACTATCGTGCTGGTTTATTGTTCTAATATCGATATATCAGCATACACAATGACTTGCTTTGCATGACATGGTAAGACAAAACTTAGATTTGTGGGGTTTCACAATTGTGCAGCCTTCTGGAAAGACACCTACAGTAGCTGTGCTCCTCCCTGGTCCTTATACCAAGCTTTCCCTTAGCATGTCATCCAAACCAGGACTAGTGATGAAGCTCTCTGTTCAGTAACCACCAGCAGTAACCAAGAGCAAACCTTGATTACAGATCCTAATTTGTGAGGATAGAGCTTAATCACCTTGGCTTAATTTAACACAGTGTAGCTGCAAAAAGATTTGAGGAGGAGTAGAACAGTTGTGAGCTTCTTTCCGGGAGCCCATTCATTTGTATATTCTTAAAAACATATTGAGGGCACAAGGAGAAGGGGACAACAGAGGACAAGATAGTTGGACAGTGTTCCCAAAGCTATGAACTTGAGTTTGACCAAGCTGCGGGAGGCAGTGGAAGACAGGAGTGCCTGGCGTGCTCTGGTTCATGGGGTCATGAAGAGTCGGACACGACTAAATGACTAAACAATGACAAAAACATATTCTGTGTGCAGTGTGCATTAAGATTAAAAATGGGCATTTAAAAAAATATATATTTTTTAAAAAAACCCAGTTAAATTCTGTCTGGTCTTAGCTGGGAAGGTGTTCCTGAAAATTTGGCCCAGAATAACGATACAAGTCATTTGGGTGAACCATGAGTATATGCCAAATATCTTGGTGATAAGACAGGCATATAAGGAATCAGACACCTAAGCTCTCCTGGACTTAAGTTGTTATTGACATAGTCACTTAATACAAGAACCTTGAACTTGATTTGGGTAGCAAGTTATCTTGTGAGACTTAAGAGCTAGTTTTTCAATTCTAATATTGAATTACAATATAAAAATGTGTTTTGTGAGTATGGAGATTATGGAGAGAGACATCTTACCTCTGCAGATTGTTTCTGCTGCATTTAGCATATGCATAAAGTATAGCAAGGAAAGAGATAGAACATTTATGTTTTTACAGTTTTGTAAACCACTGTGATACATTTTTAAGATAGAGTTTAGTAAATATTTGTTATCAGAACAGGATTTAATCAATGTTCATCTCTCTGTTTTATTTCAGAGGCAGAAAGCATTTTAGTTATGAATGCAAAAATAGATAACAAATCTGCTGTGTCTGAGTTTCTACTCCTGGAGTTCTCAGCAATACGAGACATGCAGATTCTATACTTCCTTCTGTTCCTAGTATTGTACCTGGCAATTATATTCGGGAATCTTCTCATTGTCTCTGCAGTAGCATTTGATCGCCGCCTTCATACTCCTATGTACTTCTTTCTGATGAACTTGGCCATCCAAGACCAAGGAGCTATTTCAGTCATTATCCCCAAATCCATAGCCAATTCTCTCATGAATACCAGATACATATCTTATGCTGGATGTGTTGCTCAAATCCTCTTATTTGTTTTCTTTATCTCATCTGAGTTTGCTCTTCTTACAGTCATGGCATATGACCGATACGTTGCCATTTGCAATCCATTGCAATATGAAATGGTGATGAATAGGGTAGCCTGTCTAAAATTGATTGCTGGTGTGTGGGTTGCTGGTCTGCTCTATGCAGTTCTGCACACTTGTGGAACTTTTGCAACTCCATTCTGCTCAAACATCGTCAATCAGTTTTTCTGTGAGATCCCACAGTTACTTATACTTGCCTGCTCTAATCTATACCTAGCAGAAATTGGAGCTTTAGTAGTGAGTATAACATTTGTGTTTGGATGTTTTGTCTACATTGTTGTCACTTACGTGCATATCTTTACTGCAGTTCTGAAAATCCCTTCCGTTCAGGGAAGGAAAAAGGCCTTCTCCACTTGCATACCCCACCTTGTTGTCTTCTCCGTATTTTGTTTCACGGGATGTTTTGCTTACCTTAGGCCTCCCTCTAAAACTCCATCTGACCTGGACTTTGCATTAACTGTGATGTATAGTCTTGTACCACCCATGTTCAACCCAATAATCTATAGCATGAGAAATAAGGAGATCAAAAATGCTTTATCAAAACTGTTGGGTTTGAGGCAATCTTCTCTAGATATATCTTCCAGGATTGTTCTGAAAAGGTGAACTCTCTGTGTGTAAGAATAATTTAAGGGAGTTCCTGAAACACATCATCATTGCCAGTTACAGCTTCCAGATAAATTTAGCTATGCAGATTCAACATCTGCCCTGTGTCACATGGTCATCTTGCATTTATCAGTTGGATCATTCACGCTTTTGCTTTTCAGATCACATGCCTTGTTGATGTACCCATTTATGTACTTACTTATAGCCCCCTGATCTGTTGCATGATTCTAAAAGTGGCCTACAGCAGGCTGAACACATTTCAGCAGACCTTAATCCTCTGATTTATGAATAGTAAGAGGCCATATTTCTCGTCTGCTCTGTCCCCCAACAGCATGCAAACAGTGATTTGACCAGAGTATTCAGGATTTCACAAAAGTGATGACACCTAGATGAACATATTGGGGCGGGGGGGGGGGAGGAATTCACAGATTTACTGGAATGTGAATTAACATCTCAACAAGAGAAGTGCATGCAGTTGGAGGCAGTCAAAGAAACAAACACCGCCCTCTGATAAGGAAGTGTCACAGTGCTTGCAAGAATACAACCTACAAAAGTATGTTGCCATCTAAGGCAGGATTAGAAGAAAATACAGGACAACGCAGAGGCAGACTTTTGCATCACTAATGTAATAAAAACAGGCCAGGGGGCAAGGGAATGACCCACTCCCTTAGAGACAAACGTGAGGGTATAAGAGCTGGACACAGGAGCACAGGTAAATGTGATTGTGATGGACAGACCTTGAGTCAGCAACTAGTCAGAGTTGTTTAGAACAAAAGCCAATCTGGAGTCACAAATGCAGAATTTGACAGTTAAACAGATAGAAGGATTGCATATTGTCTAGATAGGGATTGTGTGTCATTTAGATAAGAACCTAGGGAGACATGGACATGCCTTGATTGGGATTAGGAATTAGTTAAACAGGGATTACCAATTTGATTCCCTGAGGGGGAAATAAAAATCCTAGAAGGGGCTGTGAGATTTTTGCTATGGCAAATACCAATTATAGGTGAAAACTGTCTAACCCGAGAAGAGGTTTCAGTAAGAATGCTGACTGGGGTTTTAAAGTTCTCTGTAAATAGTGTCTGCTTGAAACTAGATATCGTGCCTCACATAAATAAGCATGTCTAAAATGAAGTGTTGTGCCTTAAAAGAGTTATCATTAAACTGGAACCCTATGAGTTTAAATACATTAAAAGTTTATTTTTCTTCCTCTCACTACTTTGACCTCTGGGTTGGCAATAAGTTGACATAGGGCATCCTTCACATACCTGTAAGTAGAACACCTGGCTGCAGTTTAAATAAACACACATTACCACAAAGATTTAAAACTGTTACTTGGGAGAGTTGAATTGTTTAAACACCTAGAAAATGAATCATGTTGTCCAGCTCTGATCTTTGGTGAGGGACTCTGACACAGAGATCACTGGCACAATCTTTAAAAATCTTAAAAATAAAATAAAAAGCCTTGTCCTTTTAGAAAACAAAATAGAGGACAGGAAGTTCACAATGGGGAAGTAATTCCACACAAAGAATTCCTAGATCCAAAGCTTCCTAGATCCAACAGAGATCAAGTTGCTAGGTAGGTGGAGTTAGCAGACTCCAAGCAGTCTCTGTCCCTCCACTCTGCTGCTTCCTGGAATAAGCTGCAGTTGTAGCACGGCTCCCAGCTACAAAAGAGCCCAAGTGAACTGAATCTTCCCAAAATGTGATTTTACAGCCTGCATCTTTGCTAACTCAAAGATTGCATCTTCCTTTCTGTAACGAAACCAAGCTCTTTTCCTTTTAAGTCATTTAGAACATTTTACTTCTTTGTTTTGTTTAGTTTTGTTTGATTTACTTCCAATGGATGGAGATTTACCTGCTGCAACTTTTGAAACTATGTGAGTAGATATCTTCACCTACTTGCTAAGCTAAAGTGTCTATCATTTATTATAGCTGAAGTATTTTCAGGGGAAATGTTTGTTTAAAGGTGGAGGGCGGCAGATGTAAATCCAACTAAGTTTTAATGTGCTTGGAGAAATCACAATTGTATCAACTCTACTATGAGAGGTTGAAGAATCTCCCTTCCAAACCTCTTTCTGCAACAAAATTACACAAAAATAGTCACAATTGAGAATAGCACTTGAGAGCTATCTTTTCCCAGGCATGGTTACCTCAGATTTTCAGGAATGATAATGACCCTCAGATTGCATCACAAATATTTAAGAAGTTTACTATATATATATTTTCAATGTTACCTCTAGTCCCACATACAGAGGCTTTAGTCTAGTGGGCTGGCATAAATCAAAGTAAAAATTGCAAAGGATTTGCTGAAAAAAGCCTATGACTAACACAGGTTCTTATTTGGCATTACTAAATTACAAGGTCACATCACTAGAAAAGGGAAGATCCCCTGCTGAGCTTCTGTTTCATGGAAAAGTCAGGACCAGACTACAATGTGCGAAACACCTTAACTCTGACGTAACACAAGGTGTTCAGTCTCAGTTACATAAGAGATTGAGACAAAAATAATATCACTGATAGCTTGACAACTAAAGGTGACCTCAGATAGACAAGAATTGCAGTGCAACAGACAGCAACTCTTCTGGAGACTGAAAAGGAGAAGAAAGAATGGCAGAAGTGGGAGGAACACAGCAGAGGGGGGAAATGGAGCGGGGAATACTGAGCCAGTCGTATGTCACACAACTCTCTGTATCATGAAACTAAATAAAAACGTTATTCAAAAAAGAAAGAAAGAAATGAGTGTAAGAAAGTCCAGTTGAAACCAGAAGGTTCCATCAGCCGAGCACCCATTCCCACCACCCTTCTGAGAAATACTCCTCCCCACACTCCCACTATATTTAAGGGTCTGGTGACTTCTGTTTCAGAGTATCTGAAGAAGTGTGCATGCACACGAAAGCTTATACCCAGAATAACTTAGTTGGTCTCTAAGCTGCTACTGGACAATTTTAAAAAAAAAATAAAAAAAAATGGAAGGATTCTTTTAAAGACTGTTTTAGGACTTTTTTTTTAAAAGGACTTGATTCTTTTAAAGGATTTTTTTGGAATAGTTTTTTTTAATAATCTTTTCAAGATTTATTTATTTATTTGCACCATGACAGACCAACACGGCTACCTACCTGATTCTAGAAGGTTCTAGAGAGACTTATATAGCATTATTATTATTTTAAATGTTATGTAGTGTGCTATTTCGAAACAGGAAGTTGTTTCTTACTTTCTATTTAAATACCTTGATTATTTGCGTTAGAATCATGTGGCCAAGTCTTTAGAAACACTGCTTTAATTTTTGTGGGACTCCTGAGTCCAAGCTTCCAGGGACACAATTGATCATTTGTGTTAGGCTCTTGAGACCAAACTCTGAGGAGTGTGTGTGGGTTTGTGTGTGTGTGTGTGTGTTTGTGTACACATGTTATAATTTTCCACCCCATGGTAAAAGCTTCATTCTGCATGAGTATACAGATAGGTTCACTGTTCCAGAAGAAAAGGATGGGATGATTATTATTATTATTTAAAAAGATGAAAATAAAGTGATGAAGAAATTGCATCTGGAAATCAACTTTCTATTAAGGAAAA
The DNA here is from genome assembly GCF_965112155.1 of Podarcis liolepis. Lineage (NCBI taxonomy): Eukaryota > Metazoa > Chordata > Lepidosauria > Squamata > Lacertidae > Podarcis > Podarcis liolepis. The sequence continues at coordinate 25,745,015 of NC_139573.1, read as the reverse complement.
AAGTAAGATATTTATAAGTTTATAACTTTAGTGATACCTGTGTAGTTTTCAGAGGAGTAAACAGACAATATTTCTATAGTGTATTGTGTAGAATCAGGAAACCTGCTTGTTGTGGTCTCTCCTGGAACTTATTGAGACTTGCATAGAATACCCAATGACCTGGTTTCCATGACATACTAAACCAAATATTATCTTGGGAAGACTGCAAAATGTTGAACATCATGAAGAGGAAAGCACAGTAGCTATACTCCTCCATGATCCTTTTTACTGTCAGCTCAAGCTGCACCAAGTTTTGTTTCAGCATGTCATAAAAAAAAAACCTAGCGGTTAGCCTCTCTCCTCACCAACCATGAACTTCAACCAAGAACAAACCTTCACTGCAGCTCCAAGTGAGTGAGGAGAGAGCTGAAGCACCTTTTCTTGTCTTAGCATAATGAGGTAGCAAAAAGGTCTGGGGAAGAGCAAAGCAGCTTTGAACCTATACATTTTACATGCAAAGCAATGTGGTTTGTGCACAGCATGCATTAAGGTTAAAAACATATAACAAAGATAAGAACAGTTGAAACCTGTGTGATCTTAACTAGCAGGGAGAGCTAGTTAAGGCCTAGAATTTAGAATATAGGTGAGTATGTGCCAAGTGTGTGAGACATGTGGAACTATTATCAGTGACTCTTGCCAAAGACCTCAGTGAAAGAACAGGGATATTAGGAATCAAGCTTTTAACATGTCCATGACCCAGATTGTTATGGACATTGCATTTAATAGAATAAACTTGATTTTGAATCTGCATCATATAGGCAGCAAGTTATCCCCTTATATTTGAGAGTTACTTCAGTTTTGATGCTGAATTACAATATCAAAATACCTTTTGTAAATATGGGAATTCTCTCAAGGTACATCTGTCCTCTGCATATTGCCATATACTAAGCAAGTATGGCAATGATGGCAGTAGGACTCCTGTGTTCCTCCTCTAGCAGTGGCAGCATTAAACTTCAAGAGCTTGAGAACATCTACTAGTTTTGAAAAAGTGGGAAGTTTATTTTAAAATAATGATATATTATCTATATGGAGTTGAAGGCTATGTTCTCATTTAAATAAATATTTGTTTCTCCTTTTTTGTTCACTTCTTTTACCTTCAACATCCAAAAACCCTCTTCCAAAGTAGTAAATATTTGTTATCACAAGAGGACTTAAACCAATGTTTATCTTTCTGTTTTCTTCCAGTGACAGGAAAATTTTTATTAATGAAGGAGAAAATAAGTAATGAATCCTCTGTCTCTGAATTTCTACTCCTGGAGTTCTCACCAATACGAGAACTGCAGATTCTACACTTCTCTCTGTTCCTGGCATTGTATCTGGCAACTGTATTTGGGAATCTTCTCATCATCTCTGCTGTAGCTTTTGACCACAACCTTCACACTCCCATGTACTTTTTTCTGATGAACTTGGCCATCCAGGACCTAGGGGCTGTTTCAGTCACCATCCCCAAATCCATCGTGAATTCTCTCATGGATACCAGACACATTTCTTACACTGGATGCATTGCTCAAGTTCTTTTGTTTCTTTTCTTCTTATCATCTGATATTTTCCTTCTTACAGTCATGGCATATGATCGCTATGTTGCCATTTGCAATCCATTACAATATGAAATGTTGATGAACAAGGCAGCCTGCAAACAAATGGTTGCTGGTGTGTGGGTCGCTGGCCTTCTGTATGCAGTCATGCACACGAGTGCAACTTTTGCAACCCCTTTCTGCTCCAACATTGTCAATCAGTTCTTTTGTGAGATCCCACAGTTACTTACACTTGCCTGCTCAAACTTCTACCTAATGGAAATTGGAGCTATAGTGGTGAGTATAATAGTTGTGTTTGGATGTTTTGTCTTCATTGTTGTCACTTATGTGCACATCTTTACTGCAGTTCTGAAAATCCCTTCTGTACAGGGAAGGAAAAAGGCGTTCTCCACTTGCATACCTCACCTTGTTGTCTTCTCCATATTTTGTTTCACAGGAAGTTTTGCTTACCTTAGGCCTCCCTCTAAGACTCCATCTGATGGGGACTTTGCATTAACTGTGATGTATAGTCTTGTACCACCCATGTTCAATCCAATAATCTATAGCATGAGAAATAAGGAGATAAAAAATGCATTATCAAAACTGTTGGGTTTGAGGAAATCTTCTCTGTATATATCTTCCAGGCTTGTTTTGAAAAGGTGTAATTAAAGGGCGCTCCTGGAACACAGCATCATTTCAAGTTAAATTTTCCTAATAGATTCAGATATTCAAACTCAACATCTGCCTTGTTTCAAATGGTCATCTTGCATTCCTTCAGCTCAGCTCTATCACACTTTTGCTTGTCAGATGTCATGGCATGTTGATAATACATTTATGTATGTATGTTTAAGTTTATACCCCATTGTTCACTTGCATGGTTTTCAAAGTGGCCTATAACAGGCTGAACACATCTCAGTAGCACTTAATCCTCTGGTTTATGGATAGTAACAGGTCATGTTTCCTGTCTACTCTGTCACCCCACATCATGCAAAGAGCCATTTTAACAGACTATTCAGGTTTTCAGAGGAGTGACAGCACCTAGATGAAATGACAACACTGGTCTTGAAAGACCTACATTTCCTCCCAGTACGTTTCTGAGCACAGTTCATAGTGTTGGCCCACCTGCTGCAGATCGGACGTGCTGAAAACTATCAGATTTCAGTCCACCGCAATTTCTGTTATAATAAAGCTTTCTTTTCCAGAGACCTTTGTGAAAAGTTTGTCATGCACAGGGCCTTGGAAGGTGGGAATAGGCTCCAACCTCACAGAACAGCGGGCAGGAAACCGGTCAATTTTGACCTTCTATGCAGTATACGCAACAAGTTAAGACTTGTCTCTGGTTAAAGATTGAGGCGAGACTCCTTTCAGTATTCCCTTGCAGTTTTAGTGTACTGAGAGTTGGGGGAATTGTGTTGGAGCAAGCGCGCTGACGAGTCTGGACTGGGGTGCCATCTTGGCCTTCCTGCCCATGTGAACGTATCCTGGATGTCCAGATAGGGAATGCTTTGGGAGGAGTTCCTCCCTTTGGTACAGTCAAGTGTGACCTGTGAAGGTCTTCCCCCAGCATTGGTGGTGCAGCTGCGCAAAAAGGTTTGCCGTCTTCCCTCAGGATAAGTTTGCGTTCCCGCGTGCAAGAGGACTTGGATGAGTTGATGGCAGCTCTCCCTGAACTCAAAATATTTTGGTTGCAATTGCTTCAGCGACATGTGTGACAGGGCAGCCACTGCCCAGCTGCCACCGAGAAGGCCAGAAAGTGCGTGGATGGTGCAGTGGCCAAGAAGGTCCTATCCTTGGGAGGTGCAGTTATCCGCCATGCAGGCATTTCCTTCAAAGATGGGGTTTTGTACAGGTCAGATGGAGTACATCTTTCTGATTCTGGAAATGACCACTCACCTCATTAAATGGGAGGCACTCTTTGCGTGGTCGTGCACAACCCCCTGGACCCTATGCAGCACCATTAGCACAGGCTTGGCTTCGCCTTTTCCAGGTGGGATACCTGGAGGTCTCCACCTACCGCAGCCAGTTGCCCAATCCTGCCTGGGGAGGCGTTGCCAAGGTGATCAGGCCAGGTACGGGGAGGGACTACCTGCCCACACAATAGGGGGAGGATCTTACCTGCGAATCATCAGTTGGCTCCAGAGCTCCCACCCTACCCATCCTCAGTTAAGACTTCTTCTGCAGGTTAACCTTTTCTCCACAGGTACGCGGGCACTGCAACGTCAAGGTTGCTGTTGAGGGCTGGAAAGAATTCTCCTGCATTGGCAGGTTTGCCTTTCCCGTAGCAAAACGTCACAAACTTGGCGGTATCAGGCCTTGGGTGGAATCCTTTAATCTATCTTCCCTAAATGGGGGGGGGGGTGCAGCGGAGACCCACGTCCCCTCCTCTTTGCGGCGGCGATCCCAGGGTTCCCTGTTAAAGGGGTTGTTTGGGGGGGAGGCTTTAGCCGTATGCCTAGAAGTTGTCATTGCTCTCCCCTGCGATGGCAGCTTAACAGGGGCGGGCTCCCTCTGATTGAACCTATGTTCTCCAGAGCCAGCCCATCTCCCCTCCCCCCACAACCCTGATGTTTCCCATATCCCCGGCAGGGGACTGGGAGGGATAAACGCCCAATGCCTGAGCCAAGGTCTACCCATAACTGAAACATAATAAAGTTGTGGCCAATTTTAATCCCATAGCACGTTGTCTTGAGTCGTTATTCCACAAGGGGGCCACCCAGGGTTTGGGGGACTCTGCCTGTCCATGCAATGATGTTTGGCTGACTAAAGTGTCAACGGGGTTAAAGGTTTGGTTGCAGGTGTGAGTAATTTTTGGTGGTGCGTGCAGGTGCTTTTGTGGCGGTTAGGCATTGGTTCAAGGTGGTCTGGAGGGGAGGTCAGATAACCTGGCCCCTCCAATGCGCAGCAGGTATTCCGTTAAAGGAATCCAGGGACTCGCCATGCTTTTGTCAACACCTTTTGGGGGGTAGGGCCACGCAAGAGTCCCTGGGAGCATTTTGGGGTGAACTTGAGTCATGTGACCATACCAATGCTCCCCCATGGTGTTTACCTGTACTGACAATATGGTGGGGCCCAGTCGTCAGTGTTATCCTGCTGAGGTCAGGTGCAGCTAGTCAGGAACCAACGCCTAAACAAACCACTCACTATCTGTAATCAATTTCATTGTGGCCAAAATTTTGCCAATAACCTAAAACTAAATTCCTTGTCAATTGTGTCTTTATTATTGGGAAGCTCCTGGGAATCTTAACATGCAACCAAAAGATTGCATGTTCCTTTTTGCAAGGAAATGAAGCTCTTTTATTTCTGAGTCACTTTTCGAGATCACTTTTACTTCTTTAATTTTTGTACTGCCAATGGATAGAGACTTGCTTGCTGTAAGGTTTGAAACTCTGTGAGTAAATATCTTCACATATTTGCCAAGCTAAGTGTCTATGATTTGTTCTAGCTGAAGTATTTTTACAGGGAATCCAGTTAAGTTTTATTGTGCTTGGAGAAATAACCATTGTGCTAACTCAATCAAAAGAATTTTGAAATAGTCACACTTGAGAGCTATCCCCCCCCCCCCCCCGGCATGGGCCATAAGTTTGCATCACAGGTACTTAAGGAATTTTTTCATGTTACTTCTAGTCTCAAAAAGTCCCACTCTAGTGGACAGGCAGAAAGTGAAGTAAAGATTATAAAGTATTTGCCGGGGCGGGGGGGGGGGGGGACAGACGGATGGACAGACCTTGGACTCAAAACAGATCCTTATTTGGCATCACAAAATTAATGTTTGGTTGGCCGATATTATCAAAGGCATAAGAGGTTGGTTGCAGGTGTGAAGGTATTGGTGGTGAGCTTTGGGCTCGCGTGGTATTAGGCACTGGAATAGTGTTGTGTGGGGGAGGAAAGGTGCAGCCATCACCTGCCCCTCCATGCTTAAGGGTATTTTGTTAAAGGAATCTGGGGATATGAATCTCATCCAAAGCCCGTGGAGCGGCTAGGGCCATGCCAAGATCCCTTCAGGAATCCAGAGGATGCTCAAGTTGATCTGCATCAGCAGGGCTCCCCCTACTGGTGGTTTACCCTTACAGACTTCCTGCAAGGCAGGCAGGAGTCAGATATAGTCTGTTGTTGCCAATGCCTAAGCCAATACCGCTCACATTCTGTAACCAATAAAGTTGTGGCCTAAACTAACATTAACCTAAAATGCTGTGTCCTTGTGTCTTTATTTCTCTTGGGGGTGCCTTAGGGGCCTTGACACACAATTACAGGGCCACATCCTTAGAGCAGGGAAGCTCCCTTGATGAGCTCTTGTTTCATAGAAAACTCAGGACCAGGCCACTATGCGTGTTAACACCTTAACTCTGATTTAACACAAGGTGTCCAGTCCCAGATACATAAGATACTGAGACAAAAATGATATTATGGAACAGGGTTATGAGCACAGACTCCTCTGCAACCAAAGGTGAGGGTTGAATGCATGATGATATCTCAGGGACACATAGGGATGTTGTTAATGAAGAACTAGCTCTCAGACAGTATAAAATACAGACCTCAGATGAGCATATATTAAAATGCAATAAACAGCATCTCCTCCAGATATCCTAAATGGGATAACACAGTGGGTAAGGGGAAATTACTGTACATGGGGAACACTGAGCTAGTTATACCTCACACAACTATCAGAAATGAGTCTGAGAAGGTCCAGTTGAAACAAGAAGGTTCCAGAAAGACTTATATGACATTAACATCATCACTATTATTAGTATTAAGTAATATGGTGGTTTTTTTAGAAACAGGAACATAAATAAATCTAAGTGTCTGTGGTTTATTCTAGCTTAAATATTTTCATGAGCAATGTTTAAGGTGGAAGTTTACATACTTTGATGGATTTGTGTTGGACACCTGGGACCAAGGCTTAACAAGCACTCCTGCTGCTTTTTGTGGGGCTCCTGAGTCCAACCAACAAGGAACACAAATGCTGATTTGATTGAGGCTCTTGAGACCAAACTCCTAGGAACATAACTGTAACAATAGTAATAAATTTCCATCCCATGGTAAACTCTTCATTCTGCAAGAGTATAGAAACATTTTCACTGCCTCAGAAGAAAAGGAGGAAGAGATTAAAAGAAAAAGAAGAAAAAGATCCATGGGTGGCTAGAAGAATACAGAACATCTTAAAGTGATAAAGAAATTTCATCTGGAAATTTATTTAAAGGAAAAGAGTGAGATGTTTCTATTTTTATAACTTTAGTGATACCTGTGTAGTTTTTGTGTAGTTTTTGGAGGGTTAAATCAACTATTGTGTATTATGTAGAATGTGAAATCCTGCTAGTTATGTGGTCTCTCCTGAAACCTATATAGACTGCACATAGAAAACCCAGTGACCTGGTTTCCATGATAACCTAAGCCAAATCTTAACTTAGTGAGACTTCACAAATGTGCAATGCCCTGGGAAGAAGATTACAGGAGCTTTGCTCCTCCGTGCTCCTTTTTGCTGTCATCTTAGACTACTCCATGTTTTGACTTGCACACCATCCAAACCAAGACTAGTGGTTAGCCTCTCTCCTCACTAACCATGAGCTGCAACCAAGAACAAACCTTCACTGCAGCTCCTAGTGAGTTAGGAGAGAGTTTTAGCAATTTGCTTGTCTTGTCTTGTCTTGTCTTGTCATAGTGTGGCAGCAAAAAGATCTGGGGAGCAGCAAAAGCAGCTGTAAGCTTCTCTCCAAGAGTCTATACATTTGTACATTTATAAGACTGTGGTCTGTCCACAGCGCACATTAAGGTTAAAAACATACCACAAACATTAAAACACTTGAAACCTCTGTGATCTGAACTAGGAAGGAGTTGCAAAGCATTCAGCCCAGAATACTGAATACATGCCTCCTGGGAAGTATGTGCTCTGTGTCTGAGCTGTGTGGAACCACTACCAGTGATTCAGTCAAAGACCTCACTGATCAAACAGGAATGTTAGGAAACAAGCTGCTAAGGTATTGTAGATTCAAGTTGTGATGGATATTGCACAGGAAATTAACACAAAACCCACAAATTTTAGTTTCCATTATATGGGCACCTAATCATCCTCCTATATTTAAGTATTACTGTAATTCTAAGTAATTATCAAAATGTGTGTTGTAAATATGGAGATGATGGCAAGAGGCATCTCCCCTCTCCACATTGTTTCTGCAGACTTCCACATAAACAGAAAATATGCTAAAGATGGACATAGAACTACAGAAGTGGCAGCATCCACCCCACTCAATCGCAATTGGCCAAAAGAGGCCTGGGGTGATTGTGATGCCACTCTGGCGTAAAGGGCATCACTCCCCCCCATACCAGGGGAGGGGGAACTGTGTTGTGGGCCTGCCTGCAACCAGGACCATCCTTTAAGATGATCCAGTTTGTGAGCAGCACCATCTACTAGTTTTGAAACAGCAGTAGTTTATTTTTTTTATTTATGGTCGTCAATTATATACATTTCAATAGTATTAAAATTATTTTATCATTTCAAAACTCGACACATTCAGTGGTTCCTTAATTTTTATTTTTATTTTCATTTCCAGCATATTCTAAATTATCTTAACAGATTATTTCATTCATCTACTTTAATTATACACTCTTATGAAACTGCAGCTTAGTACAACAATTTGTTCATAAATATTCAATAATGACCGCTCCCCACATTAAATGGGGAGCGCCCTTTGTGTGGTCATGTGCAGCTCCCTGGACCCTATGTGGCACCATTACCACAGGCTTGGCTTCGCCTCCCCCCAGGTGGGATACCTGGAGGTCTCCGCCTACCTCAGTCCATTCTTTAATAAAATGTTTGTTAGCTTGAGTTCTTATATTTCCAGTACATTTTGCCACTTCTGCATAGTCCATAAGTTTTTATATCCATTCTTCTTTTGTCAATTCTTCTTTTTCTTTCAATTTTTAGGAAAATAACTTTCTTGCCATTGTAGTAGCATACATGAATAAATTTCAATGCTCTCTGGGTAGCTCTACCCTTATACCGTAATTCCCAGAAGAAAAAAGACTACTTAACAGTAATTTATTTTAAAATATATGGAGTTGAAAGCTAACATCTCCTTTAGATGAAGATTTATTATTACACTATTTTGTTCACTACTTTTTAAAAAATCTGTATCCCACAAAAATCATATCTGAAGCAGTATTGGATAACAAATATTGATTATTAGAAGAGGACTTAAACCTGTGCTTATCTTCCTGTTTTCTTCCAGAAGCACCAGTCATTTTAGTAATGAATGCAAAGATAGGCAATGAATCCTCTATCTCTGAATTTCTACTCCTGGAGTTTTCAGCTGTACGGGAACTGCAGATTCTACACTTCTCTCTGTTCCTGGTATTGTACATGGTAATTGTATTTGGGAATCTTCTCATCATCTCTGCCATAGCTTTTGACCACCATCTTCACACTCCCATGTACTTCTTTCTGATGAACTTGGCCATCCAGGACCTAGGGGCTGCTTCAGTCACCATCCCTAAATCGATGGCCAATTCCCTCATGAATATCAGACACATATCTTACGCTGGATGTATTGCTCAAGTTCTTTCATTTTTCTTTTTCTCATCATCTGATGTTTCCCTTCTTACAGTCATGGCATATGATCGCTATGTTGCCATTTGCCATCCATTACAATATGAAATGGTGATGAACAGGGCAGCCTGCAAACAAATGGTTGCTGGTGTGTGGGTCTCTGGCTTTCTCAATGCAGTCATGCACACTAGTGCAACTTTTGTGACTCCTTTCTGCTCAAACATTGTCAATCAGTTCTTCTGTGAGGTCCCACAGTTACTTACACTTGCCTGCTCTAACATATACCTAATGGAAATTGGAGCTATAGTAGTCAGTGTAATACTTATGTCTGGATGTTTTGTCTTCATTGTTGTCACTTATGTACATATCTTTACTGTGGTTCTGAAAGTTCCTTCTGTTGAGGGAAGGAAAAAGGCCTTCTCCACTTGCATACCTCACCTTGTTGTCTTCTCCGTATTTTGTTTCACAGCAGCATTTGCTTATCTTAGGCCTCCCTCAAAAATTCCATCTAATGGGGACTTTGCAATAACTGTGATGTATACCATTGTACCACCCATGTTCAATCCTATAATTTACAGCATGAGAAATAAGGAGATTAAAAATGCTGTATCAAAGCTCTTGGGTGTGAAGCACTCTTCTATTAATATCTTTTCCAGACTTATAATGAAACGGTTACACTTCTCTCTGTAGGTATAAGCATTGGGATCTGTGGATATATGACCAGTTACAGCTTCTAGAAACATTTTGATATGCAGACTCAAAATCTGCCAGGTGTCACAAGGACCTATTGTGTTCCTCCAGCGTAGATGTACCATTAACAATGTTGCATCTCTGTTCACATACCCTGTTAATCATACATTTAGAGAGGGAATGTCTGTCATATAGTGCATGTGTACCCTTTCTGACCCAGTGCATTCATCTGACAATCAGTTTTTCTGTGGATTCTCATTTCTTTTTATTTAAAGCTAAAGTGGGTTTTCCTACAAAAAGGAGGGGGGGAAACCCACTCACATCCTTGGTTTCTAGCTATGGCAAAAGGAAAAATGTGGATGAGCCCTTGTTTAGGAACTTCAGATGAGAAGGACCTGTTCTGATTGAATTTCGGGATTAGTTTTAGAGGGCTACCCCAATTGCTTCCTTGAGGCTAAGGAAAAAACCCTAGAAAGGGCTGTGAGATTCTTGCTAGGCAGTGACACGAATATCCATTTTAGTTGGGAAAAGTCTATCCTGAGACTAGTTTTAAACTAGTGTTTTGACTGGGGTTTAAAAGTTCTGTGTAAAGAGTTTTTGCCTGAAACTATTGTTTCCCACTCAAGTAACATTTCTAAAATGAAGTGTTGTGCCTTAAGAGAGTGACTATTAAGTTTGAATCCTCAATGAATGTAAATCTATAAAATTTATTTCTTTGTTCCAGAAGTGCCTCCTCATTACTTTGAACCTTTGGTGGCAGATAAGTGGACACAGGGCATCCTTCCCATAAGAAGACCTGGCTGTTTTTTACTGACAAAGAGTTAAAATGTCTCCAGTGTTGTTACTAGGGAGAGTTGTACCTTTAAGAAACCCAGGAAATTGGTCATGTTTCCCACCTCCCATCTTTAGTGAGGGAATCTGACACAGTGGCCACTGACACAATTTCTCAAAATCTTAAAAAACAAAACTACATACTTTCTGAAAATATAAGACTGGAGTTTCACACAGGGAAAGTAATTCTACACAGGAAATTGGGGGTCAGGTTCCCAGACCAGATAGAGTTCATCCTATTTGTGATAGTGTATGGGAATACAGAACCATTGTTTGGAGAAAAAACTAGTCATGCTCTGGGATTCATTGAAAGATGACACGCAATTTGCCAAACAAAAACCATTCACGTTGAACAGAGGTTCCCTTATGTTTTTGGAGGAATGGGCAAAGTGAACGATGTATATAAAATCTAAATACTATAGCCAAAAAGACCAGTGACACATGTTCCTTGCAAAGTTCCTTTAGACCTCACAAGGCTAGAAGTACTCAAATGTATGGAATCTTTATGAATAAGTGAAAAGAACTTCATGTTCTGTAGACATGGCATGCTAACATAGTCTAAAGATTTGAACACAATATTCTGATTATGAATTGTCCATAGTTACCTCCAGAGTAGGCATAGGAACTGCTTTTATAATGGATTTTTTAAAAAACAACAACAACCAAATGTTAACTTGTTAATTTATGTATTTGTATGTCAGTCACTATATTTTGCCCAGGACAACCAAAGTCAACAGTGATACACATTAAATCTCACATAGATATGGAAACTCTGGAGACAAGTAGGATGTGCTGCAAGCCCTCTCACCAACCCCAAAAGCAACCACACACAAATAGAATTAGAGGTGCTGGCCCTTGTATTTGAATGTAAACAAATCCATAAATTTATCTTTGGAAACCAATATTAGCAGAAGTAGATGAGAAACCCTATGTCTGCATTGCAAATGGTAGTTTCAAGGATACCCTTCCAACTATTTTTTTTCCTGGTGGAATACTATAGTATTTCCTTAGAGTTATTATTATTATTTTACTACTTATTAGATTTAAAAACCAACCTTCATCACAAGCTCTCATGGCAGTTCACAAGATAAACACCTGGGTGAAATTTAGAGCATTGACCAAAACACAGCGGGGTGGGGGGTGGAGAAGGAGCAGGGAGAACTGAGCCAGTCATACGTCATATAACTCTCAGTACCATGAAAATAGATAAAAACATTATTTAAAAAGAAAGAATGAAATGAGTCTGAGAAAGTCCAGTTGAAACCAGAAGGTTCCAGACAGACTTATGTAGCAATATTATTATTTTAAATATTAGAAAGTGTGCTGTTTAGAAACTGGATTTTTTGTTTTGTTTTTTACATACCTTGATTATTTGTGTTAGACTCCTGGGGCTAAGTCTTTAGAAACACTGCTTTTATTTTAGTGGAACTCCTGAGTCCAAGTTTCCAGAGACACAATGGCAAATTTGTGTTGGGCTCTTGAGACCAAACTCTGAGGAGTGCATTATATATATATATATATAGAGAGAGAGAGAGAGAGAGAGAGAGAGACACACACACACACACACAGAGAGAGAGAGAGGTTATAATTTTCCACTCCATGTTAAAAGCTTCATTCTGCAAGAGTATACCCATATGTTCAATGTTACAGAACAAAAGGATGGGGTGATTTTCTAAAATACAGATGAAAATAAAGTGATGAAGAAATTGCATCTGGAAATCTACTTTCTATTAAGGAAAAGAGTAAGATATTTACCAGTATATGTTTATAACTTTTGTGATACCTGGGTAGTTTTCAGAGGACTAAACGCAGACAATACTTCTGTAGTGTATTGTGTAGAATGGGAAAATGTGCTTGTTGTGGTTCCTGAAACTTATTTAGACTCATGTAGAATACCCAGTGATCTGGCTTCCGTGACATGCTAAACCAAATTTTATCTTAGGAAGACTGCACAAATGTTGAACCTCATGGAGAGAAGAGTACAGTAGCTTTGCTCCTCCATAATGCTATTTACAGTCAACTCAAGCTACACCAAGTTTTGTTTTAGCCTATGATCCAAGCCAAGACTAGTGGTTAGGCTCTCTCCTCACCAACCATGAATATTAACCAAGAAAAAAACTTCATTGCCGCTCCAAGTGAGTGAGGAGGGAGCTGAAGAACCTTGTCTTGGCTTAGCATAATGTGGCAGCCAAAATATCTGGGTAAGCGCAAAGCAGTTGTAAGCCTATACATTTTACATGCAAAACAATGTGGCTTCTGTGCAGCATGCATTAAGGTTGGAAACATATAACAAAGATAAAAAAAGTTGAAACGTGTGATCTTAACTAAGAAGGAGTACTAAACATTAGGCCTAGAATACATAATACAGGTGAGTATGAGCCAAGTGTGTGAGTCTTGTGGAACTATTATCAGTTACTCCTGCAAAAGACTCACTGAGTGAAGGGGGATATCAGGAATCAAGCTTTTAACATGTTCATGACCCAGATTGTTATGGACATTGAAATTTAATAGAAGAAACTTGATTTTGAATTTGCATCATATAGGCAGCAAGTTATCCCCCTATATTTAAGAGTTACTTCAGTTTTGACCATGGATTAAAATATCAAAATATGTTTTGTAAATATTGAGATTCCCTCAAGGTGCATCTGCCCTCAGCATATTTCAACATACAAAGCAAGTAAGGAAATGATGGCAGTAGGACTCCTGTGTTCCTCCTCTAGAATTCAATCAACTTCAAGAACTTGTGAACACCACAATTTACTAGTTTTGAAACAGTAGTAGTTTGTTTTTTTAAATAATAATGATATCTATATGGAATTGATAGCTAAATTCTCATTTGAATAAAAAATAATTGTTTCTCCTTTTTTGTTCACTTCTTTCTTTTACCTTCAACATCTAAAAACCCTCTTCCAAAGTAGTAAATATTTGTTATCACTAGAGGATTTAAACCAATACATATCTTCCTGTTTTCTTCCAGTGACAGGAGGATTTATATTAATGAAGGAGAAAATAAGTAATGAATCCTCTGTCTCTGAATTTCTACTCCTGGAGTTCTCAGCAATACGAAAACTGCAGATTCTACACTTCTCTCTGTTCCTGATATTGTACATGATAATTGTATTTGGGAATCTTCTCATCATCTCTGCCATAGCTTTTGACAACCACCTTCACACCCCCATGTACTTCTTTCTGATGAACTTGGCCATTCAGGACCTAGGGGCTGTTTCAGTCACCATCCCCAAATCCATCATGAATTCTCTCATGAATACCAGACACATTTCTTACACTGGATGCGTTGCTCAAGTTCTTTTATTTGTTTTCTTTTTATCATCTGATATTTCCCTTCTTACAGTCATGGCATATGATCGCTATGTTGCCATTTGCAATCCATTACAATATGAAATGTTGATGAACAAGGCAGCCTGCAAACAAATGGTTGCTGGAGTGTGGGTCGCTGGCCTTCTCAATGCAGTCATGCAGACAAGTGCAACTTTTGCAACCCCTTTCTGCTCCAACATTGTTAATCAGTTCTTTTGTGAGATCCCACAGTTACTTACACTTGCCTGCTCAAACTTCTACCTAATGGAAATTGGAGCTATAGTGGTGAGTATAATAGTTGTGTTTGGATGTTTTGTCTTCATTGTTGTCACTTATGTGCACATCTTTACTGCAGTTCTAAAAATCCCTTCTGTTGAGGGAAGGAAAAAGGCGTTCTCCACTTGCATACCTCACCTTGTTGTCTTCTCTGTATTTTTTTCCACTGCATGTTTTGCTTACCTTAGGCCTCCCTCTAAGACTCCATCTGATGGGGACTTTGCATTAACTGTGATGTATAGTCTTGTTCCACCCATGTTCAATCCAATAATCTACAGCATGAGGAATAAGGAGATAAAAAATGCATTATCAAAACTGTTGGGTTTGAGGAAATCTCCTCTGGATATATTTTCCAGGCTTGTTCTGAAAAGGTGTAATTAAAGGGAGTTCCTGGAATATAGCATCCTTTCAAGTTAAATCTTCCTGATAAATTCATATATGCAGACTCAACATCTGCCCTGTGTCACATGGTCATATTGCATTCCTTTGCTTGTCAGATTACATGGCATGTTGATAATCCATTTATGTATGTATGTTGAAGTTTATACCCCATTGTTCACTTGCATGGTTTTCAAAGTGGCCTATAACAGGCTGAACACATCTCAGTAGCACTTAATCCTCTGGTTTATGGATAGTAACAGGTCATGTTTCCTGTCTACTCTGTCACCCCACATGATGCAAAGAGCCATTTTAACAGACTATTCAGGTTTGCAGAGGAGTGACAGCACCTAGATGAAATGATTTTTGGCGTTGCCTGGATTTCATAGACTTACTGGAATGTCACACGCACACATATCTGAATTAACATCTCAGCAAAAAGTACATCCATGTTGGAGGCAGTCAGAAACACAATCACTGCCCTGTGATAGGGAAGTTGTCAGAATGCATGGAAAATAATACAACCTCTTTGCAAAAACATGTTGCCATCTAAAGGAAGCTCAGGAGAAAACACAAAAGAGAGACACCTCCTCACCCGCCAGTGTAGATTTTAACATCACTCCTGAAACAAGAACAGAACAGGGACCAGAGGAATTCCCTTAGAAACAAATGGAAGTGTGATGGAATAGCAGCATAGATAAATGTGACTGCAATGGACAGATCTTGAGTCAGCAGCAGTCAGAGTTTGTTAGAACATCAACCAATTTGGAAGAACTGGTGATTAAAAAAATACAGAACTTTGCTGTCAAACAAATTGGGATTGTATGCCAGTTAAATAGGCACTGTTTGTCATTTAGACAGCAACCTGGAGAGAGAAGGACCTATTCTGATTCGCATTAGGAACTACTGTAGCTAAACATGGACAACCAATTTGATTCCTTGAAGGGGAATTAAAAGTCTTAGAAGGGGTTGTAATATAGTTGCTAGGGCAGTGAAACAAATGCCGATTGTAAGTGGAAATAGTCTATCCTGAGAAGAAGTTTGAAGAAAAGTACTGACTGGGGTTTTAAAGTTCAGTGTAAAGAGTGTCTGCCTGAAACGACATGCTGTGCCTTACATGAATATGCATGTATTAAATGAAGTGTTGTGCCTTTGAAGAATAACCATAAAGCTGGAACCCACATTAAGTGTAAGGAAACTGAAGTCTCCAGTGTTGTTAATAAGGAGAGTTGTATCTTTTAAACAGAAAATTGGTCATGCTATCCAGTTCCTATCTTCAGTGAGAGAGTCTGACACAGTGATCACTGACACAAAGTATCAGAATCTTAAACAAAACAAAACAAAAACCTAGTCCTTTTAGAAACAAAATATTAGACCGTAGTTTTACACTGGAGAAGTAATTCCACACAGAGAATGTTGGCATAATTCCGTTCCACCTTAAGAACAGACGTGTGGAATTGTTGTATGTCACATGCCTGTTTACACTCCAGCACAGCTTGCTGGGAACTTTCATTTTGTGTACAGCTATTGCTTATGCTGCTTGCTTTGGACATGAAAGGGATCAGACATGTTTTCCTTTTGTCCTGATGTATGCTGAATAAACTGCTTGTAAATATGCTCACACATACTTCTGTTGCGTAGCGTTATCTCTGCTGATTAGAGCATGTCCTAGCTTTTGAAGTTCGGGTCGCTGATTCATGTGGCACCAAGGACTGGAGTTTGTCCAGTACACCAGCTGGTGGGATGGAGCCAGCTGGGGGCCTGCCAATTGCCCCCACTTCCTTGGTTGTATGCCAACAGAGAATTGAGGGTCAGCTTCCAAGATCAGATGGAGGCCATCCCATTTACAATATTATGTGAATACACAACTTTTGCTAGGACTAAAAACTTTTCATGCTCTGGGACTTATTGAAAGATGGCACACAATAAGCCACACAAAAGACTTCATATTGAACAGAGGTATCCTTATTTCTTTTAAGGAATAGGCTCAGTAAGTCATATACTCAACCTCATTGGTGTTGCCATGGTAACAAAGTGCACCTGGCAACCTTATCTCAGAACATTCAGGCATGGTGGATGTGCGCCTTAAGACATGAGCCCAAGCACTCTGTAATTTAACCTATTGTTCATATTACACCAACAAGACAATGTATCACATTTTTAAAGGAATTGATAGCAGTAAGATATATATGAAATCCTTGCTTGTGGTAGTATTATCACAGAACCAGATGAATGACTACAGCAAGTTTTTGAATACGTTCAGGTCACAAATAGAAAAAGAGGTGCTGAATGGAAAACAATTCACACCTTTCTATGTGGGAGACCAATATAAGCAGGACAAACCACAAACCCTTAGTTACCATTGCAAGCAAGGGCCTCAAGAACACTCCAAGTATTTTTTTCCTCCAGGTTAAATCTATGGTATTTCCTTAGAGTTTACACCTGGTTGAAATTTAGTGGTGGCTCTTGCATTGCCCAGAGCTTTTAGCACAGTGAGATAAGCAGTGAGACTGACTGTGAGGTGGTATGTGTGAACTGATAGTTTAAAAATTGCCAGTCCCTACAAGTGCATGCACTGAACTGAGATAGGGCAAAATCATACTCTTCAGATGGTTATATATGCTCCTTGCAAGCTAGTGCTTCTAGCCCCAAAGCCACTCCCGACCTAAAGGGGGGGGTTGTGGGCTTACGCCCCCATCTACAATCTCGCGGGGCTGGCGTCAGCTCCGCGGGACTCAGGGATTCCCCTGTCTCATTAATATTCATCGCCCTCAGCGCCAGCCAATCGGCTGACGCTAGGGGTGGGCTTACCAGGTGCTCTTAAGGTCGGGGCAGCCCTGGCTCGCCCCTTTTCATTCCTACAGCAGCTGCGGTTTTGGTCTTCGTTTTACGAGCTGGTTTACTATTTGGCCTCGTGTTCTTTTCTTCGGCCTTAGGAATCTTTCCTTCGCAGCGCTCCGGAAACCTTTTTGATCTTCGCGCTCCCCTCGGTGCGCCTGCTGATACAGCCGTGGGATCCTTTGTGCGCTGCCTCCATCACGGCTACCTTTTTCTTTTCGTCTCTTCTATTCCGGACGGGAGAAGGTTTCAGGATCCTACTCCAGCTCCAGCATTGCCATCCCTGAGGAGCCGCAGCGGACTTTCGGCTTCAGAGCGGACACCGCGTGTCTTCGCCTCTTTGCCTCGGCCCCGCGTGGGATCCGAAGACCACGGTCGTGAGCTGCGGCAGCGCTCACGGGAGGTTTGCCGCATCGGTGGGGTGGTGCGCTCACTCAGAGCTAAATTGTGGGGAGTTTGCAGGCGACCGGGTGTTTTGTGTTTAAGTTGAAGCTGGGACCGGGTGTTTTGTGTTTAAGCAAGGGGACCGGGTGTTTTGTGTTTAAGTTGAAGCCGGCGCGCGCCTGGGTGCGGGCGGCAGAGTGTTCTTATTATTTCCAGGATTAAAGAAGGATAATTTGCTGGGTCCGCAGGCGCTGGTGAACGGGGTTTTGTTTGAGGGGGTTAATACGACGCCGGTGCGCTGTGAACTGGGGGAGGAGCGAGGCTTTTTTGTGGATACAGTGCAGCAGTTCTCCGCTTTAAGAGAAGCGCCAA